>NC_058099.1:89427500-90111000 GCF_020171115.1 Neogale vison | reverse complement strand
CAAAAATTTTAAATATATCCCATCTGCTGATGCTTTATTTTCCATGGGGTTATGTAGGACTGCTTGGAGTATTTGCGGTAGAGTAGAAAACGCATGGGCTTTGGAGTCATGCAAACATACCATGTACCAGAGGTGATCTGTTAAGGGTAGAGTTACAACAGAGGCTGAAATTGGCCAGGATGGGCCAAGCGTGGCATTTAACAGTAGCCAAGGTATCAGCAAGTCTACAGTTAAAAGACAAATGGAATACTTCAGGTGATAACAAGAGCTCATTCTTGTGAAAGCTAATGAATTGTGATGCTTCTGTAGTACAACAGGTGACTGCTAATTTCAAAAGGGGAGCCTCCCCAAGGCAGGAGAACTCTCCAAGCCACCTGGGGTGGTTCCTCTTTAGAATCTGGCTGTTCTGTGTCACTACAAAAGGTTTCCACTTCCACCCTTTGAGGGCATTGGAACCATCTGTCTTCATCACAATCTTGGAAACCTGAGCAAAGGTTGCTCTAGACCGCCTATGAGACCGAGCTGCTCTTAGCCCAGTTTGGCCCCTTATACTATTAGGGCTCCAGATTTCAGCTGCCTCAAAACTCTAAATAATTATTCCCACCCTACTTCTCTTACCTATCATCCTCTATTCCTACAGTGCAAGTTCCTCTGGTCAACTAGGCTCCCCTAAGCTTCTGTCCTCATGTCATGTTGGGCTTTTGTCCACTGAATTTTCCTGTCATTTCTCCCTTTCCTCCCTTTCCCCAGAGCCTTCTGGAACATCCTTGTCATTGAACACATACTCCTCTGCTTTCCCATACTTCTACAAGCCCAGTCTCCATGTTCTTGCCTTAACTAAATCCCGTTTTACAGAAAGACGCCCCTTCCCTGTAACCTCAAACGAAAATCGCACATTCTTGTACATCCATCATTGCAGTTCCCCTAAGTGACATCTGCATTGTCCCTGATACTTTGCCTCTTCCCACCCATTGCTTTTCACTCTTGTACCAAAAGCCCCTTTTCCTCTGAGTTTCAGGTAATTTCGATCAAAGTCTTCCTGTCCACTCCTGTCAAAGGAACATTTCAATAGCTGCTGTGACAAACACAGAAGAACCTAGCTTCAAGATGCTTGACCTCAATTCCAGCATATCCAAGAATCCATTCTGGATCTTATCATTCTCCTAAATTGCTCTACCTCTGAACTATGAATATCAATTTACCACCTTTGGCCACAACATTTTATCATCCCATCTCTCGGGATCCCTTGTTCTCAAAGCACTTGGTGCTCAGGCCAGGACTCTTGTCCCTTGATTGTTGCTTCTTCTTTCTAGGTACTTACCAACATTATAATTTGTTTCTCTTAATTTGCTTCTCCTCCCATCTTAGACCTCATAACATACAACTTTAAACCCTTGTAAGCATCTTCAAAAAACGTTGGCCCCTTTCTTTACGCCACACTGACACAGTAACGCATCAATCTTGGATTAATCCAACTATTTATTTTTCTTGATCTGGGCTATTGAGTCTTGACTGAGAAAACAGAAAACCCAACTATGCAAACAGGTGGCCCTAAGCAATCCTTTGATGCGTGCTTGGTGACTTTCCTGAGTGGTGACGACAAAATAGTACTCTCAAAGCCCCACTACATTGAACCTCCTTCTCCCCTTGCCACCTCACACAGACACAACACTGCTCTCTCTTCCCTGGTAAATGTCTTGCCTTGCTGCTCCTTAACTCTTAAATCACTGTAGTTTGTTTCTACATTCACTCCTGAAAGGAAGATTCTCTGGCCAAAACTACCAGTGACTTCCTAAAGGTCTAGCTGAATGAACTTCTTCTGAAGATTCAGCTAATTGTTGTCCTCTCTTGCTCTTGATATTGTTGACTCCTCCATTCCACTGTTCCACTCTGGGCTTCTCTCTCTGCTTGTGCTCCCAGGCAAGCTCACCCGCTTGCATGGCTTTAACTGGAATTATAGTCTTGATCCCAAGATCTGGATCTCCAGGCTGGCTCTTTCTGCATCCACATACAAAATAGCCTTCTTCATGGTTTTCTTAGAATTCCCATGGGAACCTCAAAATCAATCTGACCCCAAATAAACAAATCTACCTCTCCCCATAGTTCTTCCTCGTGGGTTCTCTATCTCACTAAATGACATCACTCTTCTGACTGAGCCAGAAACCTCAGAATGACCTTCAACTTCCCCATCTTAAATCCTCATCACTTCCCCATTACCCCCCTGTGCACCATCTGACGTCTGCCCAGGTCCTCCTGATTTGACTTTCTTAAACTCTCAGGTTGCCTGTCTTCTCCATCCCAATGGGTACTGCGGAGCTAGTGTGTACTCACCTCCCATCTCTAGATTTCTGCTCGAGAGTTCTGACTACAACATGTCAGATCATGGTACTACCCTGAACATGGAGTGTAAGGCTTGCAAGATCTATACTCCCATCTCTCAACTTCAGACCCATCTGTCCTGCTTCCTGCCTCCTGCCTCTCACCCCACAGTCAGCCATATTAAACTGCCCGCTGTGCCTGGAACTGTCCATGCTGAGTCTCAGTTTGGAATGCCGTTCTTCTCCTTCACACCCCCCTACTCCCATCTGCCCAGCAAATAAATGCTCGTATTTCAGGCCTCAGCTCAACCTTCCCATTCTTCGCAAGGCTTCATCTGTTGTGCCCCTGGGCTCTCACCCTAGGACTACTACTGAACTGACTACTTTTCTTTGGGGGCTCCATCTCCACATATATATTGTCAATGTCAGTTTACTTCTTTGGGACTGTAAACCTCCTTAAAGACAATCTCTCTCTGGGACGCCTGGGTGGCTCAGTGGGTTAAGCTGCTGCCTTCGGCTCAGGTCATGATCTGAGGGTCCTTGGATCGAGTCCTGCATTGGGCTCCTTGCTCAGCAGGGAGCCTGCTTCTCTCTCTGCCTCTGCGTGTTTGTGTGCTCTCTCTCTCTGACAAATAAATAAATAAAATCTTAAAAGAGAAACAAAAAACCACAGTATCGCTGTCATGTGCCTCTCTTTACCGCAAGTGTCTGGGCTCCTGGTAGGACAAAACAAACCTCCACTGAATGAAGAAATGAATGGATTAAAAATGGAGCCCAACCTGTGAGCTAAGGCTGAAGGAATATTGTGAGAGTGAAACAAACACAGATCACTGCAGCATCCTGAATCATCACAAAGGCTGATCTGCAGAGAGCTCTGCTGTTTGTAAACTCACTAAGTCTCAGTTTGCATTAGCAAACAAGTTGGGTGGGTATCCTTTAGAATATAAGCTGACTTTCAGGGGCAGAAAAAGGGGGGTGGTGCCGTCTGCTGGCTTCTGTCCTTAGCAATCTGCGAAAAAACAAAACCCAGCGTAACAATTCCCCCTGTCCCCAAAGTTGGCACTGGCTCAAGTTTTTCTTTTCCAAAATACTTTCTTTGGTCGGGCAACACTCCCCACGCTATAGCTGTTAGGCATTAGTGTGCTCTGAATCCCTTAGAGAAGGTCAGCCCTGAATACCAAACGGCTGCAGAGCCCTCAGTTTCCAGAACGGGAGTCGGCGGATGCAAAGGCGTATCGATGGCCATCTTCTCTGTCCGTGCTGTTCTAAGCTTTGCCATAAGCAGGCATATTTTAGAGACTGGCCCTGAGCGATCTTAACTTCCACACATGAAACGAGGAGTGAATAATTTGAGACAGAAAAGTAATACAAGGCAATGTTTTAGCTTTATATGTACACGCAGGCTCCCTGTTTCCTCACAGAAACGGCACTTCAGACCCAGTCAACATCACAGAGACGCCAGAAGAGCAAGGTTTTTGTTTGTTTGCCTTTTAAACAGCAAAACATTTGAAATAAATAAATAGTACATAATAAATAAATAAATAAAATGGAGCAACACCAAACCAAACCACGACACAAATAAGCCCTCTTACTCCAGATTACCTATTAATTTTAGATGGAAAGCCCTAGGCAGTAAGAGAAAAAAAAAAAATTGACCCATGCGTTAAGTAGACTGGATAGTCAATGTGGGCCAAAGGAAACAGCCAAATAATATTAAGTGGTTACGGTAGGAAGTAAGTTTTGGACATTCTGCTTTCACGTTAGTACCCAAACTTGTAAAAATACTCAGAGCAGCAGAAAGAAGGACTAAATTTAGACCCTGATTTAATGCATTCAAGAGCGTGATTCATTTCTCCCCTGTCCCGGTACAGCCTGGGGAATCTGTGTCTATGGCAGGCAACACAAGGATACCCTGTGAATAAAGGGAAGTCTCACTCATTCAGAGGCTTAAGGAAGCCAGAGACACCCCATTTTCTTGGCCAACAAAGGTGTATTTCTAGGTACCTCACCCACCACGGAACCACATTTCTCAACTGCCAAGAGGCCCTCTAATTTTAGCTTTGCCCTGGCCTTGACATGAATGTGCTGAAAATTTATTCTGTTGCTCCTTCTCTCTAAGTGGCTTTTCCCCCCTCAGGCTCCAGTGGGATCCTGACCAGCTCTCAGATGCCGTGCAACATGGGTCACCTTAATGAGACACTTAAAAGGATGTCATCATTTGGTGGCAATACATTTAGCAAGCTGGGGCCCGAGTCACTGAACGGTAGCCCATAGATTGGGTTGTAGAGAGCTGCTGTTATATATAACTTAAACATCAACCCAACGACAACAGCAAGGTCATTTCTCCTCAGTTCATAAGGCTGCTAGGCAAAACACCCCGGCAGAGCAGACCATGACTGCCCCTTCCCAGTTTCATTACCCGCTGCTGCCAATCACGATTTTGCACGCACACCAGCTCCCGGCACAAAGCAAATGTTTCAGCCTCACAGATCACTGAGATTCACGCCAGACTAGAATTTGTGTTAATCTAATCTGGTTTAGAGGTAAAAGCCCCCTAAATTATTTGGTGATTTTACAGTGACTCCATTTTTTCTTACTTCTTTTGCTTTCTGTCTTTAAGCACATTCGGAAAGTAACCTTAGAAGTCTCATTCCAGCTTTTTTGGCCTTATTGAAAGTCTCTGGGTTTAGGAGAAATGACAAGGAAAAAAAAATGGGAGCGTATATTAAAAAATCTGCCATCCAGTAACGCTGCCTTCCAGAAGCGAGGGCGTTAGCGCCGTCCTCCCTTCGGAGGCGCAAGACAGATGTCAATAACCCCCGCCCCTTGGGCCCCATCACACATCCACACACAGCCCATCCCCAGCAGATTATTTCCCCAAACATGAAATGGCTTCAGCAACTTTGCGGTTCAAAACAAAAAGAGTTAGATACAGAGCACGTGCATCACGTTAGAAATGAGTTGCTCTGAGGCGGGGCGTGTGAATGAGCAGCACTGGCGAGGCCCCCGCAGGGCCACATCCACAGGATGGGACTGGCAGACCCCGCGCAGGGTCGCGGGTCCAGGCGGATATGAGATCCCGTCGGCCTGAACACATGCTTCACAAACCAGCCTGGACACAGCACAGAAAAGAGGCAAGACACCGTAGGGCAGCGTAAACGATCTGTACCTTTCTCAAATAGCTCGGTTCTTGGGCCTCCCGGGGCAATTCTGCATGGCTGGGTGGGGCTGTCACCCAATGGCCCTTGGGCTTGTCCAGTGCCATAACATGAAAATCAAATTATTTCCAAGACAGCGATGGGTGTTCAATGGCCTTGGCCAAATATAATGACAGATTTGGGGGCAGCCTTCTATACCCATTTGAGAAAGGACAAATAAATGCTCTTTAGCACTCCAAACAGCAAACTGGCTGATTTAGCTTAGAACAGTGGCTACCATTGCAGCCAATTTTGGAATGTCAAGAAGGAAGGTAACTGGGGGAAAGGTATCATGAAGCTTGCTTGCATCCATCCAAGGCTGGGTCAGGTCTGTATTGAGATTTGGGGCAGAAATTTATTCTCACACACGTAGAGCACCACAGATCTAATGAACAATAAGGGATGTCTATTTTCACGCTTCACTCACACGAAACACCTCTCTTCCATCTCGGGGGTGGGGGTGGGGGTGGGGTTCCAGTTCTAAACTACAATCAGCCCTTCTTTTAAAATAACAATAAGAAGTCCTCTTATTCAGCCAGATGGTGGTGTCTGTTGCACTAGGTTGGGCTCATAGTACAACATCAATAAATGGCCACTTGTAGAGGGACAGACAGAATCCCATTTATAAAACACACCTACACTTCCTGTCTTCTCCCCTCCCAAAATGTTGCGCTGCCCAAAACACCCGTGGGGGCTTAATCTCATTTTGCGGAAGGAAGGAAAACTTAAAAAGGCAAAATAATGTACGTGGAAAGCAATTTCTTGGGGGAGATAGGACAATTCATCTCTGAGGAGAATGATTATAGATGGGCTTTTAAGCTGTTTGCCTTTGGGGGCCATTTGAAGGAAGGATACCGAAAGGGTTTTCCCCAGGTCCTGGAAAGCTGTCTCCGTGAAGGCTGCACAATGCCAACCAAAGATCTTACAACCAGGAGGTGGAATTAAAATTCTTCCTTAGTGAGGTTGGCCAAGTCTCCTGAAATGAATATCTGTTCCAATTAGGTGTTCCAAAAAGCCCTCTTGCCTCAGATGACTCATTTTAAGAAAGGTATTTGTTTAAAAGCCATCGTAGGCAGGAAAACGACATATTAATGGGTCCTGGTGCCAGGGTTCACCTACTCCTCACAGGCCTGGAGGGCTCACCTCTCTGGTGCTTGCTCCTTCTTTACTCGGTGTCCGTCCTACCTGGGACTGGCCGAGGGGGGCGGGGCTATGCTGACGGGGCTTTGCTCCTGCTCTACCTGGTTATGCAACCCTGATCCGTGTCCACGGTCCAGGGCTCGGATGGCTGGCTTGTCAGCAAAAAACGTTTCAAAAATGTTAATTCGACAATGTTGGAGGGATGTTATTTCTAGAGCTAAATTCCTCAGGGAAAATGAGAAAAAGTTGTTGGAGGGATTCAGTTCTTCCATACTGCAAGTTACTTCCTTCCTGATGCTTTCTTCCCAAATAATTTCCCAATGCCTGGTGTGCCCTGACATTTGGTCCAAATAAAATGCTGGAACACACTCCTACGATACAACTACCTCCAAACTCTGTATGAGAGGGTGTTTATTACAGAGAATCAGCATCTATTAGGGCATGAAACATTCAGGGCCTGCTGGAGCTCACTCCTCACACTGAATCATTTCATGATATAGATACTATTTTTTTTTCCTGGCATTTAAAGAAAGCAACTCAGTTTATAACCTAAGGCATTTTCCATACTTCCAGGCAATGAATACTAGCTTCTTTTGAGTCTCAAAAAGCACATAATTTAAGACAGGGGGGGAAAGGAGCTGAAGAATAGTTTCCATTGCAAGGAAAACACCATGCAGATGTTTGCCCTCTTGAATTCTGATGGCAAAATAGAGAATTGTTTATTTGTTCTGAAGTCAAACCCAAAGAATTTAGTTTTTACAGGCTGGGGCCTCGGGTAGGGGTGGGAGTAATGACATAATATTTTAATAATATTGAAATATTCACCACATGGCCCTAGGATTTTGATTCCCCAAATATAATTTAGATCTTTTTATACAGTTTTTGATCAAAATTTAGGATGTCAGATATCAATATGTGTCACAGAAAGGACATACCTGGAGAAACACCCAAGGACTACTTTGTGAAAATTGCGTATTCGCCTTCTGTAATTGTTATTTTTTAAATTTTCTTTCTCCGAGATAGCAAGCTAGGAATCGGTCCTCTATCTTGAGCCATTTATTGAGAACAAACAAATGAACTCAGAAAAGATGTGACCCAATTGAAGTTCAATACCTGACTTTGGTGTATGAGAATCATAAACTTGCTTACGGTCTATCTGGTCCGCAAACACTTCCCCATAAATCATCCAGTAGGGCATGTAGAAGATGTTCTTGGCCAGTTTCCATGATGGCTCCTCATTGGGAAAGAGAATGGCTTGCCTGGCGACCCCAAAACTCATCAGTACCACCAGCATAATGATGACAAAGTACATCATGTCTATCATCTGGAAGAGAGAAACAAAAGAAAATCCGTATAATTGAGTGTTCCTATGACACCAACAGTGATGGAAACCTTTGAAGGAGGTTCACTTTTAAAACTATTGCTATGGGATATATAGATAGACAGCTGTGTCCAAGTAAGAAAGAGAATACTTGGTCTATTGAAGCAATGTCCGCAGAACTTATCAGTAACTCAAAAATCATTTTTAAAAAAGCACACATGGCATGGAACCCCATCATCTTTCATTGTAGTCTGTGCCACCTACTTAAGATTAGGCACGGGAGTCACATGAAGCTCGGGTCTCTCTACGAATCCAGTACTAACTTTGTCTCTGTTCCTGGGAATGACAAATGTCCTCCTAGGGTCTCTTTCTTCTTAGCAAAAGTGAAACGGGAAGAATTGAAATATTTCAAGAACAACTGCAGTGCTGTAAATTCCCTAAGCTGGAAAGGCTAATAAAGATCTCAAATGCTCAAGAAAATAATCATTTGCGAACAAAGCTAGCTCAACCAAAATATCCATCATTTACCTTCTTATTCCTGTGGTCCACCTCATCACTTGGTGTTCTACCACACACCAGTCCCTCAGAGAACCATTCTTTCTGTTCTTAATTCTCTTGTAGCATATCCTATCAGTTATGGAGGGTGTTTTTGTAGGCGACAGAATCAAGTTGCCTCATGGCTCATTTCTGTGTCTGCTGTTGAAATGTTGGATTTTCATTTTGACGTGTTTATAAAATTCTCTTGACTGCATTTGAGCACAATATCATCTCTTGTTCCTCTTGATTCCTTTCTTTTTTGCTTGTTTTCATGATACATATTATCTGGGATCTGTTTCTCATATGCCAAATTACTTTCCTTTTATCACCAAAAATAGATGGGTATATAATTACTATTATTTTGCCTGGCCAGAACCCATTGCCTCCTTCTTTTAGAAGCAGTTCCCACCCATTTTGGCCACAGAGATAGGTATCTTATCCAGGCTAAGTTAGTCATGGTAGCTCAGCCTCCGGCAACGCGATAGGAGGCAGGCATGCGACACAAGATGGGCCAACCAGAATCCTATCTCTGGATTTTTTTCAACTGAAGCTGGGAGAGAGAAGCTCCCTTTCTTTTTTGTAATGATATGAATTCAGAGTGGCTGAGGCTCCCACTAGTGAAACTGATCAGGAGTGAATGAAGCAGATATTCCAGACAGAGAGAGAGAGAGAGAGTTATATCCTGACAGAGGTTGAGGGCCTGACTGAAGTAGCCCTTTAGGCCAGTTTCATTTTGCCCTTCTCTAAGTCAAAATAGCCCTCCTGGGCTTAAGCTAGTTGGAGACTGGCTTCTATTCCTCACATCAAACCACCTAATATAAAAGATGACCTTCTCTTGGATATCAAACTTCCTGAAGGGATACCCACCCACAAAGAAACACTAACGATAATTTTATCAATGATAATAAAGGCTGTAAATTTGCTTTAAAAATTTTTTTTAAAGATTTTATTTATTTATTTGACAGAGAGAGATCACAAGTAGACAGAGAGGCAGCCAGAGAGAGAGGAGGAAGCAGGCTCCCTGCCGAGCAGAGAGCCCGACGCGGGACTCGATCCCAGAATCCTGAGATCATGACCTGAGCCGAAGGCAGCGGCTTAACCCACTGAGCCACCCAGGCGCCCCTAAAATTTTATTTTGAAAGAATATATTCCACAGCGCCTGTTAATAGAATTAAAACGCTAGAGCCTTCCTGTTTGCCTGAGGACACTGGGGGCTCCATATATTTTAGGTCAATTAATCACCCAACAAGGCAACTTCCAAACCCAGCTTTCCAGTATCATCTAATTTTGAGACTCAGTAAGAATCTCGCAAAACTTGACGTTCATTCATATCTGCTCACTGTTTTTAGAAATGTATGCGACTTAATGGGTTATTCCTTTCACAGCATAGCAGCTTCAGAAAGCTCGTAAAAGAGTGAACAAGCCAGCTGTGTGGAAGCCGTTTCGTAGGAAACAGAGGCCTGTTGCTTATCTTCGATTTTGTAAAATTCTTTCACTCCTCATTTACAAAAAGTTCTATCAATGAGAAAACACTAGTGGGGCCTTCAAGTTGTATATTGGGATTGACTAAAAGGTGAGTGGGAAGAGGAATGTGTGTACTCATGAAATTTAGGAGCCAGTCTGACCCAAGAAAACAGCCAGTACACACAGCAACTGGTCTGGTTTAATTTCCCAGGGCTGTTCTCATTCAGATGGAGTCTGCTCTCTACCCGCAGGGTCAAACAACCAAAGACAAGAAACATTCTTCCCACCCAACGTCATAGATCTCAAAAACCTTTACCACACAAATACTGAAATCTGGTAGAGCGCAGAAACAGAACACTATTAGTAAAAACGGGGGGCCTCTGTTTTTAGAGCTAAGCTGTCCAGTTGGTTCAACGTGAGGAGAGCGGATACTGTCTCACTCTTATAACTATTCGTTGGTTGCATTCTGTATAGGTGTTAGACCACCTGATTTTCATCTTGACTGTTCTGGTAAAAACAGCTTAGGTGGTCACGTGCAAGTTACTTAATCTTGGTTTTTCCTTCATTTTAAAAATGGGGATAATAAAGACTATAGCAATGCATATGAATTTTATAAGGATTAAATGTGATAACACGTGAAGCAATGTAGGTAGATCCCTGTAAATGTTCACGTATTGTTATTATTAGCACCGGATGGCCGGGCTGTGACGTCAGACCCACCCAAGCTGGAATCCTGCCTTTGTTCTTTGCCTAGTTTCAGTTTATCTAGGTACCAAATGAAGATACTAAAACCCATTTCATGGGGTGGTAGTGACGATGACGTGTCTGACACAGTGTTGGGCACAGAGTAAATGAGAGCTATCATCGTTGGCTTTTTCCTGCATCATATAAGTGAGCTTAGTACTAGGCTTAGAGAATTGCACTGAGAAGTGGACTATGAAGGAAAGAGGTCAGGATTCCAGTAAGTGATTCTGGATTTAAAGATCAGTTGGAATCCTACTTGATCAAGTATTGTGTCCAGGTATCTTAGCAGCTGTCTATCCCTTACCACAGGGCACAGTGAGTTCCTTGGCTGTTTAGTACCAAATAGGGACTCTCTAATGTTGAGGGGCTTTCAGAATAATCACATCTGGGCATATTTTGTTATGCATACCACCTGGCAGTCCATCTGGCTCAATGATAAATTCTATGGGCATATTTTACCTCTCTTCTAGATGAGTGACTCAATTATTGAACTAAGTATCTTGGAAACTCCAGGAAAGAGAACAAAGCCACCAAATACACTCATTTTCTACTTATTCTTGACTGATAAGGGAAGTCATTCGTAAGTTGGAAGGTAGAGAAAATGCAGTATGTCTCTCTTGCTCACTCCATAGTAAGGGTTCATTCAAGTCAAAACTGGGGATAATTATGCCATTATTAAAATGATAGACGGGGATTTTACAATAAGCTAGCTGTTTTAGTGTGACTTTAGATATTTCAAGTATTTCAATGCCACCCAATGTTTTTAAAGTAATATACTTAGCTGGTTTGAGACCTCAGATCTTATTTACTGAAACAAAACAAGGCAACCAATCAATCAGAAGAAACAAGCCATCACATTATGAAATCGTCTACTGTGGTGGTTCTCAACAGAGAGCAAGTGTGTCCCCAGAGTACATATGGCAATGTTGTTGTAAGTGTGTGTGTGTGTGTGTGTGTACCTTCCCTACTGGCATTAGTGGGTAGAAGCCAATGATGCTGTTAACCACCCTAAGATGAACAGGATGGCCCCCATGACAACAAATCATCTAATCTGAAATATCAGTAGGGCCCAGGCTGAGAAAATTGAGCCTAATTTTGCAGCTGTTATAATTTTCACTCTCATTGGGTCCATTTGAAAATACATTTGAGAGTCTCAGGGAAGCTTGTCCTCTCTGTCCAGGAATTCATATGCCCGTGTATTTTTTACATATAAATTGGGTGAAGGGTCCACCAATCCTTTCTTCTAAATCTCTCCTGAAGACTCTAAGTTGAGAGGCTCTGCTTTTAGACATCCAAATCTTTACCACAATCCCAAATTCATTACTAAAACACAGAGAAGATTATATAACGGGCTGTGCAACGGAATAAGATATACATATTTTATCTAGTCAAAAATCCCAGTTGAACTGGGATTTGGTTTTGGATAAATAAATCAGGCTTGTTGAATTCCAATTTTCCTCTCCAGAATGGGCTTGGTGATATATCCCCTAAGCAATACTGGTGTTATAGATTGCAAGCTTTTGTACAAAAGGGTTAAGAATAGAGCAGACTAACCACGCTCACCAATCCCCTGTCCCTCCTCCCCCTTTTTATTATACTTTAACATAAAGTGAACGTAAATATAAGAGATGTCATTTATCATCTACCTACTAGGGGCCAGACCCTATTAGCTATTTAGTATGTTCTTTCTAATCATCACAACAACCCTTGCAAGATATAACCTTGCATTTATTATAATTACTTTGAATGAATAAACTAAAGTCTTAAAGAGGTTAAATAAATTGCTCCAGGTCTCACAACCCCTTTCTTTTGGATTCAAATTCTCCTCTTTGCATGTGTTTGCCAGTGCTTCTGTAGGAAGAGACTTGGTTATTTAAGATTCATTTCAGTAGAGTTATATACGCACATACACGCTAATAATGATAACAAATATTGATTTGCTGACCTAAGGTCAGCAGTGATGATGTATATAGTAAAACCTGACTGAGAATTATAAAGGACATCTATTGACTGAGGGTTGATTTTCAACAGCTCACAAGAAGAAGTGGAATGGAGGTTATTAGCACAGAGAATTTTCAGTAAGAGCTGTTTACCACGGTGGGAGGGAGGTATTTGGCTCTTCCACGAATGCCCTGTAAAGGTGAAGTAAGGGACACTTATTCAAATTCAACCTAATTGAACTCAGCTAAAATAGATTATATTTTCTTCCCTTTGCATGGAAAGGCATTTTTCAAGCACTTCATTAAAAAGAAGAAGAAGAAGAAGAAGAAATGTTACAAATCGAGAAATCTGTTAAAAATTTGGAGTGGACACCCACTCCTCCTCCAAGATCCAGCGAAAATGTAACCTCCATGGGAAGCCTTCCCTGACCTACATTGTCTTTTCTATGCTCCTTTATACTTTATAGGTCTCTCTATCACAGCATTCTCATACTGTATGGTAATTACTTCTCTTTCTCTTATCTTTGATCTCGGGTAATGAGCTCCTTTATATACCCAATTCCTACTCCAGTGCTTAGCACAAAATAGATGATCTGTGATTGTTTTTCAGGAAGTAGATGGGTGAGTGATGATTAATTTTCCAGTGATGGATACACATGTAGTCAAACTCCTAAACATTCACAAGGAATGAAAAAAAAAAAACAAACAAAAAACCAAAACACCCCCAGGGCCATTTCAGACCGTCAAGGCAGGCCCAAATGAATTATTTTCCTCTTCCTGTTATTGCCTCTGCAATAACTCCTCCTCTGCAAATGTATAACATGGAATCAGAGGATCCTGCTTACCATTTTTCCAATCATCATTACATAGGGGCCCAAATACTTGTTCACGCCGAAGATGTCTAGTAGACGGATGTACCAATAAATGATGTTCACACAATAGATGACCCTCCCATCACTCCTGAAGGGCTGGTCTTGGAGACGAAGGATCATTCCGACAGAGAACAAAAGGATGGCTATCAGGTCTGTGACGTTCCAGTATTCCTGCAGCCATACCTTCACTTTCTGCAGCAACTTCCCTGGTTCCGACATTAGAATCTAAAACACAGGAAAGAGAACGGGCTTCGGTCTGATTTCAGTCTAGGTTTTTGGTCCAGTTGGAAAATGTTTGGACTGTTAGTCGACATCCATAGCTTGTTTTGTTTAGCTGGGTCTACTTGGATATGTGCATGCTGTGAATACACAACCAAACTAAACTTAGGCCATGCAGAGACAAACATTCTGGAGGCAAATATAAGCAAGAATTTTTCTCCTTTGGATTGCCTTACTACCCTAAGACACGCATGAGGGTTTTACTATAAAATTACCGATTCCTAATACACTGTAAATCTCTTGAAATTCTGCTCCATCTTGGTGCCACCATTTTGAGTTCCTCAGATCCCCAGGGAGGACTCCTTCAGTCTTCTCTCCACATCCAGAGAATTGCATCAATATCACCTCTATTTCTAAATACGATCTGATCCAACCACTTCTCACCACTACCCACTGCTGCCACTCTATTCTAAGTCCTATCACGTCAACCAGATGATTGCAACAGCCTTCTAACCAGGATCTCTGCCACCAGGGATGCCCACCCTTCCTCAATCCATTCTCTGAGGAGCACACAGAATGATCTTTAAAAACTGAAGCCATGATCTGGGCGGCGATTACACGGTTGTACGGGTAGACAGAAAGCCATCAAGCTGGACAACCCTTACGAGTTGTTCATTTTCTTCAATAACAACAACAACAACAACAACAAAAAAACTAAAGCAAATTGTGATAAGTGAATATTTAAATCGCCTGATGGCTTCCAATAAAAACAGAGAAATACCCAAACTTCTTCCCGCGGCCTCACGTCACATTCCATCTTATTCTTGCCGTTCCACACCTGCAGACACAGTTCATTCCGTGTCTCCAGCATAGCAAGTTCATTCTATGCTCAGGATATTTGCACTTGTGCCTTCTCTTGGGCATTTTCTCCCAGATTTTTCTCCTCAAGGTCTCTGCTCTAATTTCCCCTTCTTAGGACTACTTCTTTGACTACCCTACCTGCAGGGGCCTCCCCATCCCCAAGTCAGTCCGTAACATATTACCCTTCTGTTCCACTATACTAGCTTCTGCATGCATGTAAATATGCTGTATGTGTCTGTCTACCTATCAACCCCGCTAGACTGTAAACTCGGAAGGCAGACCCTTGGTTCCCCAGGGCCTGTGACATAACAGATTCTCAATAAATGTTTGCTGACTGACAGCAATTCCCCGCTCCCTCCTACATCACCGGCAGCTGGGGTGGGGGGAGGGGACCCTGACGGACCTTCAATCTAGAGGGGCTCTTCTGCTGCCACACACAGGCTCTAGGAAAGGCACAGTTGGATAGTGGGAGTTGCCACCCCCCCCCCCCCAACAGCACAACCTGCCAGCAGATGCGGGGAGCCAGGAAGGACGGCCTAGTGAGGTTGGAGAGCTGGGCTACCTTCACGAATCCTGGGGGTTTCCCCGGAGACTTCAAAGGAGAGGAAAGCAAAGACGGCGGGGGGGGGGCAGGTCGAATCTGCAGCTATTTATGGGAATCCTGTGTCCCCTTTCATGGCTTACCTTGGCCTGAAATATTAAGGGAGGGAGGCCTTGGGACGAGGGGTTGGAGCGCTGCGCGAAAGCCTGCGCCAGCGGCTGGCCTCCCGCTTCCCGCTCTGCCGCGCGCCATTCCTAACCCTAGCCCCGGGGTTTCTCCGACGGGAGCCGGTCGTCAGCGTCACCTGCGGGGCGGGCGAGAGCGCGGGCGGCGGCGCCCGGCGCCTGGAGCTTCTGCGTCGGCGCGCCGGCTGCGGGCCTCGGGAGTTGACATTTCTAACGAGTTCCCAGGTCAAGCCGGTGACAACAGGCCGAGGACCACTGTCCTACCCATCGGGGATCCCCGCACCTGCCGCCGTCCCGGTGGCTTCTCACCCGGCGTCGTCTCCACGAGGAGAAACTCCGCGTGTGCGGGCGGGCGGGGGTGGGGTGGGGACGGGCATTGACTTGGAGTTTTCTAACCCTGGGTCCACACCTTCCTTCAACTAACGGATCAACACAGGGGCTGACAGCTTCATTTTTTAAACGGCAGCGATCTTTTTGTGAAATGTCAACGTGAACAAAAAAGGGCAGGGCTGAGGGGCTGCCGGGAAGCTGAAGCGCGAAGGCCCCAGAAACTAAAGCTTCTCCGACGGGCTCTGAGGGGGCGTGGCGGCGGGGAGGGGCGTGGTCGCGGAGGGGGCGTGGCGGCGGGTCGCCGACCCGCGGGGCCCTCGCGTTGCTGCTGGGAGGAGGGTCCCGGCGGGAGGACGTCCGCCCGGGCGCGCTGTAAACAGTTCCGGGCCCTCGAGGGATCCCCGCGGCCCGTGTGGGTGACCGCGCTCAGAAGTATGCGGTGCTGGGAATGGGAGCGCCGCCTGTGAAGCCACAAAGCCCCGCTTGTATGTGGCCGGGAAGCCTGCAGACTTTCCCACGTTTCCTGGATCGGGCGTGCCCGCGCGCTGCGGGAGACGCGGAGGCGGGACCTGTGCGGTCCTCGGCCTCGGGGCGCTCGGGCATCCTCGCTCGGACGGGTCCCGCGGCGCCGGGCGGGGGCGGCTGCCTCGCCAGGCCGAGGAGGAAAAGGCGGGACCCGGCAGGAAGGGGGTCAGCGCCTCCCTGTGCGCTGCCTCCTCCGAAGCCGGGCTCTTGGGCTGACCCCCTGCTGACCCGAGGCGGCAGAGCCCGGCCCCGTGCGCTGGTACATGCAGCCTCAGGAGAAATGGATATCCAGGCCGGGAGGTTCCTGGCAGCCCGCCTGCTTGGCAGCCTCTTCCAGAACAGTCCGTGGAGTACAGACTGCTCCCTGTCTTCTTCCAGTCTGGTCCCTGGAGGGATTCCAGTCTCCCAGCCCAAGTCTTTCCCTTTTCTGCTTATCATGGGGAAGGAATATGCATCAGGGCGTTAAATCACAGGAGGGGAGCTGGCGCTGAGCAGCCGCAGAGCCCTGACCACTGAGGAGCAGCCCTCGGTTCTCAGAGAGCTGCACAAAGACCGCAGCAAATTTATCACAGTTGTTCAGTTCACAGATGGGAGGTCCGCGGCCCTGGTCAGGAAGTAGAAGGCATTGTCAATAGGATGACCTAAGAGTAGACCACCAACTAGAACAGGGCCAGGCGAGGCATCCATTAAAAAAAAAAAAAAAAAAATCCAGCTCATGGAAAGGGACTAGTACACACCTCCAAACTCTCAGAATGGGGACATGCCGATTAGAATTTAAGTATCCCCAAAGCAGTTTAAAGGCCAAAAGAAGGGCTCTAAATATATTAAGAGATTTTTTTTTTTTAAATGATCCCAATATGATGGCGTCTAATAGATACTGCATCTCTTTTTTTCTGGAAGAGAACATTCGAGAGTTGTAACCTAAGATACTGAGCTTTTAACCTGTCTTGGTAACGAAGGCAAGGATGAATTTATGTATTTGTTGGAATCCTTTTTTTTTTTCCTGTGGAGCCTGATACATCTTCCCACTCACTATAGTATAATGAGTAGGATTGTTCCGGAGCTCCTGAGGGTGCAGTGGACTTGACGGAGAGGAATTCTTCCAGAAGAGGCCTTGCCTGCTGACTCCAGGGGGAAATACAGAAGAATCCTCACACAGGGCAAGCCCGCCTTCCCAGCCTAGGGAAGGGGAGTTCGTGGGGCACATTTAGCAGGGTTGCAGAGCCCTCTGGTGGACCGTTGCCTGAGCACATTCATTTTAGCAGCTCACATTCTGATGGCCCCAGGGGTTGGCTTTGACTTCAAGCAAGACCTGTGGGTGTGGGGTTATAATGCTGGTTCCTTTTGCAAGATGGGGATTGGGGAGCCGGGGAAGAGGGAGACCCACATCCTCAACCTGAAGGGCGAGAAGTCTCTTCATTTCACCTCCATGATGCCTAGAACTGGTGGAAAGGCTGGTGCCAAGCAGGTGCATAATAAATGTGGAGAAGGAAAAAACCAGAGGATGAATTAATGAAGGAAAGCATAGTTCTTCCTCCCACAGCTGCTGAAACGCATTTGAAGAATCATAGGTATTGGATAACAGTGTCCAAAGAGACCCAGAGTAAAGGGTTGCAGCGGGAGTTAAAAGTGGAAAAATGGAACAATTTGAGAAGTCCTGTTTATAGATTGGAGGAAAGAGAGGTGTCGACGGTATCAAAGATGGGGGGAGGGTTTCTTGGGGCAAGAGCTCTGTGGGCAGAAGCTAGAGCAGACCCTGAGCATGCGCGGAGTGGCAACTGATAAACACACACTGTGATGCCTCCCCAGGTCAAGGCCTCCTCAGGGCCAAGCCCATTATTTCCACGGCAGCATTAGAGAATACAGTTTCTGGCTTCATTCGGCTCCCCGGCAGCCACCTCTCCCTTCCATCCACAAGTGTAACTAACCACCCTCTTTCTCCCGTGTTCTCGTTTCTGAAAGCGGTTACCTCTCTCATCTTTTCTATTCCCAGGGTGAATATGTAGGAAATGACGATCCATTCCTGCGTGGAAGGCCAGCGCTCCATCTTCACCAACACGATGTAGTTGAAGAGCATCAGATACCCGATGTACGCCAGCTGCGAGGAAGCACAGTGAAGAGGGGGCGCTTGGGTTCCGAAGACCCAGGAGCCCTGCCTTTGGGACGGAAGGAGCCCACCCCGCATTCACGATGGAATTAACCTGAAAGCTTTCAACTGTCCAAAGAACTAAAAAAAAAAGATGGTAATATCTGAAATCATGGGATGTGCTGTCTTCCTTTTGACCCTCACGCGTGAGTCTGGGTCCCAGTGCTCTGCTTACACCTGTGTCCTGAAGCATCATTTTGTTTTGCAGTTACCCGGTTTCTTGTGTCTTTCTGGCTAAAAAGCAAACTGCTTCTCTCAGGGCTATTCTCGTTCCTGCCTGAGGCTCAGGTTCTTGAACGAGGGCAACACAGTGGGTTTGAGCCTAACGGATGCCAGGTAGATTAAATGTCTGTAGGAAGGAAAGGAAGACCCATACTACACTGTACTTGTAAACCAGTCAAACCAACGCAAAAACAGTCTGGACTTGATCTCGAAGTCCCACTTGAATTATTTTCTGAGCTCATGTCTTCTTCTCTCTCTCTCTCTCTTTTTTCCCCCTCCTACCTTAATGTGCTTGGCTTGGCAGGACCCCAGGGGAGGGATTTTTATCTATTTTCCGTTGTACCACCTCCCCACCCAACCCAAGCTGGGGTCTTCCTCCCTGGTTTCTGCTTCTTCAAAAGAAAACAAGAGAAGAGAAAGCGATTTATAGAAAGGAACGGGTCTGTGTATCCTACTGTGGCTTGGAGGGGGGTGTAATCCTCACGAGGCTTGAAACATGTTTGAATCCCAATAGGACTGGCTGGATGGCTGGCTAGGTGTCCGAGGAAAACTCGGGGCTCAGGTTTGGTGACTGGCCCTGGAGCATTCAGTTACGTCGATGAGTGGGTGGAGTGGAGGAGGGCTGGTGAGGTTCTCGCCCAGGGGGGCAAGGAACCTCTGGAGAAAAAGGCCCCCTCGGGGAAATGGTGTGTGAGCTCAGCCTTTTCTAGGTGACGTTGCAAGCTAAAGCACTTGCTGATTTGGGGGGCTTTGGGGCTGTGCGTGGGAACCGAGAGTGACTTCATTCCTATGGGCACTCTTAGGAGCCCACATAGCAAAGAATAGGACACAGTGTGGGCAAAAAGGTTGAGGCCTTAGAGGTACAGGGAGCCCTGGAGGCAGCTTAGTAGGTGGAGAAAGGTGATGCCTGGCTGGGAGACGGAAGGGGAGCCAGCAGCCCTGCAGAGCTGGAGAAATACAGCATTCTCCGCTAATGGGGCCACTCCCTCTCCCTTTCTCTCCTTTTCCAATAAAATGAATACACAGATTCTTAATAGGAGTCAAAGGTATTTTAAAAGACCCAATGACTTTGGTGCGTTTGTAGACACGACCCTCTAATTCCTCACCTCTGGAGGTGAACAGATGTCAGAGCTCCGGGAGATTGAGTGCGGAAGCTCTGGGGAGGCCCGAGGGCAAGGACGGCTCATTGTCCCCCTGATGGACGCGCTCTTGTACACCCGCCCCTTCTGGGCCTGTCATTCTATGCCACACCTCAGGTCCCAGCTCTCCCCTTGGGGATTCTCAGCACCCTCTGCCCACCTCATCTGAGAAGTCTCCTCTCCTTGAAACCACACAGGATGCTGTTTAAAACGTAACTTGGTTCATGGGGTTCCTGTTTACCATTATACACTGGCATCCGCTCTGGTCCCCGGGAGTATTTCTCAAGACGCAGTGGACTTCGATGGCTAAACTCTAAAAAACATATGCTGAGCCCCCTCCTAGCCTGAAATCCTTCTTTCTGATTGCTTCTTTTTGTTTGTTGGAGCCCATTCCATTGCTTCAGGACAAACCAGTCTCCTTAACTGCCCTGGTGTTTATCGCCCAATGCACTGCAACGCATTCCAAAGTATTATCTTCTCTTGGCACATGGAGGCCCAGTGACACCCACACCATTCTCCCAGAACCTCAGCGTTTTATCATTTCACTCCTCCAACCTGCCTCTGTCCAACAAATACAGGCCTAGCATATTCATTTGCTGGAAGGAATGTAGACACCTCAGTCAGTGAAACTTGGATTTAAATCCTAGCTCGGGTCCTTCCAAGCTGTATCATTTTGGGTAAATCATGTCACCTGCCTGGGCCTCCATCCTGACCTGAGATGATGGCTACTGACCTTACAGAGCTTTGGGAAGGACTGGGGTGGGGGGGGGGGAAGGGGGGGAAATGCATGTCTCTTTCCTGACAGTAGAGGCCCCATGAATGGTCGCTACTGTTATTATTTGCCTCTTTTTTCCAGAAAGTTCTATTTCTCTTGTCTCCTCTTGCCTCACTCCTTGCTTCCTTTGGATCCTGTTAACTAGCCATATCAGTCCTTTTCTAAATCGCCCTCGTTAACGGTCATGCTTCCTCCACCATCAGCCTGTTCTCTAAATCCCAGTTACTCTATGGTGTTTTTCTTTCCATAATCAGGCTACAATATAACATTTTGGGACGACTCTCAAAATATGAACTTCCAAAAATACGGTTTTAAATGTGTTTCAGTGGCATGACGGAGGGCTGGCTGCTGTCTGGGAAGCAACCTATCTTAGAACTCACCAACACTCGTGAGTCTGGCCGCAGATTACCTTAACATGACATGCTTTCATGTTGTGTGTGTCAGTGTGCGTGTGTAGACACGTCCACACATGTATTCTGTAAGCTTTCACAGGCTCTGTGTAGAACGTCAAAGCTTTGAATAGAAACATAACCTTATGACTCTTACTGAAGTCAACGGGAATCCCATAAGGGTTTGTATGTTATTGGCTTCTATATTCTTTGTATCAATTTTCCATTGACAAGATGCCCAACTCCTGAACTATGTGATACAAGCACCAAAGCCCGCAGTAGGTCGGGTGGGTCCGGGTTTTCCTACTGCTGCTGGAGAGTGGAGGGGACACATGGCACTGAAATGGAGGAAGGAGTCTGTCCCTGCTGGAGGAGCCTGGAGTACGTCCCTTGTGCTCTGTCTTGGGTCCTCTTTCATAGCTTGAACTGGCATTTTCTCCAGCTGGGCAGTTGAAATGGCTTTCATCACAAACCAGGTCTGGAAGCCAGCTGGATCCCTGCCTCCTTTCTTCTTGGAACAGAAGAGGACCCAACCTGCTCTTCCAGAAGCTTGCTAAGAAATGAGAAGTGAGGTTTTGCGGAAGTGAGGTGTGTCCTGTCTTTGAGAAACTTCAGAGCGTAGAAGGGGATGTTTTTTGAAATCAGAGTGGGAAATACTCTTACAGAAAAGAACACAACCGAAAGCCATGGGGACATTTGATCTAAAACTGAATTTTCCTCTTAAGCATCTCTGGGGATTTCAAAACGGGGCACTCCTCATCTCCAGGTACTTCCTTGAGGCCTGGGCTTTGCAAATACATAAACATGGATTTCTGAACGTTGTCGTGTAAATGCAACCAAACAGGACTGGGGCATCTAGTCTATAGTCAGCTGTGTGGGAGGGAGTTAGACACGGAGGCTCCCCTTCTCAGAGGCAGCTTCACGACCTGCCAACTAATGAGACAAGGGAAGCAGTGTGTCCCAAGCCTCCGGAACCACAGAACTCACGTGGGAAGCTTGTTAAACATACAGACTTCCTCATCTCCTCCTTGGAGATTTGATTTAACGGGTCTGTGATGGGACCAGGATTTGCATGTCTAACAAGATTCTTTATCATCACAGAAGTTGGGGGAACTACTGGGCTAAAACCTGGGCCTCTGCCTAGAGCGGTGGTTCTTAACCCTGGCTGCCCGTTACAACTACCCGGGAGCTGCAAAATACCCGGATGCTTGGGCTGTGCCCCAGACCAATGATGTCAGAATCGCTGAGAATAGAACCCAGGTGCCCTTAAAAAAATAGATGAAGATAGAGATTAAATGGAACCCAGGTTTTGTTTTTTCTTTTTAAAGTACTCCAGGTGGTTCCAGTGTGTAGCCGAGGCTGAAAACCACGGTCCAGGGCATTGGTGACATAAAAGCATCCTTGGCTAAGAAACCACAGCTGAATAAATGGGGGCCAAGGGAATCAAAGAAATAAAGTTAATACTAAACAAAGATTAAGGGAAAAAGGGAAGTTTCGGAAGGATAAGAGAAGGGAGTCCTGTATTTGTAAAGGTGATAGATAATTCTCGATACTATGGCTCCTTCTGGTTCCTTTATGCTCTAGATCAGGAAGTCTACAGCAAACTTCTTCTGTAAAGGACGAGAAAGTTAATTTTTGAGGCTTTGCAGGCCTGACAACCTTTATGGCAAGTAATTGACTCAATGGTTGTAGCACAAAGCAGCCAGATTATAGGTAAACAAATGAATTTGGTTGTGCTCTAAGAAATCTTTATTTATGGACCTGAAGTGTGAATTTCATATAATTTTCATGTGTCATAAAATGTTCTTCCTTCGATTTTATTTTCCATTCTTTAAAAATGTGAAAACCATTCTAGGCTTGCAGTCCACAATGATGCGCCTGGATTTGGGACTGGATTCAGCCTGAGGGATGGGAATGGGTGTGAAATGCAGGAAAACCATTATCTTGATAAAACTGTTCGTATAGGGAAAGTCTATGTAAAGCACTCCTAACAGGGCTGCATAGTAGGTGTTCAAAGACGGATATTAACATTATTGAGTGTATGGGTGAATAAAAAACACTCTCGCTGGGCACTGTGACTAGCCTCGGAATAAAAACAGTTACATTTCTATTGTGCTTCCGCGTTCCAAGCACTGTTCTAAGTGCTTTACATATTTTAACACATTTAATCTTTCCTAAATCCTACAAAGTAGGTACTATTCTTATCCCCATCTTAAGGAATTTTTACTTCACTAAAAAAAATCTGATAATTATATTTTGATGATACCCTCTTCCAAGATCTTAGTTGAAAGCAGTCATTTCCGACCCGACCCGTGGCAACGTCAGCCCATAAGGGGGGTTGGGGGGACATTGGGCAAGGTCCGGAGACCTTGTTCACCCGGCTCCGGGGTTAGAGAACGCTGCTGACATCTAGTGGACAGAGGCCAAGGCTGCAGTTGAACGTGCGATTATGCCCAGGCCAGACCTCCTCCACCAAGAATCACTCTGCCTAACGTGTCAATCGTGCTGAGGTTCCGCTGATTGAAAGACAGCGTCAAGTGCGAGGATACAGAACCATGCAAGACAGCTCCACTGGTCAGCGGATCATCCTGGCCTCGCACTTGGATTTTCCTTTGCTGACTCAGGTCACTGGTGTGTAGCTGGTTGAGAAAGGCCAAAAATACAAATGCCCTCCGTCGACTGGCACCGTGCCACTGTGGCTGGGGAGAAACAGAGCTGCCCTGAGCCTGTGCTCACCTTCGGCTTAAAATACCATGAAACAGAGAAGTAGAAAGCCAACAGCAGAGCCATTGCTTCCATATCCAGAGGCTATTTCAGGGGCGATCTTTATCTCTGGGCACTGAAGCATCCTTGCCGTGATTGTAGGTGACTGAGTGCTTTCTGCTGCCTTGTCTGGCATGTTGTTTAATTGTGTCTGAGCAAGAAAGGTTGTTTGATGACACTCCCCGGTTGGCAGTAGTCACACACTTAGGTTCCCCCAACCTCCACCCTTTAGTGGTGCTACTTCTGACACTCTGCTCGGTCTTTACCCTTCAGGTGTCCCCCAAACCCAGGACTGGCATCGAAAACGGGCAACTCTCATCCAGCACTCATCCAACCAGAACACAGAAGCGTTTTAGAAAATGACATCTATTTTCCTGCTAGACTAGACTCATACTCATCTCACCTCTATTTCTGTTAGTTCTCACTTTTACCATTTCCTTTATTTTCTGCAAGGAGGAGAAATGCAGACGCCGTGGAAGCTGCCTCGCACACTCCCCACGTCTTGCAGAACCCCTGGGAAAAGCTCTCATTCCTGCCTGTGTGATCCTTCCACTGTGGGACTCAGAGGAAGCTGCGTACGTGCACGCAAACCTGACCTTGGCTCTCTGCGGTCACCCGTGAGCCAGAAGAAAAAGGAACATGCTTACGGTGTAGAACCAGAACTTCACGATGGGTGCGTTGTAGAATTCATAGATTTTTCTGCCCAGGGGGATCAGCCGGTGTCTGCTCTGAACTTCCTCTTCATCCTTCTTTCTAGAAGACTCCCCGTTGTTGCGTCCCAACATTGCCTACAGTGGAAGAGAATCAATACCATCACGGCAGGGCCCCGGAAAGCAGGTAGTTCAATGTGCTCATTTTACCAACCAAGCATGCATGCTCACAGAGCTGGAGGGTGTTGTCCCGGGTCCCTAGAGATTCAGATGTTGTGCCTTTCCTAAGTGTGCATTTGCATTATATATAGAATCAAAGGTTTTGGCCCAGGATGGAAGCCTTAGGGAGAGCTCTTGATTACTCTCTTCTCTTCTACCCTGGGAGCTCTGGAAGATGTCCGAGATGGAAGATACCCAGGGTTCTGACAGGGAGAAGTCCAGGCATCTTTCTTTTTCTTCCCCTCCCTCTCCCCATACATGTAACGAGACAGGCGGATCTGGATTCGAATTCTGTCTTCACTCAGGCTAACGACCCTTAAGTGAAAAATACATTGGACCAGTAATACCTAACTTGCCCAAAGGTTACGAAGTGTTTCAGAGGCTAAGTTATCTGAAATGCCTGGAGCTTAGTTAGGTTAGAAACATCTCTACCCTGAGGCATAAACCTTGGCTCCTTGTTTTCAGACCCCATAAATCCTGCATTCCTGCTGGTATTAGTTTCGTGGCAACTCCTAGGCACACGGCTTTCCTCTGGGTGGGAGAGTCCACCAAGTGGGACTCGGAGAAGCAGGGCCTGACCTGGAGAGGCCTTGTCTCCAAGCTGCTGGAAGTTTCTTTACAAATAGAATTGTTTTCTTCTCACTCATGGCAACGGCAGAAGCAAAAAAGTTATTAAACAGCACAAAAAAGGGCAGAATTTGAGAAAAGGCAGATGCATGCCTGTCTGGGCAGCAAGTGACAGGATGAGTGTTCCAAAGAGGGCTGGAGATCCAGACTTTGGGTCACTCAGAAGGAGGACTGAGTCCTCTCTTGGATACATAGCACCCATGGCACCTTGGGAAAAGCTTTCTGAATCTTAGTTCTTTATCTTAAATTGGAGGTAATAATAGCATCTTTTACAGGATTGGTCTATAAATCAATAAGCATCTGTCCTCTTAATAAGAGCTCAGTACATTCCAGCTGGTGTTTACAACGAACTGAGACTTTCTTGGGTACTCTTCACTGAAAGGATCTAGTTGGGAATCTCTCACCAGAAAAAAGAAAAGTATTATCAGGATCTAATATAATTTATCGGCTTCTTTCCTTCCTTTCTTCCATTATCTCTCCTTTTCTCCCTTTCTCTCTCTCTCTTCCTTTCTCTTTCTCTCCCTTTCTATCTTCCTTCCAACCCCTTCCCTCCTTCCTTCCTTCCATTTTCTCTCTCTTTCTTTCAGTTCCATGCCCAGCCTGGAACCCAACATGGGGCCCAAACTCACCACCCTGAGATGAAGACCTGAGCCGAGACCAAGAATTGGATGTTTAACTGATTGAGTCACCCAGGTGTGCTGGCTTTAATTCTTTCAATATTATTCTAAGGAAAGCTTAGTTCTATAATATTTGGTAAGTGACATTTTAATTTTATTTATTTGTATTTTTATTATTTATGTTATTTAAATTTAATTAATTAACATATAGTATATTGTTAGTTTCAGAGGTAAAGTTCAGTGATTCATTAGTTGCATATAACACTCAGTGCTCATTCGAGCAAGTGCCCTCCCTAATGCCCATCCCCCAGTTACCCCATCTACTACCTACCTTCCCCCAACAACCTTCAGTTGGTTCCCTAGAGTTAAGAGTCTCTTATGGTTTGCCTTCCTCTCTGTTTTTGTCTTATTTTATTTTTCCTTCCCTTCTCCTTGATCCTCTGTCTTTTTTCTTAAATTCCACATAAGATGAATGAAATGAAATGAGTGAATGAAAAAGACAAATATGATACTTTTCTTTTTCTGACTGACTTATTTCACTTAGAATAATACCCTCTAGTTCCATCCATATCATTGCAAAAGACTTTTTTTTTTGAGGGAAATGAGATTTTTATTAAATGTGATAACAGGGCAAATCCTTCTAACTGCTCAGAGACTGACAAGGATTTGGGGCAAGAAAAGGACTGGGATTATAGAAATTATTATAATTATATTATAGAAATAATGTGTTTATCTTGAATTAGAGAACCAGATAATTTTGGTTTTAAGCCACCTTACTCAAGACATACATATATAAATTTCAGCTACTTTTGTCATTGTCTCAACTATCTAACTACTCACATGCATAACAATAAATGATAAACCTGTAATCTGTGGGATTTCTGGAGAAGGTAACCAGGTAACTTCCATTTCTTTCTTGGACTCTCTGGCTAGAAGGTTGCCTTGACTTAATGAATAGGTAAGATCCCATTTGATGGCCTATCCAAGCCTTCATTTGGTCAGTGGGCTGGGTTAGCCTTCACGATGGAGAGAGCACATCAGACTTCTATAAATATTGACCTCAAGAAACTCTGACGTTCCATGATATTTATCCATCTATAATTTATAATTTATGTAACATAATTATCCTGCCTCTGTTCTACTTCTTTATCTGCTCAATAGTACAGTACTATTTGGAGACATAATAGAACTTTAGCAAAGGCACCTTGGGGACTTTTAGGTGTCTTGGAGAGTGACATCTGGGGGTAACCTCTAGGGACAGTGGCTTCCCTCAGCAGAGTTGAAACAACGCCCTGGGTCCATGGACTGGCTGGGAATTTAGTAGGCAGAGTGCAAAAACACTTACCTGGCAATGCAGGGATCACAAAAACAAAAACACCACCGCCGGCCTGGCCTTTATTATTCCAATAATTCCCAAGTGAATGCTTTTTTAAAACGCCTTTCTTTCATGGATTGAAGGAAAGCATTTTCCAAAACTTCATTAATTCTAGCCTAAGCAGCTCAACTGACTGATTTTCTTGATTTCTCTTCCCAGTAGCCAAACATTTCCTTTGACTACATTCCTTTAGCAGAATGTAATAGGGTCAGACACAGGCAAAAGGGCACAATATGGACTGGAGAATTTTTTGCTGGCTGGACACAGGTGTCGGGTCCAGGAAAGATCTCTGAAAGGCTACAGGGAGGAAACTGAGATTCATGCTCGTGTATAATTTTGGAAGGGCCAGGGAAAACATCCCCGTCCAAGAAAGGAGATGTTTGGCTTAACACAGAAGTCCAGATAGCGTTCCTATGAGAAGAGTGGAAGTATCAACAGGCGGCATTCTTCAACACTCCCCGGGGTGAGACAAGAACAGTGATCCAGCAGTCACAGAATTGTCCTTGGGGTCAGAGGGTGCTCCAGCTTGAAGACAGCTGCTGTTCAGCCCTGACTTACCAGCCCACAAGTCCCTTCTTCCATTCTTCCTAGCTCTTTCTGCCTGCAGGGGAGAAGGCCAGGCAGTGCTCCTCATGGTCTGGCTTTGACTTGGGTATACAACAGTGGGGCCGACTCTCTGGGAACCAGACTTTGGTCCAGGCCTTCAAAGTTCTACTCAGAGCAGGAGAAGGGAGCTGCTTCTGTTGTTTTCTTGCTCGAGACCCAACCACAAAGAATGCTGATCTAGCACCTGGCTGCCTTCATAGGCTCCTTCCTTGGGCATCAAGGTCATGTCATCCTTGATGCAGGAGGCCCATGCATTATTTTTGGATTCTTTCTGCTATATGGTAAACTGAACCTGAATCCCTACATTTGAGACTAAGAAGAAATTCTCTGCATCCCTGAACCTACAGGCCTCCAAGCATGGCTGATGGGATCTCTATACCTGGGTTCTAATCCTGGCCTTGCAACTAATTAACTGGGTAACCTTGGGCAACGTAACTTCTCTGAGTCTCAGCTTTCTCATCTGTAAGATGGGATAATAACAGTATCTACCTCATGGGATGGCTGGGAGGACTCCAGGAGTAGGCGCACATCAAACATTTGTCACTGTGATCACAATATTTGCAAACATTTATCAAGGCCTACTGTGTACCAGGCCCTGGTCTAGAGAATTTACATGTGCGGTTCTTAGACTGAAAAACTACCTGTGAGCTGGACAATGTTCTTATTCCCGTGTTAGAGGTAAAGCAGCCATGACCCAGGTCCCACAGTGCATAGGTGCTGGGGCAGGATTCTGGGTCCAGGCTGTACACTCTTTGCCCCTCTACTGAAGTATTCGGTAAAGACTTGGTACCATGACTACTACCGTTTCTGTTAATGACTAAAACATTGTTCCCTCTCCTTGAGGGATTTAGAGGCCACCATTATGGTAAGCTCTTTAGGGAGATGGTCTTTTGATCCTATCACGGAGGCAAGCGGACCCGTCCACTCGTTTTTATAAGAATCCTGAAATGAGGGCTGCCTGGATGGCTCAGTGGGTTAAAGCCTCTGCCTTCGGCTCAGGTCATGATCTCAGGGTCCTGGGATCGAGCCCCGCATTGGGCTCTCTGTTCAGCAGGGAGCCTGCTTCCTCCTCTCTCTCTGCCTGCCTCTGCCTACTTGTGATCTCTGTCTGCCAAATAAATAAATAAATAATCCAAAAAAAAAAAAAGAATCCTGAAATGGAAAACAAACTTTCTTTCTTTTTTTTTTTCTTTTTTTTTTTTTTTTAAACTCTGTGAGTCAAAAACTGTGAATGATTAATCAATCAAAAGAGTGGTCAGATGCCTATGCCCTGCTGTACTTGGGGTTGGAACTGTTCCCTTTAGGAAGGAAATATTGTTGATCTGGAAGAAAAACTATTCACAGGGCGGTCCCACTAGGCTAATAATGCAAAGGGCCTTCTGTCACCTGAGCAAAACCCATTTTTGTTTTCTCTCTTTACAGGTTTTTTGGGTCATCACAGTCATGGTGGGGGAGGGCGGGGGATATCAAGGAAGTCCTACGGAGTTGTCACTTGCTATCTCCAAAACTCTGAAGCCCTGCCTGTCCCTCTAACGGCAGGTGATATTTTTAGACTTTGGATACAATCCAGCAGCAGTCACGCTGCTCGGGCGGGGGCTGCAGGAAGCCGTCCCATGCCCAGCTGCCCTGTTCCCCCTGCAGAACAAAGCAGCCACTTTCTATAATTATACCAGGGAGAGCTAATAAAAGCCTTCCATACAAACCTCAAAATTCAATTAGTCCTGCATTTGTGGGCCTGACCCTGGAGACAAAAAGGCGGAGCATCTGATCACCTGCACGGCTCCAGCCCAGGGAAGCTGGCTGCTCCCATCGCGTCGATGCCTTTGCCTCCCTCGTAGGCTCCGTGCCACCTCCCCTGCTTGTGTATAAAGCATTGTCCGTTTGGAAAGCTGAAGGTGCCTTGCTTTTCAGTCCTCCTGGGTGGCCCTGTGCCACTGACCCTGACTGAAGGATTTTGCACAGAAACGGACATCAGTGCACAGAGAAGACCCTTTTGTAATACCCGGGTCTGCATCCTTCAAGGAAAAACCGGGTTGGAGGGGGAGCTCGGGAGTGACTGAGTCTTAAGCCATCTTAAGTCTTAAGCCTTAAGTCTATGGTTCAAGGAGGTTAGGGTTGCTGCCCGTGGACCATGACTGTGTGGTTTTCCTTACTGTCAATTCCATGTCCTCTTCATCTTTTTCCTTCGTGGGCTTCTCTGGCTCTTCCGGTTCCTTCTCTTGAAGGTGGATTTCCTGGGCCTGAGACATGTAGGGCATGTCGTCTTTGTTCTTGAACTCCAAGCTGAGAATTGAAGGAGGAAGTAGAATTCCCAGAATTACCTAAAGTAATAATAATGATAATAATAATAATCACATTTAAAGGATTAAGATTAGGGTGGTTTTTTGTTTGTTTTTCTTTTTTAGACTCAGAGGGCCTAGGGTGGGGGACTGTGTGTATGTGTGTGTGTGCACGTGTGTATGTGTGCACTGTGCGTGCCCTGAGCAAGGACCTCCATATGTTACTGCTCAGGGGGTCACTCTTGCCCGTCTGAGAATCTGTCATGCACGGCAGGAGCTCAGCCCGAGTTTGGAGAAACAGAGTATCCTGCCCAAATACATCTTACCCAGTTAACACCCACTTGGCATGGGGGAAACCCAGGAAAATGCCAGAACCTGCCCAAGGCCACAGTGGGAAAGAATTCAGATTTTCCTTTAGCCATCAGCACTTGGTTTTGCAAAATCAATTCCTACATATGTCCCTGGCTTTTATCTGCTCACACGTCAAGTGGAGGCGATTATGCATCATATGGTTATCTCTGTAAAAGAAGGCTGTCCCCAGTTGACCTTGAGGAAGTCCATGTGGGAAAGCATGTTTTTATTCCAGAGTACTTGCCTGACATTTGCTACTATAGCACAGAAACACACACACACACACACACACACACACACTAGTGGGCTCCTTATTCACCATGAGGAACCAGGGGGCTCAGCACTGTGTTCCTCTCAGGTATAAAGGACATGGTTCCACCTCCATGTGACGATAATAAACCCATGGGCCCTTCTCCCGAGGGGACGATCTCATTCTGCCTTTGAATGATAATCCGGGCATGTGACATGGGTTCCCTCGATCTTCTCCAGCCTCTCCTCTGAACCACTAAGCTGGTTCTGCTGTATGAAACTTCTGAATACGAGCATCCTTGGAGAAGCCGCGCCAAGGAAGGGGCTCACAGAGATCCCAAGCAGTAAGTGAAAATGATCCTCAAGTAATGAGACAAGGACAGCCTGTGCTTGAATGCCCACAGGGACTCGGGAGCAGCCAAGGGAAAAGGGAAGGAGGTGACCCTGAGGTCGGGGTGACTGGCAGGCCTGGGAAGGCTCAGGTGGCTGGCTGGCAGCCTTCAGGGGACATGACACCCCATCCTCGGAGCAGAGAGCCAGGCTTGGCAGTCGCCAGCGGTGTGGTTATGAAGCAGCCATGACCCACGTCATGGAGCCCTTCTGTGACTCTGGGCCAAAAGCCCGTGGGAAGGGTGGTGTGGGGGAGGGGTGCTGGGTCCATCAGGGTGGCCTCTGGAATGCTTGGTCTGGTGGCCCTTCTGCTTGGCTCTGACCTCAGGGTTACCCAGACCGGGTAGCTCCAGGTACGTGTGAGCCTGACTTCCGCTGTCCTAGCCACAAACTCTCGACCTCTCGAGAAAGCATTGGGAAACATTCTTTCCATCTCACCCTCCCATTTTTTCTTTGTACGTCTTTCAGTTTAAGGACTTCCTTGTGAAACACTACGGAAAACATAAAGAAGCGAAGCCATGTGTCGTCCCATGCCTTCTACTTTCCAGCCCAGAGGTAACTGCTACAAACAGCTGACAGTATATCCTTCCTCGTTTCTTAACGAAATCATAGACAGATATAACTAGGCACGTACACGCCTAAAAAAACCGCAGACGGACTCAGACTTTCTATAACTGGTCTACCGCTTGTTCCTCTTCACTTACGAATAGATCGCGATGAGATGGCAACATCTTTACCTATAAATCCGTCTCCTTTTGATTTCAGTTTAAAACGTTTCTCAAGCACAGCTGCTAAGAGCCAGGGTCCCTATGACACGGTGCAAAAGGTGGCCGAGGCACTGGGGCGTGGGCAGCCAGGACCGGGTGCCTGGTGAGGGGTTCCTGGTACAGCACGGCTTGTGCCAGAGCGAACGGTACTTCCTATAGCACCTCTGTGGGCCCATCACCTCCGGATCTTTTGCAAAATACTAACGTCTGGGCATGCCGTCTCTAGAAGTTCTGACTTAGCAGAATTTGGGGTAGGCCCTATCTCTATGGGAAAACAACAACAACCCACTATAGAAAAGATTCTGGTACATAGCTGGAGCTTCAAGTCACCCTCCTGAGACCAGAGAAAGCCCCGTCCCGCCGCAGACTTGGCTTGGTGAGCTCCAAACCAGCCCTCCGCACCTCCCAGCCAACAGGCCCTTCGCGGCGCGCTGACCTTGAGGCCCGAGTTCTTGCGCATGCGCAGCCGGCCCATCCACATGTCCGTGAGCAGCATCTGGCTGCACGTGTGCGCGATGAAGTCGCGGTGCTTGGCCGCCACCGCGAGCTGCAGGCAGGTGGCATTGCTCCAGTTCTTCAGCTCGTACGTCAGCAGCTTCATGGCCAGCTGCTCATCCTGCTTGTACGACTGGTCGAGGAGCTCCACAGCCAGCTGGCCGAAGTCCCTGGAAGACAGAATGCGAGGGGGTGTCTTTTGGCCATCTTGGAGACTTAGATGATGGGAGCAGGGACCTGGGGGCCAAGCCACGGGAGGTGGTTACTGGTGGCCTCGTTGTCTCTCATAGGGTCTGGTCTGTTCCTTCACTCATCTAGCTGACGTCGATTAAGCATCTACTATGTGCTGGGGGCGTAAGCCAAGCAGGTGGTTGTTCTGGTCCTCAAGGCTCTGGATGGGGGAGGTAGACTGAAAAAAGCAACAGAGTACGGTAGGTCTTCTTAAATGGGACAGGCCTCAGTTCCTGTTGGAGCCCTATCAACCCTGAGCGTGTGATCTTGGGCAAGTTACTTAATTCTCCGAGAGGATGAAATACAATCTATGTATCTTGCGTACTTCTCTATCTAGCACTGTGTGCCACAAATGTTAATTATTCATGTCCACCCTCTTTGTGTATACCATGGAGGCGATACTACCCACGCTTAAAGGTTTAGGTAGCTCAGACCCTCCTGTATCTGAGGCCCCTGCTGGGCTGGCCAACCTGGAGTTGTGGTTCAGCTCCTGGGAGATGTCGTCAACCATGTCATTCTCTGAAGCCTCATGAGCCATGGCTTTGCAAAGTTTACAGGCCACCAGGGCCTTGGCCATGGCCTCCTCGCCATGCTGCCAGAAGAATAGGGCCATCTTCTGTCTCTTCATCAGGACGGCCCACACCATCAGCTCATGGAAAGGGAAAGGGAAGTGGTTGATCTCAGGGTCGTCCAAGTCAATGTCCACCTCTTCTTCTCTCTTCTTGGTGGTCTTTCTTCCTCGCCTCAATGGGACATCATCCTATAATTTTAGGGAAAAAACACAGAGGAGGAGTTAGAACCAGTTACATTTATTAAATAGTTATTTGTTGTATAACTAAGGGTCCTGTTCTGGGATCAACACAGAAATGAACTAGCCTATCCCAGCTCCTAACCCAAAGTACTCGTGCCTAACTTTAAAACAAGTTGTAATGAATGCAGAAGCATAGCCCTATGGGAATATGCTGGTGTTAAACTTGATTTTTAAAAAGTATTTTTAATGGGCCATTCCCTTCCTTTCTCTTTTCCTCCTTTCCCTCCCTCCTTACCTTCTTCCCTCCCTCCCTTCCTTCCTTTCACTTTTATTTTTGTCCATTTCTTTTCCTACAGGTAAGGCTATTTGTGCCTCATGATGGACAGCATTGCCCTTTTCTCTGAAAGGACAAGGACATCCTTCTCTTACAGGTGCATAAACAACAACACCCACACAAAGAGATGGGAAATGGGAAACAGATGACCTATCTCCACTTTCGACAAACCTCTTAGATGCATTTGTGAAGTATTTCTGGCCTTTAAATCTGTTGCCAGTTGTAAACAACCATGAACAGATTTCACTCACTGGAATTTATATGCTTCCTTGGTTTTCAAATTAGTATTTCAAGTAAGACTTATTTTCTTACTTGTAATGCTCATGTAACCTTATGGTAGAATTTTCAAAGCTACTGTAACTTGTCCCCCCTTAATAATGGGAAAAAATGGGCTCCTGGGTGGCTCAGTGGGTTAAGCCTCTGCCATCGGCTTGGGTCATGATCTCAGGGTCCTGGGATCGAGCCCCGTATGGGGCTCTCTGCTCAGTGGGTAGCCTGCTTCCCGCAACCCCCATCTGCCTACTTGTGATCTCTCTCTGTCAAATAAATAAATAAAATCTTAAAAAAAAAAACAAAAAAAAACCTGGGAAAAAACTTCCCTTCCTTATTTTAGAATCATGTACTAAGCCTTACCAACTAAATGAACATATGTGTGTGTGTGTGTATACACACACATATATATATTTAAAATGTATAATAAAGAAAATAAATAATTGACATTAATAATTTGGGCAAATACTTACCTCCATTCCCAGTAGTTTCAAGGCTTTGGGCTATTTAAAAAAAAAAAGTTATACATAAAGTTAGATCTTTCTTTATAGAGGTAAGAAAAGAATCTATTATATCTTAACCAGGTACTAGAAGAACTCTACTGCACATATAGCATTTATTCATTTCACTAAAGAAAACAACACCAGAGGAACCCATTTATAGAAATACTAGAATTAAGGAGTGCCTGGGTGGCTCAGTGGGTTAAAGCCTCTGCCTTAGGCTCAGGTCATGATCTCAGGGTCCTGGGATCAAGCCCCACATCTGGATCTCTGCTCAGTGGGGAGCCTGCTTCCCCCTCTTCCTCTGCCTGCCTCTCTGTCTACTTTCTCTCTCTCTGTCAAATAAATAAATAAATAAAATCTTAAAAAGAAATTCTAGAATGAAGGATTTAGTGATTTTGGTGCATTACAGAAAACCAGACACCCAGAGAGGCATAATGAGATCGTCCAAGGGTAGACCCTGTTGATAATCTCTTTTATGAGCCAAAATTTCTTCATCTTCCCAGAACCGTCTTGCTTGGCTGACATCTCCATGATCTCAAGCAATTGGGCTCAGTCAAACCAAGAGCTATTTCTTAAGCCCTTGCAAGGCCTCTATTACCCGGAGACTTGGAATATGATTCAGAGTATGTGTTTAGGTATTTCACGCGAGCCATCTCCCTGTGTAGCTGTCCAATAAGGCAAGGGTGAGGGGGGCCACGGGGACATGTGCAGACCGTGGCAGAAGGTGCTCAGTGCCATGGAAAGTGTCAGCACATACAGTGGCATCACTGGTCATGCCGGGAATGTGCAAAATAGCCACAGGCCCAGACAGAGAGAAAGAGAAGGCAACTCAGCAAATTACAGAACTTGATTTACACCTAACAAGTGGAGATACGAAATTACATCTCAGAGATCAGGAATTCCAGTTCTGTGTTTTAAGTGTTACCCAATGGTGAAGTGCTATCTTGGAAGTTGTTTGGTAACTAATAAGGTTAAAGTATTTTTCATTCCTCCAAATTTTAGGAATAAAATAAAACTAAGACTAGCCTGAACCTTGTCTCTCTCCCTCCTTTCTTTCCCTTTTAGCTTCTCAAGTGACCACAGTTTGAAATTTGTGTGATTTTATTTTTCTTATTTATTCTTTCTGGTGTTGTCAAAGTGGTCTTCGAGCACCACCAAATACTTTCATCATCAGAAGATCAGCTTTGTTAAAAGTAGGAATCAAGGAGCCTTTGTGGCTCATTGGGTTAAGCCTCTGCCTTCAACTCAGGTCGTGATCTCAGGCTCCTGGGATGGAGCCCAGCACTGGGCTCCCTGCTCTGCGGGGAGCCTGCTTCTCCCTCTCCCAGTCTCCCTGCTTGTGTTCCCTCTCTCCCTGTATCTCCCTCTGTCAAAAAAATAAATAAAATCTTAAAAAAAAAAAAAAAGGCAGAAATCATGCCCACCACCAGCTAGAGTAACAGTTTTAAAATGTGGTCCAGGAAACATATGATCCTTTCTGGGGGCTCAAAGGTGTTTTCCTAATAATACTAAGATGTTCTTTGGTTTCAACAGCCATTAACATTTTGCAATGATGGTGCAAAGGCAGTGGTGGCGAGCCAAACTGGGGGGGGCCCTAGCAGGAATGACAAGCAGTCCTAGCGGCAGACCCAGACTTCACTAGTTGCCATTAGATTTCACTGTTCCCGGGACGCCTGGGCGGCTCAGTTGGTTAAGCAGCTGCCTTCGGCTCAGGTCATGATCCCAGCGTCCTGGGATGGAGTCCCACATCGGGCTCCTTGCTCGGCAGGGAGCCTGCTTCTCCCTCTGCCTCTGCCTGCCTGTGCTTGCTCTCTCTCCCTCTCTTTCTGACAAATAAATAAATAAAATCTTAAAAAAAAAAAAAAAAAGATTTCACTGTTCCGCACTTGAAGTTTAAAGACAAACAAAAAACCAGTTAGACTTAAGAAGTCCTTGATTAGGCTAAAAAACCAGTTAACGATATTAAATCTCTACACTCCATACTAAAAAAAAAAAAAAAAGTCTTTCGGCTATTTTGAGGGATGAAATGGTAAGTGTGCTGAAAGCACTTTTGCTACATAGTGAAAGAGGACAGGCCATTCTGAGGACAAACACACACTTATTTGGGTTAGAGCCACACTGCTTCGTGGGCGATCTCCTTGAAGGAATGACTGGCAGACCAACTACGGTTTACTTAGCCTTGGACATTGGGTGGACGTTTTTGGTTATGGCCTAAGTGGAGCTGTCGTTTCAAGGAAAATAACTAACTGATGGTATTTGTTGCCAATGACAGAATTTTCCAAACCGAAATTAGAAAAAAATTAAAATTTTAAAAAATTTGCATATTCTTTCCCCCATGACCTGGACGGTTCTTCAGAAGTTAAAGACTTTTCTGATGAGATTGGAGGTGATTTTAGTGAAGGATGAGTTTCTGAAATTGTCTAATGAAATGTGTCAGTCGTCAGAAGATCTGCATAACTTGACAAACTGATATGATACAATGACCAGTCTACCATGTTCCCAGATCCAAAGTGTAAGATCAGTCAACGCAATTTGAAGTTGCAGGGTGTGAAAAGTTCATTGAACTATTTCAGATGTTGTGTTTCCATTGATCTTTAAGAAATTGCCAACTGAGTTTTGATGTATGCAGCATCAAAAAAGAATATCTATAATTATTTGTAAAAATTATTAAAACACTCCTTCCTTCATACATATATATACATTTATATATATTTGTCATATTTGTCACATCTTTGTGTGAAGTCACATTTTCTTTGTACAATTCAACCCAAACATCTGGCAACAGAGTGCAGAAGGAGATATGAGAATCTAGCTTTCTTCCATTAAGCCAGATATTACAGAAATATGCAAAAAATGTAGACCAATACAACTGTATTTTGAAAATACAGTTATTTTCCCACAAACATGTCATTTATGTTAACGTAATGGGCTTCTTATAGTTAACTGAAAATGAATTAACATTAATAATTAATAAATATTGTGAAGTCTTTCATTCCTAACACGATAACAGCGATTGATAGAACTCCCAGAAATAAGAGCTTTTGGGGGCCCTCAATAATTTTTTAAAGGTATAAATGGATTCCCAAGACCAAAAACCGTGAGTGAGGCAGGTAAGATTAATTTGAATTTCATGATCATTAGGCCTCACTCTCAGGGCCGGTTTCTGATTTTAAGGGGACCTAGTGAGGAAAAGAAAGGGGTGTATCCCCCAATACATGGCCTTTTTTTTTTTTTTTTAATGGATTTGATGGTGGAAGGAAGAGGTGGGTGGGGCCAGCTGCCTTCTTCCTGGATCTCCCCCTGGGAGATAACCATGCCACATCCCAAATGTGTCCCACCCTAGTCCTCCCCAGGAGCCCAGGAAAGGGAACCGCCTGCAAAACTCACCCTCTTGGGGCCGAAGAGATTGTGGTAGAGCGTCCGGAAGCGCTTGCGCGTGTAGTTGCAGCGGTAAGCCCCGCCCATCAGGTATTCGATCACCAGGCCAATATCGATCAGGCTGATTCTGTAATCCGGAGGCAGGTTCCCCTATCAGGGAAGAACGAAAACACACACACACACACACACACACGCAAAAGACAGCGTGGTTTACTAGGGATTCGATGCCATGTGTTCTGTAACTATTTTAGAGTAAAAAAAAAAACTAATTCAGAAACATAGGAATGTAGTATTATGCTGGTTAATTAATTCACCTTAAAATAGATCCAACCGAAACCTGGATATTCTCGCTTGGAAAGAAGACATAAGTTAAATAAGAAGATGCAGAAATCGTCGGCAATAACAGAAAATCAAAATATTTATTCAAGTCTTCAGCTGGGGAGAAAAAAACACCAGTGTAGCAGAGAGAAACACAAGGCTCGACATGGCAAACACGGAGCTCCAGCCGCTAGCATCTCGGCTCCCCGGATGGTCCCCAGACCCCCGCCCAGCGCCGCCCTGCCTCTGCCCCAGGCTTGCTCCCGCTTTTGCTAACCATTTACTTCTTCCCGCTCACTAAAGGAAGACTCCTTCCAGAAGATGTTTGTTATTACCATTGCCTGCATCAGGCCGGATATGCTGAGGGTTCCTCGGCAAAACCTCGATCAACGAGGGAAAAAAAAAAAAAAAAGGAGCAGCTTTTTCATAAAAGGAGAGCGGATGGATGTCAGGATGAAGTCACTTAGGAACATCCCTTGTGGTTACAGAGAAAGGGGGTGGCACGAGAAGAGATTTTGAAGGAATATTTATTTCCCTGGAATTAAGGAGGTTTGGGGTATTTTCTTTCAAAGAGAAGAGCATTTCTTGAAGACCAAGAATGATGGTGTTTAAGTTTTATGGGGCTTGTATGCACAGATGCAAAACATAAGGATTTTATTATCATTCATTGTCTACTCGTTACTGGTTTCTGCACCAAAAGAGTTCTCTCTAGGGTCTAAGGAAAATACCTGCTCTTCTAGGTCAGGGGAGAGTTAGTTCCATCTACGGCAAGTTCTGAGCGCACCGTGAGTTCCAAAAAGGGGCGAGTAAGGAGCGCACTGTCTGGTTTAGCTTCCTTCTGCAGGAGTGAGTGCTCTCTGTACCACGAACCACAAGGGTCAGCCCTGCGTAGGAAGCCTCAGATACATTGTGGAGAGGCAGGAGGGCTCTGTCTACTTTTGTCTTAATGGAGGACCCACTCTGATACCATGTGAGGTTTCTGCCGCTTACAGAAGTGGCTCATAGCCACGGTGGTGGCTCTCCAACTTTGGTGGCATCAGAATCACCTGGCGAACTTGGTGACAGTGCCAAGCGCTGGCTTTAATGTATGGGCTTCTCTGTGCCTTGTTAGCTCTCCGGGTGGTTTTGAGATACACCCAAGTTTGTGCTAAATAAGGTGGGTCAGGTGAGCTCACGTGGCAGAATCAGAAAACTCATGGTGTATAATCACTGTCATTAGGAAATCAGCTTCCGTTTTTGCAGAACCGAGGGTAGGTTTTCTGTTACCCACACTCAGCTTTGCTCTGGCCAACAGCACCCATCTGAAGGGCATTCAGGGTCAGAGGGGGCCCACTGTAGCCTTCCACCAAACCTATAGCTTTGATGGTGTTACCGATCTCTGTATTCCCGGGGCCTTCTATAGTGACTGGTGTGTCGTCGGCATCGGGAGGTTTCTGTGGTGAAGTTGCGAATGAGCGAGACTGTGCGATTCACTGATGTGGTTGGGATCTAGTCTCAGTTTCAGGTTTCTCAGTGCTGTGTTCTGGTCAGTAACGCAACTAACTAGCCACGGTCTCTGGGTCGCCCTGTCTGGGAGAGCCCCGCGTCACTGTGGAAATGACTTGAAATAGGCTGATGGCTCTGTGGGTATTTTCAGTGGAGCAGGAACAAGGGGATAGCAGTTGTCCCAGCCCACCGCAGAGGAGAGCCTAGTGCTACCCTTTAGACTGGCTTGCTGCCTCTGCACAGTTCCAACCCTCAGGTTCTACCTCTCCCTTGGCTTGGGGCACAAAGCAGGCTTGGGGGACCTCAGGCAGAGAACACCTCCCATCCTTGAGCTTGGCTCATCGGAACCCTACCCAAAAGTTCCCGTCATAAAAATGGCCTTATTCTCCTCCTCGCCAGGCTCAGAATTCCACCGTCTCCTCTGAGCAGCTCATCAGCCTAACCACACTGGCAAGGGAAGCTCCCCATAGGCTATTAGAAAAGGCCAACTGCCTGACCTCTTTATGCCAAGCGTGGCAACAACAGAGGAAAGGGAACTCAGAGAAAGTCTGAAGATGGTAACTGTTCATGTATCACCCTTTCCATAAACATGAAACTGAGTTTGAAAAGATTCCTCCTGCAACTGCTTTTCTGCACTGTGTGGGGGCAGGGGAACAAGGCTGTGAGTTTCTGCCTCGACGGGCTGTACCCGACGGGTAGGCAGGCCTCTTCTTTCAGGAGTAGAAGAACTCAAGAGCCTGGAGCCATGGGTCCGCCTCCTCTCTTCTGCATCCTATAAGGATGACCCCACAGAGGAGGTCCTGCATTTGTGTTATGTTCCTGGGTATCGTGCGGCCGGCAGAGGAAACAACGGTGGCTGGGAATCAACTGCCCTGGGCTTCTTTCTGTCTGTCCTTCATAAATCAACCAGCTTCCTGCAAGGCCTCAGTTTTCTCCCCCGAACAAAGGGTGGAACTCGATGGCCTCTATTGTCTGTAACGCCCAAGTACCAGGTTACAGAAACAAACCTACGAGATGTAGTGTGAAGCTTTGGGAAGGAAGGCATAGCAAGTCTATGAATGCTGCCTATTTTTAATCCTGTAAGAATTTTCTCAATTTAAAACACATGAGTAACAGCGAACCTAACACCTATATATTTTCTTTTGAGGCACCGATGTGTGAACGTCAGTTTGAGTTCTAAGAACAAGACACCAATATTGCCTGAAGACCGAGAGGGAGTGTCAAGAACTATGCTTTGGGATGGTCTATAGGAGGAGGGGTTACCAGGAAAGTGATAATGGTAAAATTAAAAATAATCAAAATTTGAGAGGGGCAAAGGAAACATTTTTGCCAATGATTATATTCATAAAGGGCTCTAGGTTTATATACTACCTAAGTAAGGTGCTGGAATATTTTTTTGTAGGAACTTCTCATGTAAAGCTTGATTATTTTGCAGTGATTTACATGGGATCTGGTATTAAGCCAGAGAAGGGATTCAAGGAAGACCAGTCTTGGTTCTGCCCAGCTTTGAGCAAAGGCCTTAAAGGAAGGGGCTGGCCTTCTGTTTGACCACAAGGGGGCGATGTTCACCGGACCGAACCCAATGGCGGTTCCATCAGCATTTTACCTGCCTGTTCTGTTTTTTATGAGTAATAAGGAGATGTAAATGAATAGGGCAGATTGGAGGACTTGGAAATCAGGAGTCAGATGCCCTTGTTAAAGTGATATCTGGAGGAGGAACAGCTTACTTTACCAGGTAATGTGTCTGAAAGCCTGCAAGACTGATTGCATCTGTTTTCTCCCCCCAAGAGTCTTAGAAAGCACGGAAATTAAGGGAAATTAGTTTCACAATTTTTACTGGGGAGAATGGAAACCTTTTGGGAAAGAAGAAATAGATTTCATAAAATTAATAAAATCGGGTACCATTTTAGCCTCTTTGGATAACTGTGTCCTAGATGAACTCTGAAGGGGATGGGAACATTTGGGGTATGTCTGATGCGCTGGGCTGATGGCCTTGGCCAACTGTGACCCTAGATGTCACAAACACAGAGAACAGCCCGCAGTAGCACCCCGCAGTGGAAATAGCACTGGGCTGGACTGTGGTCCAACTCTGCTTCTCTGTGACCCTGGGCAGACAGCTTCCTTTCTCTGTGCCTCAGTTTACACTCTGCAAACAGGCACTTTGGACAGCGTGACTTCAAAGGTGATGTCTATTTCTAGAGGTCTAATTTTTCTGACCTGTACCTGGCAGACTGCTCTTATTTCTAAGCTGCCTGGGCACCGAGCAAAGACTGTTGTCCAGAGCATGCAGAGTTGACATAGTTCCCATTAACTACCCTTGAAATGTGGTCAGTGGAGCTGAGGACTCAGAGACAGGACAGTCAAGGACTAGAAAGAGATGGTGTTGAGCTCATGGCTTCCACGTCCTTTGGAAAAAGCAGAGACACCACAGGTAATGTCCAAAAACCCTCTGGAAGAGTCTTCCTTCTCCTGGAGGCTTTCCAAATAGGAAGCCAACAACGACACTGAAGAAATGCTTCTTCTGTCATTTCTGTTCTTCTGTCTTTCCTCTTTTGGTAATTACTTTGGGAATTGGTAATGCCTGAGCACTTACATCCTCTTTCATGCCTCAACAACACATGGCAAGCCATGTGACTCAAACAATTTGATCCAGAGAGTGAAACAGAGAAGCCTGGCTCTACCAGCAGGTAAAATCTGACAATAGGAAAACATACTGCTCCTTTTTCTTGTGCCATGGGCTACTTCTCTGAAGCTAAATTTTAATCCATGCCATCCTAAAGATGACTTTTAACTAAGAGTTTAAATGCATGTATGGATCTGCTCTTCTGAATATACTCTTTTTCAGAAGTCAGCTCGTGATATCGCTATCAGATTTCAGCTCTTCAGGAAACACATTTTGTGGAAACTTATAACAAGCATTCAAAAGAAGATTGTTTCCTTCTGATGTATGTAAAGGTGTAAAATGATTGCTGGTCATTGAATTTACCAAGGAAGGGTGTTCAAAAGTCTATTCTGGCCAAAGTTTATGGAAAAGAGGACATTCCCTCAATGTTCAGCTTTGTTACAGACCAGGCAATCTTTTAAAATATAAAAATTCTTTTGCAAATCTGCATGAATTCGGCAGATGGGATTATGAAAATGTCCTTTCTTTATCCAAAGACTGTCTAAAATGCTTCCCCCGCCCTTTCGTTCTGCCAAAGCTCTTAATTCCCATGTGAATGACATTAAACTATCATAATTTCACAACTACCTCTATATAATACTCAACTATCACCCTCCCTTTGTGGGAATAATAGTACAGGTCATCCAAAGTATTAGCACATTTAAGTTAGGAAAGAAAAGCTAGTACTTTAAAACACAGAGAGGCACAAATCGAGCAGACAGTTAGCTTCTAAAAATGGCAAGTTAGATTTCGCGGAAAAGCAGACAGACTCGGGCTGCTCTGGATTAAATGTGGCCTTGTTGCGTCCAATGGATTTATGCAGAAAAGCAGTTCCGGGAAGTGCGTTAGCTTCTATCATTTAAGATTTCTGATGGATGCTGTATAACCAGCTTTTTACCTCCTGGCTCCTAGATTGTTCCCTTGATACAAATAATTTGAGAGTCAGTTCTCCAAGGTTGGTTCTGTTGAAGTCAAAGGAGCTCTGGGCTTGGAGATATCCTGCTGTTACGTGGGACCATCGGGTGATTCCTAAATGTACTCCCTGGGTTCCTAAGGGTTATTTGCTTTTAATTTTCCAGGCATATCATCGAACACTATGTTTAAGGTCCAGAACTATGTTCCTAACACAGGAGTAGCATTTCACACCAGGGCTTATCCCTTATTGTTTCATATTTTTTTGGTCACAGATCACATCAATTAACGGGTAACATAAAGTCCTACAGTCCTAAAGCACAAAGCACATGCTAATTACCAACTTCCTTAATTTTGAAAATGGCTTAACCTGCCCAAGATTTTCTTAGCATTTTAAACCTAGCTTTTGCAGACCCTGCGTATATCGCATTGGCCTAAATTGCTGGACGTCATCTGGAACCATCTGAAGAAGATGTGCATCGATGTTAACTACTCTCATTTACTCCTTTTTATTTCTTTTAAGATTTTATTATTATTTTTTATTTGAGAGAGAGCAAGAGAGAGCATAAGCGGGGGGAAAGGCGGATGGAGAGGGAGAAGCAGGCTTCCCGCTGAGTAGGGAGTCCAACGTGAGACTCGATCCCAGGACCCTGGCATCATGACCTGAGCTGAAGGCAGACACTCAACCGACTGAGCCACCCAGGCACCCTCCTCTCATTTACTTCTTAAGAAAACACAAAGGCCCCTCATTCTTAGCCCCCTTCATCCATATAACACGAAACGTAGAGATCTCCCCTCCTCTGGCTGCCACTGTTACCCCTTCTCTTCATTAAGTCAGGGGCCCACCTCGTCCACAGAAGTAAACAAGCGTCTGCTTTTCCTGTCCCTCTCTCTTCCCAAGCAAAGAAACGAAACACAGGCTGTCTGCTTCTCCCCACCTGACTGGCAGTCTCTTTTCCCCGGTAAAAGTTTAACTGGTTCCTAAGCCAGCTCAGAACTACCCTGGGTCATTTGCAACCACTTTTTCCAGTTACTGAATCAGTATGTAAATGAATCCTTATATATTTTTGTTCCAATATTTGGATCACACTTGAAAGAAAACTAAGACGGCTCCTAATACTCCTTCCTCTCCATTCCTCACATCCCATTCTCTCTTGTTAGTTTGTATTACTTCTGAAGTACATCTTTAGCTGAGAAGTTTAAAAAAAAAAAAAAAAGCTACCTTAAAAATACATGCCTTCTAATGCCAGTGACGTGAGCGGCTGTCAGAGGCAGTGAGTGGGATTTCAGAAGGGAGGAAAGGGTGTTGCAAAGCAGAGCCCTGCAAGGAAGAGAACCTAACAGGAGGGATTTTTGATCATTTGTACTCAATGAAACCTAAGTGCAAAAATCCCTTAGAAAATCCGGCAAAGTATTGAGAAACTGGGGCGGCGGGGAGGGAGGGGAATCAGTGACTTTATTTGAAGGCTCGAATTGCCCTATGGCTGAGGTGGAGGGACAAAGGCATAGCTCTTATTTACTATTTAAAAACCCTCAGGATGTTTTGTGGTACACAAGCAACAAATATCTTGGCAGAGAATATGCGTTAGATGTGTACACTTAATCTTTCGAGATCCTTCCCCCTATTTAGTTTCCAGGCAATTTTAGGCCAGAATAAATCACACAAATTTGGAAGGCTTGAGGATAAGAGAAATGGCTCTGTTGGGGGCAGATGTGCTTCTGGCTCTAAAGGGGGCAAATCAGGGAAAGATGTGGTCTTGGTAAAGACCACCTGGTTGGACTCGGGGTAGAGATTGTGCAGCGTCTGTGTCTCTCACTTGGAAGGCTTCGCTCACTCACTCAGATGAGAAACCCTTCAGTTAGTTTGTGTGGCAATGAGAGGAAAGTCTCTCAGAGCCAGCAGGTTTGGGTTTGGTTTTTGTTTTTTTTTTTGTGCTCTTTACACATTACTAGCTAAGGTCTAGCTACTTAATAGGTACATTCTCAGCAGCCCCGGGACATTTACTTGGCCTTTCAAGGGAAACAAACTTCTAAGGGAAGTTCTAGACAATGACTCCGTATGAGATGAAGGGATCGTACTCTAGTTTTGACCTTACTTGGTAGCCTTCTGGGAGTAGGTCCTTGTGGGCTTTGGTGAAGAATTGCTATGGTCTGGTGGGTGGGGTGCCTCTGTGTGCAGGGGGAGGGAAAAGCGCCCCCGTCTATTTTGTCCTCTGGAGTTAGAACAGCAGTGTCAGGGAATGCTGTCAAGGTTTCAGAATGAAGTTAGTTACCTCTGAGAGAGAGCGAAGGGAGCGAAACAACAAGCCCTTGGCTGAGATTAAACATAGCTTCCCTGCCCCTCACTCTTCCCATCTGTACACTGGGACCATACTCTATAATAACGATAATCAAATAACAATTCGACTCCATAGAATCGTCGCGGCAACGAAACGAGCGGCGATGTACAGTAGGCTCAGGTCCGTGCCACACACCTTGCCGCCCCTAAAGGTCTGGCACTCTTTTATGATTGTTAATCAGAGGATCTGAGTTTGAACTCTGCCTCTTCCCTAACCACACCCTCTATGTCTGTAAACTGGGAATAATTCTCCTTGATCCAAACCTCCCGCTGCTTGTCTCGCCTGCCCCCCAACACACACCATCAAGGTAGATGGCAACGTGAAAAAATCTACCGGAAAAAATCGAGTCTTAGCAGAATGGAATGCACATATATGTTTTCGTCTCTGATGCTCTGAGACTTTCTGAGCCGTGTTGCCTGTGCTCTGCATAATGTTAGAAGGGACAGTGACGCAAGGCCTCAGGAGCTAGGACGTGAAGATCCCGCCTACGGTTAGTCCAACAACATGGAAACTAGCTCCCCAGGCAGTAAGGGGCATGTGGGAGAAAACAGGCAGTGGCATAAATCCACCCAGCGTGGTGCGAAGCTCTCAAAAACAGGACGCGTTCTGCCTTCCGAAAACATTATGTCCAGTGAAAGCATCTAAAACCACAGAGGCGGGAGGTGAAACCACAGCTGCATTGTAAGCAGAGATGTCATCGTTAAAAGGCAGCACACACACACACACACACACGCGCGCGCGCACACACACACACATACAGCGTCCTGAAATGAGGGGGCTCGCGGGGACAGGACTGCTCTGGCAGCTCATGCAAAACAGAGGTGCTTTCTAATCACAGGAAGCAGTCAAGACAGGCCTCCGACCTTCAGTCGGGAGGGTTCTTACCTTTTTGACATCCCTGACCAAGTGGTACAATGTGTTTGAGGGCCCATGTCTCTGAAAACAATAAAGAAGAATCAAATGGATTTGCGGGTCATGGGCTCTCGTCGGTAAGGCAAGAAGGTTCTGGAAAGGAAGGGTTCTGGCCGGAGGAGGGGCAGTTCTTTTAAGATGAACCTTGTTGTAGTTGCTCAGTTGTACCTGTCTTTTCTAAACAAACACGCTGGCAGATTTTTGGATTGTGGTTCCTCGAGAAAAAGCAGTTGAGGGTCTAGGTTCAAGCTTTGTAAAGGAGGTTGTCAACGCTGTGGATGGCTGGGCCAAAACATCATTAAAGAGGCTAGTTTTGAGGCGGGGGTTGGCAGGGGAGACAAAGGGGCCAATTTAGAGCATTGGAAATGCGCTTTGGCACATGCCGATCACAACTTGTTACCCATCATGAATGAGAAATTGTCCAACATGTGTTAGCAACGTTTTCTGTAAATGGCCAAGGAATCACTCTTTAATACTTCATAGGTCATATACTTTTCATGGCAACTGTTCGAATCTGCCATTGTGCAAAAGCAGCCAGAGACAATATGTCAACAAATGAGCCCGCCCATGTATCAATAAATCTTTATGGACACCAAAAGAGAATCAAATTTCACAGAATTTTAATATGTCACAAAATATCATTCTTCTACTGATTTTTTCAATCATTAAAAATATTTAAAAAACCATTTTTAGCTTGCAGGCCATATTTTAAAAAAAAAGGCAGTGGGCTGGATTTGATTCTTTGGTAGCATTTTGCTCAAATCTAAAGAAAAAGCCACAGGCTCTTGGAAGGAAAAGAGAGGCTAATGTGAAATGACTCACCATCCCGCTGTCTTTCGGGAATAGGAACGCTAGATGGGATACAGGATGCCCAGTTAAATTTGAATTTCAGATAAATGAGAAATGTGTTTTAGTATAAGTATATCCCAAATAGTTCACGGGATACCTCATATTAGAAATTACTCACAATCTACCTGGGATTCAAATTTAACTGGGGATCCTGTATTTTTATTTGCAAAATCTGGTGACCCTACTGGAGACTCTCAAACAGTGATGGCAAATCCTTCAGCAGTGCGGGAACACATTCAGGGATGGAGACGATTCGTGGGTATGGCCTCAACTACCTGCCCATTCATGTGACACACTTCCCAGAATTCTTCTTCCACTGAGGAATGCAGTCTGATATAGGGATTAAACACACAGACTCTGGAGTCAGAATGCCGGCTTCCATCCCCAACTGTGTCCTATTTTACTTTTTATTTATTTTACTGAAAACCCCATTATTCTTTTTTTCCCCCTGGCTTTTTTGAGATCTAATTGAATAAGACATTGTGTCAGTTGAAGGTATACAATGTGATTTATTTATCACAATAAGGTTAGGTAACACACCTTCGCCTAACACAATTATCATTTCATTGTTGTTGTTATGGTGAGAACATCAAAGCTCTGATCTCATGGCAACTTTCAATTATAATACAAGGTGGTGTTGTTAACTATAGTCTCCAAGGTGTACATTAGATCCGTGGAATTCATTTGTCTTATAGTTGAAAGTTTATATCCTTTGGCTAACATCTCTCATTTTTCCCACCCTTCAGCCCCAAATATTTTGGGGCTCCTCCAAAACACACTTTTATATCTGGCTCCCTTTTCAAATATTAGTTGACCATATATGCATGTGTTTATTGCTTGGCTTTTGACTCTGTGATATGGACAATTTAACATTACTAACACTTGGAATCCATGAACATGGGATATCTTTCCATTTATTTGTGTCTTCTTCAATTTCTTTAATCAATGTCTTACAGTTTTTGCTTTATAGCTCTTTTACTTCTTGGTGAAAATTATCTCTAAGTATTTTATAGCTTTTGATGCTATTGTAAATAGGACTGTCTTACTCTCTTTTCAGATTGTTCATTGTTAGTGAATAGACATGAAACTGCTTTTTTGTATGTTGATTTTGTATCTTTAACCTCTACTGGGTTCTTTTATTAGTTCTAACAGTTTTATTTTTGTTTTTTATTTTTGTTTTTTTGGTCAAGTCTTTAGGATTTTCTGTACACAAAATCATGTTATCAGCAAAGACAATTTTACTTCTTCCTTTCCAAACTGGGTGCCTGTTTTCCCCTGCCTCTCTATTGAGATGATATGAGTTTTGTCTTTCATTCTATTAATGTGATGTGCATTTATTGATTTGCATATATTGAACCATCCTTGCATTTAGGGATGGAATCCCATTTGGTCATGGTGCATGATCTTTTTAAGTGCTGGTGAATTTCAATTGCTACTATTTTGTGGAGAATTTTTGGACCTATGTTTATCAGGGATATGGGCCTATAGTTTTATTTTCTTGTAGTGTCCTTATCTTGTTTTAGTGTCAGTACATTGCTGGCCTCCTAAAATAAGTTTGGGAGTGTTGGCTCATCTTTAAGTTTTTTGAAAAATTGGACAAGAATTGGGGTTAATTCTTTAAATATTTGGTAGAATTCACCTGTGAAGCCACCTACTCCTGGGCTTTTCTTTGTCAGGAAGTTTTTGATTACTGATTCCATCTCCTTACTTATTATTGGTCTGTTCAAATTGTACTGTTTCTTCATGATTCAGATTTGATCAGTTGCATGTTTCTAGGAATTTATCCACTTCTCCATGGCTAATTATCCATGTTTTGGTGGAGACAGAAACTGGGATTTCCTATGCTATCATTTCAGTCTATTATTCTTACTGAGAGTCTCACTATGCAGAATCAAGAAAAATCTGCAGAGAAAACAGAAACCTGGAGCCGCTCTGCCAAACTGTTTTCTAGTTCCAGCAGCAAGAAGGAGATAGAGCCACTGCAGTATCACCTAACACCCTCTGCTGGCTGGGGAGAGGTCAATAAGCTCCATCTCAGAGCTGTGGGTGGTGGGACAGAGAAACAGTGATAAATGAGGGGAATAATAACCTCTAAGACAGAAGTATTGGTTCAGTACTGGCTTTCTTCTTTCTTAGGAGTTTTGTGACCTTAAATAAACCAATTCACTTCTTAGCCTCAGTTTTCTTATCTATAAAATGGAGGAAAACAATACCTCTCTTTCTTTTAATATTCCAAGTTAAAGTTTATCAACCGTGATCAAGAATTCTTACATATTTAATATTGCTTCTAATGTATCATAGGAATTACTTCCCCAAAATATTAATCAATGCTGGATTGAAAGAGGATGTGGGAAATGTAGTAATGTTGTTTATGTAAGCATAAACCACATTATAGTCTACTGGAGATCCAAAGGGATTTGCCTTTATGGCAAAAGAACAAACAGCAAAAGCTATTCAGGAAGGTCCAGAACTTTTGGGAAGAAAGTTTTTCTTAACCTTCCTGAATTGTACTCTCCAAGCGTCCTGTACCCTCTTGAAGTTTCCAACATCTGCTCTTTAACCTTCTTTGGATTTTAGTGCATATCAGCTCAGAGCCAAAGCACTTAGATCACTGAATACTACAAACAACTTCCCTAAATAGTAGTTTTTCTTTATGATCACTCCTTGGTATTCCTAGTTAATGAAGTAGCAAATTATTACAAAATAATACAAATAATATTTTGTGGTAACTCCAAACAAGAGGTATTTTACTTATTCCACTATAGAGGAAAGGGAATGAATGTCATAGCTCAGAGGATAACAAGATGGTGTGGGATAGTTGATCAGTCTCCTATGATGCTTTGAGTTAAATCAATTGCCCTCTGCTGATTGCCTCAAACGCCTTCTGGGCTTACAGCATAAACTGGGTTCTAATTTTCAGAGCCTTGTGCGTTTGTGTAAGAATCTGAGGATGTTAGCTTTTGGTGTGATCCCATAACTTTCTGCTTTAGATGTTGACAACTGAGCAGTTAAAACAAGCGGAATCTTAGTGACTTGGCACTGTTGTCTACAGGTCTAAGGGAGCATCTTTGAAAAATGATCCATGCATTTGGAAGGGAGGGAAGAGACTCACAGGCATGTGGGGGACAGGAGAAGGCAAAACGAAAAAACACAGAGAAAATAAAAAGTGCCTTAGCTCGGCCCTACCGTATTGTACAATTCCTCTAGTCTGGAGATGGTGAGAAAACGGTGCATGCTTACTCCATTCTCTATGAGTAATTTCACAAAATCCACTCTGTCCAGAACTAGGGCATCCAACATGGCTTGCTCCAAAGACCCCACCTGCAAATCAAGTCACTGAGTTAGTCTGCCCCAGGCTCTAGGGATGCAGTTCCTTGGTGTTCACCTGAACACTTTCGAATGGATGCCTTTGACATCTGGTAAACCTTCAGCACATCCAAGAACATGCGAACAAGACTGTTCCCAGCCCAACTCCACTTGTGGCACAGGCATAATCTCTCTTGTGTTGTGGGATCTGTCTTTGCAAACAGAATTCAAACTTTTCTAGTTCCAAAGCTATTTCCTCTCTGACTCTTTTTCTCTTCTGGGTTCCAAGAAGACCCAGGATATACAAGAATTTCCCGTGTATTCTCTGACCAAACTTCCCGTAACACTAGTGAAGCACCAACGTGGCTGCTTTGCTGTCCTCCTTTTCATCTTCCTGAGGCTCTGAATTAGACCCCCGGCTACCTTGAAAAGAGGGACCCTAGCGAACAGATCAGAAAGTAGGCCCTTCTTTATTTTAATTGTTAGACTACCTTGCTTCTGCCTCACTCATTTCCGTGCAGAGACTTAGCAACTATTCAGGTCCTTGAGTCTGTCTACCAGGGTTTTATTCAAATCATTTCACAAAAACCTCCTGGTGTCCAGACTCCTTGACAAATCTTTCCATGCTAGGAATCCACTAGTGGCACTAAATAAAGACAGGGGCTTCACGGCCAGGCAGCAGCTCTCTGAGGGGCAAGACAGGGTTAAAGAAGACCCATCCGTGAGGGTATTGCCGCTCAGTTATTCCAGCATTAAAGTCAAATCTCAGACTGCTGGCTGCCTCCCTGGGATCCAAACACCAACCACCCAATAGCCAATTTTCCAAGTTTTTATTTTTGGTAGTGTCCGTTGAGGGAAACGAACCAAGAACAGTTACATAAAGCTTTGGTTCCCTCTGAGTGGTGCTTGGGAATAGGGAGGACCTGTGCTCAGCCACCAGGACCAGATGGCACCTGCACGCGGGAGCTTGCTAATCCTGCGTCCGGAGGTGTGACCGAGCCATACGCTGTATCACGGGGCGCCGCCGCTGCGGAGCGGCAACCTCAGAGACAACCAGAAACCACCTGCTAGTTCCACGCCTTCCGTCATTTTAACGAACACATTTTGGCCTTACATGTTTTCTCGGATGTATGGAAGAAATGGCATTATTTGCAGCTGAACGTTGCCATCAAGCCCCAACCCCACCCCGCACCGAGATGGGAACCGTCTGGAATGTTTGCAGTTGTGCTTTGTCGCGTCGTCCACCAGGTGGCAGTGTTTTCCTAAATATGAGAAAGGGGCGGAGCCTGAGGATGGCCGCGAGGGAGGGAACATTGGCATCCTAGAGAACAGGCCGCAGTTTCTCCGAGCCGCTCCCAAGCAAATACCGTTGCCCAAGCAAGTGGGCTTTGCAGGGGTGGTGACATATACTCTACCGGCCACTGCTGCCCATAAATAAAGATCTGGCTGCGAGCGATGTCCACTCTGTTCCAGGCTAGAGCTAAGCTCAACTGGTCGGGGGCCGAGGCATTTGCTCCTGGGCAGACAAGGAAGAGAAAAGGGTGGGGAGAGAGAAAGGAACGATCAGTTATCATACCAAGAAGACCGGGAACAGTAGACTAGGCATTTGGCGGCAGTATGATTCTTCCCCGTGGGGACTGTCCTGCACATGGTAGATCACTGAGCAGCATTTCTGCGTCCAGCCAAGTAGATGCCCATGACCCCTGCACCCCAGTCATGACAATCCAGAATGTCTCCAGACATTGCCAGATGCCTCCAGGGAGCAGGAAAGAGACAAGATCAGCTCACTGACGACCACTGCTCAACACTCTTGCTAGTCCGCGTGTGGCGCAGGGAGCCGAAGCCGCAGCACCCTGCTAGAAATGCAGACCCTCAGGGCCCACCCTAGGTCTTTTAAATGAGAATCTATATTTTAACAAGGTCTCAGATGACTCATGCACACATGCAGGTTTGGGAAGCAGAGCTCTGTAACTTGCGTCTCTTTCCGTGGCTGATCGCTGGTGTTTCGATTGTATGTTGCACAGGGCTACCACGAGTGGGCCAACTTGGCCACTCTACTGAAATAAAGTTAAAATCTTTTAAGAGAAAGGCAAACAAGCAGCTTAGGTTTTCTTTGATTGGTGGGTAGAAGCCACTGAAATAAACCTTCAGTTTCCCATTATTCTCCAGACTCCGTGGCTAGATGGGTGCCGTCCACCAGTGGCTATTTAAATCTTAAGTTCATTAAAATTAAAACAAAACTTTTAACGCTTCAGTCACACTAGCCACTTTTCAAATGCTCGGGAGCCAGATGTGGATGGTGGTCTTTAAACTGGAGAGTGCAGATTCAAAATAGCTCCACCATCCCCGAAAGTTCTGCTGGAACAGGGCTGGTCTAGATCAATGCAGCTGCCAAGCAGCTGGGTGTGAGGCTGAGAACAGCAGGTGGGAGAACCCTGGGCTACAGTCAGCGGACCCACGTCTGCCATTTTACTGCTGTGTGACTTTGGTCCTCTCTGTACCACTGTTCTATCACCTTGTGAAATGGGGATAATAAGAATGATCCTATTTACTGGCTGGGATGGGAGACTGGAATGAGATCATATACGTGAATTCACATGTGAGCAGGGTTTTTGCAGTTAACAGCCTCGGTACCCTGACCAGGACCCTTCCCTAAATATGTGTCTGATGTCATGCTGCTAGTGGTCCCACCAGCAGGGGCGCAGGGTCCTTTGTTTTACTTCTGGTGATTCTGATGAGGGAAGGAGGGTTAGCAAATGTTAGTATGACCCATTTTTCTGGATTCTTCAGCAGTGGAGGCTCGAAGCAATGAGCTGCAGATAGGGTTGCTGGTGATGAAACAGGGGTTCTCAAAGTCTGCTGCCCATTAGAATCATGGGGGGAGCTTTTAAAACTTCCCTATGCCCAGGTTGCACCCCCAAAACAACCACAACCCCTTGCTTGGGCTGGGAGCCAGGCTCTGATAATTTCAAACATCTCCAGGCATTTTCAACGTGCCCCTGAGCTTGGGAACCAGTGCACTGTGTGATTCTGTCTGCTGGCTCCCCTCGCCTCTTCCCTCCTCTTCATTCTGAGATAGTGAAGTTAAGAATTGGGTGAGCAAAATGTTCTCTAGAGAGCACGTCTCAAATTTGAGCACAGGAATAACCTAGAGAGATGGGCCCTACCTCCTGAGCATCAGATTTAGTGAGTTTTTGCATTTCTGGTCTCCCAGGGGGTGCTAGTAAAAGGAGGATCCATGACTTCCATTTGAATAACAAAGGCCCTAGAGCCTGGTGGGCCACTTAACTCCTTGCAGGGCAAAGGGTGTTTTGATTCCGGTGTCTACACATGGATGGGTTCGGTATAAACCACATACTTGTAGTAAATTAATGTTTGGGATGATGAGCATTAATCCAGTTTCCACAGGGATTTTTTGCTTAAAAATTATTTATCACCTCAGGTGATAACATCAGAAACTGCAAACTAACACCCAGAGTAACTGGTGGAAACAAGTGATAAGTAGAAACGTGTCAAAGTGTACCGTCATCACTTGAGAGGAAAGAAAGGGCAGGCTCCCTGCGGTTGCGTCTGGAAAGGTAGCACTTAATCCTTTGCTCCCTTGGTCCTTGCGGACCTGCTGTAATGGTCTAATCATTCCCTTTCCATTTGTATGCCACACATTTGTATGTCACCCTGTCAACGGCAGCAGCACAAGTCTGAACAGGAACCCAGGAGGAAGCAGCTCTTGGGGTCAATGTGAGCTACCTGAATGTAATCACTTAAGTGTCAAGGGAAATCACAAAGCCAATGAATCTTGACTTCTCAAAAATTGAAAATACATTACTCCAAAGAGATCCTGGGTGACAGTCTGGATCTGAGGTTCTCAACTTGGGTGACCAACCTTCCCAGCTGCCCAGGACTCAGGCTGTTAGCACTGAAATTTACACATCCTTGGAGACCTGCCAGTACTGGTCAGCCTATGCCGCACGGTAGCTACATGCTGGAATTGCCCGGAGACCTTGAAGTAGACTCATGCTTGGGAGCCATCCCAGAGATTCTGGTTTCATTGGTCCTGGGCACTGCAGTTTTTAAAAGCTCCCCAAGAACTTTTAAGAACAAGAGGTCCTCAACCTTGTCTTGACTTTAGAATCATGGAGACAAGGGGAAGAACCTTGAGATAAAAACAGGCTTTGCCGGGGGGACAGCAAAATGGCGTCCTTGAACATACTGAGCCTAAAAATGCCTGAGGTATATCCATCCGGGTGGGAATGACCAGAGGCCACTGGATATGGAGATGTAGGGCAGAGGAAGGGTGAGTGTGGAGACAGAGATTTGGAAAACATTAGCATGAAGGTGAGAGGAAGAGAGCGGAGAATGGCTCACCGAATAACACCGACATTTAATAGCTGTGAAGGTAAGGCAAGTCTTTAGAAAGCAGTCACACACGAACACATACCAAAAACAGGGAGATGGGAAGAGAATCTGGAGATCAGGGTGCCCTAACCTTTGGGAAGAGAGACTTTTCAGAAAGAGGGGGTGGTCATTAGGTCAAAACCTGCAATGAGGGCAAGTAAAAAAGGTAGGCTTTCCTTCTTCTTCTTCTTCTTCTTCTTTTTTTTTTTTTTTTAAGATTATTTATTTTAGAAAGAGAGAGAGAGCTGGAGTGAGGTGGGGGGAAGGGGCAGATGGAGAGGGAGAGACAGAATCTCAAGCAGGTTCCACATCTAGCACAGAGCCCTGGGTGCTGGCGCTAGATCCCAGGACCCCAAGATCATGACCTGAGCCAAAATCAAGAGTTGGATGCTTAACCAACTGAGCCATCCAGGTGCCCCGATCGGCTTTCCTTCTTTACAACTCTTTTTATTACAAGGGGCCAGGTTATGAATCTATTAATTTATTACTTGCTTCCTTCTCTGAAGTGTAAACCTCAAGGGGGCAGGGCGTTGTCCACTTTACTCACTGTTGTATTCTGAGAGTTCAGAACAGTGCCTGGCACATCATGGGTGCTCAATAACCATTTGTGGAACGAATGAATGAACCTCGAAGTGTGCACCGGATTTGGCAATTAAGAAGTCTGGCCATGTTAGTGCGTGCACCTTTAGGAGAGTGTGAGAACAGCAGCAAATCTGCAATCTCTTCCCTCAAGAAAAATGCAGTCTAGTGAGAATGGAGGTGGTGGGAGCCTGGGTGGCTCAGTCTGCCTTAGGCTCAGGTCACGATCCCAGGGTCTTGGGATCAAGCCTCACACTGGGTTCCTTGCCCAGTAGGGAGCCTCTCCCTCTGCCTGCTGTTCCCTCTGCTTGTGCTCTCTCTCTCTCTCTCTGTCATTAAATAAATAAAATCTTAAAAAAAAATGGAGGTGGGATGGGATAGAGGGAGAGCTAGGACAAGTCTACAAATCACTCTATCAAAGAACAAAGTGGTTAAGGGCTATAGAAGCGACACGAGGAAGCCAGAATGCTTCCTTATCAGCTGCGTCACTTTGAGGAGGAAAGAAGACTTTGATTCTAGCAGGGAAAGATGGTGGAGATTTGAACACATGGACTGTGTGGTAAACTGAACGATGCCCCCGCCCCTCAAAGTTGTGCATGTCCCGATCCCGGGAACCAGGGAAGATGTTCCTTCATACGGCGGAGGGACTTTGTAAATGCAATTAAATTAAGAATTTTGAGACGAGGAGGTTATACTGGCTTATCTGGTGGGCTCAATGTGATGTAATTACAAGGGTCCTTATGAGAGGGAGACAAGGGATTCAAAACAGTCCTAGGACATGTGAAGATGAAGGCATCGGTTGGACCAAGACAAGCAAAGAGCCACAAGTCAAGGATTGCGAACAGCCTCTGGCAACTGAAAAAGGCAAAGAAGCGATTCTCCCCTGAAGCTTTCAGAAGGAACATAACCCTGCTGATAACTTAATTTTAGACTTCAAGCCTCCAAAATTATAAGGGAATGGATTTTTTTGTTTTAAGGTACTAAGTTTGAGGGAATTTGTTATAAGAGAAGAAAACATTATTAGCCATTAACAATACTATTGAAGGTAAAACATCAAGATAAGAAGGCAAAATGGAGTTGAGAAAGCAGGAGTATTTTACACGTTGGCTGTAGAAGAGCAGAATTCTCAAACTTTAATGTGCATATGACTCATCTGGGAATCTTGCTTAAATGGCGACTCTGCTTCAGTTGGTCTGGGGAGGGACTCCTAATCCTGTCTCTTTAGGCAACACTCATTACTTCCGTGAGCGATGATTGATCTTCTGCCTGTACTCTTTCTCCCTTTTCTCTCCTCTCCCTTTCGATTTTAGAATATACCATTATATTTTTAGTGTTTTACTGGGTTCTGGTAAATATGCTTACATTTCCATTACTAATATTTGAATTGTCCATCTTAAATTATATTCTTATTTTAGGAGGCAGAATGTGTAGATGTTATAAAGAGTCGAAGAGCCTACTCCACCTCTACCTCCATCCTTCCTCCTCTTAATTTCTTTTTGTTGTTGTGTTATTTCTACCTTGGAAGGCAGGAAATACTTAAATTCCTTCCTGTTACTCAAAGTCCCATTTTTGTTTTTATCTAGTTCTGTTAGATTCTAGCATCAATGCTTACAATTGGTAATTTTGCCAGAATGTACCCAAGCATCTCTTGGTCAGTAGGCTGCATCTTCTCTATTAAGTTTTCTGAGGGGAAATCATGGGAACAATATTGTCTGAGTTCTAGAATGTTCTAAACTGCTTTTTTTTTTTTAAAGTAGTCTTCAGAGTTGAATGACATTGGCTCAATTTAAAATCTGTTGCTCTATTATCTCCTGGCATTGACTGTTACTGTAAGAAGGTTTGTAGCCAACCTGACTTTTTAATCTCATGAAACGCCCGGCTAGCTCAGTCGGTAGAGCATGAGACTCTTAATCTCATGAAAGACTTGATCATTTTGCATGGGGGGCCAAAGGAGTCTTTATTTTTCTTGGAGGTCCAGTAACTTCATTAGGAATTTTCTAGGTGTGGAGGATTATGAATCAGTTTAACCTGCACAGGTGGCCCTTTCAATATGTAGATTGAAGTTTCAAAATGTGTTTGATGATGAAATTCTTAAATTGTGTGTTCTGATCTGTTACTTTGTCTTCTTCTTTGAAGATACCAGTTCTGCTTATGTTGGATCTCCATTTTCAGTCTTCTATAATTTCTCCTTAATCCTAATGAATTCTTTATTTCCTTTTCATTTCATTTCTGTCCACTTTCCTCATTTCTATCCTCTGTGTCCTGCACTAAGTTTTTCATCATGCATATCTGACCTTGCACCCGGTCTCAGGTCTGCAATTTTGTGCTGACTTCACTTCCCCCTCAACTTCATTCCTGAGCACTACACACATTTCATCCCCTCCTGTTGCCTCACCTACTCTTACCTGGATTTTGGCATTCCAACTTGGAAGTATTACTTCATGGTTAAAGTGCTTCACTGAGATTTAATTTTTTTTAAAGTTCATGGTAAAATATTTATTTATAATGTTCATCTGTTCTCTGGAAACATTTTTATAGAGTATTCTTCTGTGCACACATTTTGCCCTTTTGTTATTTTTTTTTAGAATGTATCTATATGCTAATTGCTTTTTTATTATTTATCATCTAGTGAGCTGGGTTATAATGGGCCCAGGGTAGCATTCCAGGCTAGTTATTATTCACGACTAGAAGGCATTTATCTCAGCTCCCACAAAGATAACCTCCTTGCTGCAAGTAGGACTTCTCTGCATAATTCTATGTGCGCCTTACTGCCTCTATTTCTAGGTATAAATTTGAGGTCAGGGGTCGCCACAGAACTCACTCTTGGTTTCGCATATGCTGTTCCAGGCAAAGGAGAGAACATTGCACCTTAGGCCATCCTGGCATCTAGGAATTTCATTTCAGGGCTTTCTGAGGATTGCCACTGCTAGCTCCTCTCTCCTCAGCTTTTACTCTTTCCTCCCACAGAGCTCTTGCATTTACATATATTTTGGAATATTTCCCAGTGTTTACCAAAAATAGTTTGCCTGCTTTTTCTCTTCCTTTCCATTATTACTTTTTGAAGCTTTCTAGAGAAGAAACTGATGAATTTGTGTTGCCATGCTTGCCCTGGACATCCTGAAGGATTCTGTAGGTAGGAGAGTGTTTTTGATCAGATCTTTTCATTAGTGTGTTTCTCTAATTGAAGTACTGAGAATGCAGAGGGGTATGCCAGTAAGAAGCAGGAAGATCCAGTAAGAAGTCACTGCAGTTAACCAGGTCAAACGTCCTGAAGGGTCTAATGGCGCTGAACCAGGAGGGAAAAGAAAGGATAGATGTATGAGATATTGTGGTGGCAAAAATGCCCCAAATTAGTAAGAATTTGCTTGAACAAAGGGAGGAAAACTGTGATGGAGGTTTTGAGCCTGGAGAATTCTGCAGATAGGGGCTGTATGAACATAACTAGGAAAATAAGGTAGAAATCAACTTTTGGGAGAAAGATGACTTGTTTTTTAATATATGTTTATTTACTTATTTTTTAAAAAAGATTTTATTTCTTGATTTGACGGAAAGAGAGAGAGAGAGAGGGAACACAAGTAGGGGGAAGGGCAGAGGGAGATGTAGGCTCCCCGCTGAGCAGGGAGCCCGATGCAGGGCTCAATCCCAGGACCCTGGGATCATGACCTGAGCTGAAGGCAGATGCTTAATGACTGAGCCACCCAGGCGCCCCTAATATACATATATTTAAAGACAATTAATTTGATTGAATTTGGGGTGGGGAGTGACACCAAGGGGAGTTGTCAGTAGGCAATTAGAAGAGGGGGCATGGAGGGAAGCTGGAGCTGGACATGTCACTGGAGGTCGTCCATGCAGACATGGTAGTAAAGACATGGTATTTTTAAATTTTGACAGAAGGTGGAGGGGAGAAGTAAGAATGTCTGACAAAGGAGACAAGGAGCCATTAGAAATGTAGAGCACTCAGTGCTCTGAGGAAAGATAAAAATAAATACGATTACCATGCTTTATCAAAAGTCAGTCACATACTAGGCATTTTACGTTTATTATCTCATTTAATACAAAACCCTGTAGAGTGAATGTCTTTATCTCTACTCAGAAAACAGAGGCTCGGAGACATGGAGTAACATGTAGAACCAGGCTGGAAACTGAAGCCTTCTCTCAGGCTAGAAAAGAGTCACAGAGAGCAGGAGATAAAGTTGGGGACGCCTGGGTGGCTCAGTTGGTTGGGCCTCTACCTTCGGCTGGGGTTATGATCCCAGGGTCCTGGGATCGAGCCCCGCGTCCGGCTCCCTGCTCTGTGGAGACCCTGCTTCTCCCACTCCCTGTGCCCCTACCCACCGCTTGTGCTCTCACTCGGTCGCTTGCTCTTGTTCTATCTCAAACAAATAAATAAAAATCTTTTAAAAATAGGAGATAAAGTCAACACTGTCAAAAGTTGCTGAACGTTCAGGAAGAATAATAATCGTGGGGGTCAGAAGAGTATTTGGGTGTCCAGGCGTACTGACGCCGTGTGAGAAGACTGGATGGGCAAGAATGCAGAAGACAGAAGTTTACAGACTGAGCCAGTGAGCCCAGAAGAGAGAGGAGGTGGGCGGTAAGGACAGTTGGTGGGAAAGCAGATCACCTTTCAGAGCTGGATGGTTAAGAGGGGAAAACTAAGACGCTTCCTGGAGGGGCTTGGTGGAGAGGGGACAAGGTCTCTGTAGGTGACAGGGAGCCTGACTGTGCTGAAAGCAGAGAGGCAACAGCAGTGGGCGAGGGAGGGAAGTACAAGTCCATGGTGGGTCAGATCCCGCAGCCTCAGCGCTGGAGAGCAGTCAGCCGGCCAAGAAGAGACAGAGGCTGAGTGGAGAAACTAATATTCCTTGAGGGGGAAAGAGAGCTTCGATGCAGCTCAACATGGAAAGTAAAGGAAGAGGGGACACCCCGTGCCGAGAGGGAGCGGGACCGAGAAGCTGAAGAGAAAGGAGGGATGTGGAGAACGTGCCACAGGCTGAGGCCTTAAGAAGGAGGGGGTATCCGAGCCGAGCCAGGGCCCCCGTGAAAGAAGACATCCCAATGATGTCACCAAAGGCACCAAAGGCACATATGACAGGGAATGTTTGTTTATTTAGGGACTTGAGATTCAGTGTTGGAGGACTTTTTTTTTTTTTTTTTTTAATACTCTGAGGGTCACTCAATATTTCGGTGGCTCGTAAATGGAGTTGCGGACTCCCTCCAGGAGAGCTGCTAAATCAAAGTGTCGGGTGTGTCATCAGAGCTTGGTAGTTCAAGGATGATCCTGCCTGATGGACGGAAGTCGTGGAGGGGGCAGGACTGGCAGACCTCACGATGTCCTAGGGGGTGCCGGGATCGTCTGATCTGTAGGATGATACCACCCACCGCTCTATGAGTTGAGAAACATTTCTTCTTGGGGGGGGGTGGTCTTTGGACCTTTCTGTGTTTTATCTGAGGAATCCTGTCTGGGTTAAATATGCGTCCTGGGGATTCTGTTCGTTTCCATCAATTCATTTGTTTGTAGATGTTGTGCCAAAATGCGACAGGGTCTCAGTCAATGAAAACCTAACCATCTATTCATTTAAAGACATCACATAGGGCGCCTGGGTGGCTCAGTGGGTTAAGCCTCTGCCTTTGGGCTCAGGTCATGATCTCAGGGTCCTGGGATCAAGCCCCGCATCGGGCTCTCTGCTCAGCAGGGAGCCTGCTTCCCTCTTTCTCTCTGCCTGCCTCTCTGCCTACTTGTGATCTCTCTCTGTGTGTCAAATAAATAAATAAAATCTTAAAAAAGAAAAAAAAATAAAGACATCACCTTCCCTGCGTGTATGAAAACCACAAAGGTGCAAGGGAACTAGCTGAAGGGCCCTGTCACATGACTGGGTTGCTAGGAGACAGCTTAAGTGGTCCCCCAGGGCAGAGCTGCCCCCCCCATCCTGGTGAGCCTCTCTTAGGGATGGGGCAGCTACATCGAGAAAAAAAACAAATTAAAGGCTTGAAACATGCACATAAAAAAGTAGATGAGATCTGTGTCTAATTTATTCTTTGCTCTATTTTCTTGCCCATCTCCTCTTGGTAAAAATAGCTTCAGGTAGATTCCCAGGAGAAAGTTAAAAGGAATCAGGAAAAATTAGATTAACTTTAGCTGGAAGAAATTCACACTTGGTTTGGAAGAGACAAAACAGGCAGCGGAGGGGAAGGAGCCAGTACCGGAAGATAGGGTTTTCTTTCTCAGTTTATCTTTAGGAAACAAGACAATAAAATTAATATTCTTTCATGCTTAGCTTGGCCAGGCACTGCTTCTAAATCTCCATGTATTAAATTCTCACAACAAGCTATGAGGTGCCATTACCCCATTTTGCAGACAAGGAAACTGAGGTACAGAAACTTGTCCAAGGTCAAGTAGCCAGGAAGAGCCAGAGGCAAGCTTCGAATGCAGGCAGTCTGATTTTAAAGCTGATTTTTTTTTCTTCAATTCATAGGAACTTACAGATTTTTACTGAAGTCATGCTACAAACAAAGGGAAGTTTGTGTTCTCTATCATAAAGCCACTCACATTGCAAGAATGCAGGAAGCCAGGATATTCTCTAATGCTCTGTCATTAGGGCCAAACTTGGTAAACCAATAACTAAAATTCACTTATCCCCTTAATTTTTTTTAATCTTTATTTTTTGTCAGCCAACCCATCTGGGCTTGGAGATTTACTTATTTATCTGGTTTAATTATTTAAAAACATTTATTAGTGCATCTAAAAGAGGCTGCTGTTTAAAAGATACAGTTTGTGAATACCCTTTAAGGAACTTAGTGACTGGGTACAATGATGTGCACCTGTTTGGGCAACATGACCTCTGTCTGGATATTCTTAGATGCTGTTTATTTGAAGGCTCTGATTTTTAAGACTGGTAAGATGTTAATTAAGTTTTTAAAACTTAATGAAGTTGAAAGTGGGAATGCAAATTGGTGCAGCCACTGTGGAAAACTGTATGGAGGTTCCTCAAAAAATTAAAAATAGAGCTACCCTATGAGCCACTAACACACTATTGGGTATTTACCCAAAGAATACAAAAAACACTAATTGGAAAGGACACAGGCACCCCTGATGTTTACTGTAGCACTACGTACAATAGTCACATTATAGAAGGCGTTCACGTGTCCACTGACAGATGAATGGATAGAGAAGATGTGTTGTATAGTGATGGAATATTACTCAGCCATAAAAAAGAACGAAATCTTGCCATTGGCAATGACATGGATGGAGCTAGAGCGTATCACGCTAAGTGAAATAAGTCAGAGAAAGACAAATACTGGAGGAGTTCATCATAGGTGGAATTTAAGGATTAATAAGATTTTTTTAAAGTATCGTCTTAATTTAATTTAATTTTTTGGTGTCTTCTTAATTTTAAATTCCTCTGAAAAAGTAATTGGTATACTGTTTGTCTTTCTTTAGGCTGTTTATTCGCCATCAGGGGTTGGCACTCTGAACTGTAGAGAGGCACTTCAAATGTTGCCTCTCTAGTAAAATGTCCCCTGAAACCAGGAGTGGAGTTCCTTTGGTTTGCCCCCTTTTAGCATTTTATTTACTTTTTATTATGACATGTACTTCTACCATATTTTAAGACTTTGAAGACTTGTACCACTTAAGATAATGCGTTGTGCACAGGAGGTGTTCTGGTGACTGGGTCATTAACTTCTAATATCAAGACTGACTCACAGTGGCTCCTTACGAATGAGTGACTAGTCTGATGGCAGCAGCCTCCTGGTTTAGTTCTGATCCGTGTCAGGTTACCCTTTGCTGGGTGGGGTGGGGTAAGCATTAAGTAGGGGCCTTATGGAATTTTTCTGAGTGGAAAAGAAAGGGCACCGAGCTTGTTTATTACCTGTGAGGCCTTGGGAAGCTTACTTATCCTAAGACCTAACTGCTTCTTATATAAAATGAGGTTAATAATATCCTCCTCAAGGGATTGCTTTGAAGGTTAAATAGAAAAGTAGATGGAAAAACTGTTGTTAAATTAAAGCACTGTGGAAATATTTTCAGTATCTTACTATTCCCAATGATAAATTTGTCAGATTAATAGTAATTTAATAAATTAGCGCAGTTATAATGCCATTGGCGGGCAGATACTCTTCATTACAGTGTCTTCTGTGTCGATGTGAGTGATTAGGGGTGATTGAATTTTCTCAAAAGGAATACTTACTATGTAGTAAAACAGGAATTCTCAGAATTAAGTGCTGACACTCCCTAAATTACCCAGGGTTTATGCACACGTCAGAATTGGGGCCAGGCTCCAGGAACGGTCCTCTGATAGAGCTTGGGGAGTCAATCAAATGCTACCTTCTACTGAGGTTTTCTCTTGCAGCACTCCCCTAAGTGAGCTGAAGCTTCTAGGTGCCAAAAGCAACAAGAGGAGGTCCATTTGTTACAACTCAGCAAGAGGCTGAGTTTAGATACAAATGGTCTCTTCGAATTTTAAGAATGTGATTATTTTGTAGGCAAGTAAACTGAGATGCTGGGTGTCTTCCATATAATCTAGAGCCACCTTCAATTAGGAAAGTGCCTCTGGCCCCTCCCCAGGCTTCCTGATGTAACAGAACATTGTTCAAGTGCAAGATACTTGCTGCAACCTTAGGAAGGATCCTGCACCTTCTCTGGCCTGTCAGAGGTGACCTCAGCCTCTGTGGGGAATGACTTCTCTCAGCCTAGTTCCCTGCCTGGAGTAAGAGCTGAACTCTTCCTCCCCTGGGTTCCTAAACACTGTGTCTAGCAGTGGGAGGAGGTGGTGATTTAATTTTGTTTTGTTTTTCTCCAATTTATTGGGTCTGTGTTTTTGGCACATGGTCTCACTCACTTTGAAAAATTGTTCATGTCGTTTTAGAGTTAGTTGGAAGACTTAATTAATTTATTTTTTTAAGGATTTTTATTTATTTGACAGGCAGAGATCACAAGTAGGCAGAGAGATAGGCGGGGACCGGGCAGGGGGAAGCAGGCTCCCTGCTGAGCAGAGAGCCCAATGCTGGGCTTGATCCCAGGACCCTGGGATCATGACCTGAGCCGAAGGCAGCGGCTTCAACCCACTGAGCCACCCAGGTGACCCTGGGTGGAAGACTTTTATGGACCAACATTCTGTAAAAACCTTACAAAGTCCAGTTGTCTAGGTAATGATATTTGCCAAGAGTTTCTGCAGGAAATATTGCTACTATTTCTTTGTGTCCTAATAACATAAGCAAGCAAAAAGGACAAATGAAATTATATGCCTTATGATTAAGAACATTGTGGAGCACTATCCTATTTCCTTTTTTTGGCCAACCTAGCCAAATGGACGAGTCCTCTTTATTGTGCCCTTTCTGCAATAAAAGAAGCCAATACTTCACAAAGTCTCCCATTAACATGTTAAAAAAAAACTTTATCTGCTAGTATTTTGGTGAGACTTTTCGCATCTGTGTTCATCAACTCAACACCCAAAGAACAAACAATCCAATCAAGAAATGGGTAGTGGACATGAACAGACATTTCTGCAAAGAAGACATCCAGATGGCCAACAGACACATGAAAAAGTGCTCCATATCACTCGGCATCAGGGAAATACAAATCAAAACCACAATGAGATATCACCTCACACCAGTCCGAATGGCTAAAATCAACAAGTCAGGAAATGACAGATGCTGGCGAGGATGCAGAGAAAGGGGTACCCTCCTACACTGTTGGTGGGAATGCAAGCTGGTGCAACCACTCTGGAAAACAGCATGGAGGTTCCTCAAAATGTTGAAAATAGAACTGCCCTATGACCCAGCAATTGCACTACTGGGTATTTACCCTAAAGATACAAATGTAGTGATCCAAAGGGGCACGTGCACCCGAATGTTTATAGCAGCAATGTCCACAATAGCCAAACTATGGAAAGAACCTAGATGTCCATCAACAGATGAATGGATAAAGAAGATGTGGTATATATACACAGTGAATACTATGCAGCCATCAAAAGAAATGAAATCTTGCCCTTTGCGACAACATGGATGGAACTAGAGCATATCATGCTTAGTGAAATAAGTCAAGCAGAGAAAGACAACTACCATATGATCTCTCTGATATGAGGAAGTGGTGATGCAACATGGGGGCTTAAGTGAGTAGGAGAAGAATAAATGAAACAAGATGGGATTGGGAGGGAGACAAACCATAAGTGATTCCTAATCTCACAAAACAAACTGAGGGGGGTTGGGAGAAGGGGGGTGGGGTTATGGACATTGGGGAGGGTATGTGCTTTGGTGAATGCTGTGAAGTGTGTAAATCTGGCGATTCACAGACCTGTACCCCTGGGGATAAAAATATATGTTTATAAAAAATAAAAAAATTATTTAAAAAAACTTTATAAAAATAGTGTTCCTGTATTATGCACAATATGCAACTGAGAAATGTTATCAACTTAAGACAGAGGGAATAAAAGAAACAAAAATTCTACGGGGTTATCCTGCTTGCTTGTGATATGACAAAAATGAATTCATTTACATGGATGAGTATGTAAAATATTTGCAATTTTCATATTGTGATTTTTAGCAGGATTATATAGAAATTTACACTCTGGAGTTCTAGCACATTTTCTGGAATTACTGCATTGATGATTTCTTATCTTCTGTTCTCTCTTCCTTTGTCTTTCACTCATGCTCTTTCATTGAGAACCAGGTAATCCATTTTGTACTTCATTTTTATTAAGGTTATACATGCACAGGTTTTCAAGTCACCTATTCCTACAAGATTTGTTATAAAGTCACAAATCTCCTCACCCCAGGCCTCTTTACCCAGACTCAAGTGCTTCACTTCTTGGAGCTGATAATTTGGGGCGTCCATGGTAGCTCATCTTTGACAGTAGCTTCTAAGGACCGACAGATACTCTCCCGGCATTCACGCTGGATCTGGGCTGCTCTCGTGACCCCCGGTGCCCATGGAATGCAGCAGAAATGACACCATGCCCATTTCAGACTTGAGTCTTAGGAAGAAGGTCTGGCATCTCCTGCTTCTGCCTGCTGTGGCGGTGGTGCAGAAGGGTCCCCCTGCCTCGTCCTCCAGGCATTGCCCACACTGCCCTCCTGTGTTAGAGCGCCCCCTGCCCATGTTCCACGTCTCCTCTTTTATTGGTGTTTGGTTTGGTTTCCTCTTTCCTTCTAGGGGTGCATGTCCTCCAGCCATTCCCAAAGAAATAGTTCTATGGGTAGGAAAAGTTCTGATAACTCATATCTGACATGTCTATTCTACCTTTGCCAGTGGCAAAGATTATGCATAAAATTCTAGATTGCAAATAAATGTTCTTCAGAATTTTTAAGGCATTGCACTATCGATTTCTATGTAGTTGTTTAAAAGTCAACAGCATTCTGGCTCCTTTGCATGAGACCTGTTTTTCTCTTTGGAAGCTCATAGGAGAATTTTATATATGTGTATATATATATATATGTAGATACATGTATGTGTATGTTTTATATATGTATATATATAATTATATGTATTTATACTATCATATTATACTCTTTAATATAATTTATAAACTATATGAATATTAAATATAATTTATAAATATATTTATAATACATATTAAAATATATGTTATATATATTTGTTTTCCCATTTGTTTTGCAATATTACAACATAACTTGAGAAGGGTTTATTTTCATCCTGTGCTAGGCACTCAGTGGGACCTTATAATCTAGAAATGTGTGTTGTGGACTTCAGGGACATTTTCTAAAATTATTGCAATGATGATTATATATTACCATATATATTTTCATATATATATTCACATATATTCATTTGTATTCACATATATTCATAGATATTCACATATATTTGCAGATATATATGCATATACATATATAAAATGCCTACCATATGTCAAGCATTTTTCTGGGTGTTAGAAGACAAAGACAAAGATGACATAATCCTTTTGCTCCAGAAACTTCCTACTGAAGGTGGGTTTGTAATCAGGATGATCACACTTCCCAGTTTACCTGGACATTCTTAGTTTATTCTAGTTTTTCAGGCATAATTATTAGTACTGCTCATTTCCCTGACCAAGAAAGTCTCGGGCTGGAGATAAATTCTCTGGTAACCATTCCCCAGAGTTGTTGCAAAGATTAGATGATAAAATTTATGTGAAAATGCTTTGTGAACTGTAGAAAGTACAAATAACAGGATGAAAAGATTTAAGTTATTTTATTCTTTTTTCTAACTGAGCCAAAAATGTCTACAATTGCTCTCTACCTTGCTCTCTGTTATTGCTCTAAGATGTCCTTGGATTTGTAAGAAAATAAACTTGCCAGAAAATTAATTTCATTTTAAGGCAGCTTAGCATGTTCTCAACCAGTTTCAAGATGAAACTCCTCTTGGGGTGCCTGGGTGGCTCAGTGGGTTAAAGCCTCTGCCTTTGGCTCAGGTCATGATCTCAGGGTCATGAGATCGTGCCCTGCATCGGGCTCTCTGCTCAGCTGGGAGCCTGCTTCCCCCTCTCTCTCTGCCTGCCTCTCTGCCTACTTGTGATCTCTGTCTGTCAAAGAAATAAATAAAATCTTAAAAAAAAAAAACAATGAAACTCCTCTTTGTGGATTGTTTCGGATCCTTACATGTATGCTTGAGGTTTAATTATTGGTTGCTTGTCATTTGCAGATTTATGGATCCTTTCGAATGTAACACTTTCTGATTCTGTTGGGTTTTGCACATAGGGGACATGTCAGTTTCCTGGGAATTTTTAAAGCCCATAAGGGAAGGTGAAAAGTATAAAAATACTCATTGTTAGGTCTTTACCATAAAGAAGGCAGAATGCCTGCCCTCAATGAGCTCTCAGCGTCAATGTCTCATGTGTCCCTTATGTCCCTCCACATGACAGAGCTGTGATCTTCTTTGGCACAGGGAAGGGAACTGAGGCATGTGTATAGAGAGGTTAAGTAACCTAGTTAATCAATGTGACAGCCAGGAAAGCGCTAGGATCTAAATATGTATGTAATCTGATTCTAAAGCCCGTGGATCATTTCTTCATGAGTGTGACAGTGGTTTTTGAATACTGACGACCTGCAAGGTGGTGAGTAAAACGAGCTGGTTTTGGTTCTCCTATCTAGCTTGGCTGCGTCATCATCTATCAGACCATCATTTATTAAACAGATTTTTCCAGGTATGGGGTTCACGCTTTCCTTGCATTATCAATGGTTATAACGGCAGTGTTAGAGAGATTAAAATCCCTGGGTTTTACAGATTAGGAAACCGAGCTTCCATGACGGGAATCTGTTTGACCAACAGGGAGTAGTAATGGTTTGCCTATGGTGTCACTGTCCCTACGACCAGGACCTTTGCTGGACAGTCCCACCATGGTTGGCAGCCCGCTGACGGGCTGGGGGTCAGTGGAGGATGGCCTGGAAGCAGCCCAGTGGGGAAAGCCTGGGGCGACTTGGTCTTTATGGAATCATTTTTTTTCTAAGGAATGGACTTTGGTCTTGGGGAAAAAAATGGTAAGAATGTAATTTCCTTTAAAATTTTTGCCAGAAAGACTCAAGTACAGACTATGAAAATTGAAAAAGGTAATAGTGATTACAATAATACATAATCACTGTGTAGTAAAAAATACTATTAAGTTACATATTTAGGTCTACCTGAAGTAAACCATATGAGTATGGGTGGTCCCATCTCCCATTTCATGGTTACAGGGATTCTCCCACGGCCTTTGCCCCAGGGATGAATTCAGGGATGGGCACTGACCTGAGGCAAGCATATGCAAGTCCCCCCTGGGTTCCTTCTGCTCTCATCACCCAGGATTTAATGGGGATTTACTCAGTTGGCTGGGAATGAGCCTAGCACTGCTGATTGCCATTCTGTGCGACAGGTAGACAGACTTATATCTGAGAGACCGAGGACAGATCCTGGTAATGTCAGTTGAGCCTTGGATCCTACTTTGCCTAAACTCTGTTTATCCTTCAACTTCCTCAATATGTAAACCCACAAGTCCATCATCTTATTTATTTTTGCTTTAGTGCATTTGAATTATGTTTCTATCACTTGTCACCAAGAAGTTTCTTGGTTGAAACCATATTCCACTGGTGATCTAATCTTTAAAAATAGCACAAGTGTTCGATCACACAGATTCTCGCCATTACGTTCAGAGAAATTGTGGGCATTCTAGTTTCGTCACTAAGATATTGTGTGGGCAGCCAAGGTCATCTGGTAGGTAAGTGCCCTGGTAAGAGCTCTGAGAGATTGATTGATTGACTGATTGATTTTAAAGATTTTATTTATTTATTTGACAGAGAGAGAGAGAGAGAGTGACAGCAGGAACATAAGCGGGGGGTGGGGGGAGGGAAAGCAGGCTTCCCACGAAGAAGGGAGCCTGATGCGGGGCTTGATCCCAGGTTCCTGGGATCATGACCTGAGCCAAAAGCAGTCGCTCAATGACTGAGCCACTCAGGTGCCCCACCTCTGAGAGTTTTAAGGAAGCAGATGTCCTGCTCTATATAGGGTTTAGGGGGCCCACGCTAGGACTCTACCTGCTCCTGGCCAATCTGCTCTGTGATATCTAAGTTAAAGATGTGACAAAAGGGGTAAACAGAGCCATGAGGAAACGTGCCTGTGCGGAAGCCTGATTGACAAGTCAAAGGACAAAAGGAAAACCAAAGGTGGCCTTATGGAGAGAAGGACTGAACATTTTTGGAAAGAATCTTCATTGAAAAAATTGCCTAGTGAGTTTTGTCTCTAACTGATAATATGTCACTATTCTCCTCCAGTTTACCCCTCCATACCCTTTTAAGCTTAAAATATGCCACACATTTGGACCTTGTCGATCTTTTTTGGATAAAATTTCATCTACTTTCATTTGCATAATATTCAATAACTATGGTAACTTTGCATTTCATAAAACTGATGATAGTGTCAACATGAATGTCTCTCTTTTTGGTTTTTTTGGACATATTAAGGCTATCTAAACAATTTCAGGTTAAAAATATTATTAAAAGGAAAGCAATTAAAAAAAAATAGAAAAAAGAAAGCAATAGTGCATGTGCTGTTTTAAGCTGCCTACACATAAGAAAGAGGGATGGGAAAGGCTGAACATATAATCAGAAATAATTTTTTATCTTCAAAGCAAGGCCATAATTAATTCCCATTAAATCTATTATGAATCACCTGAGATCAAGCAAGGTAGCTTCTCAGTAAACACTTCTGGATATTAGTTGCTTTTGAGATCTACTGGGTGCATAGAATTATTGCACAAACCCTACTTCAGAATAATGTCACAATTTGGTTTTACTAAGGATTAATTAAGTCATTTAAAAACTAAGATGAGTTATTTAGCAAGACTAATTGCCTATTGATATCAGGATAGTTTGTGATAATAATTGAATTTTCTAGTTAATAGAGTTGGGGGGCATACCCGCAGAAGTAGTTTCAAAACATTAAAATATATTGTTTTTTAAAACATTTTATCCAATCCTATTTCAAGTTGAGTAGTTTGTAAAGATATAATTTTAAAGGAAAATGGTTCAGAACATAGTGATTTTCATTGTTTTGAATGATCTAATCAACAGCATTCTTGAGAATGTTCTAAAGTTAGAACATACCCACTCTTCTTTTGGCATTTCAATTTTTATTTCAAACTCCTTCCCTCATTGTTTCAAGAAAATTACAGAAGGGTATCTTAAAAAGAAGTTGTCACTCTCCACTTACAAGTATCTGTGAGTAATTAATTAGTTTAATTATCGATAGGATTAATTTTGTCTGAAGAGCGAAAACATTTAAAAAAAAAAGGGAAGAACTAGATAATTTTCTCTGAAATGATTGTGTAAGTCCATAGGGAAACCGAATTTCATACAAATTGCTTCCTATTAGTCCTGAATTTAAATGTCTCCTGCTTAGATGCCCCAGTGAGATTTCTAATCATTTCCTAGTGATCAGCTATTATCCATGCCTATCTGATTTATATAGACACTTTACATTAACACAATCTGCACCTAGTACAGGACTTTGATTACATATGTACATGACTTTCACAGCTAATTCCCTAGGATGCTTTCTCCTCTTTTGTCATTTTGACATGACATGAAAGGTTTCCTTGGTGACAATATGTCTCCTGCTCAGATCCAAAATATATGATAGCACAGCACCCCTATTTTTCCCTTAAAACCTTAAAAAATGCCACAGGTGTCCATGTTTCATTCAGATTTTCCTAGTTTTAAACCCAATACTCTTTCTTTTTTTCTGCTTGAGGATCTGGTCCAGGAAGTCGCATTACCTGTGGTCATTACACCTCCTTAGGCTCCTCCAGGCTGTGACAATTTCTCAAACTACTCTTGTTTTTGATGAACTGGGCAGTTTTGAGGAGGAACATAAGAGTTTTGTAGCCCTCTGAGCTTTTAAAAAATGCTTTCCAGAAAAAAGAAGTAAGCAATAAAGGTCTTTCCTGTGCCACAGAAGAATTTCTTTACCAGTGCAGATTAAACCCTACAATTGTACTACTGGGTATTTACCCCAAAGATACAGATGTAGTGAAAAGAAGGGCCATCTGTACCCCAATGTTCATAGCAACAACGGCCACAGTCGCCAAACTGTGGAAAGAACCAAGATGCCCTTCAACGGACCAACTGGATAAAGAAGATTTGGTCCATATACACTATGGAGTATTATGCCTCCATCAGAAAGGATGAATACCCAACTTTTATATCAACATGGACGGGACTGGAGGAGATTATGCTGAGTGAAATAAGTCAAGCAGAGAGAGTCAATTATCATATGGTTTCACTTATTTGTGGACCACAAGGAATAACACGGAGGACATGGGGAGATGGAGAGGAGAAGTGAGTTGGAGGAAATCGGAGGGGGAGACAAACCATGAGAGACTGTGGACTCTGAGAAACAAACTGAGGGTTTTGGAGGGGAGGGGGTGGGGGTTGGGTGAGTCTGGTGGTCGGTGTTAAGGAGGGCACGTATTGCATGGAGCACTGGGCATGGTGCATAAATGATGAATCTTGGAACATTGAAAAACAAAAGTAAATTAAGAAAAAAAAAAGAATAGCTCTTAAAAAAAACCCAAAGAAAAAGAATTTTTTGCTTATGGAGGATAGTGATTGCCACATACCGTACTTCCATACATGCAGAGGAATAAAAGGGTTCACACCCACGTGATTTGACTTCTGAGCTGCCTAAGAGAAGATTTTTAAAAACTGGAAATAATTACATCCACAGAGAGGGTCAAGGAACCCTGCTGAGCAGATGTTTTCTGGCTTTGCTGATCCTGGAGCAGAAGGGGCTGAAGCAAGGGGCATGCGCACACTGGCCAGGAAAAGGTGACTCAGAGCAGGCTGCTAAACACTGGATAGTTTACAAAGCTAAGTCTGGGGTTGTTTCCAGTGAAGCCTCTGGTTGCTAAGATTTAGAAGGAGGCAGACAGAGAGGGACTCGGTGACTTCCCTAGATTTTTGAGCACTTTTCCCCTAGAACCAGTCAGGATGTCCAAAGTCCAGAAATATTCATGGCGCCAGGCCTCCTCTGAGTAGGGAAGCCTGATTTGGCAAATAGAAACTCAAGACTACCAGTTAAGGATGAATTTCAGATAAATAATAAACAGCTTTTTTTAGTATAAGTAGGTTCCAGCCAGTATTTGGGACATGCTTATGCTAAAAATTTACTTGTTGTTTGAAGAGTCAACGTCCTGCATTTTCTCTGCATTTTCGTTGGGTTCCCGTTGGGTAGGCAGGGGAGGGGAGAGGGCGGCAGAGGAGAGGGTGGAGGGTGGATGGTTTCTAGCCTCAGCCCACCACTTTCAGGGAGCAGTTACCTTAACTCGAAAGATAAATGCTGTATCATGTCTTCTCAAAAGCTACCCCAGGTCAGCTTTCAAAGAAACTGCGAGCCTCTAGGACCCCTGAACAGCATTCTTTTTGTCTCCTTCTTTCTTTATTTTTGAACAAATACCCAGGAAGTCTGTGTCCTATAAACAGTATCTTTTAATATATACAGTTACTGAAGAAAATCAAACCCAATCAGAAGCAATGGGTTAGGAAAGGTAGAATTTCCCCATGACCACCTGTTTAGTCTCACACCTTTCTCCCCCTCCTCCTATCTAATTTCTAGTTTTCTCAGATGATGGCAGGAATAAAAACTTGACTGTAAAAAATCCCTCATGCATGGGATAATTGAAAACTAAGTATAATTGTAAAAATTAAGTGTTAAACCATATTACGTGCCTAGGCATAATTTAAAAAATAGATAAGCACAATTTAACAAACTTAAAAATTTGAAACTAATAGAAGTATGCTCTTGGCCTCCAAAAAAGTCAGCAAAAGGATTAAGCTTGCATCCTTCACAAATCAGCTGGGTGAAAATCAGCATTTAAAAGCCTTTGTAAAATAGAGGTGATACATCATAATCTTTTAATGGCAGAAATTCCCATTAGCATCAACTGTTGCATAAATAATATTCATTATAGTGATTAGAAATGTTAATTTCTTAGAGCAATCATAATTTCCTTTAATCTACTATGGCAGTGTTTTTTAAACTCCAGGTTATGACCCATTAGTGGGTCATGAAATCAATTCAGTGGGATATAATCAGCATTAAAGAGAATAGAATGGAATAGAAAATATTCAATTTCATTGCATACAATGTAAATATAATTTCATGAGCTTTAGCTTCAGCTTTCTAAAAACATATGTGTAACTACTTGGTTACAATATAGAATGTATTTCATGGGATCTGTTCTGCACAGTCGGTAACAACTCTCATATTATAACAAATAAATTCTATGATCTAAAGGTAAAACACAAGTTTAAGTCACACATTGGTGAAAGAAGAAGAAAATATTGACAGTAGAAGATATTGTGATGGCTTCTATGTGTTTAACCAATAATGGAGCCACTTCTCCACTTGCTGAGTTCTGATTCAAGGTGTAAAATGTGGCAAATCTACTTCTCATTATCAATGCAATAGGGAGGCCTTGGGGTCTACACAAGGAGGGCCATGGGGGCATCCTGTCTCTACCGCTTACTGGCTAGCTGATCTTGGTCATGCAACTGAATTTTCTGTGTCCCAATTTCCTTATTGATAAGACGGGCCTTGTAATGAACTGGTCATCCAACTTGGAAAGATTAAATGAATTTATACACAGAATGTATCTAACACAGCATTTGTACCATAGCAAGTCTTCAGTAAGTGTTAGTTACTGGTTTTATTACTTTTTCTTATTTTCGTGTAAGAACAGGAAGTATTAGAGACTTCCCTGCCTCAAACTTTTAATTTCATCCCTGACAACTGGAGAACAGAGGCCAGAGCGTGCCTTGTGATTCAGCCCATGCACAGTCCCATGAGTGAATTCTTTGTGTGTTTGTCAGTTCGTTGGAATGAACTGCTTCAGAGCGAAGTTCTCAACCTAGGACACATGATACACCTTGCAGGATTGTGAATTTCTGAAATGTGACTGGGATTTTGAATGTCTGTGCAAATACATCCTCGGGGGATACATGGAGGGGATTAATGGCTTCTAGCGTTAAGGGGGCCACATGTAGTGCAGTGAAGACTTCAAAGGGCCTAGATCTAAGTTCAGGTTTATTAATTAGCATGGTAACCCTGAGCAAGTTACTGAAATCTTGTAGCTCTACTTACCTGTCTGTAGAATGGGTATTAAAGATAGCTGTTACAGAACACAGTTGCTGTAATAATTACTGTTTATAGTATTTGTAAAAAGCTTCGCACAGGCACAATGGCTGCCACAGGATGGGTATTCAAGGAAGTATTAATGGCAGAGAAAGGGTAGGGGGAATGGAGAATACAATGGTTGCTATTGTGAATTTCAATTTTGGAATGTTAAGTCTGTCACTGAATCATTAAGTAATCATTCATTCAGTAATCAATTCCTTCACTTATTCAACAAAAAATGGACCAAATGCTGCCATGTGTGAGGGCTTGGGTGAGGTGGTGAGGTGTGTCTTATCCATTGGTAAGACACATTCTCTGCCCTCACAGAGCTCACGATCCAGGAAGGCTTACGAAGAGGCAGTCACCAACCTTGTGATAAAGGCAGTAGGCAAAGTATGGGGCTTGGGGAGAACAAGGGCAACATCTTGAACTCAGAACCACATTCAACAAGATTTGTGGTTTTGTTTTGTCTCATAGTTCTAGTTTCCAGTTCAGTGCTGAACAGAGATGACTTCCTTTTATTTATTTTAACGTTGAATGTTATGGGTCAAATGTATAGACCTATTAAGGGCATGAAGGACAGAATTTGATCTGGGGAGCCCAGAGGAAACCGCTCTTCTCCGGAATCTGGTTCCAAGGATGAGCACATGTAGTGAGACCTCTTGATAGTAAGGGGACGAGAGAAGAGGACAAACATCCACCCTCAAGGAAAATCATAAAATCCAATTCTATTTTTGCCTGGACTTCAAGGAAACTTAGAGCTAAATTTAATGTTCCAATTACAAGTATAGTAACCCAGTTTTTTTGTTTATTTCTTCCTCCTTTCTTCTCAATGGTTTTGATTTTCCGTTTTCAATGCATTATTATATCTCTGTATCTATCTACCATCTGTACCAGATTAAATGGTTTTTGGAAGTAGACAGGGTAATAATTATTAAATAACTTCAGTGACTTAGTATCTTACATATTGCATTAGTCTTTTACTTTGTATATTTTTATGACTCAATGGACATGACTGAATTGTAATACATTTAAACTTTATGAAATTGAGTCATACTTTGACAGCTCTATCATAGAAGAATTTTATAGCAGGAACAATGTCTTCCAGGAGAAGTCCTTATGTTATCGATAATTGGATGTCACAGTATCATTTGGGATTGCATCTACTATTAGGAGACAAGGTTGCTATGTTAATCCATTTAAATTATTTTTTTACTCTCTGGACATAGAAACTCTTTTACCTTTGAGCAAAGCTGTCAGGATAGCTAAGTCAATGTCCTGGTGTCCTTCTGATCCCATCCGGAATACTGTAATCTGCAATTTAAGACAAGGTGACCATTAATAATGCATGTTTTTCCCCAAGACAAATTCAATCAATGAGACCATATTTGAACACAGATTATCTTAATATCTACAAGGTGGATTCTTGGCCCCAGGGGAAGCAGACAGAGCAGGTATTCAGCTACGGGGTTCTGCAGTTCATTAAGAGGAAGATGTCTCATAGCTTCGTAACAGAGACCAACTCACATAATTGCATTGATTATGTTGACAATGATGAGAAACCCAAGACCCAGGAAAATGTTCTCTTCTATCATTGCAGTTTTAAAATGAAAACTTACTGGACTTAAAGAAATGTGTAAGCTGTGACGTACACAGTGAGTTGAGAAATTAAGTGTTTAAAAGTAGTTAGTTTAGTATGCCCTTCAGTAAGTGGTCCTACGCAGGTGTATGTGTGTGTGTGTGCATGTGTGTACGTATCTGTGTGTGTGCAATGCCATCGCCACACTTACTCCACAGCAATAGTTACAAAGGGTTTCAACAGTGTGATGGCTCTAGATCCTTCAGGCCTCTCACTAACCCTGAACCCCTTTGAAATCTCTATCACTGTTGGTGAAAATGCAAACTGGTACAGTCACTCTGGAAAACAATATGGAGTTTCCTCAAAAAGTTAAAAATAGAGCTACCTTATGACTCAGCAATTGCACTACTGGGTATTTACCCAAAGGACACAAATATAGTGATTTGAAGGGACACCTGCATCCCAATGTTTATAGCAGCAATGTCCACAGTAGCCAAACTGTGGAAAGAACATAGATGTCCATCAACAGATGAATGGATAAAGAAGATATAGTGTGTAAACACACACACACACACACAGGAATACTATGCAGCCATCAAAAAGAACACAGTCTTGCCATTTGCAATGACGTGGTTGGAGCTAGAGAGTATTGTGCTGAGCGAAATAACTCAGAGAAAGGCAAATATATGATTTCACTCACATAGGGAATTTAAGAAACAAAACAGATGAACATAAGGGAAAGGAAGGAAAAATAAAATAAGAGGAAAACAGGGAGACAAGTGGTAAGAGACTCTGAACTCTAGAGAACAAACTGAGGGTTTGGAGGGGAGGGGAGGGAGGATAGGGTAACTGGGGGATGGACACTAAGGAAGGTACCTGAAGTAATGAGCACTGGGTGTTGTATGTAACCATGAATCTCTAGATTCTACCTCTGAACTAATAATACACTGTTTGTTAATAAAATTGAATTTAAATTTAAAAAAAAAAAAACCTTGAACTCCCTTGAGAGTAACTTAACAATTACTTTCAGGTTGTAAGGAGGGGAAAGCAGACACTACAATAACATCTTTCCTTTCGGTGATCCAGGGGAGAAAAGTATTCTCCAGGGAAGAACTGCAGGAAGGAGCAAAAAGACACAGCGAGGAAGGAATGATACATGTCGAATTAATACAAAGTTCCCAAATAATGCTGAACAATAACAAAGATCTCTCCAAGTCAGAGGGAAGTTACTTAAGGAAGCCAAAAGGTTATTTGACTATCTGCACTGAATTACTATTTTTCCTCAGCTGCTTTAGGCTTCAGGTTTCTCTAGCTGTAAAATGGGAAAATAATAGTGTTTGTCCGTTTCCAACTACATGGGAAGTACACTTTACTGCATTTGCTAATAGTGAATTCCAAGTTTAGCCACTGTGAGGGAAAGAAGAGACACAGACTCAGAGACTGTGACATTATCAGTTGCCTTAGAAATCCAGTCCACTATCCAAAGTAACTTGTTTAAGGTCACAAAATGAGTTAGTTAGCTAGGAGAGTTGTGATCAGAACCCAAGAGCCCTGACGTTTTTGTCTTGTGCCTTAAACACAGCGACGAAGAGAGGGGAAGAAAGATCATACGAACATCTGACTCGTGAGCTGCTTCATTCTTTTGTCTCTTGATTGTTCATGTCCTGAGGTCAGAGTGTGGGATGAGTGTAAGGCAGAGAGTGTAGACTGAAATGTCTTTGTAGGCTTTTGAACGTAAAAATATGAAAAATAGAGAGAGACAAACAAAACCTATCTACAGCCTGTGTTTGGCTCCCAGGCCAAAACGGTGATCTCTGGAAAGGACCAGCGTGCACAGGCGTGCCCCAGCTCCGTTAGATTTGCACTGAAATCGACTTCCGCTCGGCTGTAGGTCTGGCCAAAGGGCCAACAGGACCTTCTCCCAAATGGCTACGGTTGCCCCCACAAAATCCACTTGGAAGAAGAGAGGCAGCTCTTCTCGGTTTGGAACTCGGGGACAGGTGCCTGAATTGGGAAGATAGTCTGCAGTCCACGGGATTAAGAACCAGGGGGCAGAAGTGGAACTTGGCCAACCCTACAGATGAAGTCTTTGAGCCAGGCCGGCTATGCTGTGTCCTTAGCTAGGAGCAAGCCGAGGAGAATCAGGATAACATGTGAGCACCTTGTTTCAGCAGAATTCAAAACTTAGGCATCAAAGAATTCCTTAAACGTCGGACCTACTTGTTCTGTAGATGCCGACATTTTACTGCCTAATTAGAGATCACATGTCTTACCGCAAATTTTTCTGAGGCAGCAAATAGAAAAATTTACCCTGAAATGTAACATTATCAGGTCTTCCTAGGAACAGATTTGAGGAGGGGAAAAGAAGGTTTATAGTGTAGGATTTCTAAAGGATTTGGGGTAAGAGCAGTGGAGACATAGTTTCGTGTTTGTTTTTTTAAAGATTTATTTATTTATTTGAGAGAGAGAGAGAGAAGGAAGGGTCTGAGGGAGAGGGAGAGAGAACATTTCAAGCAGACTCAACACTGAGCACAGAGCCCAAGACGGGGCTCGATCCCATGACCCTGTGATTAGGACCTGAGCTGAAATCTCTTGATTTTTGGATGTTTAACTGATGGAGCCACCAGGCGCCCCTCTCTGTTTTTGTTTGTCAAGGAGCCTGAAGTGGAATTGTATGCTAGGGCATCACGTTTTTCTGGAAAACTGATGTGGAGGGAGAGGCTGCCCATCTGTTCATGGCCCTATTCAAATGAGAAGGAAGAACGAAGGAGAGGCTGGGGGTTCCAAAGACAAAATTTATTTCATAATTTTGCCTTGAGCTGATTTGCGGGATTGTGTCTTCATCACTACTCTAAAACATTTTTATTTGAAATTTAAGACATTTTAAAATCCCAATTACATGATGTCTCCATCTAACCTCAGGGGGGAAAAGGTCAAATAAAATCAGAGCCATTCTACCAACCCCAGGTTTGGCAGAGATGCAGAAAATCAAGTATTCTTAAATATTCTTGGTGGGGCTGTGAATCAAAATAGTAGTTTTGGAGTATGATAGGTTGATAAAAATTCACTGGTATTGATATATGATTCTTTAACAGCACTAATATTTTATTTAGGTCTTTGCAACTGCTTGGAAATGAGGTTGGTACATGTCATCAATCTTGCCTCATTTTGGGATTAGAGTTGCAGTGACTTTTCAGAATGACTTGGAAAGCCTTTTGAATTTACTTATCCCCAGAACAGTTTATATAACAAAAGAATTCTCCCACTTCTTCAGGTTTAGGGGGATGTAAACACCCATATTTAGGGACAGATTGCTGATCACCTGTATAAATTTTCCAGCAATTATTGACCAATTTAGCTTTTCTGACTGTCCCTGAGTCAGTTTCATGTATTTTCCTATGTAATCAGATATTTCATCTACATTTTCAAGTTCATGGGTACACAGTTATATGCACAATTCTCTTATTATTTAAAAAATCTCCTTTTTGTCTAGAATTATATGGATTTAAAAAAATTCTTTATTTTTAACTTAATCAAAATTATGGTCATTTCCAAGAATTCAATTTTAATTTTATGGATCTATATTATTATTTACAATTTGAAGTTACTATTTTCTGCTTTTATCATTATCCATTCATTTCTTCTGTTTTTGCTCCCTCAGCCATTCTTTTCCTAGAATTTTAGGTGGATGCTGTGGTTATGTTATTTTTATTCCTTCTTGTTTCCTAATCATTGGATCTAAGATTATGTATTTCACATGTTTTTATATGCATTATGTAATTTTCATTCATTTAAAAATATATGTCACTTATTTTCTCTTAAAATCATTTTAATGTTAGAATGTATTTTAACATTTTTTAAACATGCTCTTTTGCTTGAAAAAAAAGCGTGTCTTCTCTATCTGTTGGGTACAGAGCTTTAGGTAGATTGATATAGACACAGATCATACTTTTTATTTAAATACTCTACATATTTATTTTCAAGAGGCATGTTAAAGTCTCCTATTTTTTTTTTAGATATATATTTATTTGACAGAGATCTCAAGTAGGGGGAGAGGCAGAGAGAGAGAGAGAGAAGGAAGCAGGCTCCCTGCTGAGCAGAGAGCCCAATGTGGGGCTCGATCCCAAGACATTGGGATCATGACCTGGGCCGAAAACAGGGGATTTAACACACTGAGCCACCCAGGCACCCTGTTAAGGTCTCCTATTATGAGTAACGCTTCATAATTATTCCTTCAAAGTAAATAAGTCTTTGGTTTGCATGTTCTGAAGCTTTTAAAAAATGTATAAACGTTCATGACAGTCTGTTCTTGGTGGGTTGCAGTTTTTATCAACATCAACTAGCTCCCTTTTCTATTTAGTGCTGTTGCTTTGTGTTACATTTTATTTTAAATTAACATTTTAATCACCATATAAGCTCTTATAGGGGATTAGAATGTGTCTGATATATTATTCCATCTGTACATCTGTGGGGTTTTTTTTGGGGGGTCACTTCTTGGTGGTCATTTTGTTTTAGGTGTCTATCTTATAAACAACAAGGCTAGAGTTTGTTGATTTTTTTTTTTAAATGAATCAGAATGTCTTTCTCTTCAAGGCAGAAAAGAATCCAGCTATGTTTAATATGATTACTGATTTCTTTCATCTTTTTTTCCAGCATATTTTGTTTTCTATTTTCTAGACTTTATCATTTCCCTTCTACCTTTCTTTTCCTTTAAAAATATCATACTTGCTTAGATAATAAATGCACACGCCAAGAACAAAATGCCAACAGCCTAAAGAAATATATGGTAAAAATGAAGGGTATCCAGTTTCTGTCCTTAGTTTTCCAGCACTTCTCAACAAAGGTAAGCATATGACTGGTTTTGGAGATGTTCTACATTGTAAATAAACAGAAATGCATGCATCTCTCCCTTTTCACATGAATGGTAGCAAGCTTTACACATTATTACATTTCACTTTTTTTATTTGACTATCCTGGAGACCATTCCACTCAGCCTTGAAGACTGCTTGCTTCATTGTTTGTTGACTCCAGATGCTTCATTATATGCATGTACTACGATTTATGTAACCAGGCTTCTACCAGTGAGCATTGGGTGTCTCCATCTTTGGTCATGATAAACAGCATTGCAGGGAGTGCACATGGAATGCCCATGGTTGGTCTATAGGTAGAATAATCCCATTCCTGCTTTTGTTTATTCTGATCCTGTATGGTAGCTGAAATAATTTTTAAATAAATTTTAACTTTAAAAAGAAATACTCTTTTTTTACACATTGCCATCTAAAATACATCTCATGATCCTGAGATCAACACCTGAGCTGAGATCAAGAGTCAGATGCTTAATCAACTGAGCTAGCCAACAGCCCTTGCAAATCCTAGTTTCTATACCTGCTTTTTATTTTTTTTATACCTGCTCTTAATATTCCAGAAATTAATCAAAATTTCTTGTCTCCCAGCATGGTATCCTTTTTCATCTTCTTCTGTGCTAAGCACCGATGGAGATTTGTTTAAAACAAATATATGTTTTTTGTTATTTTTGCCTTGTTTTGGTCATTTAAGGGGCAGGCTATGCTCATTCTATTAAATCTCATCAATGTACCTTTAACAGAAAAAAACATTTTTAATTACAAAGAAGTAGAAGTTATTTAGTTATTTTATTGATTGATTTCATAAATAAAGCTTGATGTTCCTTTTTGATAAAATTGGTATTTTCAACATGTACTCTAAAGGCAACTCTTGGATTTGTTTGACATGGTTGGTTATTTTGTCAAAATGCTATGAAATATAAAGAGATTAAAGTGTTCTTTAAGATTTGAAAGAAAAAACATCATTTTGTTTAAAAAACCCACAACGTCCCCCCAAATTCAGTTTGACATTTTCTATCTTCAGCTCACTTGCGGACAAATTGCCTTAGCCCAGATGCAATTCTGATTCTCACATTGAAGGGAGGCTAAGTCTTTCCAAATGACAAGATGCCTGTATTTTCCACCCCTCGAACTGGTCTGCCAAGCAGCTCTCCTGATTATGTTCTGGCTCTCATTTTGCACCCCATTCAAAGTCGGGAGGGAGTCAGGGTGTCCTATCTGTCACCTGCACCCCCGGCAAACAAGGGAGTCGGGAAACACAGATTCACGGAGCATCTCTGTGCTATGGACCGTGGAGGTGCTGGGACAGAGCAGTGGGCAGAGCTGACAAAAAAATTCCTGCCTTCTCGGAGCTCACCTCCTTCTAGTGCATTCTATACAAGAGAGATGGAGGGAAGTGAGTAAGCATATAGTATGTCCAGGTTCCTTACAGCCTCCTCCTCCTTCTCTGTCTCACTGCCATGGCCATTATTCAGCCTACAGACTTAACTTTCCCGGAATTTCTTTACTGGTCCTCCCCATTCTGGCCCTTCCATTCTTACTCTCCATACTGCTGCCCAAGAGATCTTCCTGATTGTATCACCCTCCTTACTAAAATATTTTAGTGGCTCCCATTGCTAAAAGGGCTTTTTAAAAAAAGTATTATTTATTTATTTGAGAGAGGGAGAGAGGGCAAGCACAAGAGGGGGGTAGGGGAAGATGGAGAGGAAGAAGGAGAAGCTGACTCCCCACAGAGCAGGGAGCCTGAGGACAAGGGACTCGATCCCAGGACATTGAGATCATACCTGAGCCGAGGTCAGATGCTTCACTGACTGAGCCACTCAGGTGTCCCCATTGCTGAACATCCTTCACAGGGAATTCAAGGACTGCCAGTATCACATTCCCATCTAGGTCTTTAGTTTTATCTCCTGCTGATACGTGGTCACTGCTACCCCCTTGCTCCCACCACCACAGACAAGCCCCACATGCCTGATGCCCCAGCTGTACTGAGCAACTTGGTTCTTTCAGGGCCACCAATGTTGTTTCTATCCTCTTAGACTTTGTTTATTCAGTTCCCTTCTTTTTGGCGTGCCCTTCCCTCTGCTTGCAGAACCCACCACAAGACGTGGAGCTGACACGTGCCACAAAGGAAGCCCTCTGGTATAACGGGGATAGAGCCCTCACTTCCCCTTGTGCCTCTCGCAGACTCCCGGAGGCTACTTGGCAGTCTGCTCCAGCCCTCTTCCCCCGTGTTGGCACACGTCGCCTTGTATAAAAGAGAGGTCTGTTTGCAGACGGGACTGCCAGTCGTCCTTGCTGACTGGTTGAATTGTTACCAAATCGCCGTGTTAAGGAAACTGGTAAATGAAAAAGTAGCACGGTCCACAAGGGATGGTAACACAGCTAAAGTGCATGGCTACGTTAGGCTACACACCAAGCTGGTATTTCAAATGCAAACCATCAATTTTAATTAAGACTCTCCTGGACGCTGTTATTAGTGCTAAGCACTTAGTCAAACATTATGTGATGGAAACTGGGCAGCCTGGGTTCTTAGAAATTGTTTGAGGCTTATGATGAATGTGACAGTTTTGAGATCCGGCAGCAACTGATTAACCCAGAAATATGTTTCACCAAAATGTCTGAAACTTCAGTGCCATGTAGATTAAACCATGGTATGGAAAAAGACTCAGAGCAGATATTCTAGAAAAATGACAAAATCCCAGAAGTCTAAAAATGACATGGGAGAAGCAATTTTATATGTGAAGATGGTTTGGTTCATCTTCTGGGCAACAAGCAAGTGTATTCACCACTTAAATAATAAAACAGAGTACACGTGGCTGAACTAATCATGGACTTTCCACTTCTAAAACCCAGCAGGTCCTGGAGTGGAACAAAGATGAAGGTACAGAAAAACATACTGGAAAAATTAAATTGACTCCTGTTCAAGGTATCTATTAACTAGCTTAATTTGTGATTTTTATTTATGTAACAGCAGGCAAGGAATCTGTAAAAATTGACATGGAGATTGAAGCAAGCTTTAGAAAATGAAAATAGCCATGATATTAAGCTGAAAAATATTGGTAAGTAACAAGGCCACTTTGGCTCCATCTATCACAAACAGAAAGGAACATTCCACAGTCATTTCATGCTGTGTTAGCTATGTAAGAGACGATACCTGGGTTTGACAAGTGGTTTGGAACATGTCAGAGAATTTTAGAGAAACACCAAAGCTATACAATAGATAATTAGCAAAAGTCTTATGATTTTGTAGAGATTCAGGAAAGTCCACCTATAATAATGTTAACCAACAACTTTGAGGCCATTAACATGCCACATCTGAAACTTTCTTCAAAGAACCATCTCTGAAATGTCTCCTATTTACTCATTTAATTTTTTAATAAAATCTGGAGATGTGTCTCCTGAGGACTAGAGCAGGGAGAGAGGGAGACCATTAGATCCAGAAGCCATTCGATCCTCACAATGCAGTAACTTAAAAACCACCAGCAAAGGGGCACCTGGATGGCTCAGTCAGATGCATGTCTGACTCCTCATTTTGGTTCAGGTCATGACCTCAGGGCTGTGAGATCGAGCCCTCAGTGGGCTTTGCACTCAGCTGGAAGTCTGCTTGAAATTCTTTCTCTCTGCCACTCCCCCTTTCCTAAAGAAAATCACCAGCGAAGCAGAATATTTCCCTGATGAAATATTAATATTCAAGAGACCACTGAGGGTTTAATAGGAAATGTGAAAATCCATGTTCATCAAGATGCAGAAGAATACAAGACCCCTAATAAGGGTCTAAACAGGAACTGTGGTGGATAACAAAAGGCCTTGGAGCAGATACTGGCTTCAGTTTTTACTCTGGTATGACTAAAGGTCACTTGGCCCAGGGAACACAGCAATGCAACCGGATGAAAAGTTCCTATGCCATCTAAAATACACTCCTATTTTATTTCCACCATCTGTGGAAAAGAACTCCTCTTCCTTGACAAAATTCTTTTTTTTTCCCCTTTCTTTTTTTTAAGATTTATTTATTTATTTGAGAAAGAGCAAGAGCAGGGGGATGGAGGGGGAGAGGGAGAGAATCTTTAAGCAGACTCTGTGTTGACGGCAGAGTTGACACGGGGTTCGATCTCACAACCAAGAGTCAGAAGCTTAACCGGCTGAGCCACCTAGGCTATCCGGGTTGACAAAATTCTTAAAGGTAACGTTGTGCCAAAGGTGCTGGCTTGGAAAGGGACAGATTGATTTATATGGAGGAAGGGAGGAAAGCAGAGGAAATTCAAACACAACTGGAAATGAGCAAACCAAAGATCAGTGGAAGGGGACAGTCAAAATTTTTGTGAGAAAATTAATACCAAATAAGTGTATTCATTTGTTATGGAGTTCCATATAAATTATGTATTGACTCTCCCTATAATATTTTTGAACAGGATTCAGTCTCATATTGAAGTGGCTGAATAAAAAGTAATGCTACGGAGATAGAAATTGGATGAAATTACTGTAAATCTACTTTGCCCTACCTTCCAAAGACTCCGATGTATGAATTTACACATCGGATAAAATATGTGATTAGCTGACTTCTAAAAGGATATTTTTTTACACATTGGATTTGCCAGTTAATTTTAAAAGTGTGTTCTCTCTACTTTTGGACACAATTCTGTTTAGGTTGCTTTTAGTAGATTAGAGCACACCCATATTCCTGTAACGCCACATTCTCTCAAGGGATCTTCTCGCATGCACAATGGGGCAATTACCCGAGTGCCAGAGAAAGGAGGAGGTTTTGCTCATTTGACTCTAATCCCTGACTTCCCTTTCTCTTTTTCCCACTGTAATTAAGAAGACTAGTGTTTGTTTCTCTCTTTAAGAAATACAATTCAGAGGTCAGAAGCCCACTGGTGTCAATATGAGAAATAATTTTTTTCTTATTATAAAAGCATTGCATGACTATCATGAAAAACGGAAGAAGTTTAGAAAAAGTCAAATGAGAAATAGTTTCCCAAATCCCAAGTCCTACCCAAATATAACTAATAATGATACCTTCATTTATCAGGTCTCTTTCTTCTTTTCTTTTTCTTCTCTCCCCCACACCCACCCATTGCCAGTGTGTATATATGTGTCTCTGTTGGGGGGGTAGGCATATTTGTGAACTGCTAGTTTGTATTCTCATACTCTTTTCCATTAGCATTCTAACTAAGTTCTTTCCTGTATTATTGGGAACACTTTTAAAAGCATAATGTTCAATATCTATAGAGTAGTCTGTCCAATAGATGAGAATAGCTCACTTAACCAATACCTGCTTTGTTGGACATTTATATTGTGTCTAAATGTCTGAAACAGATAATAATGGGATGAATATCATTTAAAACCTGATCTGTATGTGGTATTCTGTCCTTAGGATAGATTCCTAAAAGCTTGGAACTCTTGTCACCAACTGTCTCACAGCTAGAAATGAGTAATTTCAGTACCTCATAAGTGAGCTGAAGTAAAACAGAAACAAAAACAAAAACAAAAAAACCCCAAACCCAAAACAAAAGAACAAAAAACCCCACTCGTGTTGTTCTTGAATCAGGTTTGCTGTAATGGCCTCCAACCCAGCCAGTGACGTGCTGGAGAGAGGGAGGCAACTCTCGCCAAGCTGGCTGTACAAAATGGCGGTGGGAAACCAGCACATGCCCTGTTTAGAGTGCAGCCTTCTGATCTGGGGACAGAGGAGCTTTGAGCAGGATCAGCACTTCCCCCCTACTTATTTGCACCACTACCAATCACCAGGAGGAGTTTAGGCTCTTCTTTTTTGGGAAAAGGGGTCTTGAAAAACAGACTGACCTCGTGATTTTCTCCTACTTTCATTTTCCTGATGTTTCCTTTAGCCCTTAGCTGCTGCCTTGGTCCCAGGGTAGCACTGGCTTAAATAAAGGTACAAATGAAATCATTTGGTGAACATGAGCTTTGGAGACTTCATCTTCCTCTTCTTTTTTTGTTTTTTGCTTTTCAGCACATGTCACAGTAAGGAAACTGTTAAATATGGGTCAGGAACTCAACCAAGGCTCCCCAGATCTTGACTGACATATCCTTCATAGTCTGAGGAATACTTTGCGACCGTAAGGTGACACAGAAGGAGGACAGAAAATGCAGCCCAGCTGAGTTTGTGATGAGGGCAAAAAATGGGAACAGGCTAAATTCCTCATCTATTAATTATCTGGAGAAACTTCAGCAGGGCTCTTTAGGGGGTTGGAACGATATGACAACCTGTCACCTACCGTCTCCTGCTTTCAGTTCTTCTCCTGACAACTGACGTTCCCTCTTTCATCTGTTATATAACCACGTGGTGTACCTCACTGGGTACCAACATGACAGATCCCACAGGTCCAGTAATAACATTTCTAGAAGCTTCTTTCTATATCTCATGGCGTTGGCTAGCAGAATCAAGAATATTTGTCATCTACCATCTCGTCAGTCAGACAGATGGGTGAAAATTCAATTCGACCCGAAGGATTACTTTCTATCTCAGGAAGGGCATTATTGGATTCGTGTGTGTTTTCTTATATATTTTTAAAAAATAATTAGAAATCTCTCCGAGGAGAATATGTAGGGCCGCAGACGGTTCTCAAAGGCCAACACCATATGGGCTTCTTACTGGGGCTGTAATCATTTTTAGGGGTTATTTTGGTGGCTTTATTTTTTAATCATTACAAGGTAGCATTCTATCTTTTTTCTGACTTCCCTGTTATATTTATCAAGACACTACATCCTTCTGTGATCTCCCACGGGAGAGACTGCCAAGGAAGCCACATAAAGTGCTACAGATGGTGGCGTTCTCTTGTGTCGCTTCTTCAGCCAGTCTAGTTCCCCCAGCAATGATCTTGTTGTCAGTTTCCTGACAACAAGGGACGCCCTTGGGGCAGCCCTCTGGGCACCTGCCTGTGTGAATGCCTCTGGGATTAGTGATAACCCTTGCTCTGTCAGATTCCTGGACTTCCTTTGTATGGCTGATAGGATGCGGCTAGTTTCATATGGCAGTTGTGACATGTCAAAAGGATCTTGGCCTAATCACCTCACTTCTCTGAATCTTGATTTTACCATCTACAAAATAATAATAATAATAACAACAACAACAACAACAACTCCGACTAGATGATCATTAGGGCTCTTTTTAGCTTTAGAAAGATCACACAATTTCTTTCTTTGTGCTCAAAATGGCAGAAAATCTGCATTGGGGACATCTAATAGGTTTGGCTTCCTATCTGATACATTAATTCCCTCGAGAACATCCCTAAGAAGGGATCTTGATCTTTGTGCCTGGTACCATATGGAAACTTTGTTTCCTTTTGCTGTCTCACTCTCATCTGCTCATTAGCTTTGGGAAAATTACCATTTTTTTATCAAGATGTAATTCACATATAATGGTGCATACATTTCAGGTCTGTAGTGTGTTGACTTGATACACTTATATATGGCGGTATGATTACCACTGCAGCGTTAGCTAATGATAGGATCCAGGAACCCCACTTCTGGGTATCCATCCAAAGGAAATGAAAACGGGGTGTCAGAAAGAGATCTGTACTTCTGTGTTCCCTACAGCGTCATTCACAAGAGCCAAGATACAGAAGCCACCTAAGTGTCTGTCAACAGATGCAGGAATGATAACACCCCCGAGGGAATGGTATTCAGCCTTGAGAAAGAAGGAAATCCTGCCCTCTGTGACAACATGGGTGGGCTTTGAGGGTAATACGCTACGTAAGATAAGTCAGACCGAGAAAGACAAATACTGCATGATATCATTTACATTTGGAATCTAAAAAAGCCAAACTCATAGAAACAAATGACCATTTTAAAAACATTCCCCGTCCATGTTGCGGAGCCAGAGCTCCGTCGTCTCATCCCCTGCCATGAACGTCATACCGGTGATCCTTACGCCGCTGGGTTAGTGATAACCCTTCCTCTGGTCAGGAAAAGCTGTAACACTTACACCGCTCACGGTGAACTCTGGGACTTTTCTGGTCTGGCCCCTGAGAATGTTCCACAGCCCCCCATAGCCCTCCTGACACCAACACAGTTATGCTCTGGCTCCCAGAGCACAGACTGTGTGCAGAACCCAAGCTTTAGAGTCCTTCGGACCCAGAAGTGACTCAGGCCAGCGGAGGGATATGCGACCTTCGGTCACTGCTGAGGTGCTTGGATAAGTCTTGGAGCTTCAGGTTCTTTCTGAGCGAAAATTAGGGATGCACCTTGTCTCGGGGTTAGTGCAAAGCTTTCTGGGGGATCATCTTTTAAAACCACACAGTGCAGTTTCTAATGTCTCACATGGGCTTAATAGTTGTTAATTCTCTTCCCATTTGCTAAGCTGGGCATGTTCCCTGCGCCTGCTCCCTCTCCCACAGCAGTGGCTTTGTCCTGTCCCTTCTCTCTGATGCTGTGTCTGGTCCCTTCAGCTCTGCCTGCCTATCTGCCCCTTGACCTCAGGCACTGTTCAAGTATCATCTCTTGTGAGCCTGTCTGGACTCAAAAGCAGCCTTCCCTGGGGTGAGGCATCTGTCCTCTGTTGCGCTGACGGCATACTACAAAACGTGTTCCCATCTGTGATGGCAATACTACTAAGGGTGTTTGCTGTGTTATTTACAAGATGTCGAACACTGCACAAAGCGGTCCACAGACAGGCTTCGGACGACCCCACAAAAATCTATCATCTAGTTCTATGATGACTCCCATTTCCCAGATGATGACCTGGAGGCCGGGTAGGTTAGATACCATTTGGAAGGCCAGGCAGTCAGGAAAAGCTGGGGTACGTTCAGATCCAGGCGGCCTGGTTTGAGAGCAGGGTCTCCTGTTGGCTGCTCTCCCTCCTTCAACAGTCTCTGATTTCTTAGAAGGCAAGGACCCTTCTTCCCTCTCTACATTCCTGTTACCCAGTAGTGTGCTTGGCATGTTGTGGGTGCCCCATGAATGCGGAATGAATTCTTCATTCCCAGTTCAAATCTGGCTTTGGTTTTCAGATGGGACCGTGCATGACTAAGGCTCTCTCCCTGACCAAAGTTTAGCCTGGCTTCTCTGAACCCTCTTCTCTACCAGGCTCCAACCTTTACACTTCCATGTTCATCTTGACATTGCCTTGTTTTAACAAGAATGCGCCACCCTTAGTATGGGACCATTCTCTATATTTGGCCAAATTATTTATCCTCCACCATCCCCCAGTGATATCTGAGCACCCTAGCTGCCTTTAGCAAGCATCTTGGTAGGTCTGTTTTGCAAGACTCCTCCCACTCTCTTAGTCATTTCCTGTCCATTGACCCCCTCCTTCTACCCCTTAACTATAAATTCCCACTTTTCTTTTTTTCTGTTCAGAGTTGAGCTCAGTCTTTCTCTCCTGCTACAAAACCCCAGTGCAGAGCTCCTTGAATAAAATCTTCCTTACTGTCTGAACAAGTGTCAGAATATTTTTTTTTTCTTTAACATATCTGAGACTGAAATGTACTAATTGGATTCCAGAAAGGCAGGTCTGGGGTCTTGGATGCTCAGCGTCTGGGCTTTGGGTGTCTATGTGTCTCTGCATTGTCTGTCATCCAGAAACCAGTCAGGTTGCCTCCTAATATTCATCCCCAGTGCCGCCAGTAAAGACAAGACAAGCTCAGCCCTGTATTCCAAGGGCACCCTGGTCCTAAAGGATTAGGACGCATCTCATGTGTACCCTTGCAGGCTAATCAGAAGCAAAATTGATGCTGCCGTTTGGTCAAGAATGTCCCCCACGTGGTCGTAAGAACCAATATTAAATTAAATTCCTAGCCTGAGTCAGAGGGTAAAGAAAGAAAACCTTTCAGGTGGCTTTGGGGTTGGGGACAGAAACTACATGGTGCAGGGACCCATGTCGGAAGGACATGTTGGGCCAACACTGGGATGTCCTGGGGAATGTGCCTGACCCAAGATGATCCTGAATCTTATGTATTTGTTTGAATGAATGTATTTGAATGCATGTGCAAGTGGACAAGAAGGTATTTTAGTATGATGACTCATGTCTTCAACCATGGTAGTTAAGAGAGAAAATCACAGAGATCATTTACTAAGAGTAAGACCTTCTCTAGTGTGCATGCCTGCCCAGGGCTGCTCTCCTCTCCTGGTTGCCATGTGCCTGCCCCACAGTCCCAGGGGCAGAGAAAAATCCCTTGTTTGTTGCACACAATGCCCAGCCTGGGGATACAGCTTTTTTTCTCTCCCTTTTTGCAGGTTTTGATGTCAGTGTGTGCTCTCTCCACAGCTTTTTTCTAGGGCCGCTGGAGAAGAATACGAAGCAAGGGCTTCCTTTGTCATAGGACAAAAATGAAAATACAAAGGGAAACAAAAAGCAGTCCCAGTAGGTTTTCCCCTTAACCCAGCCTGGCAAATTAAAAATAAAGCTGGTTGGAGATTGGAAGCCCTCCCCTGCATTTTCTGGCCTGACAATGGCAGGGCGTGACATTTGTTCAATGGTAAAAGGGAGCATGAGTCCAGGGTGCATCCATTGTCATATGTACCAGCCTACAGTGAACCTCGTTTTGAAGAGTTTTCTATTCTTTCAAAGTCTGATGGGATTGATGGGAGGAAAGCAGGATTCCATTGATCGGCCCCATCATCTCTCTCTAAACCCAAGTAATGCCTTTCTCCTCTTTGGCTAACGTGGACACACAGCCCTATCTCCTTCCATTGAACGGTTGAGTTCATTCTCCTCGTGGCTCATGCACAAGCCATAGCTGCAAACTATCCAAGGGTCAAAACTCTTAGCATAATAAATTGAGGGCAAGGGAGGGTCTGGCCACCTCCTGCTCCCCCCCAAATTGCAGGCCTGGATGTCAGAACTGTTACCCGTGAAATGGGTAACAGTCTTAGAGCATGACTACTTAGAAGGGATAACTTTTGTCCCAAATAGAGCAATTCTTTCCTCCCTGTCTCCCTTACAGTTGGCTTATGATTCCATGTCATATGTTCCAGATCATGGGTACATATGTCCAATGGGAAAGGATTTGAGGAGAAAGAGAGATCCAAAGATGCTCAGAATGAGGACGCTATGAGGAAGGCCATGGGAAAATTCCAACGAGGCTCAGAACATAAGGACTAAGGAGACAAAGGTCATTTCTAGCTGGTATGAGCCAAGAAGATTTCATGGAGGAGGCCAGGATTTGGACTGAACCTCATGGGCTAGTTTGAATTTCAATCGGGAAGTGGGGTGCTGGGAGGATCAGGAAGAAGAAAATGGTAAGAGAAAATAAGAACAAAGTAAACATAAATATGTTATATACAAATATTTAGTTTGGCTGGAGCCCTGGATGGAGGGAAGGTGACTCATGAAGCAAGCCTAGAAGGGAAGGCTGAGGCCAAGCTATGAATGATTTCGAGGCTTAAGGAATTTGGACAGAATTCGGTTCACACAGGGCCTGGTGCCATGCACCTTACACCTGTTACCGTGTTAATTCTCAGCCCTATGAGGCTCAGAGATTAAACTGTTACCCAGAGTGCTTAGCTGGAACGTGACGGTCAAGACTGGGTCTCAGGTCGGTGCAGCTCTAGAGGCTGTGCCCCGCAGCCTCTCGAAGCTGTTTTGCTGCAGTCAAATGCTCTGAGGCACAAATTAATCTCAGGGTGGGGACTGGAGTTGGGGACCAGCTTCAGAGCTGTGGCAGCATGCGTGAAATGGGTAACAAGGGCCTCGGTTAGTGGGTGGCTGTAGGATGGGGGAGACACGCACGAGGGGGATCAAGGAGAATCACGAGGTGGGTGACCTTCAGGGGTCAAGAGTCAGGGTGGAAACCGAGGTGACTTAGATTTTCAGCCTTGGCGATGACAGCGTGGGGATGCTCTTAGGAGAGACAGAAGCCAGGATGATTGGGGGCAGGTGAGGAGTTTATCCATCATATCTATCCTTTTTGACTCCAAAGCTGAGTGGAGGCCCAGGGCAGACCCTGCCAGGCAGGAGGTGGTGGTTCGGACAGCGCTCTGTCCTGCAGTGAAACCAAAACTATTCGAGTTTCTGCTGCCCACATGCACTCCAAACCTTGGCACTGGTGAGCAAAAATAACGAGGTCTTTGTTAGAACGTCTCTCCCTGGAGCTAGAGCACAGCCCTGGGGAGGCTCTGGAGAGAGCTTCTCAATCTGGCAAACCTTAGAGGCTGCCAATAGCTTTTAAGGGTATAACCGCCCCAGAGCCATGTGTGTCAATGTGTGTGTAAATGTGGAGAACCCAAGATTAAGAAAGCAGAATCTCTCATCTTCCTCATCTCGTCTCTTTTGCTCTGCCAACCTGGAGGGAGGTTATACACAGACCCACTGGCCTATCACAGCAATAGGAAGATACGTGTGCATGCGCGCGCACACACACACACGTGCACACACACGCAGTGGTTTCAAGAGTCACGTGACGGGGCCATATTAAATATGCCAACCATTGTCCCAGAAGGCAACTCGGTACTAATCTGGGCATGTTTCTCTTGGAAGGCAGAATGTACATTTTAACCAGCATTGCCTTTCCCACAAAGAACGCTCAGAACAATGTTTGACTTTGTAATCACAGCGTCAATCAAACGCCAGCGTTTTCTCACATTCCCCTGTCACACTGGCTGCCCAGCTACAGAATGATGTCCACCCTATCACAGACGTAAAGAATGAAGTGTTCCGCTGAAGAGAACTTTCTAGTTAAGGATGGATTACCCCTTCGTGCCAAGTAAAAACACGTTACTTCTCTTGGGTAGAAACTTTTCTACATTGAAACGGACACATTTATCATCTCAGACAACATTAAATACAATGAAAATTCATTTTTTTCCCCTTCTGGCATGATTTAGTGGTGTCCTCATGGACAAGAAAGGTAGGTCTGTTTGGCCTTATCTCAATGGCCCAGGCTTCTCACGTGTAGAGATCCTGAATCTGCTATTTATAGATCCTGGACACTCGGTCTGACGAACTCTTCTGACAGTGCTCATTCATTACGCCAATCTGCCCTCTGGCTGCAAAGAGCAGGACAGCCAGGCCGACCTGGAGCCAGAGTGTGCCGGTTTCTGCGGCACTTTGTGCCTATGCCCACGTGGGATTTCGTGCACAGACTGCCTGATATCAATCCTGACATTCAGATAAGTCTTTTTTTTTTTTTCCCTTTTCTTATTTCCTGGTTCAGAACAGTTGACGTTTCTGTATGAGATCTTTCGATAAATTAGATACTGTCATTTTTTTTTTTTTAGCAGGCAAATTTTCCAATTAATTTTATTTCAGCTCCTCCTGCTACTATCTGCTTAGGGAGGAAGGATCTGGAACATTTCTAGATTCTCAAGGGGAGCGGCTGCTGAGGGAAGTCAGCACCTCTGTCTAAGGTGGGAAGGGAAGTGAGCCCTTCGTGATGAGAAAGCAGCTCTGTGGGGCAGGCGTGCCTCTACGGCTCTCGCGGAACCTCCCCCATGACCCTCAATGGCATTACTCCTGTGTTCCCGTAGGGATTCCTGAGGCTTGAAGAAGTCCAGGAACTAACCCAAAGTCACAGCGCTGGTATTCTCAGCTGTGCTTTCTGATACGACCCGGTTAGAGACCTCCCCACTCATTCTGCCTGATGGCTCCTTAGAATTCCCAGGATTTTGTGGAAGGACAGAAGAAGGAATGGCAGCCACACAGAGGACAGAAGTAGTGTTTCATCGATGATGCCCATGGCCACTGCTTCCATGCAAAGAAACACCTGCCGGAAGAAGGGGTGGGACAGCACTGCCTTGCAGGTGGGACCAGAGGCCTGATGGCTCTCAGACCCCCCTGACCAGCTGCCCTGTCACAGGAGCCGCATTTCCCCTGTTGGGTGCAGTGTGGTCATCTACTCAGTGTGCTTGGAGGAAAAGAAAAGCCCAGCAGAAAGAAAGAATCAGGCTGGCCTGTCTTCCCTCATTCTCTAAAGGTCAGAATTCATCTCTTATTTCCTGGAAAGCCACCAACCCAGCAGAGAGGGTAGGAAGAACCCGATTACAAAGAAGGAGGCACGGTTACCCGCCAGCCTTGAACTTCCTCTCTACTGCTTTGGCAAGAGCACCTGCTGATTGGTCAGAGTCTATCTGTCATTGATCAGCAGCTCCTTTGGACTTTGCTTTTTTTGAATACAGAATTCCCTAGAAGCCCAGCAGGAGAACTAACATGGAATAAAGCAAGCTGCTGAAGAGAGTCAAGCTCCCAAAAATAGGCACGGGAGGATGGCATGAAAAGGTGCATATTTTTAGCTAGCAATTATAAAGCTACTGCATTTAACTGAGGTGACAGTGGTACGAAGTAGAATGTAATTATTTTCTGTCCAGTACCTGTCTTTGAGTTTGCCACTAGGCTGTTCACTTCTGGACCGGAGTGAGAGATCCTTCTCTGCTTTTTAACCTCTTCCTTATCAGCCCATTGCAGCAAAACATCACATAGCGTGAAAGCATGTATGCATAGATGCATGGGAACATGCAAGGAACAGTGAGATGCTGAGTCCCTCTCAAACCCTGCATTCATTCCTTTTGCTTATTTTCAGCCTCCTCCTCTCTTTCCCTCTTCATTCCTCCTCCCTTCTTTCTTTCCTTCCTCCAAAAAATGCTAAGGCACTGTGCGATATATACAATAGCTATATACATAAATTTAAAGGCTCCCAGTTCATATGTGCATATACATATTAATCATATTTAATACACTGTATTTCATATAAATATATTAATAATATAAATAATAACTAATGATCAATAATGAATATGTACACATATATACACATATTTTCTAGGAGCCTTTAGTTAAGATATTAACTAGGAACCTTTAAAGCACCAGCACACAGTCGCGTCCACACTGACCTATGTAGAGGCTAGTTGATGTTACATATACACATACAGATATTATATATAATATATTCACATATATTGACACATGCCTAGGAATATATCTCTATTATCTGCATCTGTTTATGTTTCTGTACGGTCCCTGCCTTTAGGATCACTCACTCTTTCTCTCATGTTTTGGATAATTGAGTTCATAGAACCTCATCGGCACTTGACTGAACTTTGGTGACACCGAGATGCCACAGAAATATTTGTTTCGATGGAGTAGGAACTATATTGATTAGGAGAAGCTCAGTTCCAAGTTTAGAACCTTAAAAACTGCAATGTTATTAGTTAAAAGAATATAGTTTTCGTAAGATAAGAAGAATGTAGCTGAGGTTGTTTTTTTTTTTTTTTTTTTTTTTTTCTGGCCTTACTCGTACAAAACAAGAAATCATAGACTATATTAAGAGCTGAGTGAAACTAAATTTAGCCAGGGGGAAAATCATAAAATTAGGCACCATTGAGCGGGTCCCTGAAATTCTGACCACAAAGAAAAGTAGTGGATTTATGTTAGGTAAAATGGACAATTCTAATTCCTTGAAGGGAAACCAGGTTTTTTTTTTTTTTTTAAAGATTTTGTTTATTTATTTATTTGACAGACAGAGATCACAAGTAGGCAGAGAGGCAGGCAGAGAGAGGAGGAAGCAGGCTCCCTGCTGAGCAGAGAACCCGATGTAGGACTCGATCCCAGGACCCTGGGATCATGACCTGAGCTGAAGGCAGAGGCTTTAACCCACTGAGCCACCCAGGTGCCCAGGTTTTATTTTTATTTACCATTTAGAAAAGAAAAACCTAGTTTTTAATAGGTAGTAGATTCTGAGAGCAAGACACTGTTATGTCTCTTCATAATTATGCTGTCAGTCTGAAAGGGCAGGTAAGGCCAAGTTCATGGACACCAAAACTTCATGAACCTAAGACCTAATGGAAGTGAGGCAGGCCATCCCTAAAATAAATTAGGCCATGGGAAGATTTTTTTTTTTCCCAAAAGAAGAAAGATCATGTCAGTGACAAATCCTTTACTTACTCAAGGTAGTATCTTATCAAGTATTACTCAACAATTTTTTTTTTTTTTTTTAAAAAAGACCACCTAGGCTCCATCAGTTAAGTGCCCAACTCTTGATATCAACTCAGGACTTAGTCTCGGGTCGTGAGTTCAAGCCCTGTGTTGGGCTCCCCATTGGGTATGTAGCCTACATTAAAAAAAAAAAAAAAAAGCCACCTAAAGCATGACCATCATGTCACTAGGAACAAAAAAGGAAGACAGCCCACACTCACCAGCCCTGATACTGAGAAGAAAGGAGGGGGTTCGTGAACATTTCCCCGGTGGCTGGGTTTTTTGAGTCCATCTGTCAGGCTAGTTCAATTCCTCTAAGAATTCCCAGATCTGACAGGCAGTCAACAGCTTTGCTGGGTATGACATGTTTCATTTCAAAGAGTCCAGCTTGTAATTTCAAGTAGGACGGCTGCGGTTAGAGGTCCAATCAACTCAAGGTTTCAATTGCTTTCAAGCATTGCTTCATTGAACACACTCAGCAATGACAGAACCGCCCAGGCCAATGCAGCAAAGGCTGAGGGAAAGAACTCGAAAGTCCCTTAAAGCAAAAGGATATTGTAACAGCTTTCTAAAAAATAAGCATACTAAATGCACCTTTTTCATAGTGATGGATCCTCTACTTTCTGAGATGCAAGAGGAAAGGAGATATTTCTGGAACTGGGATGGAATCCAGGGGGAAGACTTCATATTTATCACTCGTAACTTACTCGTGCTGACTTGTGAAAGAACTTTGGATGCTCCTGCTTTCACTCCAGCTCAAATCTTTGTTGGGTTTTACCGACAGTTTTTTAAATGATCAGGTTTTTAACTTTTGCAAATATTTGAGTAGATGTCAATCCAAAGAAGTTAAAAAATGGCATTCCACGGTTTACACTGACATACAACTAATATATGCATTAGATACACACATCAAACACGTGCACTAACTATACACATAGAATTTTCCAGAATCATCCCTATTTCAAATGTCCCACCCAGTTGGTAGTTCCAAGGCCATCCAGTCTATATTTTAGTACTGAAACTATGGTTTCCTGACCCATAGAGTCACTGTGTTGACTCTAAGTGACATTCAGATTTTGACTTAGTAGGTATTTTCTGAACACCTTCTCCAGATGTAGGGTTGGTGTTTCAAGTCAATATTTAGTGAAATCAGAGGACCCTTATTATGTGGGATATGGCATATTATTTTTTTCTGATTGGCCTCACCAATGTGTGATGGATGGATTGCAACACTCTTAACTAAAAAATTTGATGCACAGAAACTTTTAGAGAAATGGATTTTTGTAAGTCTCAATACAGAATAGTTATTATTATATAACATATATTTGTTATAACATTATATTTTATTGCGTTATAGATAATATAATAAAAGATAACCATATAATATTTTAGGCCATTTAGTGGGCTCTGTGGCCTTGAGCACATCATCTATTTTACAGATGATGACATTAACAACATTAAGAATCACTAAATTCTACCTCTGAAATGAATAATGCACTATATGTTAATTAAATGGAATTTAAATAAGAAGTTTGCCTACATAGGTTGTTGTGAGAAAAATGAATTAATATGCATAACCTGGTTAGAAAAGACCATGACATATTCTTGGAGAAACTGAACTAGCTTGAGTAGATGGGCTCAAAAAACCAAGCCACCTGGAAAATATAAGTGTTCAGTAAATGCTGTTGCTATTATTGTCATTATTTAAAGCCCTGATTTCCTCACCAGTACCTTGAATGGGGAGATTTAATCTTGATGATCCCTATAGTTTCTTTCTCTTGCTGCACCGCCTTTAACTTCCTAGGGAGTGACCCATATCCTAGATGAGTGGGCCAATGTAGCAAATAAACATAAGAATAACTAACTATTCTGTCCCTATGATTTTTTTTAATAATGCCAGAATGATGAAATGATCTGTCCCAGGTAATTTCCCCTGGGGGCTTCATTACTTGGCCTAACTTTGAATGCTTTGGGAATCCAGAAGGAGAGAGACCCCATCAGCCTTCACAGAGAGCAGAACAGCTTGTCAACTGGTTGTTTTCCCTCTCTGGGGGCTCATTCTGATGCGGCAATTTTATGTTATAAATTCGGGAGAATGTTTGGACAGGCTGAAGGCCAGTTGTTCCAACCGCTGCTACTGTAAATCCTTCATTCCCCAAGTAGTTGCTCTCTTTCGCAAGTGTCCTCCTACACAGAATAAATGCTAGTTGTGCGGGCTATAAACTGCTTAAAATTAGGCTTTGCCTAGTGAGTACGGCCCCTCCTAAGAAAGATTTTTTTTCCCTTACATTTCCCAGTATTTTGCCTCCACCAAACTTGAGGGCTCTATTTCTTGCTTCCAAATGCATAGAAAAAGTATTTAAAAAAAAAATAATGGTGAGAGACGAAGCAGTTAAGAAGATATGAGTGGTTTTGTCTGTTCGTTTGTTTTAGAGAACTGTCCAGAAAAGAAAAAAATACTGTTCATCAGTAGTTCAGTTTCAGTGGAGTTTAACGAAATGAACCACTTCTGATGAGACGTAGATTTTATTGGTAACTCTGCTTGTAAACAATTCAATGGAAACAGAAAGACTGAAAGAGAAACAGAGCTTGTGAGAGGAGGCATGAAGAGGGATTCTCTTTGGTGGTTCTAGTTGGTTTCTACCACTGTCCGTGACATAGCCTTTGTTGAGTGTCTAGAGTAACACTGAGCCCTGACTATTCCATAATAGGTCATTGTTAGTCCAAGGTTAGTCAAGGACTGGTATGCAGGGAGCCCTGCTGGTTGTATTACACTCAGCAAACAGGAAACTTACAATGGGATTTTCTCCAGGACCAACTTCAGAGTCACATTTGTGGAGAATACAAATTCAGTCAAGGTAAGACTGGCAGGAATACATCAGTGAAAGACTGTATTTATCACAGATGTCAAGTCCAGACTCGGTCTTCCTACTTCTTTTCATCACACAATTTCTTCTTATCCTGTGGCTCCTCCACATGGACCGCATATGCAGGGGACAAAGGAGGTTTTGACTAAGGTCAAATCCCACAAGGTCTAAAAATCCATGACACTCTCCAACTCGGCAAATCACCCAACAAAACGTTGGGACATTCAATGAATTAAAATTAATTACATAAACTTCACAAGTAAAACGTGTCTGCTAGTAAGTGCCATTTCTTCATTATCATATTTAACAATTGCCCTTTGTTCAAGGCATGGAATATTGTGCAGTTTTCAGTACGTGCTCATAAATTGCATTCATGTGCAATTTTAATGGTTAGGAAGGCTTGGTTAAGGTGACGGAGGATTGGCCTGCTCCTAAATGCTATGTATTTTAAAGTGTTTCAATAAAGTCATAACATTGATAACTCATCACATTGATCATAGGAGGACCATAAAGTTAATTCTTACAGAAAGCAGGTTTGAGAATCATGGCAGAAGGGGAGAAGCAGAACCGACTCTGGTATCGTTCTAACCAGACCCTACACTTTTCTATAAGTATGGGCAGGAGGGCTTAGGTGTGGGATCCATGTCAGTTCCTGAGTTTAAAACTCAACCTAATGTTTTTAGTGGGGGAATCCCACTGTTAAATAATGAAAGAGCCCACCTTAAAACGTATGCATATGAAATACATGAAACAATGCAAGCGTTTTAATGTTAAATGAGCAATCTTGTACAAATATATACATGACTATGACGGTGTTTAAAACAAATCTAATAACTTACCTATGGGGGGAAAAAAACCAGAGGGAAATTTAACAAAAGTCACTGTGCTTGTGGGGCCAGGGTCAGTATTTTTCATCCTTTTATTTTGTGGTAGTCTGTAAATTGATAATAAACATATTTTTAATCAGTGTGTATTGCTTTTACAATGGAAAAAAAGAACTGGATCAAAGCTATGTTCATATTCAAGTTCAAGATGATTGTTCCGTGAGAGCTGTGACATTAACCTTAAGTATGGGAGAAGACTCAGATCATGTAAATGAATCATAGAACCCAAGACAGGCAAAGCTGGCTGGGACCCAGAGGTCATTCAGATTGCGTCTTCCAACTCATCAAATCATTAGAAGGTGAGATTTTTTGGCTGGAGAGTTAGAAGCCAGTTCTTCTTATATTAGATGAGAGAAGTGGAAAGTACTCAAGATGCTTATTCAGAAACGTCTGGATTCAAACCTTGAGGCTGCTTTTTAACCCCCCCTGTCCCTTGGACAAATTATTTAATCTCTCTCAGCTTTAAAGAGGAGAAATGACAATAATACCTAGTTGTTAAGGTGATTTTCGATTTAAAGGAAAGAGGGAAAGAGAGAGAGAGATGGAGGTAAGGAATACGTATAATTTCCAAGTATCTCATAAGCACCCAATAAATGGCAGCTTTTAAACATTATTATTTGGGGGCGTCTGGGTGGCTCAGTGGGTTAAAGCCTCTGTCTTCGGCTCAGGTCATGATCCCAGGCTCCTGCTCAGCAGGGAGCCTGCTTCTGCCTCTCTCTCGACTGCCTCTCTGCCTACTTGTGATCTCTATCAAATAAATAAATAAAATCTTTAAAAAATAAAAACATTATTATTTGAATTTCTTTAATTTCTCAGGGGCCCCCAGCCAAATTTCAAAACCATTTCTCTCTGGTTTAGAAGACGATGAAGATAATTACCAAAATCTCTGTCCTGAGTCTTCCAAAACTGAAGAGAGTAAATATTTAAGGTCACGGAATTTTTTCTATAGATGAGAGTTATTGTGATTCTATCCCTTGGTCTCTGTCCTCCTCCAGCCTCCCCAATTTTTAAATCACAAAATTCCCCCAAAACATCTTATTCTCACTTGTTTCTACTTCTCGCAAGTCTCACTCTTTTTTGAATGAGATTCGGATTTTTTCTACACCACCACTGAAACCGCACTCCTCAAGGTCAACAGCAAAATCGTATCTTGCTAAATCTGGTGGCCGATCTTTAATCCCGGTGGTACTTGATATACGAACACAAGCCTGTTCCCTCCCCCGTTCCCATGTATTTGCTACTTCTTTACTATCTCTCCCCCACCAGCATAAAGGCTGTCTGAGGGTTGGTACTGCCGTAACCCCGGCCCCGTAAATACCGCTGGGCATGTAGCAGGTGTTCAAGAAATGAATGAAAAACTGCACACATAGTTTGTGGAACAGAAGCGTACTGCACGTAACACGCAGATGCTGGCTTGCTCTGGGTGATTTAGAGGGGGACCCTGAATGGATCGTGAATGAATGTTCCCACGGAGGACCACCCCATGGGTGCCATGAGCATTCCGGGAATATAGTCTAGACTCCTGTTCGATGCTTATCATTTATTGGCATGTGTGATGGCTTGGCTTCAAAAAAAAAAAAAAAAAAAAAAGATGCATTTCCTGCCTGCTTTTTCCCGCAGTGAACTTTCTGCATATGCCCATGCTGATGTGTGGACAGTGTGTGTTGTGCCCGGCATCTGCTCTGCTTCCGGCCCCTCTGTGTGCCCATGCGCTCAGGGCATCTGGGAGTCTGCTGGCATGTTGTAAGAAGGTTTGGAAAATTCTCCTCTCTGAGCCCTCTGGCTTCTCCTCCCGGGGCTGAGAAAGCTATGAAGTACGGCTCGTCTGGCCAAGGGACAACACTGACCCACACAAGCAGCTAAAACAGCTGCAGTGGGGATGGGGGACGTCGGACGACCAATGAAAGAGGAAGCCAGAGATTACGGCTCCCAGATGGCAGATGGCGGAGGTCTGGTTAGAAATCGGGTTGTCGAGAAAACATTTTGTCTTAGGCAGAGCTGGAACACTGGCATTTAAAGCCACACAAGGGCCCTACTGGTGTCGGGATGAGACCCTCTCCTTCATGGTCCTAGCCCCATTTTGGTCCATAAAGGAATCTGCAAGTTGGCTCTCGTGAGTCCTGACCTTGGGACGCAAGAAGGTGTGTTATCTGGGTACTGAGCCCTATTCCAGAGCATTCTGCCATGGCAGGGGCCTATCTCTGGAGGTACAAGCACTGAGGATGCAGCATCGAGGCGCTAGAAACATGGGTGTTAAGAGTGGAGATTTCCAGAGAGCCATGGAAAAGGAACTCGCCGTTCAAAGTGACTTCCTGACTTCACTGTTTCCAAAAAGTGCTCTCTCTGGCAGGAATGACTTCTGTGTTTCCTGCCAGGGAACGTGCATGTTTTTGGCAATGTGAAATGGGAGCCTAGGGAGAAAGAATGAACACATACAAGGAGAGGAAGAAAGATAAATGAGAAGCATTGTTGCCCAAGTCTTTGGAAAGTTACTCATCCTCCCTGATACTCTGTCTCCCCACCCTCCACTCCCCTCCCCCCACTGCCGGCAGAGAAAGTGTCACAGAGCGAGAAAAGGAAAAGCTTTGGAATTAGACTCATCTGTGCTTGAATCCTGGCCGTTTCAGTTATGTTATTGGCTGAGGCAAGAAACCTAATTTCTCAAGCCTTAGTTTCTTCATCTGTGAAACTGGAGAAATAACACCTATCACATAGTGTTATTTTGAGTTATAAATGAAATATAGGTGCAAAGTGCCTAGCATAGGGTCTGAAATAGAGTCCTCCCTAAATAGTAGTTGGAAAAAAAAAAGGGCAGGGGGAGAAAATATAGCATCAGATGTGGCAGACCTGGGCTTCATTTATCAATTTATTGATATGTAAATTTATTTTTAAATCAAGCATCTGCTTTGTTTCTAGAGACATGTGGCATGCTGGACTAGAACTAGCGAAGAACTAGCCTTCACTGAGGCTAAGAGTGCAGAGAGACAAAAGCACATGCAAACATGAATCAATGAGAGAAGTGCACTGTATGGCAAATGCCATCACCAAACAAACAGTGGTGTGAATGGGAGAACAGCTTTATGTAGGGTGGTCAGGGAAGGCTTCCTGGAGGAGGGGAGATTCAAGCTGAGAATGAAAAATGACAAGAGCCAGTCATGTGAAGATGGGAGGGAAGGAGTCACAGGCAGAAAGAAGGGTACAAGGCAACGTCTGAGACCCAAGAAACCCAAAGTAGCTGAGATGAGAGACCAGGGTCAGAGTAAGGAAAGAGACACACATGTAGGTGTTGGCGGTCATTCCCAAGGAGAACTACTCCTGAGAGTCTACTATTGCCCCCTGCCCCCCAAAAATGCTGCTTTGTGATGGGATTTCTCCGTCTGGTTATCAGCCTGTCCTCTACGGGTTTGGAAACAAGATGATGCTTCTATGTTGAAGCGAGGTCATCTGCCGCTATTCGAATCACTGGCATCTGACTGTTGGTTAGTGTTGGCAGATGACAGAATGGTGAGCTTGTGTGAGCATTCTGTTGTTCTGCAGGAGAACTGCTGGCTCCGTGGCAGAAGTCCTGGGGCTCTCTCCATGCAGGGAAGCCTGATGAAAGGACTCATGCCTTGGGGTTGACATTCCTGCAGAAGCTGCTGGAAATTACTGAAAGAAGTTGTGTTTCTCCCCTGACCCAGAGCCCGGTGGAGGTGCGCATGCTGCCAGGAAAACTCATCTTCACTTCTTGGGCCCCAAGTCAGTCTGCCTCCCCCTGAGGCCGAGAGGGGGCAAGCTCCCTCTCCTCTGGGCAGAAAGTACGCTTCCCCCACCTGGAATGAGGCTGGCGGGGAGCGGCAAGGGAACTTGATTTTCTCACTGGATGGATGGTAGTTATCTTTGTTTTTCTGTTTATTTTTGAGTTTTTTGGTAGGCTTTAATTCACTTTGTTTTTCTTGTATAAAGCATGTGGTGGCCACAGCAGGAGCCTGGGTCCTCTCCACGCAGACTCTGGTGTGGCTTGTTACGAGATGGTCGGGGAATCCTTGATTGGGAAACTCGGTGAATGTGGTCTGTTTCCAGAGTCAGGATGAGCCAGCTGTAAGACTCAGGAATGACATCAAAAGTGGCCTTGGCGAAGTTGCCCAGGGTGGCAGTGCAGTCCCTGGCTAAGGGGGAGCTATTATCTGTACTGGCCACCATCAGTAGCTTCGTGGGTACGGGACCTGAGGCAGTGCCAATGCCCCCGGGGTCAGGAATGAGGCGCCTCAACACAGAAGCACAGTGGTTGGTCACCATGCATGGGACAACGTGGGGCTTGCCGATCTTGTTCCCCAAGTAGCCTCACCACACAGGTCTTTGGAAAGCTTGTCAGGGATCATGACCCCATGGATGGCAGTGGCAACCTCTTTGGACTACTTAACACCAGAAAGCCGTGTCCATTGCCATCTCTGATGGCAATAAATGCCTTGAACTTGGTCCACTGGCCAGCACAGGTCTGCTTTTGCACCAGCATAGTCTTCAAAACCTCATCCTCGAGGGTTTCCCACAGGGAAAGTCAACGATCTCAGATTCCTTGATGGGCAGGGAGGAGAAACACATCTCCTCCAGGGACTTCATCTTCACGTCCTTGACCAGGAGGCCCAGCTTGCGTGATGGGGATCCACTCCTTGCCTTTGGCCCACAGAGAAGCCACTGTGTCTTTCCATGGTCCCTGGGACCCCCCCCGAGGCCCACCCACAACATTGGTGTCATGTGACATTTGGTGTTTTCTCAAGAAGCAAGACTGTTGTCTTTGAATGGATGATAGCAGTGAGCAGAAGGTAGCAGGAGGCCCACTCATGTCACATAGCTGAGTGATCTCAAGTCAGTAAAAATGAGGAGGATATTCTTTCTTAATATTGTAAGGAAGATGAAATTACAAAGCAACTGGTAAGCTAGGGATTAATTTACTCCTCCTCTTCCAGTTCCTGCCTTTCCTTTCCTCCTCTCCACGAGTCTGTCCCTCCTCTGCTCCCTCCTTTCTGTCCTCGATCATTGAATGGCTCATCATGGGCACATGCAGAGCCCTTGGGGGGGTGTGAAGCCCCCACAGTCCTTCTGACCACTTGTTAGAAGTCTTGGCCAAGTGCTTGGAGAAGAATGTGATCACAGTACAGACAGTTCCCAATTTCTGATGGTTCAGTTTACAATCTTTCAGCTTTACTCTGGTGTGAAAGTGATTTGCATTTCGTAGAAACTGGACTTCAGATTTTGAATTTGGATCGTTCCAGGCTAATGGTATGTGTTAGGACATCTTCTCATGATGTTGGGCAGTGGTAGCCGCAGCTCCTGGTCAGCCCTGTAGTCACGAGCGTCAACAATGGATACGCTGATAACCATTCTGTATGCATATAGACATTCTGTTTTTCATGTTCAGTAGAGTATTCCAGAAATTACATGAGATATCCAACACTTTACTATAAAATAGCCTTTGTGTTCAATGACTTTATCTAACTGTAGGCTACCACGTTCTAAGCACCTGTTCTGGTAGGCTCCGCAAAGCGATGATGTTTAGTAGGTTAGCTGTACTAAATAGATTTTTGACTTAATGATATTTTCACTGTGTGATGATGGGTTTATCAGGACATAATCCAACTGTACGTTGAGAAAGATGTGAATGTAAAATCAACTTTATTGTGGTCAATTTCACCCAATTATACTTTTCCTCTGTTCTGGCCCCCCACCAGGCCTGTTCTTAATATATCATGATGCTTCATTTGGTGGCATCTTTGGAAAATGAGGAGTATCATACAGGTGAAACCTTAGTTTGTTTTTTAGAAAACTTAAGCCCATCCTTGTGGCAAGTTATACCAGAACCTCTTTAGGCTCAAAGGCAAAGAAGGAAATAGAGTGTATAAGTGGTAACGTGGCGGAATCAAGAACTTTCTTCCATGAAAGTCCCACCTGGAGAGCATTCCACATCTTACAGTCTTAGGCCACATACCAGGCCAATGACACGAGCTTCCAGGGGTAAGATCCAGGCGTCTGTCATTTCTAAATCTCCCTAGGTGATTCTAACACACAGTCCATGTTGAAACCACTACTGTGTGTGTGTGTGTGTGTGTTTTTTAATACCCTGAAACTCTATGTTTCTATGAATTAAATGATTGTGTGTCTATGTTTCTATGAATTAAAAAGAGGGAGGAGGAGGAGCCAGAGAAGGAGGAAACTACAATGGTGTGGCCACCAGAGGCCAATGCCATGGTCCACAAGGAATGGGGGGAGGTAAGTGTGAGTCCCGTCATTATGGAAATGAACAAGACAGACCGGCTCCAGAGGGAGACTGAGCTCTGGCCACAGCAGATCACAAACCATGATACGGTGCAGGAAAATAAAGAAAACACAAGAGAGAGAAAGGCCAGATGAGAAAGAGAGAAAAAAGCAAATCAGATTTAAAATAAAGGAGGAGATTGACAGACAGGACATTTAAATTCTCTTTGAGGGAGAAAACAGCCAAGTAAAGCAGATAAATAGCAAAGATAAATAAGAGAGATGATAGGACAGTGATCATCTTTATGCAGTGTGTGTCTGTCCTTCTCCATTAGGGTAATTTTCTCTGGTCAAGGCTTGGGTTTGCTGAAGGCAGAAAATAAATTGGGCGGATGGTCTACTGGGTGACACGCGATCAGCATCAGGCTAATGGCCCTGGGCTGAAACCTTGGGATTTGATGAATGTATCCATTTACTGGGAATCACACCTAATAAGAAGAAGCATAAATACTAATACAGATGGAAATGTGGGTGGATGAATTTAAATGACAGGAGGGACATATACACCTTGATTAGCATGGACGAGAGAGCAGAAAGTATCCGGCTTTTGGACACCTGGTTTACAAATGACCCACGCTCATCAATGGCCTCTCCAGCTCCTTCCTATTTAATTTCCCCTCAACCCTCCTGAAAACACTGTCCAAGCCACAACAGAATATACAGGTTTGAATATATTCTGCGGGATCAAAGCGATGGAAGGAAATACATCGGGAACCACCCGTGTCCTCTGGAGCTGTAATTTTCAAACTGTAGTTTTACAGTCTTTGGTCAAATGAAGTTTCCTGGGAAGGGTTAGAGACCTCAGATAAATTTAAAACAGAGAAAGGGTAAGCCAGTGTCTGTTATGCTTCTTCTCCTTGCATTTGGCCATGAAGGAGATGCTGGATGAAGCCACGTGGAGACGATGTGAAGATGAGAGTTGACATGAGTTTTTCCAAATAAGACTGGACAATCTATGTGACAGCTCAGCCCTTCAAAACCTCCCCCCTGTACTTTTCCCTTCACTTGTTATACTGTCTTAGAGTCCCCTAATCAATAATTCCTTCAGTTCTGGGGTACCTGGGGGTCTCAATTGGTTAAATGCCTGCCTTTGACTCAGGTCATGATCCCAGAGTCCTGGGATCAAGACCTGTGTTGGGCTCCCCTCTCCGTGGGGAGTCTGCTTCTCCCTCTGCCTCTCCCCCTGCTCTTGCTCTCTCTCTCTCTCTCTCTCTCTCTCCAATAAATAAATAAAATCTTAGAAAAAAATAATTCCTTCGGCTCCATATGCATCCTCCATCAGAAGCTTAAGTCAGTTACAGAGGCCAAAGGGCTCTCAGTCCCACATCCATGAACATGAATTCAAATAATACTGGCCTCCAGATTCCCAGGTCAGCCCATCAGCAGTGAGGTCATGGCGTTGTACCAGTTGGAAGATGGGCAATGCTGGAGGAATGAGATGGGGAAATCCAATTCAGGAGTACAAAGAGGCTTTGTGGTGGGTAGGGTGGGTGAGGGGCTTTGTGAACAATGTTGCAGAGAAAGAGGGAACAGGTTCTAAAATGTTAATAGGTTAACAATTTTGTCTAGGGTCAATCCCATCCCATCTAGGGTCAATCTTTCTCTTCTTTGCAAGTACATTTCTTGTTTTCCTGTTCTCAGTCTCATTACAGCAAACTAGAATTTTGCTGTATTATTTACATTGCTTTATGAGACAGTGGGTTCTGAGCTGTAAATAGATCTCTGGATCACAGCCCATTTACAAGCAGCTGGCTTCCTGAAATGTATGATTGACTGTTTATCATGGAAGAGATTATATCTACAAAAACTGTTAATGAGAAATGTGGAGGTGCACACATTTAAAATTGCTCAGAGGTTAAATGTTCATCCAGATGGGGTGTCTCTGAGGGACTAGGTCTATTGGAATGTGAGGTGGTGTTTATGGTTCCTGTGATCCAAACTTAATTGTCGCCATGGAAAGTCATCTACTACAGGGGTTCTTAATTCTCTGGAGTGATTCATCCCTGGGTAATCTGAGAATTGAATGCATTCTTCCCATAATGTGCTTATACATACAAAATTCTGCACACATTTTCAGGGGATTCACAGAACTTACTAAAGTCTTATTGCTGTTCTTAGACACAAGGCTAAGAATTCTTACTCTATTGAATTCAGGGAAAACACTAGTCCATGTATTCCTTTTTGCGAATAGTAACATTCCTATTTGGAAATTTACTGTAGGATAGGGGTAGAGAAGCCATCCCAGTGCCTCTAGAAACAAATGCTTGTAACATTTGAAAAGAGGATTCAAGAGCTTGCACAAGATACAGAAAGATGTATAAGGCATGGTCTTCTTCCTCAAGGAAAATTAGACGCGAGTGTAAAAGTATTGGTACTAGTAATTGTGGCTGGAAAGGCAGACCAGGTCCAGACCAGAAAGGGCCCTGAGCACTACATTAAGGAACTAAAACTTAGTTCCAAAGGCAGCATGTTCCCACCTAACAAGTCTTTCTTGTACAGTCTTCACTGTTTCGCCATTTCTATATCCCAAAACAACAATCAGATCGTTTTCTTCAAACTGATCCCCCTTTAAAAGTTGTGTTTATTTAAACTTACTATTCATGGTTTTGTGCTTTGTTGTCATTATTTGTAATCTATATGAGAATTAATATGCCTCTTAAAATAAAAGTATTCTCGTATCTGGAATTTTGAAGTCTCATAAATATTTGTTCAGATTATTCTACATATGAGAGAGAAAATGGGTTCCTACCTCAAGGGCATTTTTACCTTGGTCATACCTGATATTTAGAATATGGAATCGGCTGACATACGGTGGGAAGTGCTCAGTCCTTGACAAAGATGCTCTCGGTATAAGTACTGTAGGTGCTATGATGTGGAGATACTAACAGTGACCTTGACAAGGGTCACTATAATATCAAATAAGAAGACATGAAGATGATCTTTGTTAAATATGAAGCATTATACAGACACCATCACCACTGTCATCATCATTCTTACAATGAATGTATCTACTGAGTGCGTATTATGTTATCTTCATCTATTAACTTATTCAATTCTTATAATTAATCTTATAAATGCAATTATTATTATTTGGAGCAAAAAAACAAAGGCATCTAGTGGTTCAATAGTTTGCCAAGTGCCATGCATTAAATGGCAAATATGGGATTTGGAGCCCAGCAAACAGATTCCAAAACCTGCATTATCCTTATTCCTAGAAAGGGATATTCTGATCATCTAAAAGAGTTTCAGAACCTTTAGAAATCAACCTGCACCCCACTGTGTGTTGAGAACATGAGATGGAGAGCATTTTTAAGGGAGCATTACTTCTGCATCCTTTTCCCACAATCTCATTTAAAATATTTAGATTTAAGTTATGTTAAGATGACATTTAAATGAATTTAAAAGGAGTTAGGTATAATTCAGCATCTGTCTCAAAGAGCATTTCTATTTCTCCTCAAACTCTGTGTTGGAGGAAACTGGTTTTTATTTTTATTATTTTTAAAGATTTTACTTATTTATTTGACAGAGAGATCACAAGTAGGCCGTGGGGCAGGCGGAGAGAGAGGGGGATGCAAGCTCACTGCTGAGCAGAGAGCCCGATGCAGGGCTCAATCTCAGGACCCTGAGATCATGACCTGAGCCGAAGGCAGAGGCTTAACCCACTGAGCCACTCAGGTGCCCCAAGAACTGTTTTTTAAACTTGTTACATGACTCTATGACTTTCAGCCATTTGGCCTAAAAAGCCCCTTCCTTTGCAGCTTGAAGCATTTCTGCCTCCACTGTGCTTGTCTGGGCGTTGGTGTTTAATGGAGAGGCCATTCGGAGGTTCCATCTATGTTTCCTCTTGTCTGTATTCTCCGTCCATTAAGATGAGCAAAGCGGGGCGCCTGGGTGGCTCAGTGGGTTAAGGTCAGGTCATGGCTCAGGTCATGATCTCAGGGTCCTGGGATCGAGGCCCGCATCGGGCTCTCTGCTCAGCAGGGAGCCTGCTTCCTCCTCTCTCTCTGCCTGCCTCTCAGCCTGCTTGTGATCTCTCTCTGTCAAATAAATAAATAAAATCTTTAAAAAAAAAAAAAAAAAAGATGAGCAAAGCGGGGAGCTGGAACTTGAAGGTGGGATGACAAGTCTCCCACCTCAAATTGTGCCTCACTGACAATTTTAGCGAGGACTATGAAAACACAAGGGCAAGAGTAGACATCTGTGCTTACACTTGGGTTAGTTTCTATAGTTACTTGCAGAATAAATGCAATTACAGCAAAAAGTCATCCAGCACTAACTACCAGCCACCCACTGAGCCAACATTCTTTACCCGTGCGGAAGTGCTGAGTTCTCTCAGTAAGTCAGGCCCACAGAGTACCCGGGGTCTCCAGGAGCATCTCCTACACGACACTGAGACCCTAACCTGCCCAGTACCACTCAGCCACTGGCCCGTGGTATTAAGAGTCTGACAAGCATCGAATTTCCAAGCAAGGTCTTTGTGGTCCTTCCTTGGATATAAGGGGCCATTGGCAAAAAGAGAAGAAACCTCTTTGTTCAGAAGTCCTGTTTGCTTGATGTTTTATGAATCTGTGAAAAGATGGGCAGGAAGTCATCCCTCAGTTTCCCGCATGGGGCAGAGGGTGTGACGGGATATCAGCATGCGCTTTAGCTACACCATCACGAAGACACAGATCTCCACCCGGAGTCTCATTGGTAAGGCACAGACAACCCTCCGCCGTTGGCCTCCCAGGTATCACCAGTGCGGAAGCCTGGGACTGTCCAGCAAGGACAGGAAGCTGTATGAGTGACATCTGGATTCCGCTCGGCCTCGTCTATGGCAGGACATGGATGGAGGGCACGTGAGACCCTCGCGCCAGTCTTGATCATTTGGTCTATTATAATTTTTGTCTCATTGTGCGTGTGCGTGTGTGTGTGTGTGTTTAAAGAATCAAGTATATCTGTTCCAAGAGGAGGAAGTGTGGCCGATCCTAGAACACATGGGTATTATTATCACTTTTAAAGTGGACAGTCCAGGGGGGCCTGGGGGGCTCAGTGGGTTAAGCCTGTGCCTTCAGCTCAGCTCATGATCCCAGGGTCCTGGGATCAAGTCCCATATTGGGCTCTCTCCTTAGCGAGGAGCCTGCTTCCTCTCTCTCTCTCTCTCTCTCTCTCTCTGCCTGCCTCTGCCTATTTGTGATCTTGAGGAGCCTGCTTCCTCTGTCTCTGTCTCTCTCTCTCTCTCTCTGCCTGCCTCTGCCTATTTGTGATCTTTGTCAAATAAATAATAAAAAAGAAAATCTTTAAAGTAGACAGTCCTGGGGCTTCATGGAGTTAAGTCCCTTGAATGATGAAGCCAGAGTTGGAACCCAGGTTTGTCTGCGTCTAGAGTTCGCCCCTCTTAACCACAGCACAGGCATAGCGCCCAGCACTGAAGCAGATGGCCCGGAGTCAAACCAGAGTCCATAAACCACATCTATGACTCCCTACGGAGAGGTAATGCTGCATTAGCGGAGATTTTAAGGCGATTTATGGATATTAAATACGTACCTCTCCTTGCTAACGTATATCCCTCCGAATTCATTTGCTCATCCATTAAATGAAGATTTATCGAGTGTCTGCTGTATATGCGCTGTGCTACTGACAGATAAGGGATGAGTGAGCGCAGGGAAAACAGAATAATGAATTAGACACAGACTCCGCTCTTTGGAGCTCATGTGAGAAGGCAGAGACATACCTAAATGACTGAAGGGGTCAATGGTGAGCACCGCGAGAGAGTTGCAAATAAAGGAATGCAGTGCATGCGGGTGTGCACGGGGCGGGTGTGAATGCGTGTGCTCATGTGCATTCGTGGGCACGTATGTGTCTGCCCATTGGTTACGGCTAACGAGAGAGCTCTGAGTTTGAATGAATGAAGGGAAACAGGCAATAAAAAATTAACTACATGAAAGGTAACATGAAAGGTCCATAAAAAAGTGGTGGAACTTAAGACCAGAAATTGAAGCAACACAGGACACCTTCCATTCGAAGGAGTGATGTCATCGGTTCTGGGCCGAGGTCGGAAGTAGCCGGCAGCACCGAGTGGCAGCCGCCAGCAAAGCACAGCTCGTGGGTCCCCTTTGGCCCACGGCCTGTTTCTTGATGGCCAGTAAGTAGGAAATGGCTTTGAGATTTTTGAAGTGTTGTTTAAAAACAAAGAAGCACATAAACAAAGAAACTGTGACAGAGACTTTGGGCAGGGCACAAACCCCGGATGTTTGCCAACCCTTCGGCATACAGAATGGATTGCGGGACGGTACTGGACTGGGGCAGACCAGCTTAGTGGGGGGACAGAAACAAGGAAGACAAGGAGCGTGTGGGTGAGAGCGAGACAGGAGAAGCAAATTTCTCCAAGAACAATATGAAATGGATAGAAAGCATTAACACAAAAGGCCCAAGAAGAGGTATTTTCCATGAGGCCACCTGGCCCAGCGGCTCAAGCTTCACAAGCCTACTACACCTGCCCAGTGAAGTTCTTCACTACAGAAGTTATGACAATGCCGGCATGAGATGGAACCAAGTTCCTTCACTGAACTTAGCAAGAGTTCGACTGTCCTCAAAATATCATATACCACTTCACCTGTGAAGGCTACTTCTTACAGGCGGCAACTTTCCCTCCAAACCTGCAAGGGGCTGAAAGTCCTCGCAAAGGTCATGCAGATGCTCTCTGGACCTGGGAGGGGCTATCCTGGGCAGCATGGGGGGTAGTTCCTGGGGCTTCGCAGCAAGACAGCCCCTGGGGGGCTTATCCTGACTGGGTGTACCTCCCTCTCCCACCTCAGTCCCTTCCCCTGGTCCCCTCCAAAGGAGAGAAACAAGGCCTACCTCCTGTCCACATCTTTATAGAGCATCTAGTACTGTCTACATACATAAACAGTCCCTCCAAAAATGAAAATCATTTTAATTACATGACTTTAAAAATCTTCATCCCTGTCCACTTACGGAAATGAGGACAAGGTATTTCTTGTTAAGACTGCATCGCCTTAGCCTCCAGTGAGGGATATGTCATCTATCCTGCAGTGAGTATCTGTCACTAAAATACACTTGACCTTTTCAGCAGGGACCATGATGAAGCGACCTATGACTGTTAGGCAGAATCCCAGGGAACAGTCCTGCAAAATACCTCATCTGGAGAGGCCATTCACCTTCATTTGGTTTTACGACTTCCAAGTGGTTCCTGGAATTTTAATCCTAACTGCCTTTCTAGGAAATTTACAGGACCGCTGAAATGGAGAGTTCTGGTAAGTTCTCATGGTTGGCACTGGGAAGCCATTAGCAGGCAGTCAGCAAGAAATCTATCCTATGTGTGGCAGGTTCAGGGGTTCACGTACCAGTTTGGGGCTAGAGGAAGAGTTTGAACTGATAGTCTCCTTGTGGGTAGCAGCGGTCCTGGGTGTGAAACCCATCTGTGCACTGGCTTCTCTATACCAGGTGGCCAAACTACCTTGGATACTCAAGAATTAGAGGTGGCAACTTCCGCCCCAAACCTGGAAGGGGCTGAAGGTTCTCACGGAGGTCATGCAGATGCTTTCTGGACATGGGTCTTGCTTACTTGAATCAAGGCCAGTTTTCCCAAATGTTTGGCTTTTTACACTCAGAAATTGCCTACTTCCCCTGCTCCCCCTCTTCCTGGCAGTCTCAGCGAGCTCTGGTGTGTGCCGGCCACTGTCCTGGGCATAGGGACACCATCGTGAGCAAGAGTGCTCCAGACCGTGCCTGGAGGAGCTTAGGGTCTAGTGGGGGAACTGGCTGAAAGCGGCTCACTCCAGACCCTCCCAACCCTCTCTGCTTCCCTGGGGCTGAACCGGTCAGGGTCTGGCCCTGGTGCCCCTCTGGAGGTGAGGTGTCCCCTCCCCAGTGTCCCCAGATGCCCACGTGGCCTTGAGGTGGTTCAAAGCCTGAGTGAGGCTTCTGCTCTGATAGAAGCTACTCTTTTAACTTCCCCTGTCAGCAGGCAGACTCATGTGACCTCTGAGGATAGGCTCTGCCTGCAGAGGTGGGCAAGGAATCCGCTCAGAGTGGGCTTTGGTGAGGCGATTTCTGCTAAGAACATTTTCCACAGAGATGAAATACTGCAGTGTGGAGTCCTGCTTCCTCATTTACTAATCAAGTCTGTCTGCATCTCCTCATCTGTCAGGTGAGGATAATGATCCCTCCTCTCTCTTTGGGCCCGTTGTAAAGATCGCAGGAGTTAATACATGTAAAGACTTAGCATGCTGCCTGGCACATAGCAAGTACTCGTTAAATGTTAGCTCGTGTTATTTCTGCTCACTCTAACAGAAGGTCTCTGTGATGATACCACATTTGCAAGACACTTTTCACCAGATGTAAGAAATGTTTCAGTAGCTATTGGAGGACACTTCAGAAGCTATGGAAGTTTCCAACATTCCGGGGGCATGTCCCTCCCTTTTCTACCTGCATGGATGAGCATATTAGCATAGCAGTCCTGTGTCACTAAGATATTTGACAATAAGCCCATCGGCGATTCCCAACTCCCAAACAAAGGGAAAGCCTTGAAGGGAAGCATTTTCCAGGAGGAAACCTATTTTCTCTCCTCAACTCATTTGGTGGAGGCAATCGGAAGCATTGGGGTGAGCTTCACTAGGGTGCGGAAGCCCGGCTGTGCACACTTCATTAAATCCGGGCACAGAAAGTAGTGTCTTAGCTACTGAGGGAAGGAGGCTACAGGAGCCAATGGAGCCTGAGGAGCGTTGTGAGCTTGGCTGGAAATGAAGAACAGTTGGCGAGTGATTCAAGAAAATGTTTCGAAGGACCAAGGGAATATGGAGAGGGCTCTGCCGCTCAGGGGGGACGCTGTTGACATACCAATTCCTTCTTCTTCATGCATTCCATGAGGATGATGAACAGATGCTGGGCTTGGGTCCGAGTGTACGTGAAAGTCTTCTGGATGGTCACCAGCAGCTGGTCCCTCAGAGATTCATTGATAAGTCTGCAGTTAGAAACAATGTCAACATTAGGTCAACCTGGCTCCTTGTCACTACGAGTTTCTGAGGAATATTCTAGAACCCAGGAAAGCACTGTGAGGATTGAGTTTAGACAGGAGTTATTTCTTCCTGTATTTTTCTCACCACAGTTATTTCAGCTGTGGTAATTTAAAACTACAACAACAGTACACTTAAAAATAATGATCCATTTTAATGTCTCAGAACCTAAAAGAGTAAATTCAGAAGATGAATTTGGTTCCTTTTTTTTCTTTGTCTCTCTTTTTTCCTTTTATATGGCATGTGTCTAATACTCTCTTCCTCAAGTGCTCTTGTAAAAAAAAAAAAAAGCCTTACTCCTTAGCACCGTGGCAAAACTTTACTGTATTACATATATGAAGATTTAAATTTCAAGTTCATCTCTAATTGTGGGGGGAGAAGCTTCCATCTCAGTAATTTGAGCACCAATGAGGAGACATGGGACTTATGTTCCTTCTAAAACCACTTCCTGTAGGCGGTGACTTCTCTGACCTATGATTCAGATCACCATTTATGTCAAGCCTTGACATAAGCCAACAGGAAACTGACCCACAGGAGGTTTAATATGGACTATTTCATCTGGAGAGAGTTTTCATGCTAGAGAAGAACAAGGGAAAGCAAGGGAGGTACCTGATACCCAGTCACTGCCCTGTTCCCTCTCGAAGACGAACCAGATGTAACTTTTAACACCACCTTCACTAACTGGCCCGGTGAGAACTGGGCTATCTTTACCAGCCATCAGATGGCAGGGAATGAAAAATCACTTTACTCTTCATAGATTCTGTCCAAAATCAGGGGATCAAACTGCTTCCAAGGACCAGTGACAAAATTATCATACTTTGCCTAGCATTTTAGGGTTTTATCATTTTTTCCCTCATAATTGAAGAACCAGAAACTCCTCTATACAAGCAGTAAAATAGAAGTATTTCATTTGGTGCTCATGGGAACCCTGTAGGCAAAAGGTCTGTTACAATTGAAAAGGGAAAGGTATTAAGCTAGATGCTTAAGGTCAGAGCTAGAATTAGAATCTAGGTCTTCTGATTCCTTGTCCAGTACTCTTTCCCTTACACCACTTTCTCTCATTACTCCAAGGCCTCTCTTCATCACTGTGACTACCTGAGAAGCAAATTATAACATTTGCTTTCATGTGAAAGCATAACAAATTTTGTTGCTTTCAGAAAGCAAGATGGCAGGCTTGAGGATATCCTTCTGTGCCCCAGGATTGAGTGAGGATCACCTGAGCCCACTAGGTTGGACAATATGATGCCCTAAGCTTTGAGGAGGGTGCACTCCTCATGACGGAATTGTTTCAAGAATCCTGGAATGTCATGCAGCTTGATGGAGGATGGGGTTACGGCTTCTGCACCCCAAGTAGATTTATACCAAGAATATTTAGAAAAAGAGAATGATCCAGATGACGTTGAAAAAGAAAGTAAAGTTGTGACAGTTGGATATAATCTAATCTGGGGGTATAGGGAAGACTCCTTTGAGGAAGTGCTGTTTAATCTGACACTTGAAGAATACAGGAGCATAACACAATTGGGGAGGTGTTGGGGCTCAGGAAGAGCATTCTTGGCTGATGAACTAGTGCCAACAAGCCCAGACTGAAAAAATAGGGTCGGTATGGCTGGAACATGGAGAGCAAAAGAAAGAGTGAAACAAGATGGTGCTGCAAAAGGGGTGAGTATGGAGAAGATCCTGGGAGACTTTTGAGATGGTGTTAGAGACTTTGGATTTTATCCCACAGGTAATGAGGAACCTGCGGGAGAGTGACATGATCCCATCTGTGTCGCCAAATTTCCTGAAGGGTCAAGACATGAGCACTGGACTTGACAGGCAACCCATGTGGATGGGTCTAGAGGGTTCTGCGGTACTGAGTATACATAAATGCTATACGTGATTAACAACACAAGAAGAGACTCTTCTCATTAGCCACCTGATAGATCTAATCATTCATCAGCAGGTGTTTAATTTTGATAACAACTCGAGATTTGTTTTCCATTGCTAACCATCCGTAGTGAAATCCCAGTTCCCAGAGGTCATTAACTGTTTGAGGGACCTGTCTGTTATTCATATGTAGTCTATCCGTTTGTAAAAACTGAGAAATCATGTACAACTTAGTCGATTATGAGCTTCATTAGTGAGGAGAGCTGAAAGACCTTGAAGATGTCTTTATACTAAGAAGTATAAAGATCTTATACTTTTTGGCCCAATTTTGCAACTGAATGAAGCTGTGCCTTTAGTTAAATCACTTAGCAACAGAAACCCAGAATTCTACCTATAAAAGTACAAGGATTCTCTAGATTGGTGCTTTCTAAAGTGTGGGGTGCCCACCACTGATTGAACAGAGTGGTTTTAGGTGAGACGAAGATGACATAGTCTTTCCAAAGGATTAAGTTATACTTACTAAACATCAAATGACTGTTATTCCGGCTTTAGTTCTTGTACCATCCTGATTGCATCAAGAGGAAAATCAACATTTTTTATGCTTCTTTGGCTTTATTAACTCATGAGCAGTTGTAAATCTCCCCCTTTTGACAAAGAAATATAGATCCCATGCTTTTTTCAGGAAGAGTTTAAGAACTTTTAAAAGAAGATCCTGTATAGCATCTGATGTGTTCAGAGCACATCATGGTTTAGGACATACAACGGCATCATATCACCTGATTTTCATAACAATCTGAGGGCGAAGCAGGTAGTAATTCCACTTTGCAGAAGAGGAGACTGTGGTCCCAAGAGACCAAATGATGTGTACAAAGTCACAGAGGCTGATGATCTCAGCGCTTGAGCCAAGTCTGCCTTCCATCGTGGTGCTGCTTTTCCTGTGTGAAACCTCTACATATGTCTTTTGGTTTCCTACTCATCTGCATTGGAAGTAGAAATTTAAGTATATATATTTGTTTTAGGAAATTGCTTTTCCTTCTTGTGATAGGACATCTGAAGGAAATCAGATGAGTTTGAAGAAGATACAGGGAAGTGAGGACCATGACAAAATGCATTTAGTATGTTGAAGATTCTATTTGTTTCTGATTTCCTCACAAGTATTTGCTATGCTGAATGAGATGTTTTCTTTTTGGCACAAAGACTTCCTCTGTCTTCTCTAAGGGCCCTTTCTTACTTTGTGACCATACTCTGTAGGATATTGGGAAGCCTACTTTTTTGAAATTACTGCTTTCCTAGCTCTTCGCCTTTTTTTTTTTCCTGCACAACACCGGAATGATTTAAAAATTTTGACCGTGATATTTAATCACCAGCAAAAAATAGAAATAAGCCCATTTTAGATTTCTTTTTATGGCACCAGAATAGTGATTGAGAATTTCTTGACATCAAAACATGGTCATAGTATTATATAAAATTTTCATTTTAGACTTGGGCCTCTGACAAAATGGTGCCTATTTATAGAAAATGCTAATTTGTGGCTCCATATGGATCAATGCTATTTTTGGTATACCTTAAATTAGAATGTTTCTTGATTTAGGAAGGGTAGTCATTGAAGTGAGGAAAATCTCCATACTATGGCATTTGTGTTTCCATTTAGACGCTGAACTTGTGATCTGGAGCTTTTTGGATGAGTCACAGAAGTATCTGAAATAGGTCGATGCTCATCCAGTACTCGGACCTTCCCAAATTTGGCTATTTGTTTTCTGTTCAAAGGTTAGCAATACAACCCACACGTGCCCACTTTTCTCATAATGACTTTAATTACCTGCCATATCCGAGTTTTGTTCCTTGATTTAAAAATAAGAAAATACATTTAGGATTCAATGGGACATGACGAGCTAGACGTAGGTTAATGGCTTTCATCGAGGAGTGAAGCCCTTCTCCTGCCCTCCATACACGCTCTGGGTTCATTTCTTCAGATACAATACGAGAACATTGTACCTCTATAAATAAAGATCATTAGTAGTATCACAATTGGGCACTTAAAAGACATCATTTGCCAGAGAATCTCTAATGCTCTAAAGAAAAATGAAATTTTGTCATTGGCTTCATGCCAAAGCAAATTACTACATGTAACCTTAGGACACGGAAAGGTTCCATGTCTTTCCTAAGGTCACCAAAAAACGGCATTTTTCTTTTCTTCTCTTCCTGTCCCCTTCTTCTTCCAACTTTCTCCCTCTCCTCTTCCTCTTCCTTCTTCTTCTCCTTCTTCTTGCTTAGTAAAAGTTACCCCTTCCTCCCAAATGCCATGACCCTGGGGTCACACATAATAGCACGATTCTTCCCAGAGAGGTGGGACAACACTGTGAATAAAAAAAGCATCACAGTCACCAGGGTTAGGCTCTCTGGATGGAAGCGGTCACTTGCTAGCTATAGGATCTCGTTCAAGTTGTTGGGTCTTTCCGTGTCATGTTTTTCATATACGTGAAGTGAGAATTACAAGACTGCTTATCTCATAGACTTGTGAATATTTAATGAGTTAATCTTTGTAGAGGGCCTGATGCGTAGCAAGCCTTATGCAAGCATTTGTGTTATAAACACCCAGTCCCACATGGCTCCTGGCTCACTGACATTCCGTCTTCTTAAGGAGCACGGCCAGTGGCTGGGGCCTTTCTGTGCAATACAGACCTCTCTCCTGAGGCCACTGGAGCTCTTCTTGCTCGGCCCCACGGTATAAGACCACTCCCAATCCAAGCTGGAAAAAGAACTTTCCCACTTCAGAGAGGTCAGAGATCACCTGTTCTTTCTTACGTTTGGGAAAGAGGGATGCATAGCAGACTTAGGAGGCTTCCACACCATGGAAACTGGCCAACACTCCATGCAGACTTCTGCCCATCTACTTACTCATTCAGCAAACAAGACTGGTGCCTGCCAGGCACTCTGCAAGGGGTGGAGAGATGAATAATATCTAGTCTTAGCCTCAATGAACTCATAGAGTTGTAACCCATATATTCTGGTCATCTATTAATAGGTAACACACCCCCAAACTTAGTGATGTAACAGAGTTTTTTTTTTTTTTTTTTTTCCTGTGTGTTGAAGATTTGTGAGTCAGGAATTGAGGCAGAGCACAGTGGGGATGACTCATGGCTGCTCCGTGATATCTGGGTCCTCAGCTGGAGAGGACAGAATGGCTGTAGATGACTTTGGTGCCTCAACCAGGGCCATATGTCTGGGGCTTTTTTCCTCTCCATGAGCATCTGCTGGGGTGCAAAGTCCAAGAGGACATCTCTACTCCTTTGTCTGGAACCCAGCCTGGGATGGCGGAGAGAACTGAGGACTGGCTGGCACTGTTCTCTCTGCTGGTTGCATGGTGGATGGACTTCATACAGGACAACTGGCTTCTCTCAAATTGAGGATTCCAAGAGAGCATTCAAAGAGGCCCAGGCCAAGATGTCATAACTTCCTCTGATTTAACCTCACAAGTCCCAGAATGTCATTTCCTTACATTCAATTAATCAAGCATGTCTAAAAGTAGTCTGGGTTCAAGAGGAGAGGAGGGAGGGAATCCACCTCTTGGTGGAAGGAAAGCAGGAACAGACAGAGAAGGAATATACGGATGGTGGTCATCTTGGAGACCAGCAAACCCGTCAAGGGGCTCTGTTCAGATGAGACATTATAAAGCATCAGTCTTTTCCACAGTTGAATGATAAACAGCATCAGGTGTCTTACTTTCCTTTTTTTTCTTTTCATAGTGGATTATGAGAATCACCGTTTTCCTTAAAAGTGATAGTCTAACCACTCTGAAGTATGAAGTATTTTCAAATGTTACTACTGATTCAAAGCACAGAACTGGCAAATATTTTCTCCTTTGCTTCAGTGGCTTGTTTACATCTGTTTAGCTTATACTATGTACCAGATGGTTACTTTTAGGCCTTGGGCATCCGGCCAGAGACTTTTGTCCATGGACACCATCATTGTACTCTGTCCCTCTTAAGTGCAGTGTGCAAAGGACATCTTCAGCCAAATGTGCGCATGCTTGGGTCAGCCTTAATGCCCAGCTTAAGTCACCATCAAAACCAGCAGGGTGTTTTCTTGGTGACCTCATCTCGATTTGAAGGCCGTTTGGAGAGGAAAAGCAGCAACAAGCACCTGCCAAAAACTTGAGAGAAATTCTGACTTACTAAAGTACTGGTCCAATTTATGTTATGTTTTTTTTTTTTTTTTTTTTGAAGGGGCGGGCAGAGGGAGAACAATAGAGGGAATCATGAGTAGACTCTCTACCCAGCATGGGACCTGATGAGGGGCTTGATCTCACGACCCCAAGATCACGACCTGAGATGAAATTAAGAGTCAGATGCTTCACTGACTGAGCCACCCAGTCACACCCCAGTTTACATTAGTCTTAATCTACCTTTGTTGGGGCCCTCCACCATCTTACTTGGATGGGACCAACAGACTACTAATCGGTTTCTTCTCTATGCTCCCTTAATCCATTCCACACATTGGATTGAATGGCTGTTCTACAAAGCAGGGATGATTCCAACACATCCTTCTGAAAACCCTGCAATAGTTTCTCATCACTGGTAAGATAACATCTCAACTTCTGACATTTCTGGAGTTTGTATGTTGTTCATCTGAAAATTTAGCCAAGGGATTTGAACTTCGGGATAAATTCATGATACAACTTAGGAGCTCACTGTTTTGCAGATGAAGAGCCTGGAGACTACAGTGGCAAACTAATCTGCTAAAGATTATATATCTGAAAGCACCAGAGCTGACCTTAGAGGACAAGAGAGTCAGGAAGGAAGAATCTTTGATAATGAACTACACTGACCTAAATATGTAGGCTCAACTCAGTGTGGTTATGTAAAGTTAGTATTTTGTTGCTTAATGACTAGATACAAGGGGAGATTTCTTCTGTTTTATCCCTGAGATAGGATGTTCTATATCTTATGTGTGAGAAGACTGAGACTGAGTAACACAGTTTTAAGGATCTACTGTTTCCCCCAGAATTACTCCCCAGCGTTTCTGATGCCCGAAGTTCCTTTTAATTAACTAAGAAGCCAAAAAATATTTTGCTCAACCACTGGGATCCCTAAGAGCAACTCTTAGGTTAAGTGATATTTCATGTTAAACTCACAGGTAACTGACAGATGCTGATGGCTTGTAGAAACCATTTCTTGTTTGACAGAAAATTGGGGAAGATGTGAATGGGACCCAGGGCAATGACCAACAGATGGGATGGGATGGGGAGTAACCTACTTTGCCCAACTTCTTATGGGAGATCAACTCCAGATACAAATGGCTTCTATCAGCAAAGACCTGTGAAAATAGTACCTCTATCTTGTCTTAATATGTAGCTAAGAAAAGTGGTTCACCTGGGCTTTTCCTGAGGGTTTTATCTAGTCACGTGAGGTGGTGAGAATGATCTTGGAGAAGCTGCCTGTAATCGGGAAGGATGCACACTTGTGGATATGATCTGTTCAAAAAATATCATTTACCAATACCCCCAGAGGGAGCAGTTCTTATTTATGTTCACTTTCTCCTTATTTTTTTACTTTTTAAAAAATCCACTCTAGAATCTTGAGCTAGATATGGTAAAACAGAAGGTGCGGATACACATACAAAAGGAAACAGAAGGGGGGTGGTGCAGTGGGGTTGAGGGTTGTAAAGAGAGGCACACTGTATCTATTATAAGACAAGATCTCTGCTAGGCATTTTGTGTGTGGCATTTCATAAAGACAGATTAATCCAAGAAATTCCTAACTAGACTAACTCCTTGGATGCATGGATGATGACATGTGGTATTACTTATGTATTCTATTTTCTTGGTCTACATCAAGGATCAAGGTGCTGAAGACAGATGCTTTTCCACAATCCTATTACCTTGATTCTGTTCTCCCTTCTCTTTGCCCATAGCATATCACTTTCTAAAGTATTGTATAGTGCACTTATTAAGTTAACTACTTATTATCTATCTGACCCTGCTAAAATCTAAGATCCATAACCACACTTTTGTCTATTTTCTTGACAGGTGTATTTTTACCAGTGCCTAGAACAGTGTCTGGAACAGAGGAGGTCTTCAAAAAATATTTGTTGAAGGGTACCTGGGTGGGTGTGTCAGTTAAGCATTTAACTCTCCATTTTGGCTCAGGTCATTATCTCAGGGTTCCGAGATTGAGTCCCACTATGGGCTCCATGCTCAGCGGGGAGTCTGCTTGACATGCTCTCTCTCCTTCTCCCTCTGCCCCTCCCCCAGTTCATGTGCTCTCTTGCTCACTCTCATTCTAAAATAAATAAATCTTTTAAAAAATATTTGTTGAATGACTGAACACATAATGTTGGACGAAAAAATGTAATTAAACAACGAAGGGAACAATGTCCAATAACACTGAAAATCCATCAGACACTGAAGGGGTCCCCAAGTGGTAGCTCAATTAGTTATGTTATCCAATATAGGAGCTGTTAGCCACACATGGCAATTCAAATTTAAATGGATGTACAGCTAATAAATTTAAAATTCAAATCCTTAGTCACACTAATGACAGCTCAAGTGTTCAGTGGCCATCTGACTGGATTGAGGACATTGCCATCATCACAGAAGGTTCTACTGGACAGCAATGCTCTTGAGGCAGACGGGGCTGCCAAGCTCGTTACCTTGGGCAGAAACTAGGAAGACATGTAGGTGAAAAATCCTCAGCAGTGTTGGCTGTGTCTGTAATTTCTCTCCTTTCCTTCTTTTGGGTATGAACATGCCCAAGAGTGAAAACTGTTGCAGGTTGCCGAAGTATACAGGGACTGTCTCATGGTCAGGTAGCATCTCTGCTGCCAAAACTGAAGGGGAGCACACGCCCTCTGTGATCACCCCATCCACGACTATTGCATGTCGCCAGGCAGGAGGAACAGTGGGATTTTTATCGTTTTAGGCCCTCTGTAAAGGACAGAATCAGAGCTTGTCTTGGATGTATGAGCTTCTTGGGCAGGCAAAAATGCTGGCTCCTCTTTAACTGACATGTTTTAAAGGCTGGTCCAACATTTACTCAGAGCAGATGCTCACCAGCACGTGAGAGAAGGGGGGCAGCTGGAAGCTGTTATGAAGAATCACTCGGCTCTAGGGCCTGCAAGCCTCCTGCAGTTCCTGGTCTCCTACTCCCAGAGGCAATACCACGTAGCTGCTAGGACTATAGCTTCCAGCCCCAATGTTCCAGGACAGACCCTCCCTAGCAGGAGCTGTTGAGCAAATGTCCTAATCTTTCTGTTCTCAATTTCCTTATTTATAAAATGGGGATAATTATCATAACCACCCCAGAGAGTGGATGATAGACCATGTTTAGATCAGGTTCTTGCATGCAGAAGCTTTAAAAAAATTCAATGTTTCAAGTATGCTTTTGGGAAGAGGGTCACAGGTACAGGGGGGAAAGGGTGGGGTAAATCTCAGCTCTCAGTCTAAATAATTTGTCAAAGATTCCTTCGGACCCCATATTCGACTCTAAGAGATGTGGGAGCAAGTAAGACTATTTTTTCAGATGGATTAGTGATGGATTAATTCCTCACAGTTTTTCAATTATTCTTTCTTATAAATTATCCATAGACAACTGCTCAGTTAATCTGTCCCTCAATGCAGCTTCAAACAGTACCCCACAACAAAGAGCCTCTTGTTTCTGATATCCTATGTATTATGCCTGTAGGGAAGGACTCATATTGTCAGATAATTTAGACTGATGCACTTCATGGTGTTGATGAAACATTGACTATTTCCCAGACATATTTCAGGCAGATAAATTTATTTTCCCCTTGGCTTCATAATTCAATGTACTATTTGATGACTGTCTGGTAGTGATATATGGGGTTATCTAGAACACTTTGTCTTCACTCCAGAATAAAAGTAGCCACCCATGGCACGTTGACTGTATGGCTCTTTCTTTGCATCATTGTTAATTCACCATGGAACTCTTTCCCCTGAGCCCAAATGTGGCCTCAGACTCATTCTCAACACAACATCCTAGGATGCTGGTATCAGTGGATTATTGTTGACACTCAAGATGAAAACTATTTGTCATGCCTGCATTAGAGATAATAAAATCTCAAATATACTATCAAATGGTGAATACCAAGGATGTCACAGTGTTGAAGAACTCCAGATTTTAGGTTTGTCTCCAAGACACTGAACTAGGACCTCCATGAATTCAAAGGAATAGATTTTTACTGCTTATTTTAGATCACTGCTTACGGATACTTGATTTGCACTGAATTATCTCCAGAAAACACAATGAATATGTATATCAACTTGAGTACAGTTGTCCAGCAATTACGACAACTAAAGAGAAAGCTCATTGAAGCTGAGTGGAGACTTTTCTTGACAACAGTAGTACAGATGTGAGTTAACCTTGGAATGCTACATTAATGTATCTTTAGCGTGTCTCTGGTGGAAGAAGCTTTTACAGCACGTGGTCACTGCTCTATTTAGTTTTTATGAATCCTGTGGTCCATAATCAACAATGAGAACTACGTGGGGAACCTAATGGAAATCCATTAAGAACACTGCAAACGTTATCTATTATTAATGATACCAGCGGGTGAGATGTTAATCCACTCTAATTCTAGAAGCTGCAGGTTCTCCTGTCTGCCAGGATGATCAAAATTCATCTCCTCTAAGGTAGAGGTATTAAATACCAGGGCATTTTATTATCTGATGCTCCCTCAGACACACTTTAAATGTGTTTGTGGATTTTGAAGTCCTCATGGCTTCTCTTCACAGGAGAAAGAGGCTATCTTGTAGAAGCAGGTGGGGACATGGACGTGTACATCTCCTGCTAAGGCAGCAATGGGGAGGACAAATCAGTCTGGTTGTTTGGTGAATGGAAGGTTCGTTGAGATGGCCCTAGGAAGCAGCTGGGGCCAGAATGCAAAGGGTCTTGAGTCCAAGCAAAGGACTGTGGTCTTGACCTGTGGATTAATGGTCTTTAACTGGCTCCACAAAGAAGCCCCTAGAATTTTGAGGAGGTGCTTCAGAGCTGTCTGAGTGAGTGACAGCTGGACAGAGAGAGGCTCTAGACCAGTGGCTCTCAAATTATGGTCCCTGGACCAACAGCATCTGCATCTCCTGGGTACTTCTTGGAAAAGCAAATCACCTGGCCAATCTGACCGAACTAGAAAATCTGAGATGGAGCCCAGCTATGTGATTTTTAATAAGCCCTCGAGGTGATTCTGATGCAAGATAAACACTTGAGAACTACTGGTCTAGGCCTTCCACCTCAGCTTCACCAGAGTAAACATGTAAACATGTGTGTATCTTGTCTTATTTTTTTTTAATTTAATTTTTTTCAGCGTTCCAAGATTCGTTATTTATTCACCACACCCAGTGTTCCACACAATATGTGCCCTCCTTAATACTGACCAACCCCATCCTCCTCCCCTCCAAAATCCTCAGTTTCTCAGAGTCCACAGTCTCTCATGGTTTGTCTCCCACTCTGATCTCCCCCAACTCATTTCTCCCCAACTCCCAATGTCCTCTGTGTTATTCCTTATGCTCCACAAGTAAGTGAAACCATATATAATTGACTCTGTCTGCTTGACTTATTTCACTCAGTATATTCTCCTCCAGTCCCGTCCATGTTGATACAAAAGCTGGGTATTCATCCTTTCTAATGGAGGCATAATATTCCATTGTATATATGGACCACATCTTCTTTATTATTCATCTTTTGAAGGGTATCTTGGCTCTTTTCATAGTTTAGCGACCATGGCCATTGCTGCTATGAACATTGGGGTACAGATGGCCCTTCTTTTCACCACATCTCTATCTTTGGGGTAAATAACCAGTAGTGCAATTGCAGGGTCATAGGGAAGCTCTATTTTTAATTTCTTAAGGAATCTCCACACTGTTTTCCAAAGTGGCTGCACCAACTTGCATTCTCACCAACAGTGTAAGAGGGTTCCCCTTTCTCCACATCTTCTCTAACACTTGTTGTTTACTGTCTTGTTGATTTCGGCCATTCTAACTGGTATAAGGTGGTATCTCAATGTGGTTTTGATTTAAATCTCCCTGATGGCTAATGATGATGAACATTTTTTCATATGTCTCCTAGTCATTTGTATGTCTTCTTTGGAGAAGTGTCTGTTCATGTCTTCTGCCCATTTTTTGATGATTATCTGTTTTGTGTGTGTTGAGTTTGAGGAGTTCTTTATAGATCTTGGATATCAGCCTTTTGTCTGTAGTGTCATTTGCGAATATTTTCTCCCATTCTGTGGTTTGCTTCTTTGTTTTATTGACTGTTTCCTTTGCTGTGCAGAAGCTTTTGATCTTGATGAGGTCCCAAAAGTTCATTTTCGCTTTGTTTCCTTTGCTTTTGGAGACAGGTTTTTAAAGAAGTTGCTGTGGCTGATGTCAAAGAGGTTACTTCCTATGTTCTCCTCTAGGATTTTGATAGATTCCTGCCTCATGTTGAGGTCTTTTATCTGTTTCAAGTTTATCTTTGTGTATGGTGTAAGAGAATGGTCGAATTTCATTCTTCTATACATAGCTGTCCAATTTTCCCAGCACCATTTTATTGAAGAGACTGTCTTTTTTCTACTGTATATTTTTTCCTGCTTTGTCGAAGATTAGTTGACCAGAGAGTTGCAGGTCCATATCTGGACTGTCTACTCTGTTCCATTGGTCTATGTGTCTGTTTTTGAGACAGTATCATGCTGTCTTGGTGATCACAGCTTTGTAGTAAAGCCTGAAGTCAGGTAACATGATGCCCCTGGTTTTGTTTTTCTTTTTTAACATTTCCTTAGCAATTCAGGGTCTCTTCTGGTTCCACACAAATTTAAGGATTGTTTGATCCAGCTGTTTGAAGAACAGTGGTGGAACTTTGATCAGGATGGTACTGAAAGTATAGATTGCTCTAGGCAGTATAGACATTTTAACAATGTCTGTTCTTCCAATCCATGAGCATGGAATGCTTTTCCATCTTTTTTGTGTCTTCTTCAATTTCTTTCATGCGTGTTCTGTAGTTCCTTGAGTACAGAGCCTTTACCTCTTAGGTTAGTTTTATTCCCAGGCATCTTTTGGTTCTTGGTGCTATAGTGAATGGAACTGATTGTCTAATTTCCCTTTCTGTATTTTCATTATATATTGTACTTCTGAGGTTCCATATGAGAAGGGACCCAAGGGCTTTTAAAAAGTGAAAATCAATGCTACAGGCATGTGGAAAATTGGGACTCTTAAAGGGTTGTCCCCTGCAATTATGAAGTCTAAGGTAAATGAGCCAGGCCCTTCTAATGCTGAATGTAGTGGCCTTGATGACTCTCTGTGGCATCTTCCACAGCAGAGAAAGCTGTGCTTCACAACTAGCACCATTTTGGGTCTAAACACCTTTATGTTTCTCATTATCTTCTTTTCTCTTTTGAAATTGGTCATCCATTTTGACCTAGTCAGAAAATCATTTTCAAAAGAAAGGAGGAAATGAACTGAATGCCCTTAAGAAGTCCATGTAAATATGAACAGAGCTATTTACCAGTCCTGTCAAAACAAGCATTTCTGTGGCAAAGCTTTTTCTTCAAGGGGGAGATTTTCAAGTCTAACAGATGTTTGGAACCAAAAACAGCTGTGATCAAGAAATAAATGAGGTGATCCTTGCTAAATAAACTTTTTAAGTCAACTGGGTTCCAGAGACAAAAGTTGGAAGTGGGTACAAAGTGCTTGTGGTAACAGAGCAATGGTTGGTGTGCCCAGTACATGCATGACGTGTAGAAAGTGATGAAGCTCTTTCTGAAAACATCAGAGAAATATGAAGACAAAGTTCATTCATATACATTTAAGAGTTTCTGCAGGTGTGGTCCATGGACCACTCTGGTTGGAATCACTGGGATTTTTTTTTTTTAAAGGTTTATATTTTAGAGAGAACAAGCCAACAAGTAGGGGAAGGGGAAGAGGAAGAGGGAGAGAGAGAATCTCAAGCAGACTCCCTGCTGAGCATGGAGCCCTACATAGGGCTCAATCCCAAGGCCCTGAGATCATGACCTGGGCTGAAGTCAAGAGTAGATGCTTAACTGGCTGAGCCACCCAGGTGCCCGAGCATCACTGGGATTTTGGTTTCAAGGACAGTTTCCTGCAACCCAGCCCAGGCACACTGAATCAGGATTATTATGCCTATTTTCAATGTTTTCTGTGTAATAAGTGGTCAAGAAGTTAGCTAACCAAATCTCAGAGGAACATAGTTAATCCATCCTTTGAAATCTTCACTTGGTATTGATGGGCTGTCTAAAAGTCAGGGGCAGTGGTTCTCTGAAAAGGATTGGTTTATCATAATGGGTTACTCAGCTCTGTGTTTTTTGTTTTTCTTTCTGATGTCTGCTGTTTATATTCAAGGCCACAGTTTACCCGCTTGGAGCTGAGCAATTATAAAGCAAATTTAATCAATAGGAGAACTGACTGACCAACTGAGATCAGTAAAACTTCTCCCCTCACTAGTACTTTCTTCCATGAATGCTAGGTAATTGTTTTAAAGTCAATGCTTCGTCTTCTCCATGTTGACACAGCATGGATGAATCAAGTGACCATACTTTATTTTGAATAAATGAAGTTACTCCAACCTTCTGGAACTGGGGAGACAATGTCACAGGTGTCTATACAGCAATATCTGTAATATATTTCATGGACGGGAAAATTGCAATGTAAAAATTGCAAAATTGCAATTTAATAATTACAGGCATTAGTGTATGTGTGTGTATATATATACACACACATACTAATTATGCATATAATCAATTTAATTAATTTGTCATTTAAATCAAAATATAGAAATTCCATATATAAATATATAATATAAAATATATTAATATAATCAATATGTAATAAATATCAATATAAAAACAGAATATTGATATATAGATTCAAATTATATTTATATGTAAATATATATTAATATATTTGAATTATAGTTATAGAAATATATAATTAACATGTGTCATATCCTATGTAACATATTTAAAGATAAATTTGAGTATATATAAATTCAATGTAATAATATGTACACAGACCTCCAAACACCCTATCTCATAAAATTATCCTTTTTACTGACTTTCCTTCAATACCATGCAGACTGATTCTTCGTTTTGTGTTGCGCTACATTAAAGAGGGTCAAGTATTAGCTTTTTCTTGGTCAATCAGGCTGATCCTCAGTTTGGATCCAGTTTTTAAAGGAAAATGGAGAACAGGAGCAACAGAGTCATTATATTGCCATTTTGTGTGTAATTAACATAGGCTGTTCCACTGAATAGATCTTTGGGAGGAATGCCAGACTCAAGTACTTTGTCCTCTGGGCTCTTGAAACACTTTGTACATTTATCACAGCACATGTGACCATCTAGTTATCTGTATTTATGCCTATGTTTTAATCTCCATTCTAGAATCTCTGACAGGACCATGTCTTGCTCATTCTCTAGCAGTCCCATGCATAAATGTTAACTTAGAAACGTTTACAAAAACAACGCTTTTTATAAATAAAGCCCCCAATATCCTTTGTCTGTACAACATGTTTCCAACTTTCTTTCCTTCCTTCTCAGAAAGTTACAAAACAGACTCAAGTTTTGACAGGCTAATCTCTTACAGAAAATTCTAGAAAAGAGACAAGGTAAGATGAAATTAATGGAAACTGAAATGGACACTTGAAGTCAGCATGCTTGATATTTGTTTCCTTCTTCCTCACTTGACATTCCAATTATGTCTAAATCATACTGGGATACAAACCACCGAGATCAATTACCTCCTTTCAGCAGATCTCATGGAGACAAATGAGAGGGCTGTGACAGCCTTCAGCCTTAGATGGAAATCTCAAGCAGCAGAAGAAGCATTAGTAACCATTGCACAGAGTGATATGCCCTAGGGATACAGACCACACCTGGATTTCTAAAATGGCTAGTTTTCTGGCAACTTCCTCCTAATTTTGCCCATTTTGATGTGAACTTGGAGAGAAACAAACTTTTGTTACATCTGTGCTAGGACAGAGATAAAATGGGAAGCCATGCAACCTATTTTTCCTTATTCATCTCCACTTTGCCTTCCATTTATGCCTTCAGCTCAGCTAATTAAAAAAACAAAGGGACCTTTATTAAGCTCCCTTAAAACAGGGAAGATAAGATTTTTTGATTTATTTGATTTTTTAAAAATCTATTCCTCAAGAGTAGGCCAAAAGAGGGAATATCAGAATTTCTATTTGATTCATTTGATTTTTAAAAAATTTATTCCTGTCCTCAAGAGAAGGCCATTTCTCAGTGTTTCTCCACCATATCTACTACAAATTCCACCGACACAGAATAATGGGAAGAGTCCTAGTGTCTTTCCCACTGGTAACTTCCCCAAAGTTATCCAGATACTACTTAAGATCTGTAAGGCTTTCTGCTATCACAGGTCCTTTTTCTTGTCCTAGGTGCTCTAAAAATGCTAAATCCATATAATTACTTATGGGAAAAAGACACCAAGATAAATGTAAGGATTGGCAATAAAACCCAGAGGAACGAGGGACATCGTCTCAGAACACACATGCATTCAGATGCCTTTTTCACACTGACATTTTTCATCTGTGCGACTCTTTCTCACTGACTGCTAAATGAGCTAGACTATGTTTCTCTGCAATCTGAAACTTAGATTATGAATTTTCAAGCAACCTCTGACTTCAGCTGCAGGCACCTATCCCCTGAAAGGTGTTCCTGACAATGCGTGATGTTGGTTGGCTTCCTTGGTCAGCAGCCAAAAGTAGAATCTTAGTACTGAATCTTAGTATTTGAAAATGTAGGTCATTGGGGTGCCTGGGCAGCTCAGTTGCTAAGCGTTTGCCTTCAGCTCAGGTCATGATCCCAGGACCCTGAGATGGACCCCTACCTCAGGCTCCCTGCTCAGCAGAAGCCTGCTTCTCCCTCTCTCACTCCCCCTGCTTGTGTTCCCTCTCTCGCTGTCTCTCTCTGTCAAATGAATAAATAAAATCTTTAAAAAAGAAAAAAAGAAAAGAAAATGTAGGTCATCAAATCTAATGCTCCTGGGTGGCATTAATCTGTTTCTGTTTGCAGTGTTTAGTCATTCATGATTCAGAAAAAAAAATTGGTAAGATTTTTAAGGAATGAAATTAGTTAGGGAAAGGGATCTGTGACTCATTTTAAACTATGACAGAGGAGAAATAGAAAATCTAGTAGGACAATAAGGGAAAAAGAGAATTTGGCCATTTCTTTTGGGAAGCGTGTGCCATAGCACAGAGACCCATTTGCATGGGTATAGATAAAGTCTGTCTTCCTCTATCACCAGTAATCTCATCTTCAAAAGTTAATTAGTTTTGCCAATTATAACTTGCTTCCAAAGTGATGCCATTTCAAATTCATATTCTTGGAAGGTGGTTAATAACAGGGAATTTAAAGGCAAAATAGCAAGTTCACAAAAGTTAAACCAGAATGTGTGTAAATTTCATTCACTTCTTTAAGATTATAAAATGAAAAGCTTTAGAGTTGAATATACACATTTACCAGTCCTTGGACCTGTATTATTTATCTAACCATTTGTAAATGATTTTGAAACATTTTAAAGCATATTTGAATAACCAAAAAAAAAAAAAAAAACCCCAAAAGCAAAAATCAATGACTCCAAACTCTGATTCAAGGTTTAGTAAACAAGGTATGTGTGTTTTCTATAATCAATTTTATATGTACAATGATACCCATTTATTTATATATGTTTGTCTATATGAACATATAGTTACACATTTATATTTATTTGTAGTGAAATATATCCCAACTCTGTTGGACTTTTTGGGAATCAAAAAAGAAATTCTTGGTGAATGTAGTCAGAAATGGGCTCATTTTTGTTTGTTTTTTGAGTTTTTTTTTTTTTTTTTCAGCATAAAGAAAACACACTCCCGGGTTGCCTGGATGGGTCAGTGGGTTAAAGCCTCTGCCTTCGGCTCAGGTCATGATCCCAGGGTCCTGGGATCGAGCCCCGCATTGGGCTCTCTGCTCAGCAGGGAGCCTGCTACTCCGTCTTTCTCTGCCTGCCTCTCTGCCTACTTGTGATCTCTCTGTGTCAAATAAATAAACAAAATCTTAAAAGAAAACACACTCCTGTAAAATACTGTTCCTTGGAAGTGCTTTTTTAAATCAGTTATACATGTGTGGCTAGACAACTTCTTATTCAAGCGAAATAAACATGGTTAATTCTGGCAGTTATTCAAATGACACAGAGCAACGTCACAAATTCATTTATCAGGATAAATTTATAATTGCTTTCCTGGAGCAAGAGCATACTTCTATTCTAACAGCCTATAAAGTAAATAAATGCAGACTTGTATATTTGGGTTGGCAAATATAAAGTTTCTCTTGAAGTTTGTATTTTCTTAATAACTATTTCTAAGTGTTTCTTAAAAGTTTTTAAGTTTTAAGTTTAATAATTCCCAAGGTTAGAAATTAGATCTTAATTCTCCATCTTCATGCTATTTAATTCTTTGATGATCCACTTGGTTTATATGTTTGCACACAACTACACTTTTGCACACTGGTCATAAAATAAACAGAACTAAAACTAAACTTTGGCTTGCCAGAATTGCCAATTAAAGTTAGAAGGGCATGGTATTCTAACTCTTATTTGGGTCTGGGTCGGGGGAAGGAAAAGAGTCTATCTATATGATGCCTGACACTAATATTATACTATGTGTTAATTGGAATTTAGGTAAAAACTTAATTTTTTTTTCCAAAGGAAAGTTGGAGGAAAAAGAGGAACCCACACTGGTCAGCTCTGTTTACAGCCAGGAATTCACTGATTTTATCTTTTGGGACTACATAGAATAGTAAAAAAAATAAGAAATTACAATACAAAGGGGACGCTAAAGGGAACTTAAGTGCACCTACAGCCAAACAACAGGACCACTGAAGTACTACGTAAGAAACATGAATGCAGATGTCACAAAATCCATTTCAGTGAATTTCTGTAATAGACCAGGAAGAGTCCTGACCTGGGATCGTGGCAAGTACGTAACTGCTCTGTGCATCTGTCCCCCTGGTTCCACCCAATCTCTAAGGCGTGTACCATTTCCCCTACATACAAAACAGAATCAGGAAGAGCAACTGAGCAAAAAACTGTAACACTTTGAAAGTATACAACCCATAATAGAACAAAAGGGAGGCCCTGGACCCAGACCCTCAGTGTGCACAGACCTAGAAGACCTGAAATGCTGAGACCAACAGTTCACTTCTCCATGAATTTTCTGAAAAGGAAATGTGCATTCTCAATGCAGCCTTGTGTCTACTTTGTGGAAACACCGTACGGTGATTATAAGCACTGGGAAGGCAGAAAGGAAGCCAAAGCTAAAAACTGTGTAAATTCTTCAGGTATGTTTGCAAAAGGAACACACTGCTATATATAAATCGCTGAGCACTATGGCTAAATTTATAATAAAATCAAAGCACAGTTGAGGATCCCGAGCTCTGGTTCGTAACCCACATAGAGGCTTTCGGGCTAGTGTTCTTTTGAGTTTTTTAGTTAGAGAATGGACCAATACTTACAATGAAAGGAGAACAAAAAAGTAGTATCAATTTGCCAGGAAGCAAACTTCGATTTCATGCTTATGAATATTGGCTTTTGTTTTCGGTTTTTTTTTTTCATATCAAAAGCTTTAAGGGGGCCTGAAATCACTGTCCCTGTATGCCCTGTTAGCTGGAAGGCCTGTGACTCTCCTGTATTCAGGTCAGGAAGGGTGCTGTGTGAATGGCCACCTGGTGGACGGTGAGGCATGGAGTGTCCCGCACCGGGCAAGTTCACCAGTCACTCACTATTATCATTACACGCTTGTCTACCTACTAGACTTCCTAGGAGCTCTCGGAGGCTAGGAAGAGTTGTTATGCTTTTTCCTATCTGCACGTGTGGTGCCCAGTGGGCACTTTGTGTGTGTTTGTAAAAGGGATAAATAAAAGATCCCATCTCCTCTGGGGCTCCTTTCTTCCACCAGGTTCATGGGTTAGGAGAACCGATTAGGTGAGAAACTTCCTTATTTAAAAATTCAATGACCAGGGGTGCCTGGCTGCCCCTGTCTGAAGAGCGAGGGACTCTTAATCTTGGGGTTGTGAGCTTGAGCCCCCCCATGCTGGGTACAAGATTATGTAAATCAATAAGATCTTAAAAAAATAAAAATAATGGTGAGTGCTGTGAAGTGTGTAAACCTGGCAATTCACAGACCTGTACCCCTAGGGCTAATAATACATTATATATTCATTAAAAAAATTAAAAAATTAAAAACAAACAAAAAACAAAAACAAAAATAAGTAAAAATAAATAAATTCAATGACTCCTCCTGAGTTTTCTTCCTTAAACTTATTCACACATCAGGATAAGCTATTTTGATCAATAATACTGGAGTGCTTGGATTTTTACCACTCCCTGGGTGGGACCTCAGATTGGTAGGGAAGGCGGGAAGGGAGGTCCTTTTTGGGGTTGGGGCTTTGGACCGTTGAAAATACCAACAGGGGACAGACAGACCAAGGAAAGTGCATGGGCAGGAGGCCAGGAAGGACGTACAGAGGACCAGAGTGGTTAGAGGCTCTGCTTTTTGAGCCGATCTAGAAGGATTTGACAGCACAGGCCACCCAAAGTTTTGGTAAACCTTTGGCCTTTGTAAACATGCAGCAGTTTGGTGAAGCTGGTGTTTGGAGGTTGAACCGGAAAGCTGCACATCCCAGCTTCTCCCAAAGTTCTTGCATGAACCATAGGGTCTGGATTAGCTGTCCTTGTTGTGTTCAAACCTAGTCCCTGCTTCTCCATAGTGGGAAGAGCAGAAGAGAGAAGAAATGAAGAGAAGTGCTATGACCCCTCTTTCCCCTTTTTTCTTCCTTATTAGTCTGGTCTAGTGGGGCTTTCATGGAATTTCTCACTTCATAGGACATCTAGAATATCTTCCCTACCACCTTCCCAAGACCAAACGTCTCCATCAATGGATACGATCTCTCAGAGCTTTGAACACAGGCTTTGTACTCAAAGGTCTCTTACGGGGCCTGGTAAATTACCTACCCGCCTTCTTCTGAATATTTATGCCCAAATGCCAGGATGTCAGATGCCCGTCCACTCCCATCACAGACAACAACAGGCACGGGAGGGGTGTCTCGAAGGTACTCCAAGACAATCGAGATCACATTGGGTCCTCCTTCCACAATGAGCGCCACCACCGGAACGCCTTGACCGATTCCTGCATTAAAAAAGGAAAAGAAAAGGAAAAAAAAAAAAAAGAGAAAAGAACACAAAGCCAGCAAACCAAAGAAACAAAAAAGGGAAACAAAAAGCACAAACTAAAATTACTGAGCACGGGGGAGATAACAACATATGAAGGGATAAAATACGGAGCAAAAATTGTACAGAAAATCCTTTCGCAGAATCTCCCCACCACAGAGTCTATCTGACTTTGCCCTCTCCCCGGACAGAGCTCCCGGGGTGCTGGGGCTGGTGAAGGCACCCACCACCCTACTTTCCGGGGGCAGGAGGGGTGTGTGCACAGGGTGAGGAGGGAGAGGAAGGAAGGTTAGTAGATGAAGTCCTGAGCCAGCAACCGGAAGATTGGAAGCTAAATGTGACCTTAAGCAAGTCTCCTTTGTACCCAGTGGTTTAGTTTCTTACGTGGAAAACGGGAATTTAAAATAGGTCAGATCCCTGATGTCATCACAGTGCTAAGAAAACACCTGAAAGGTTCCCTTTATTAAAGATTACCAAAATCAGCTGGGGACATATTTACACTTGTTGAGTCAACTACTGGCTACATTAGGGGGTCTATGTATATCTGACCATAAATGATCTTCTGGATTATGGGTTCTTAACAGCATAGTAGTCATGATAAAGAATGACTACTTGGCATCTGCCAACTGCCTCCTGCTATTACTGTGTCCTCACCATTGAGCAAGGTGCGAGGCACATGGTGGGTGGTCTGGAAACAGGTGTTGAATTCAGTTGTTGAATTCTGGGGTGTCCCAGACTTTTTCTCAAGTATTTCAGCTATTCCTGGTGAGCTCAAAGATGTAAAACTTGCCCTAACATCAGCAGTCACATAGGGTTCAACCCAACATATTAAAGACGAGTGTTAAAAACGAATGTCCATGAGAGACAACGATGAAAAAGAAATGAAGAAGTTCATTTTCAAGTGACCTCTCCAAGGGTCGGCACGGTTCTCGAACTACTTCTCTTGCTCATTTTGGTATCACACGGCATTTTCTCACTCTTCACCTTCCCAGAATAGTTAAGGAATTGAGAAGTACCATAAAAATGAGATGGTTTAAAAAAATGATGGTTTTATACAGAGAAGCTATCTTAAAAAAGAAATAATCAAGATTCTGTACCACTTCTGTAAATACGAACTAAAAAAAAAGCCTTTAGTCATCTCAGTTTTTCCCTTTCCCCCTCCTGTTGTGGGTTGTTTTTTTTTCCCCCTTTTATCCAGAAACTGCTGCCCTGTGAGAAACAATAGTATTTCTTGCTCCATTAAGAACGGATTGTGTTTGGGGTGCCTGGGTGGCTCAGTGGGTTGAGCCTCTGCCTTCGGCTCAGGTCATGATCTCAGGGTCCTGGGATTGAGCCCCGCGTCAGGCTTTCTGCTCAGCAGGGAGCCTGCTTCCTCCTCTCTCTCTGCCTACATGTAATCTGTCTGTCAAATAAATAAACAAAATCTTTAAAAAAAAAAAAAAAAAAAAAAAAGAAGGGATTGTGTTTGATGTGGGTGACCTGTTACACTTCTACAGTATTATCAGTACCCTGGGGACTTCTCTTCACTAAGTCAGTGTTTTTCATGGTTTGATTTTCATCTTAAAGGAATGGTCCACAATGTTAGTTACACAAAAATGGGTGCTATTTTTAAATCAACATATTAAAAGTATAAGAAAATGATGATTGTGGGTCCCAAGATTTCTTTTTGTACTCCAGAGGGAATTATAGGAGACGGATGACCCATGGTGCCATTGGATGTTCCTGTGGATGGAGAACATTTGAAAATTCCTGCTTTAGGTCCAAGGGGAGGGAAGCGGGAAGTGGGAAGCAAAAGGTCAGTGCGGCTGCCCTTTGGCTCAAAGACCATTAATGATTCAGACAAAATGTCCCTTTAAAACTCCATTTATGGGGGTACCTGGGTGGCTCAGTGGGTTGGGCCTCTGCCTTCAGCTCAGGTCATGATCTCAGGGTCCTGGGATAGAGCCCCACATGGGGCTCTCTGCTCAGCGGGGAGCCTGCTTCCCCCTTTCTCTCTGCCTGCCTCTCTGCCTACTTGTGATCTCTGTCAAATAAATAAAATCTTTAAAAAAATAAAACAACAAAAAATAAAACTCCATTTGCATGTCTATGAAGGAGATGTTTTCCCCACTGGTGATCCTGAGGATTAAGTAAGTTCCTGTTGAAAGGCTCTTTGAAAATCAAGGGCTAACTTGAAATGTTAATACAGCACACTTGTTTATGAAGGGACTTTGCTGACATAGGAAATAGCCATCCCTACATGGATTTGTATCTTCATACATGTTAGAAAAGGGTCTCTTTTCCAATATTTAAAATTTTTATGAGGCATTTCCCAAAGAACTATGATATTTAATTTTTCCCTTTTCCTTGGGTTAGTACATGTATTGTAGGGCTTCATATCAAGGAACAGTAATACGCCATTCTAGCTGTTTTATACCAAATGATATATTTAGACTCATTCTAGGATCTTCCAAGAGAGGCATTTGCCAAATTCTGATTTTGGGCATTGATTCTGTCGGTGGAATCTTTACTCCAACTTACAGACCAATTGTGATCCACTCAATATTCTCATGGAGAACGAAGTCTTAGAATGAGCCTTCTAGAATTTCCAGTTATCTACAACCTCCCAGACAACAGGCAAGACAGCTGGAAACCTCTCTTCTCTTTGAGGGGATACATAGGATTGCCTCCAAAGGATCAATTTTCATAGGGTGACTTGAGAGCAATAAACTGTCAAATGACTTCATATCAGTATTTTTATCAAATTGTTGTAACCGTAGAAACACAGACACATTTTAGATGATCAAACTTCTTATATTTGGAATGAAGCCATTATCGATCACAAGGATGAGAACAACTATATTAATTTATATTATTATTATATCCATGCTATTATATATCCCGTGCTAAAAATTGGATGAAGTATCAAGATATCATCTCCTTTTTCAACAGTTCTGATTATATCTGGCCTCCAAATTCTCTTCCATTTCCTACAGTGATAATACATGGAAATTTGTTCCATAGACAACAAAAGCTCTTATAGTCCAAAATAAAGTACTTACTGTCTAAAATAAAGTACTCTTGAATTTCTTAGTTATGGGAGATAGAGAAAGAGGCTATATCTAAAAATTTCATGCTTTATGTAAACTACCAGAATATGGTAACATTAAGTCTTTCTGTCAGGAAACACACACACACACACACACACACACACACACACCCGCCTTTGTTTCTGAGAAAAGAAAATGACATCAAATAATCAGAAATGCACAAAAGCAATGGTTCTTAGACCATTTTTTGGAGAAAAGGGTCTCTGAATACTTTTGTGACTCTGATGAAGGCTAGTGACTCTCCAGAAAAATAAACATACATAGGGATAATCAAAAAAGTGTGTCTATGCAATTTCAAGGGTATACGGATCTTTGAGAGTGACTCATGAAAACCTGCGAGTGGACCCTTATAAAACTCCACCCTAAATTAACCACATTGTTCTGTGAAGCCCTGTGAAAGATGTTCTGGAATGGGTTTTCAAGTGAAACTCTATGCCCAAGGGAACTCTGTCACACTGTTGCTGTTCAGGTCCACTGACGGGCTACACTTCCACAGCAAACACACGGTCTGTAGGATCTCACCCTTCTCTTCACTCTTTCTCTCATTTTTCTTTATTTCTTCTATTCACAGTTAAGTTTCCAAGTTATATTTTGGACACAGGATATTAAAAACACCCTAGAGGGGCATCTGGATGGCTCAGTGGGTTAAAGCCTCTGCCTTCGGCTCAGGTCATGATCTCAGAGTCCTGGGATTGAGTCCCACATCGGGCTCTCTGCTCAGCGGGGAGCCTGCTTCCCTCTCTCTCTCTGCCTGCCTCTCTGCCTACTTGTGATCTCTGTCTGTCAGAAAAAAAAAAATGTTAAAAAAAATACCCTAGAGATAGTCACAAATACAAAAATTAGACTCTGTAGTATATGACCTCTTTAGTTAAAAAAAAAAAAAAGCGCCTTTTAAACTATCAAGAAGAGTACATTTTCTATTTAGGACATAAAGAAAACATTTTTCTTTCTGGAATCCACTGCATATTCAGCTTGATTCACATGACCTGCTACTATTTTCTCCATGCCCATAACAAAATTAATACAAATTCCTTTGAAGATAGCTACAAATTTATACCATGTAGGCTAAACCTACTAGCCATTCACACACACACAAAATAGTTGTTCAGATTTATAGTTTTGTTGTTGTTGTTGTTTTAATACATTTCCTCTGCTTTTGGGGAAAAATAGGTAAATTCCTTAGTTGATCACAATAATTTTTCATTTTCTACTATAACCAAAGGTTTTCCTTTGAAATCCAAATGATTTCCATTCGAATTTAATTTTAGAGTAATGTGGAGTTGCTTAAGCAGGAAGAGGCAAAATGCTTGCCACACCCCCAAGCTTTTGCAATGTTGTAGCTACGAGCGCAGCCTTCAAAACTGTGGGTTGGTTAATGGATTTAACAGCTACATTTGACAACATGCCAGGTTGACCTAGGGCTTTCAAAATACAAACTGAACCCCAGTTCACTGTTCTTTGCAGAAGATAACCTCTTGGATTTCTGTCACATTTTGTTCTGGCAGCAATGTCCTTTAGCTTGGGCTCCCAGTAAGGCAGGAAGTATCAAATTTGGCTTAAGCAAAACCTGGGTTGGGTGTTTGTTGGGAGGAAGGGAGGTAGCAGGAATAGGAGAATGTCTTAAAATTCCAAAAGGCTTCCCTCACCCTCTTTCTCGCTGCTGATTTGAGATCGTAATCTATGATCAGTTCAGACACTTGGGAAAACATTCACAAGTAGTAGTGAAATGCCTGGATAATATGATAGTTTTGACCAAAGGAAAGAAACACTTTGGCATTATGTCAACATCACCATATATGATCTAAAATGCCTATGGGCCTAAGGAATATTTTATTTTCTGTTGGAAATTGTTTGTATTTACATGAGGATGGAGTATGGAATGTTGGTCTTTGGTAGGCCATCATGATATAAACCATAGATTAGGTGATTCTTATAGGAGAGACCATGTAGAAAGGAGGGTTCAAACTCTCCATGAGAGACGACTTCCCAAAGATCTTAATGCATTCAAGACTGAGTCTGCCAATGGTGGGTGGGCCTTTCTGTCAAGCCCCTAAAATTGTGCAGCAATAACACGAACACAGTTAATACACTGGCCTTACCACCTCTGGGATTATGTGACTCTTGATGATTTAGAAGTTTGTGTGGAGAATTCACATGCTCTGAAATTATGCATATGGTAGGATTTTACCAGTATATTTTATATTTCACAATTTTAAAGTTGCATAATTAAAATTGGCATTTAATTTTAAAGCATTGGACATGTCCCCTTCATCCAACTTCTCACTTGAATTGCCTGGTCTTTGGTTCACTGGTTGACTCTACCAACAGAACACTATCCACTATCTCCTGTATTTGGACCACATAATGAAGCCATAAAAACTCAGCAATTGCCTCAGATTTTGCATTTCTCAAACAGAACTTTGCACAGACTTGGAGGGTCTTAGTGGTTACTATAGTGATCGGAAGACAAGCAGTAAGCTGTTTACCTCATTTTAAGGGACACCGATTTGCTGCCTACTCAAGCAGTAATGGCTGAAGTTTGTGTAATACACAACTTTCAACAGATAGGCTCAAAATGAGATTCTTGACGTTCTTATCTATTTAGTGTATCTCTTTTATGGTCAGAGAAATTGTGGATAGATTTATGAAAAGGATGTAAATCTGGTAATCACTTGTGTTCAACTGACAACACTCAAAGCTATTCTTGTTTATTAAGTTTATTAAGGTGCTTTTATAATTAGGAAGATTCATAACCCTTGAATATTCAGGAACAACTATAGAATATTATGGTCCAGAAAGAGAATATTTTAATATGCTGTATTTTGTGAAAGGAAACGTAATTGGAAATTGTTGAGCTATCAAGGAACAGGGTGAGCCCAAGAAAATATCTAGGGAATGATGTAAGAAAAAACTCTAGAAAATGACATAAGAAAACACCTTTCCTTCTTCTGAAAAGATCTTTTCAGTCTTCTGTGGAAGTAGATGTTTTCGATATTGTCTTCATGTTTTAGAGGTAGGATATACTATCTACTCAAGACAACAGAACTATAACTGGAATGTGGCTGGCCTTCCTTGAAATGAGTAATAAATTCAATTAATTATCTGTTGGTGAATCATGGTGGTATAACAATTGGTCAACACCAAACCCACTGTGAACCACTGCTATGCGTCATTGTAATTACTCTATCTTTTTGCCACTATAATTCTGCACCTAAATTGATGCTTAGGAAAGCATTTGGAGATACAAAATACCACACAAACTCTTAGGCAGCGAAAATAAAGCCACATACAACAAGATGCTTCACTTGTGAATGCTCACGGTTCTTGAGTGGGAAGGAAATTCCTGGAAAGATGGCTGGGGTCTTTCCTGGTGGTGGGGACTTCCCAACATATAGAATTTCCAATTCTCTTTAGGATTAGGCAGTGGGAAAAGAATGCGAATTTCTTAAATGTCCTTTCTGGCCATCACCAATTCCTAGAGCAATTCCCTTACTGATATTCAATGTAATGGGTCCCCTCCCTATACAGTCCTTCCTGTTTACAGCTAATGCCAGTATGCCAGATAAACACACATTGTGTTTTATTTTGCCATTAAATCTCAGCGAATTTGGCTGAAGACAGGGGGTTGTTAAGCCACCGAAGATACAGAGTTCGAATTAATGGGAAAGCCTCTCTTAGTGATCAATGATTGAAAGCCGGTGGTGGACCCTTTCTTTTCCTGGGGACCGAGAATGCAAAATCTATGAAATTAATGTGGCAAAACCCTTTTTGTCCAGCCTCTTTTCAATACTGTTGAACTCATTTATTTTAAGCGTTATCCTTGCTACTGGTATTTCGTGGAAATGCTGGACTAGCTCCCAACGGCTGGCTTTTCTTGGAGATTTTCTTGCTTTAATTTTCTGTCTGGTCATCAGAGAGCAAAGGACAGACTGGGAAGGTGCATGAGTGGATTAAGTGAGGCATCCTGTAGGCCAGCCACGGTACACTGTGGCAGGCGTACCACACCACATGCGTCATGTCCTCCACGTCCACACTCCCCTGTCAGAGAACTGACCCCTCCATAGAAGGTTGGCCTTATTTGGCTTCTTTCAAAGCCGTTGGACTAGAGGTGGATTTTGGAGCTGCAGTGGGCCACACTTCCCTTCCTGGAATTGGAGTGGAAATCCCTAGGCCTGGAGTGAGTAACTATAAAGTGGGCGGGCGGGAGTGAAGCCTCTGTGAGCTGTGGCTCTAATGGGATCCTAAAGGGTGTTTACCCAAGCCGAGAAGAATGTATGTGGGAAGAAAGGAAGGGGCAGGGGGTACCGCGGAGAAGGGTTTATATGACCTGAGTGAGGGGGGTGAAAGGGTTTGTCGTGTGTGTGTGTGTATAAGTGAGAGACAGAGAGACAGACAGAGAGAGGGGGAGAGAGAGATTTATAATTAGTATTTATAAAACACGTAGAACAGAGTCTGACACTTGAGGGCCATATGGTTAAACAAACACATAAAAAGATTCTTATTTATATTTATTAAGCTTATACAAGATTTCTACTTTAAGTATATGTAAATATTCATGCGGAGGAAAGAAAAATAAATGCATTTCATATGTTTAAACTGAAAGTATGCTCTACAAATTATTTGAAACATATTTTTCCAAAGTTTGAATGTTCTCTCACACGGACCAATAATAAGCTTAGGAAGACAATTTTTATTTTATTTTTTTAAATCTTGTATCTAAAAGGCTAAATCTTTGTGGTTTGTGGTATGTGACTCTTTCTGGAGGGGGTGTTTGGTGACTTTATGCATTACTCCCCAAATGCCTTCTACTTTGGGCCTCTCCTTGGTGCTTTGATCAGCTTGGAAAGCCTTGTGAGTTCTGTGGGTTGGACAACAATGTAAACGCCAAATAACAAAACCCATAAACTGACTCCAAGTCTATTATATGCTAATGAAGTAACTTGGCCCTTGACTTTGTCAATGGGAAACAGCCATCCCCTCATGGCCAGCCAGCTCTGATTGAAATATCCTGCTATTAATGTTCACATATTTCCAGGACATCCAAGTAACATTCTCTGTGAATCCTTTCAATAAAAAGGGACCAGCCAGTCCCAGGGGCTGCAGGGCAAGTATTACTTTAATAAAAGGAAAGAGCCAGCATTTTCTTTGAGGCCATTGTTTGCAGGCTGAATGTTTTAATGTGATTGATCTAAGTCTACAAGAAAAGTCGCCCAGACAAAGCTAGAGGCTTCTTAGTTTCTACTCTGTTCAAAACTCACATCAAAAGGCATCCCCTGCCTTCTCAAATGTAAGGTAATCAGAATGGTTCTAACTTATTTTACTTTACAATACTTTGCCTATCCTCCCCTATAAATGTGCCAGGATCTAGGTCCACAGCCAAAGTTCCTTTGGCTTCTTGGTGGAATTAGCAGGCAGCAGAGCAGCCCAGGGAATTAGGGATTGAACAAAGCCTGGAAAGACCAGGCCCCCAGGGCAGGACAGAGGTGGGAGGAGAGGGAGGCGGTAGGAATGAGAAATACTGCAGGTAATGGCAAATGGTGACACGTGTATTAATTTGCCCTTCCAAAAAACAAACAAACAAAACCCTCTTTGTATCAGTTAAGACAGTCTGGGATTACTTCTTCCCACCCCAAATGTGAAAAGGTCTCTTCTCTCTTTAAGGAATGTTCTTTTTGACTTACTGTCTGTGAGGAAGTCATACTCACCCTGCAGTTCTCAGGTTCAAAGACAAGTCTCCCCGAGCCCCTTCCCCTCTTACCCCACTGGGCAGAATGAACCATTCTCACTTGTGTTGCCTTGTAGCATGTGCTTTTGTTAAACGCCCATGCCGATGAGTATATTTTATAACTTCATCCATCAGGGACTTGGTTGTAAATAAAAACATTCTCATAGTACCTTTCATCCCGGAGGTTTAGTTCATTACTGACATGTCTGGGCACCTCTTTCCTCTTCTAGGTAGGCTTATCCCTGCATGTCACCCAGTGCTCTACACCGGGTAGTTGCTCACTAAAACTCGGGGTCCAGAAGGGAGGCGGGAAGGCAGGACACTGCATTACCATCCGGTGGCTTCTGATTTCTTAGAGGTTGAATGACAGTGTCATTATTTCCACATAAAGTTTTAGATGTTTTCTGACATAAGCAATTTCCCCTCAGTCAACTGGTCTGAGTTCCAGGGCACTGAGATCTGATTTGAATTCTCATGAAGTCAGGAATTATTCCAAATGCCTCGTTCCTATGCTCATTGGTATGCTCATTGCTGTGGACTACAGAAGTGGATCTTGATTTCCCTGCCCCAACAACCATCACCCCAGGCTAGTTCACACCATAAACACAGTCTTCTCTGGAGCCATCTTTAGTGGGTTATAGACAAAAGCCCACACCTTTCACGTGTCCGGTGAGGCTCCCCAGGTTCTGGCCCCAGCCTTCATCTGCAGCCTTATCTCCCTCCCCAACCCTCTGTCCACCCTAATTCTGATCTCATCAGACTATCCTCAGGATCCGCCGTGGAAGATTCTTAGCCGTCCTAATTTTTAGAGGGAAGTACCTCTCCCTGCTTCCCGTTTCTTGAAGAAGAATGAGGTCTCCCAGCTTCCCCAGGGGCCCTGGACCTACAGCTGTGTGTGCTGGGGTGGGGGTAGGGGGCTAAAGTGTCGGGGACCGCCTCCGGCCGGGAAAGTCCCCGCCATTACAAGATGGCGCTTGGCTCACTGCCAGCAAAATATGCTGCAAGTAAACACCGAACTTTCTGGTGAAGCCCACCTGAAGGAGGACATAGTCATTGGCTGTTTCAAATTTAATCAGTATAATAACAGGACTCTCATTGGCTCTCCCCATTGTTTGGCCCCTTATTGGTCACCCTGACACATATAAGCTAAGAAAGTTGTCGAAATGAAGAGAAGAAGCATTAACACCATGCCAGGCTGGTTGTCGTTCTTGCGGGCCGAGGGCGACACTAAAGGCTCCTTGTGGGATGCTGACTGATCTGGGGGAGCCATTAAGCCCATTTGGCCAACAGACTTAAAGCCACATCTGCTAACTTGCCCAACAACAGAAACTGGTATTTTGGGTCCCATCAAGTTCTTTTTTTATTTCTCAAATTGTTCAGCGTTTAGCTGAGGAACACAGGTGCTATTTGCTGAGGTCCCTCAGAGACGGCCAACTCCATCTTCAAAGTCCTGCTCAAATGTTACTAATTCCTGAGGTAGTTCCTAGCTCCCTTGGGTAGCATTAATCATTCATTCCTTTGTAGTCCACCATCGATTTGTTTTTCTTCTACAAATCTTTTTGGCAATTATTTTATTCTGTCTTGCTTTAGTGAAAGGTTCACCCACTAGATTTTAAATTTCTTGGGACAGAAAAACCCCTACCTCCATCCCTCTTAGACAACATCCTGGTTTCCAAAGTGCTTCACACATAGACGGTAGTTTAAATACTTGTGAAATAAAACAAAATTAAAATGCACCATATCTGGGGTCTAGACCTTGGGACTAGCACAGCTGAAGGGACAGGAATAAATTGGTGGTTATAAAGGGACTGAGTGCCTTATCTCAATTCTATTGATGTGTCCTGCTGACAGTAGAAATGATAGCCATAAATGGCTTCAAAGTGGCCTCATGCTGGCCTTTCAAAGGCCTTAACTAATGGGACCCAGCAGTAGTCAGAGACCTAGAGAAGAAGGTGCTGAGTCACCCGGAGGGATGCTCACATTTCGCTTGTCCTCTTGGATTAGGTCTGGACGAGTCCAGATTCTTAGCGACTCAAAGAGCCAATTTCGGTTCAGCTGTCTTGTACTTTTAAATTGAAGGCTCATTGTTTCTCAGAATTGGACCCAGCTGGAGTGACAATGTGTTCTGGCCATGGAGGGGGAAAGACGTAAACAAAGGTTTACAATCTTCCCTTTGCTGGGACGACAGCCACCAGAGCTATTACTTCCTCCAGATAAAACGAAGACGGAGCTACATGACTGAAATGACAACCCGATTCTGTTCCCTCTGAGGGATGATTCAGCAGTGACGGTGCTGTGGGCTAAGAGTGGCCTTCATTCACCACCAAGGTTATTAAAATAACCGACTGCCCCATCATACATGAGACGAAGGAAGTATTCTGATTATTTGGGATCTAGTAATGGCACTGAGTCCAATTTCTGACCAGCAGTTGGGAGAAATGACAAATTTTTATTTGATTACTTGGGCATCTTTTCTAAAGGACAATGTGTCACGTCTAATCAAATCTTTACTGTGATTAAATGCTCAGTGAGAAATACGAATGACAAGGTCACGAGGAACCTTCTTTCCCCTGGTTTCAAGTTTCTGTGTGGACGGAGGTCTATTAGGGTAACACACCTTGCCCCTTGTCCTTCCATTACTCCTCTCCACATAGAAAATTGAGTAAATTGATTGGTGGTGACTGTGTGTCCATGTTTCTCTGGGGGATAGAAGAAATCTACTGAAAGTCTCCCATTAAAGAAAATTTGGTTTCTTTCTGCCTTTACCTCCACGGACCAGTGCCAGTTACTGCTGTTAGCAAAGGTGTCTTTTATAGACAAAAATTTCTTCTCTGAGTGGCTGTCTGGAGGCCGAAGTGAGTAGGCAAACCCTTTTGGCTTTCACACTAAGTCATTATTTCCAACAACTTCACCATTAATAAAAACGATATTTTGATCTCCATCTGCCTGACTCTGGGGTCCAACTCTCAGTCAGTTTCAGTGTTGTCCCATCGAGGGTGAAGTATAATTTATTGGGCTTTCCTGAGCTCCAACACCATGAACTACAATACCGTCCTTTCTCCTCCTGGCCTTCACGTTGTAGCACAGCATCTAACAAGCTCAAGCCTCTGGTTCAGATCTGCGAATGTGAAATTATCTTTCAAGTGCAAATATGGCCTTCTCTGAAAGACAATTTTTTAAAATGTTTTTATAGCTCCTCAAAAGGAAACAACAGTTACAAAATGCTAAAAACAAACAAACGAACAAACAAAAAACCCCCCAAACAACCCTAGTTGTAAATGGAGCCCAAACAAGGTCATTTATGAATTTCTGGGTCACTGTGAGTCATCTCATGTAGTAGAGTCTGCTCAGCCAGATGGCTGAAGGCTGTTTCTTTTTCTCTTAGGGGAGGGAGTGGTTGCTGAACACCTACCGGCTGTGGCCAGCAGCCAGGTGGGTTGCACTGGCTTACTCAGTCTACTCAACAACCCTCTGATGGACATATTATTATCCCCATTTTATAGTTAAATAAACTGAGGCCTACACCATAAACTGCCTATCTGAACTGGGTTTCAAACCAGGGCCTATTAGGAAATGCAGAGTCTGGACACTGTACTCTTCTGGGTTGTCGCTCACAGGGGTGACCATAGGATTTAGCTCTCAAAGGCCAGGACACGTTTGCAAGGGAAGGGGCCATCCATCATGAATAGTTTTTCCGGGGTGACAGGTCTAAGCCAGAACTATCTTGTCCGGGACAAACCAGTACATAGGATCACTCTACGTCTCTCATGTCTTAGCATCTCAGACTGGTTTCTGGAAGATTCTTTTTTTTTTTTTTTTTTTTAAAGATTTATTTATTTATTTATTTGAGAGAGAGAGACAGTGAGAGAGAGCACGAGCGAGGAGAAAGTCAGAGAGCGAAGCAGACTCCCCATGGAGCTGGGAGCCTGATGCGGGACTCGATTCCGGGACTCCAGGATCACGCCCTGAGCTGAAGGCAGTCGTCCAACCAACTGAGCCACCCAGGCGTCCCGGTTTCTGGAAGATTCTAAACATGGATGCCACCCTCCGATATTCAGAAAGGGGCCCGAGTCTGCTCGCTGTTCCTTTGCTACATCGCATCCAGGCTTAATAAGGCCAAGGCTCACTGCTGCCCCTCTCTGATTCCCTGGGATCAGGTTTCCAGCTCCTTCTAAACCATAGCTGTTCCTAATCACAGATACTCCTTCCTGTTAGGTTCTCGGAGGGAAGAAGCTCCAGGGAAGGATTAGATCATTAAGCAAAGGAAAATAGCATCTACAATCCAGCAGCACCTGCATAAATCCTGGAGGGGAAAAAATATCGATTTAAAGTTTTTCTCATTCTAGCATATCCTTGATGGTGTTGAAAACAAATCCCTTCTACTTTACTCTCATAAATAAATGCCTCATTACATTCTATTACTTAAACACATTGGAGTGCCAGGATGAGGAATCAGCAGACAGTCATGGCCCAGGGGCATCCAATAGTGTTTTGGGTCCTTAATCACTCTCTCCTTATCCTATTCTGTCCTGTCTGTGTGAAAACAGTCGCTTGGCCTGTTCCTACTCTGCCACAACTGTCTGATCGTAGTAAGTGCTAATACCATCATCCTAGAAAGGGCGTGACCCTAATGTTTTGGATAAGAAAGTGGCCCTCTAAGGACTGTTCTTAAAACCCTAATGCTAATGTACAAAGAACTAGTTTGTGCATTGAAAATTACTACCTGGAAAGCTCCAATATACACTGCTCAATAGAAAGAGTCATTGAATAATTTAAAACAATATGTAATTGATATCAACATATAATATTCCATTTTTGTTTCTTACAGTGGTAACTCTGGAATAAATCTATTTACTTTGAAAAAAAATGCCCGTTTCAAGTCCTTAGCTTTTCTGGTCCGTATCTGCTTTTCTGGTCCGTATCTGCTCTAGCACATGGCTTTTGAGAGTAGCATGTTCAGAATCACCCAAAGCTTCCAAGGAGGTCTAAAATGTGACTTGAGGATGTGCATTTCTAACAAGCTCCCAAGTTCCTGTAGCTGCGGGTCCACAGACTACAAGTTGAGAACCACCGCCCAGCATGAGGCTCTGAGCAGAGGAGACTCCAATCTCTGAAAAGAAGTGAATTTTTTTTTCTTTTTTTAAAGATTTTATTTATTTATCAGAGAGAGAGGGGGAGAGAGCAAACACAGGCAGACAGAATGGCAGGCAGAGGCAGAGGGAGAAGCAGGCTCCCCGCCGAGCTAGGAGCCGGATGTGGGACTCGATCCCAGGACGCCGGGATCATGACCTGAGCCGAAGGCAGCTGCTTAACCAACTGAGCCACCCAGGCGTCCCTAAGATGTGTCTCTTGGGGTAACTTAAGATGAAAACCCATGGAGTAGGTCTGAAACATGCATGTTATGTTTTCAGTAGCCTATTTTAAAGTCCAAACTAGGGTCAGCAAACTTTGCCTGAAAGTAAGTTGCCAGATAGTAAGTATTTTCAGCTTTGCAGGCCAGACAGCCTCTGTTTAAGTCGTCAACTCTGCCACTGTAGCATGAAGGCAGCCAGAGGTGGTACATGAAAGAATGAGCATGGACGTGGCCATGTTCCAATAAAGCTTTATTTACAAAGACAGATGGCATGCTGGATTTGCAAAGCCCATGGGTTCTAGTCTGCCAACCCTTAGGTCTAACTAATGTGATAAAAATGATTCCTATGAGGCAACATCTGTTCGTCTGCCAAGACTGAGTATATCCATGATCGATGAAAAACTATTTCGATGAAAAACGATTATATTCATATTTTGTTTTCCATTTGTTTCTCTTTCTCCTTATTTCCAAAAGGGCCCACTGAGCTGTCTTTCCCCAGGGAAAGTTGGCATTGTTGAACTGAGGATGAACTCACCACATGGCTTTTGTTAAGAACCCAAGCTCACTAATGTCCTGAAAAGAAAGAGGAGAAGGCAAATGTCTCTGATGGGGACAAGTGGGAGCAGATGGGGCAGGAAGAAGGGATTCCCAATCTCCCCCAATGGTCAGTTCCTAGGTCTCTTCTGACTTGAGCCAGTTGGTCATTCCTTCCTCTTGGAAATATGTTCTTTACTTGTAAAGAGGAAATATGGGGACGCCAGGGTGGCTCAGTGGGTTGGACGACTGCCTTCGGCTCGGGTCATGACCCCGGAGCCCCGGGATCGAGTCCCGCATCGGGCTCCCAGCTCCATGGGGAGTCTGCTTCTCCCTCTGACCTTCTCCTTGCTCGTGCTCTGTCTCTCTCTCAAATAAATAAATAAAATCTTTAAAAAAAAAAAAGAGGAAAGATGTACTTTACTCTTACTTTCCAGACAGCTCCCTCTCCTTACTCTGCTAGCATCTCCTTGTTCATCTTTGCGGGTCGCTTGTCATCTCCCTGCCCTCTGGTAAGACAGACTGTCTTAGGAACCAGTTCTTGGTCCTCTGCTGTCCTCTTCTTTCCTCTCCTCGCACACTCCCTGGATGATCCCGTCCACCCACCCACACGGTTTCATATCCTGGCCACACACGGACAACTTCCATATTTACATCTCCAGACAGAATATCACCACTGAACTTCAGTCTTGCACAACCGTGCTCCTGAGGTCATCACCACATGGACTGTGAGATGCCTTATATCAGACATGCCCAAACATGAACTTCTGATATCTCGTGCCTACCACTGCCATCCCCACCATCTTCACCATCTGAATAAATGGCAACACATTCTTTTCTTCTTGCTGGGCAGTCCCCCCATAATTGGACTCACCTTTTCCCTTTCACAACTTGTAGCTAATTTAATGGTAAATCTTGCCTGCTCTTTCATCTCTGAATGACAGCCTGAATGATACACTTCTCACCTCCGCAACTGCTGCCGCGCCTCGTCTAAGCACCTCCAGCTCCTGCCTGGGTTACTGCCATGGTCTCTTGACTGTCGTTCTGCTTTCACACGCGCTCCCTGTGTAGAACCTACTCAACTCAGTAGGTAAGGCGATGCTGATGAAACATACAAGACCACGTATTCCTTTGCTCAAAACTCTACAAGTTACTATTCCATACAGGGTGAACATAGAAGTCAACGTTGTTACCCTCCTCCCTGGATCTGCCCTTGTTCCTTCCCTGAGTCCTTTCCTGCTCCTTTCCTCCCTGTTCCATCCACATGGCCACCCAGGCCTCCTGATGTTCTCTAACCATGTTGCCCACATTCCCGCCTTAGGGCCTTATCTTTACTGTGCTGGAAATGGTCTTCCCCAGGAGGTCCCATAACTCGCTCCCTCCCTTGCTAAGGTCTTCAATCCAGTGAGGCCTCCTCCACCACTCTGTAAGATCGCAGCTCCCTCCCTGCACTCCCTTTGTTGGCCTCTCTGCCTTACTTCTTTCCCTAACACTTACCACTATGCAATATATTACATGTTTTCCTTATTTATTTCCTGTTTCCCTCCACCCAAACGCAAGCTCCAGGAGGGGACAAGAGCATGGACATGTGACCTGAGGGGGACTGCCATGAAATGCACCCTGGGGCTTTTCTCAGCACTGGAGCTCCAGAGGCTTCTTTCTGCCTGGCCTGGAAAGGACCACAGAGGTCTGCGTGGTTACGGTACCAATGGCAACCTTGGCTGAGGGAAAGTAAGAGGCTCCTTCCCGATTTCCCAGGTACGCTATAAGCCCGAGTGAGAGCAGGCAGGAGGGGAGAGAGGGATAAGACAGGAAAGGAGTGGGGAAAAGGAGAGAAGTGGGAGGGGTGTGCGGGTGGGGTGGGGAAGGTGAGAGAGACCTAATAAAGACTGAGATGGAATTCACTAAAACCAGATGGAAAGAGGGCTTGGAACTGGACTTATTTGAATTAAGGAAAATTTTTATTATGTGACATTTCCTACATACCCAAGTTTATGAAGCATAATTCATACTCACTACAACCGTTCTTATTACTTGAATAACAGAAAGAAACAAGTGGACAGAACAAATCTTGCTTGGTGCCCGCCATGAAAACCGAATCTAGAGCCGGAAATACAAGGGTGAGAACACTCTCCCTCTCCCCCAACTCCTGATGTGGCACGCCACGCTTAATCGTCTTTTTCAGAATCTCCCCTGTGATTTCCTAATATGCATCTGAGTCATCCTCACTTCCTGGGTCCTCCCTCTTGGGTGGGAGCAATGCGGCTAATGAGGAGAGGTTCAGCTCAGATTTGTCTGATGACCAGAAAAGCTGACTCTTGGATCCTCACTGCCCTGGTTGCACAAAGGTGCACCTGTTTTGTTTTGTTTTTTCATCCTCCCTCACTCCAGCAGGAATTGCCCACAGAACCCCGTGTGGATGCCAAGACGCCAAGGCTCATTAGCCAACCAGGGCTGTTGGTTCCTCTGCCTGAGACTCAGGACCTCAGTGTTTCCCCGCAGCGCCGTGGCATGTGGAACTCTATGCTGCTTTTGAAATCTGGCGTCCTCACAGAACAGGGACAGCCTGTTCACTGAGGGGAAGAGCTGCTTGTTTGTTTCAGCTCTGGATGCCAGAAAAGAAAAGGAAAAAAAAAAAAAGAAATCAACTGTTTGCCTATTTGGCTGGTATTTGGGCAGAAAATCTCTATTTTCCTCTCCCCCCACCCCCCCTTAGGGGTTAATCTCTTTTGCAGAGGGTCTGAGATGAAAAGATGTGTATTCTCTTACAACCTCTGACCATTTTATTCCTGACACCTTGGGAGCCCTATTTCTGGTCACTTTTCACGCCTATCTGAAATTGACTTCACTTTCACGGCCATCAGTTTCAATGGTTTTGAAAGGATCCAACCGATATTCGAAGGGAGAGGCAGATTATTTTAAATTCTGGGAAGAGGCTGTAGGGGTCCCATGATAAATTCCCTGGCCTTACAAGCAAATTAAAATCTCATCTTTCTTTCTCTCTCTCTCTCTTTTTTAAAAGACTTCTAGAGAATGAGATACCTTATCCTCTCTAAATACATCCCACTGTAAAATCATTGATTATGGCAGAAAAGTACTCAGTCAGCACAAGTTCTGGCGTTTACTTCACGTTTCCCTAACTTTCTAAAGTTAGCGACGCATTTCCACTGAATGGTGGATCCTAATCTAGGCTGAAAAGCAGCCACGGGCAATTCCCACTTTAAATAAGTGGGGGGAAATCAATACTTATTTCTTTTTCTGTGTCAACGGAAATGAAGAAGCCACCACGGCGTTGGCTGCTACAAAAAATACATATCCTTCGACTAAGTTCATACGATGGCCACGATTTAACAAGAATCACAAGTCAACAAGGAACACAGTCAGACTTCCAGAATACAAGCATTCATGCTCACGACAGTCTGAGGTGTTCACGACGGTCTTTGCCGGTACATGTCCCTATTCACTTCTCTTCCCTGAGTCTGTCTGTGTTACTGCTTTATTAGGTGTCCTTCCTTGTAGCTTTCCACATCCAAGCTCCTCTATCACATCTTTATGTCAGGTTGGAAATCAGAGCTAAAAATAAGGCCAGAAAAACATGGATTGATGTTTACAATAAACATTTATTCTGCACCGACCTGCCCATACCAGGTACTGTGCTAGGGTTGCCGGTGACAAAGATGAGGAGGACTGAGGCTCTGCTCACGACGGAGGGCGGGGCAGGCAGGCAATGGCACAGAAGCTCTGGGTCAGAAGAGATAGGGCCTCTTATTCCGACGCTTGCACAGTGTGGAAACAGGGATTATGGGGGGGAATAATGGAGCCTACAAGAATCACAGTGTGTGTGTGTGTGTGTGTGTGTGTGTGTGTGTGTCTTATGATAAGATTTCACCAAAGAGAAGATTTTCAAGCTGAGGCTTGGAATGTAGGTTTCCGTCAATAACTAGAGTTGGAAGAGGGTGGAATTTCAGCAAATGTCAAAACAGGCGGAAAACACATCCAACGAGGTATGTCATTATGTCACTTATGGGAAACTGCAAGGAGCTTGGGGTGGGTGCAACAGAAGATCCAAAATGCATGATGGAAGGAGAAACTAGAAACACAGCAGATGAAAAGAAACGGAAAGACTTTCCTTTAGCAGTGAACCCAGAAGGGGTTGGGTTAAGAAGATCAATTAGACCTGACGGACAACAGCAGATTGTGCTGACATTGAGACCAAAATGCCAAATATTTGCAACGCAAATCTTTCTAATCTGAAAAGAGATCTCCGCCTCCTTCCCTGAACTAAAAGAAGCTAGGAGATCTTATGGAATGGTGATAGTTCCCCAGCTGGACTCACTTGTTTACAGGGACTGCCCCTGGCCCTGAACAAGTCATTCTAGTGCATAAAGGAGTGCTTTCCTAAAAGAGAAAAGGCTCCTAGCTTGACCTGGAAAATGAGTCAGATAAACAAGACAGGCAGCTACCTAGAAACAGGCTTTGCTAATGTTAATTCTACATCCCCAACATCCTTCTTTTGACTCCATTATTGTCTTGACTGACAAAGGGACGTTTTAGTACCATGACAAACATTTCAGTGACAGCCAGCTTGTATCAGGCCATTTCAAAAGATGAAGAGAGGGCAGATGTTTATGTGGCATTGTCTTCATCACACAACCTATTCTTTTAGAGGGAAAATTCTCTAAAGGGCAGAGAGCACTTCAAACAACACGTTCAGCTGAGAGCGACTGAAAAACGGCAGGTCACCAGAGACCAAAGTGAAGTGCTTATGAATTTGATATTCATATTTTGGATGGTCTTTTACTTGACTGGTTGAGTCTACAGGTAGTAGAAAGTCCAAATGATTGGGCTGAACAGGTTAGAGCATCCACAGAAGGCAATGAAATGTCCCTGAAATACATGTAACTCACCCAGAGGAAGTTTAATAACATCTTTTTCAAGTCATGTGGTTTGAACCCAGGGCTGTCATTCTGGGGGAATATAAATTCATTATTTCTTAATTCCAGGTCTCCCTGGATGAAGTTCTGCTATGACTCTTAACCCAAAGAACTCTTACTGATCTCATGGAACAGTTATGGGCTCAATGATGGAAATTTTCATGTCATGGTTACCCCAATGCATTTGAAGATGGTGCAATGATCAACAAAGATGCCAGTGATGACAATTGAACGTCCCTTTGCCTTCCCAGCCTCCTTCATATATTCTCAGGCATAGGATGACAAAGGGAAGTCCACGAGTCACATGAAGAAAGACTGTAGCCATGGGCACACGATCAGGAGCTTCTCTGTTTCTCTTCACCCCACCCTCCATGCCATCACCCCAACTTCCTTCCTCCTCATTCTTTGTTGCTCCTGTGAATTCCTCCGCCACCTTGCCACTAACCACTGTCTTCTGCCCAAAGTTCTGCTGCTGATGAATTCCAACTGAACCAATGTTCTACCCGTGTGTGACATGGAGTTTATGCTCCAATAATTGCTGAATGAAATAATAACCCCCAAACCCTCCAAGGTAACAAGATTTTAGGGGAGTGTCTTTTTGAGTGAAATAATGCTTCCTTATGTAGGGGGAAAGGAACAAGGGTTCTGGAATCACATGAGCCTGGTTTGCACCACTCTGTGCCACTAACTGGATTTAGAACAAGGGCTTGGTTACTCTGAAATGCTGTTTCATTGACTATAAAAAAGGAAGATAATAATCCCTACCTTGAAAGGTTGCTGTGAGTATTAAGAGAGATAGTAATGTATGAATGCCTAGCATGGTGCCCGGAACATACCGGGGCCGCAAGAAATGCTTATCTCCCTCCTCCCTGTCTTACTACGGGGGATTTTAGGATGATAAACAATAGGAAGTAACTAATCTCCGATGCGGCTAAAAGTCTAAGAGAGAGATAAACAACAGTCATAGGGAGAGATAGCGTTAGGAATATCTAAAGGAAAACGAATGGTTTTTATGGTTAATTTTCTTGGTTGGGGTTTAAGAGAAGATTCAGGTTGTCCATTAATTATACTTACCAATTGGGTCTAATTGGCAACTACCCCAAAATGAATAAAACAAGCGGGAGTCAAGAGAGAAAAACGGCAGGCATCCTGTCAAAAAATAAAATCTTTGAAATTTCTACAGCCCAGTGGTTGAATACACATTTTATTACAGAAGACAGACTCACCCAATTTATAAATGTGTGCCGCAACGGAACTCGAAGTCGCCCATTCAGACTTTCACAACGCATCACGCCCCTCTGCACTGGCTCTACCACGTCTCCTCACTCTCCCTGTTGGGTCCTTCAAACCAGCGTCCCCTAAGCTGGAGGAAGCATCCCTTGTGATTCTGCTTTAGCCTAGGTGACTGCTCTGGTGGTCAAAGGGTTAAAGGAGGCACATGTGTTGAGTACTCCTAAGGATGCTTAGCCCTTGGTAAATCCTCAAGAAATGGCTCTGGCCGTTGTTACAGTGATTCTAATCACAATTATGAATTTGGCTTTGTGTTTTCCAAGACTGAGCAAAAACCAGATTGTCCCCTCTCTCCTTTTAAAGACACTTTTCTGTTTTTATTTTTTGGAGCCATGTGTCCTATATTCAGGTGACTGGCTTACTTTTGACCTAAAAGGAATATTTCCCCCCATTGGCTAATGGACTTAACTTCTTTTCCTTTTAAAGAGAAACTGAAATGGATGCTGATATATCACTCAACATGCATATTATTTACTGAAAAAACTCCATTTGTCACTCTTTTCTTTCTCTCATCGCCAAGAAAATGACTAATTAGATAGATACAGTCATATATACATTATCTATCCATATCATGTATCTGCTGCTTCCTTCCTTCCTTCTGTGTATGTGTGTATGTATCTATCTACAGAAAAAGTCACCAAAGCCATTTCATTATAATAGGTTTCCTTACTAATTTGGCTGCATTATCCCAAACTGGGAAGTAAATTTAGTTGTAATATCCTGCCTCTGGAGGTGTTAATTGACTGAAGAAGCTAGCTCGGGTTAAGATGATTCAGTATTTCATTTCAAATCTAGGCCTCAGAGGACAATCCCATGAACAGCTGTTTCTGCCCCTCTGTTTCTTCCCTAGAAATGACATTTACGGAAGCCCCCAGATCCTCAAGTTATGTCTTCTGGTCCCAGCTTCTTAGGATCAAGCCAGACTTCTAGAGCAGCCTCACTGGGGGCAGTGGCTGGGCAGAAGGTAGCTGGTAGGTGAGAGACACAGTAGGGTCTTACCCACTTTTATGGAATATTACTTGGTGATTCCTCATTGTCCACAACCTGGCTGAGCTGTCTTTTCATGAGAATGTATCCAGTGGGCAAAACACAAAGAAGCACAAAATGTAAGGGCCGGTTCCTCTGGATTCTTAAGAGTTTATAAAATAATAAGCTAAGAGTAACTACTGTGTATTTTCCAGAAAGTTACCAATTAGCATGTTCCTGAGAACACAGATTCAACTTGGGAGCATACGCCTCCCCAGGCCGCTCTACCACTGTGCACAACAATTAGCCTGCTGGCTAGGCACTCTGAGCAAAGCCGCAAAGAGACAACAACACAAGCCCTCCTGGAAATTTAGCACAAGCATTTGGTTACGGAACCAAGCACACAACTGGCTGAGCTCTGTCTTCCCCGCAGAGTGAACAGCACCGTGGTATTTTCAGCTCGTTTCTTCCTTCCTTCCAAATACCAAACTCTAACTAACAAAAGTTAAAATGACATTTTAGTGAAGATTAACCAGATTCGTTGAAGATTTGTTGCGTGATTGAGAACGGAAATGTCCAGCCATCTGGCATCGGTTGACTGTGACTCCAACTGTCTTGTTATTTCCTTGATTACCCTTCTGGGCATGATGGAAAAAGTGGTCTCAAGGGGGAAAATGGGGACATAAAGGGCCAAGGATTTTGCTTCCAATGAGGCTGCTGTCCTAAGGACCCTGCTTTCACTCCTTGCTGGGGCGCATGGAGAACCTTTCCTAATCTGGGTTCCCTGGTGTTGTGCTAAATTGAGTAAGAAAAGTACCTCCCAAATGAACACATTGACTATGCTGAGCAGCAGACTTGAAGTGTGGTGTTTTGAGCTGAGATCTGTGCCAGCTAATGCACGGAAGGAAAAGGGGCAGGATGTGTGATGGTTTCCAAGGGGGCTTTCCTACCTGGAAAATGAAGGTCATGAACTACATGAAGTATATATATATACACATATACATACACACACACACACACACACACACACATAAAAATATCTGTATAAATATATATAACAGTGTATATATATAGTGTATATTTATGACAATAGTGTATATATATGGCTATATAGAACCCATGAAATGAGCAGCTTTGTACCTGCCCCATCTGTACATCTCTATATATGTAATTATATCCCAGTTATCATAAATTATTCTACAGTTTATCTTTATAAAGTTATAACTGCATGGTGAGGAGGATCTAGAAAAAGAAAACAATGAAACATATGTATCTTTTCCTTATGATCTTGTTATTTGTCTTCCCTAAAAAACTAACCACTAGGCTGTTTAAACAAAGTCTAAACAGACCTTGTTTAGATTTGCAGCTAAAATAATGCAACCAGATAGGCTAAACAAGTTAATGAGAGTAGAACAATTTCAGTTCCACCGCAGGCCAGGCACTCCGTTTCTGGATGTCCAAAGCTTTCACCCGTGTGGCTTGCAAACCATTGCTCACATCCCACGCCTCAAAATCTTACTGAAAATACCTCTGCCGCATAGGCCCTTGAACATTCCACCGAGAAATACTCTTCCTCTGAACTCCTGTCCTAGTTCATGTCCTTAAAGGGCACGTAACACTTGCTGCTCATGAAAATGCAGCTCTTTGTGTCCCGAGCGGAAACAGCCCCGTGGTGGTGGCTCCGATGCAGGCGGACTTCTTGGCTCTGCCTCTGATGACCAGTCTGATGGCAGGGCAGTCACTTGACCTCAGTTTTCTTTTTGGTCAGTGGGGATAATCAATGGTACTCACTTCCTAGGGTTGTCGTTAGGGGTAAATCATTATGTCCTGCAAAGTGCTTAGAATAGCACTGAACACTGGTTATTGTTCACCGGTTTGTAAAACCCTAATTCTCCAAGCGCACAACTATGCCTTATTTGTCTTGCGAGTCCTGCGGTGCTCTGTATGTCACAGGCGCAGGTGCACAAGCCAATACTGGTAGAGCCACAGGAGCACCGTGGAGGGGAAATGGAACAGAGCAATCGCTATTTACTGTAAATGACAGACATCTGACGTTCCCATTTTGCTACATTTTGAAGAGCTGAAGAACTTTAAGTCCATGTTTTGGCTCCAAAGGAAGCATCTTAAAGGGATGGTGGAATAAAGAATACAGCAGAAGCCACTCTTCCTCGTGAGCACCACGATCTTTAACACCAAACAGCTATGGAGTGAGCTACCGGGTGACCCAGCTCCATCTCAGGGAGGAGGACCCTGGGAGAGGGGAGTGGAACTTTGGGGTGGCCAGGAGCATAATGAAGGGAAAACGAACAATTCCAGCTCTGCTGAACTAGACTCACAGTAGAAATATAAATGTGGGATGTTTCAGGAGCCCCGTTATACTAGGATGTCTGGCTATGGCTGAGGCCTGGGAATAAATTTAGGTTGTTTTGTCATTCACTAAGTCCCAACAGGGAAGATAATTTTGCTTCTGATTTCAGCTACTGTCAAATGTAAGCATCAAATCTGTTACATTGGTCTCATAATTAAAAAGCAAATTGTCTATTTGAGAGAGAGCGAGAGAGAGAGAACGCACAAGCAGGGGGAGGGGCAGAGGAAGAGGGAGAAGCAGGCTCCCTGCTGAGCAGAGAGCCCAGGAGGGGGCTGGATGCCAGGACCCCAAGACCATGATCCGAGCTGAAGGCAGATGCTTAACAAACATGAGGCACCCGGGCAACCCAGTCACATAATTTTTATACACATCTTTTATATATGATTGGACATATTATTTTGTATGATGTGTCCTTAACCAGCCTCTTCTCTTAGGTTTTCTGACTTGACTCTATGCTCTTGGATGAAGCACGGGATCACCGGCAGGTTGAGTAAGCAAGAGAAAACTTGGGGAGCAGAGGTTGGCTCCTTACCCAGAGGTCAAGAATGATATATATACACTTGAGGGAAGAAGGTTCTGAGCTCATACATTACATGGATAGGCAGACTATTTCCAAAGGTTGTCTTCCTCCTTCCTTCTCTCCCTCTGTTCTTTCCTTCCTTCTTCCCTTCCTTCCTTCCTTCCCTCAACCTCTCCTTTTCTTTCTCCCTCCTTCCTTGTTTCCTTCCTTCCCTCCCTCCTTCGCTCGCCCCATTCCCTTCCTTTCCTTCTTTCCTTCCTTGCACTACAGAAGCTGTATTTGCTCATTATAAAAACATTGAGAAGTACTTAAAAGGTGTACAAGGAACACATCAGTTCTCATCTTACCTCCACTACCTCAGGTTTCACTCCCTAGAAGCTATGCTTTTTTTTTTAAAAAGATTTTATTTATTTATTTGACAGACAGAGATCACAAGTAGGCAGAGAGACAGGCAGAGAGAGCGGGGGAAGCAGGCTCTCTGCTGAGCAGAGAGCTTGATGCGGGACTCGATCCCAGGACCCTGAGATCATGACCTGAGCTGAAGGCAGAGGCTTTAACCCACTGAGCCACCCAGGCACCGCAACAAGCTATGATTGATAATTATTCACCTGTGTCCTTTCAGATACTTTATAAGTACGTACATATATTTAAAAAATTCTTATAAACATACATGTAATCATAAACACACAGTTGTACTGTTTCACAACAGTTTTTTTTTTTAACTTAGGAAAAAAATACCCTTGGATATCTTTCCATACGAACCCAAAGAGAGTTAGTGCATTATTCATAACTTCAAAGTATTTAGCTATATGTTTACATAAAATTTAATTAGTCACTTACTCATGAATCTTTGGGTCAAAAATACTATAAGAAATATGAATAGAATAAATTTGTAGAAGTAAAAATATATGGCTAAGGGGTATGCACATTTAAAATTTAATAGAGGTAGCCAAATGATCTTCCAAATAAGATTCCCCACATTGGCACAAACAAATAATGCCTATTTCTATATACACTTCTTGACAGTAGATAATAGTAAACTTTGTTTTTTGCCAGTGAATAGGTTGAATACATTTCACTGTTTCTCATTTCTTATTTATTTATTTACCTTATTTATTTCTCATTTCTCATTTTACTTAATTCTCATTTCTTTAATTTTGAGTGAGGAAATCTATACGTTCTTCCCTGTGATCCTCCTGTTGATATATTTTGCCCATTTTTATAGAATTTTTCTTTTGGATTTGTGGGTGTCCTTTGTGTATTATGGAAATTAGCCCTCTGTCATGGTTGCAACTATTTGCTTTCCTTTGCCTTTTTTTTTTTTTTTTTTTTTTTGATCTAGTATTTTCTAACAGCCCTTCTAAGCACTGAATTTGTTTTCTACAGCAGCTTGGCTCTTGTGAATGGATGAGTCACGACAGCTCTGAGTTTGGTAGTACTAAAAGAAGAAGTGAAAAGATACCAGGATAGGCAGAAACCGAGGAAAGTAACAGTTCCACATATGGAGTATCTGAAGAGGAAAGGTGAGGTTTGTTTTCAAAGCACCTGCCTGCGGTTTCAGCCAATCTGTAAGGCATTAGATCCTCCTACCTCCATTCAGTTAGGAAGCTAGAAGGGAAATTCCAACTGTCTACAGCTCTACCTCTAGGGTTTTATTGAATAACACAAGCTAAACTCAAAAGAAAAACTATGGTTGGATGAACAAGGACACGCATATCTTGGTCTCTAAAACAAGGTGACCCAATTCACTACTTATTATAAGAAGCTTCATGAAGTAATCTTGTTGTAACTGTCAGTGTCGCCAAAGAGTCTCAGTTCTGTATTTACTGACATTCAAAACATTTTAAGGGACCTTCAGATGTATCTTGCCATATTATTAGTTATCACTTAGGGGTTATTAAAACACAGGAAGATCATATTGGATAATTGGCATAAGAAGGTTTTCAGTCCCTGAGAAACCCATCTGCTCATCAGGTCTCCTCAAATGTTTCTGCAACAGACTGGACGGTGCAGAGGGGGTATTCTTATTCCCTAAGACAGCTCCTTTGTCCTTTTTTCTCAACAGGGCTGAAGTCCTACTGGAACCTATGGCTTTGAGGGGCTGACCAATCTCCACTCTCCTCCCTACCACCAAGGTGACAGCCAAGTGTCAGTCACATGAGAATTATTTTCCGGGATTTGAAACGTTTGTATCAAGAGTATAGCGTCATGGAAACATGGAATCTTTCTGATTTATTTTTAATACTTTGGGATTTAAAATGTTACTAAGTGATGTGTAACAAAATTTGTGCCTCCATTAAGGACCCATTACGGGTTATACATGCGTTATGCATAGCACAGTGTCTGGCATAGCACAGTGTCTGCAGTTACTATGAGGCATAGGGGCTCTACCTGAGATAGTTAACTTAAGATGTTAATGAAACCAGAATGGTCCAAGATAAGCTATATAATTTTAGACAATCTTATCTCCATCCAGCTACAAGCAGAAATTGCAATTTCCAGATCCAGGGCAAGACCCTGCAACTACTGATCACAGGTCGAGAGAGAAAGAGCGGGGTAGGAAGCCTGTGCTACAGGAACTGTTTATGGACAAGGCTCCCCAGTGAACATACTGGAACTGTAACAGGCATATCTCCTCTGTGAGTGGCAGATAACTTTTTATCTTACGTGACAACTCCAGCCATTTCTTAACAACAATCTGGAACGCTAATCTGAGAAGAGATGGCAAAAATGACTGGCTATACACCAGTATTTACTTTTCCCTTCCTTCAAAGTGATGGGATTTTAGATCGAGATGTATTTGACTAGGATAAAGCCTACATTTTCACACCCTCTTTTAGCTAGGTGTGAACGTGGGACCAAATAGTGCCACATGGGATGGAAGCCAAAATGGTTTGTATGACTTCCTCATGGTGACTTTAAAGGGAAAGGGTGTGATGTTCCCTTGATCCTTTTTCTGATTCTTTCTGGCTTGAAAGAAGAAGAGATGGGGAGCTCCAATGGACCATGAAGACAGACTGGAGAGGAAAAGAAAAGGAATCTGGGTTCTCAACTCCATGAAGCCACTACATTAAATCTGGACTCCTGTTCAGAATAACATGAAAATAAGGGAAAAAATCCCGTCTCTTTTAGGCACCCAGTGTTTTAAGTCCTTGTTACAGCAGCAGAACTCGTGTCTTAAAGAATGCAAAATGGTTCTGAGCTGAATCAAGGCTCAGTGGGAAAAGTCATGCTAGGTTTGCAATGCCAGCTGTGGGCAAGGAACCCGATGGTCTACCAACTCTAACCTCTTACTGTATGGATAGCTAACCTACTCCAAAATGGAAAACTCAAAAAAAAAAAAAATCCCACAAAACCCTTTTATGTCACTCGTGCAGCTTTCCTTGGCTATATGCCCGTCTCCTCTCTGTATTTGGTAAAAATACAAAGAGATGAGACTGACTTAACAATCATAATAAGAATAAAATAAGTAATATGTGTCGTATTTAGGATATACTATTTATTTATATATAAATGTCTACAATCCTTTAAAATAGCCTCCTGGAAAACTATATGCTTACTTCAATGATGCTGCCATTACTAAAATATTTTTGGAATTGTTTTGAAGTTGTCTATCCACCCATTTCTTATAATAATAGGACTGAACCAAATCCCTTAAATTTCTTTCATCCCCAACCGCAACTCTTTATTGAGCATTTTCTATGCCTAACATCGTTAGTTTGGGTGTCTGAGAGGTTGGTAATCAACTGAGGAAGTCAGTAGTACTCTTTTAACAATCTATGTTAAATCTCCTGGGTAATGTGGTTTCATAATTTAACAATAAAAAAAAATACATATAAGGAGTCTATAGTCCATGGAAGTGAGAAATATACACCAGAAATGAAATGTGAATTTTTTAAAAGCTCTGCTTCATGGAGTTTTATACCATGGATTTATTCATTCCCTCAAGATTTATATTACTGCCCTGCTCCCTTACTTCCCCCCAGATTCTCAGTAATTTATAGATTAAAAATTAGAGTTCTCTTTGTCTTCAATTTTAAAACTCCTTATTCTACTAGAGCCTTGATTTATTAATGCATTCCCCATTGCAATGCATTCTACTGAGTAGGCTTTTCCAGGAGCCTCTGGGTAAAGCAGCCCCCTCTCTGTGTCTGCCCCCACACCAGCTAATAACCGTGGGCTGTGGGCTTTCTCTGAGTCTCAGGGACTCTGACAGGAGAGCTCCTGGGATGAAGCACATTTCCGGAGTCACTGAGCCTGAAACGTAAAGCCGTGGTACTCCGAGTGGGTGCCGCTGAGCTGGAAATACTGATCTACTTCGCGAGTCTTGGTTCTGCCGGTTAAGCGAGTCAGTGTGTCTCTCCAAATGAGTAACAGCTTCCTAATAGCCATGAGGGCAGAAAGCTCAACTCAAGTCCATTTATAGTTTTCGAGAATGCCCGGAGCTCAGGCTTAGACAATGGCTTTGGTCCTCACCCCGGAGAGAAGGGATTCAGGGCCAATGAAGTCAGACAGAAGGAAGAACTTCCCAATGGCAAGGACGTTAGGATCGGAAGGGCAGGCCAGGGCGGACATCCAGCAGATGCTGTTGGTTTCGGAAACCACTGTCCTCACTGGTGGTTAAAGATTTTAAACCTCATTGCTAGATCACTATTGCTGCCTTGTCTGTGTGTCTTTAGACTAGAATAGAGTATCGTGGTGTGGTCTTGACACGTCAGGTGTGGGCTACTGGGAAGATTTGGAAAACAGCAAAAATAACAAAAACAACCAACCAAACAAAAAGAAAACTCATGGAAACATATTTGCAGTAGTGTTTCCTGAAGGATGTGACTGGCCTTTGGGGCACCCAGGTCTTCACATGAAACTGTTCTGCCCAAGGCAGAATATCAACATCCCTGCCTCTTCTCTCATGTCATTCTGGAGCACCAGAAATCGTGTCAACCTGGAGGCCCCCTGATATTTTTAAATGCCTCCTGGGGAGGCCGGGTCACCTTAGTTGTAAGCCATGTTTAAGAATTATCGCCCAAATGGTGGTAAAGGAAGGAGGATATCAATGATGCAGTCATGATTACTTATTTCCGATTATGGAAATTTCATGAGAACAATCTGCTTTAAATTGATGTGTGTCGTGTCATAGAGATGAGTTTTTTAAAATAAAATCCTTTGGAGCCAATAGGACTTTACCAGTATTGACTCACTTTGGGCCTTAGAAGGTTCTGTGGCTCATGGAGCCTATAACTTGGCGGAAAGGGGATATATTTGTTTCCACAATAAGGCATAATTTATTAGGGATGATGTCCTGTACTGTTGGAAGACATTATTCTTCTTATTATTTTTGTTAGTTTGGGTGAGTAAGCATACAACCATATATAAATAGGTGTGTTGGCTTAGGGACTGCATAATAAGATGTATTTTTCCTACAGAATTCTAAATAGCAATATCTTCAAATACCGAATGTGATTAGGCTTTATGAATTCTGCCATCGTTTCTGCCACTTGTTTACTCAGAAATACCAAGCCCATTTTAAGCTGCTGCTTTAGAGAAAGTACTCCTGGTGTCCTCATCAGACGAGGCTATGCTCAAATGTCAGTCAGTACTCTGGGGCAGAGAAAATGCAGAGAAACAAATTCTCTCTCAGGCAAACCCCGACAGTAGCAAAAGTATTGGTTATGGAAGCCTAAACCCACCCAGACACCCCCATTAATTAATATCACAAAGTAAACGTATCTATGATGACTGTCACGGGCACATAATCCCTTAGACTGGATTTAGTCTGACATAGATTTCACTTTAGAGCATGGACATGACAAAGTTAGAAATTTCTAGCTTCATAATGAAATTTCCTACAGCCTAAGCTGATGTTCACAATATAATCAGATACGCAATCTGCAGTCAAATGCTCTACCACTGAGCTATACCCCCAAGATACGCAATCTGAATAAAATTTTGCATTTGGGCAAACCTAAAACAAAATTCAAATAACAAAAGAGTAACATTTTAATCAAATAGAGCCCAAAGATAACTAGATTTCTCTTGTCTTCCTTCAATCCCCTTTTTGAATAAAATGATAACTTACAAGAAGAAAATTTAAAGTGTAAGATATATTCTGGGATGATTCATGTTTAGCCCAAAATCTGACACCGCTACCAAATACAGTATTCAATGGCCCTAAATGAGAGTTACCATGACTGCTCTAAGACACCTGAATGGCTTGAATCTCTAAAGAAAGGTTATATTTTCTCCATCACACTCTGCTTATTCGGGCAGAAGGAACAACTACAGTGTAGAATACACTTTCTACAATATAGAAAAAGAAAAAAAGGTTTTCTGGTTATTGCTGCAATGGTTAAGATTTTAAATTAATTACTCTTCAACAAATCATGTTAACAGAGGCTTGATGATATGTTCCAGAACATAATTTTGAGCCCTCATTTTTTTCTCTTTGGATCTTTCCATTAACCATAGACATACATGGTTCCTCTTTAACAAGGAGAGCCAGGTCTGATTTGTGGCTAAAAAATAAAACAAATCAAAACAAAAGAAGAGAAGAGAAAATATATACACACACACACACACACACACACACATTGTGATGAATTCTCTTGACTCTTGTAGGTTTCAAATGAGAGGGTCTGGTCTCAGGTTGGAACCCATCTCATCCAGGCTATATCAACACAGGACATGGTTCCCTGGCGGTGGGGGACCAATGTACCACCAAGAAGGCAGAAAGGGAACCGGTGTTTCTGGACAGCCACATGCTAGAATCCTTTCATATGCTGACTCCTATGTCAACTCCTTTAACCAGGGTTCACAGATCCAGAAACAGAGTCTAAGAGAAATGCTTTGGTACTGGAATATTTATGGATGAAATGATATGCTGTCTGGATTTCCTTCAAAATTATCCAGAGGAGGATATAGGTAGGTACGTATAGGAAGATTCTAAGCTTGGCCATGGGCTGGTAAATGTGGAGGTTGGGTGCCAGTCATGGTGGGTTATTATAATCTTCTCCAACTTTTTTGTATGTGAAATGCTTTAACAATAAAAATGGATACACAAGATATACTTAGGGTTATAAAGTCCCATGAGGCTGCTTATGTGCTACTTTCTAGAACAGCCCCTTGGTAGTCTTTCAGCTAATACATATTTCCTGAGCAGCTACTATGTTCCCAGCAATGTGTTAAGTTGTCTCAATTTACGTGAATATGTGAATAGCAATAAAATATTTTAATACAAGGAATTTTTTATTATCTGCCATTTTTTTAATCTACCATTTTTTAATTTAAATAGTTCAAACTTAGTATATGGTGCTTGGCAATATTAATGAAAGGTGTGGGTCACCTTTGATAATCCCAACTCACTTCCGTGCACTGCAGTCTGATCTTTGAGATGAATGACTTTATGTTCTTATAAATGTCAACTACACCGTTGCTTTCGTCCACAGACACAGATGACACTTCTGGGATATAGGTATATAGGATTACAGAGTCAAACAGCCTCACTCCCTTGCCTCTCTCTCCCTCTTACTTGCCAGGCAAAATCCCAGCAGGTGCTTAACCCAATTCTATGTCTGTTCTATTGCTTGAGCTGAACACGTCTACAAAGAAAACACACACCCTAGCGATCCATGGCTCTCAAAATTCACAACCAAGATACCCGATGGGGCCAGGATGCTGTGGGGTAAAGCTACATTTCCCTGGTCCCGACATTCTCCCTGTCTCTACATTAACTGTAGTGCCTTGCGCTCCCTAATCTCTCTCCCTCCCTTCCTTCCACACTGATGTTTGCTGATGACCTCCTGTATTCTTCTATTTATAAAGAAACTATCTACAGAGAAGCCCCTGATCATCCCAGCAGAAAATGTCCTACCCATGTCTGTGCCCATATGTTCTGTCTTCCCTCCTGCAATGCAGGGAGAAGGTGGCCATGTCCGAAGGCCGAGCTCTTTATTCGTGCACTGAATCTCATCACCTTTGTCCTGATTCCCTCAGAGATTCCCCTCGCCCCCCCGCCTTTTTTTCCCTGCAAAAGCTTACTCTCCCTAGCTCCCCCAGTCCCTTTTTAAGAATCTACCAGTGTTGCTAAGAATGGCCTCACAGCTTTTACTTGGTGTGTCTACTCCTTACCATGGATGGCCAATTCATTAGCAAGTCCTCCCGAGTTCTACCTGCATGATACATCTTAGGATGTATGATTCATATGAGGCATCTAGAATAGAATACGATACATCCAATGATCATGGGAAGTTATGCTTACAAATTACGATACATCCAATGATCCAATGATTCACAAAGATACAAAGATACACAAGAGTGGTTCCCAGAGGCTGAAGGGAGGGAGGAAAGGGGACTTAGTGTTAATGGGCATAGAATTTCAGTGTGGAATGAGGAAAATGTTCTGGAATGGACAGTGCTGACGGTCACACAACAATGTATATGTACTTACTGTCACTGAACTGTATACTCAAAAATGGTTCAAATGGTAAATTTTATTTTATATATATTTTATATTTTTTTAAAAAGCCCAGTTAAGAAGATATCTATGCAATATTTGAATCCGACCACATTGTACTTCCCCTCTTACTAACGTTCTATTTCAAAGCACGCTCATCCCCACCCGCATTATTCCTCCCAAAACATCTCCCTGCTGGGAAGCTTGCTCCCACCTCAGTCTGGTCTCCGCACACTGCAGCAGAGTGAGGTTCTAAACCGGAAAGGAGATCCTGGAATGTGCCAGATCACAATTCTGTTAGAATAAAACCCAGCTCTCTACAAATGCCTTGCTCTTTCTGGAACACCCAGGGCTTTTATCCCTACTTTCGCTCCCTTCCAGAATGTTCTCCCCGCAGTGGGCTCCCTGACTTCATTCAGGTCTCTGCTTCCATGTCACCTCCTCACAGAGGCCCTTCCTGACTACCTTACAGCAGCTTCTCAATGCACAGGCGCGGGTGGGTGCAAACCCGCCCACGCAGGTCCGGTCCTATACCTTCCTCGGCTCTCTTTTTCTTAAGTTCTTTTTACTACCAGACATCATGTATTTATTTGTTTCCTTATTTAACCTATTACTCAACCCCTCTGCAGTTAAACTCAATGAACTGTCGACAGCTGCTTTCCCAGACCTCAGCCATGACTGGTCTGTAACAGGAGTTCAAGAACTATCTGAATCCCAAAAGGCTGTGCACATGAAATTTGAAGTTTAGCAAAGTGGCCAGTGGAAAAGTATTCCAAAGCAGGTCACTGCCCATGTCCAACCAAAGGGTTCTCCTTTAAAAACAAAGACCTTCAGGAACCGGTGACAATACTTAAGAAGGGACCGCTGACACCAGGAATGAGTGGAGGACTGGGAAGAGAAGAGATAATGGAGGCTCAGGGTGCAGAGACAAATGGAAGAGACTGGTGTTTGTGACACATTATCATCAACAATTGTCATTTAGATGAGAGAGGGTTGACAGTTCTCCTGAGCAAGACTCACTTAATACTTAAGGAAAATATCCTTCAGAAGATTATGTCACTTAAGTCAGAAACAGACTTGTTGAAAGGCCACTGTGGTAGGCAGGTGACCCCCAAGTGATGAGGAGGAAAGGCACTTTAATGAGAAACACGCTGAGGGCATTCAGCAGGGGACTTTTAGTGACAAATCAGAGACAGCTCCAGGCACCTGGCACAAGGTGATGACCCTCTCAGATTCAGCTCAGGGACAGAACTGGTGTGAAAGCTAACTCCCGGCGTCTCTCACTACAGTTTGTGGGCAAACTGCGACCCTGAGCCTTTCTACCTCCTGTGACCTCAGAGACCTCCTCTGGGGGTCTTTAACCTCTGCCTCCCATGTAACTATTTTTATTCAATGGGAACCTATGGGTTTCTGCAAATCCTCAAGTAAGTATCTCAAAGCAGGGAGGAAAGTTATGCTTATAAATTACGGTACATCCAATGACCATGTGGCTCCCCTGCCCCCAACCCTCATTCCAGCTCCAATCACCTTACCCACTCGGGGGGCTCACCCCTTACCTCAGACCTAATCCAACTTGTGGACTTGGAGCAGTTTCAGAGTCTCTGGCCTGCTTCTCTGACCTTGTGCCTCAGCTTTGCAGCTCTGCATGCTTCTCCCCTACTTTTTACCCTAGACCCTTGACTGGGTCCCCACTTGTCAATGTTTCTATGTGCTGCGACCTGCGTTGGTAAGCTAGCGAGGGTCCACGGTCTCTCTGAATAGTGTGAGGCGTGTGCAGGGGGTCCCGGCTCTTCCAGCATCCCTGACGTCCTAACCCGCCTTGGTCTGCTCTTTGACGCCATGTTTCTGGGCTTTGCACCTCATTGTGGCCAGGTCACTGTAAGGGAGCCTCTCCAGGTCCCCCCCGTAGGCTACTCACATGGAGAGGTACCCCCACCCTCCCACCAGGAAGATAAATTATAAAAAGATGTTCCCTTTAAGATGACCAGTTAGGAAAACAGCACCCCTTCCTCGGGCAGCCTGTAAGGCAGGGAGCTTGGCAGACAGAACTTGGCAGGTTTGCCCCCGCCCCCCAGCACCCCCGAGCTGGGTGTATAACTTACACCACCATGTACCTAGTTCTCCTCCTCACCACTGACTAACCGGCCCAGCTGCCACTGGTGCCCGACCCCATGACAGGCTTCCTGGTCTGGATAGGTTTTGCCTCATCGGAACCCTGAATCTGACCCTAAATTTGCTCTTTGTCTGTCCTGCTCACATCCTGTGTCTTTCAGGTCACTCCCATTGAGGTTCTCATTCTTAACCTGACGGCGTATAAGAAGTCAAAATGTAAGGAGATATCACTCATAATATAACATTTACCTTTTCTATCCACTACGATAATACAATTCAATTTTAGTACTACAAAACCTACTACCCATTGGTTAGAGTGCTTTGTTACACTTGATCTCTGCCAATTTCTGGATCGATTTTCTAGTCTCTTCTATTTTTTTTTCCCCCCAAAAGACATCTAGCTTGGGATAATCCTGTTTTCTCTTTCCAAAGACAGCTGGGGATTCTAGGATAGAAGACAGTTTCCTAATACAAGTTGGACTTCAGGCCTAGACCCAAAGGTACTATTCTAGACACCCCTGTGAAAAAGACAAAACAGGAGTAGCTCCTAAGCGTTGGGACGGCAACATGTGTGAGAGAGAGAAGGTGTGATCTGACGGGGGAACATTCCAGTTCGGGAAGGAACGTGGTTCTGGCAAGGAAACCACCCCTGCCCCCCAGACAGATACAGAGAAAAGACCATGCGGGCAGCCATTCAGACAGGCTGAATCACAGCACACTGAGCGTCCGGAAACTTATCCAGCCAAAGAGAATAGTTTGTTATTTAGACAAAATAGTTTGTTATTTGCAGGCTTTGAAAGTTGGATCAATTAGATCCAAGTTGCCCTGAGGAGACAAACAATTACCCCTAAAGTCTGAGCTTGCCACGAATCCTCCTCAATGTTTGCTTTGTGGAAACCAATTAAAATATTGTGAGGAGACATGGGAGATGAAAGTTTATGAAAATGGGTACACAGAGTACTTTTGTTTGGAGAATGCCCGTTGTCTTGAAATTCCTAAGCATAGGCAGATTTATAATATGATATATATAGTGTGTATATAGATATACATATCTATATATTATATATCATATATATAATATAATAATATAGAAATATATTTATAAATAATATTATATATTATTATATATATTATAATATAATATATATAATATGTACATATATTATATATATATGTAATTTCTGGCCAACAACAACAAAAAAAAACCAAATAGAAACAATTTCTCTAGGGTGCCTTTCCTCCTAGAGTACTGTGTAAAGGATGTAGGAAAAGTCTGGAAAGAAAAGTGTATCTGCATGCATACACCCTAGATGAGACAATGACAAATGAGTGCTAATCCACTAATTACGAAATCCCTCGTCTTTCACGTCCAGTGCTCTGCCCCCGGATGACTTCCTCGGGTTCTAACCACTGGCCCTGCAGACACATAATGGTCCCTCTTTGTCACTTGCTCAAGTTCTTGTAATATTGCCACATGGTACACTTGTAGTTACTTTCCACATGGCTTCCCATGAGGCCCAGCAGTGGGAAGAGCAGCCTACTTACTTGTGTTTATCTTCTGGAGAGAAATGTGCTTTTCCAGTTGTCGCCGCAGCTTGACCTCAGCTCCGTATTTCCCGGTGGTCCCGTTGTCGGCCAGGATGAAGTGGGAATGCATGCTGTTGAGAACAGTGAGCTTGCTCATGGGGTTAGACATGGTCTGATATGGCCGGACAACCTGCAGGATTTCAAAAGGAAGAGGTGGCAGTCAGAGAAAGAGCGAGCAAAATATGAAAAGGAGAACCAGCCAGAGAGGAAACAGAGAGAGAAGGATGAATCAGTTCTTTGGTACAGTGAAAACAGTTTATATCCTCTTCCTAACACCACTGTGGGTAGCAAGTTTTATGGTCAAAGTTCCCCAGTCACAGCAAGATTATACTTAAGGAAGAACATGTTTACGTGCTGAGTTTGATACAGAAGCTAGAGTTTGTGCTCTCACCATACTCAAAAACTGGCATGTGAAGGATTGTGTCATTGTGAGGTCGATCTTTTCATTTGCTGATGAACCACGAGTAATTTTAACATTTACTCGTTTTGTTTTGTCTTTCTCTACTCCACGATGTCCATACTCCAATGGGCACGGCAGAGCCATCATGGTTCTGGAGTAGGGTTGGGTTGGGGGTGGGGGCCAGGCAGATCTTTTCGTTCAGTCATCTGAAGGTCTGTTAATTCGAAAAACCAACCTTGTTCTCATTAGACACCTTATTTAAGTGGAAATACTGAATGTCAAATACGTGTCTCATGAAATGAGCATGAATCAAAATATTCATCTCTGTCTTTGTTGTTGTGTTATTTTCATTTTGTGGTGAATTATACGATCCCAAACAGAGTAAGTCTTTCAGTTTTTTATATCAAAAGAAAAGCAAAATCGATTGTGAGTTTGGGTTGCTACTTCTAGTTGCTTTATAGACATTACCTATATTCCTTGCAACAATCCTACAAGGTGGGTGCTCTCATGTTTATCTTGGAGATGCAGAAATGGCACTGGAGGTAAAATGGGTTTTTCAAGAGTTTCTTATGCACAAACCAGAACTGACATCTGGGTCTGATTCCAAAATCTGTGCTTGTTCCCCTGCCCACACTGCTTAGACATGATGGAAACAAGATGATGTTTTGGAAATCTACTCCTAAAATATTTAGGTAGAAATTCCACTCAAGACCATGAAAAGGAAAGCTCAACAAGCTCATTGTTACAAGGCCTGGTATGGTTATCCTTATACTGAATCATCAGAATTGACAGAACATAAATACATGCTACTGGTTTTTTATTTCCGTGCCTTTGTGCGATGTGTACATTCATTATGGAGTTGAGATGCTCTCATTCATTTTCAGTATGTAATAACTCACTCACGAAAAGCTGTAGTAAGACTGAATAGTTTGCTAAAGAAATTACAAAGTGATTTAGTAAGGGTAGTCTTTAATAGCAGAGATCTCATAAAAGTCTTTTTTTTTTTTTTTTTTTTTTAGATCTTGATTCTGATTTCAAAATTTACTTCTATGTGCCTGGCACACAGAATCTACTCAATACATAGTGAATGAATGAACAGGAAAACTTGAGACAGGCATGTTTTTGTTTAAAATTAAAAAAAAAAAAAAAGGACCCTCTCTTTTCTGAATTGCTTGGGAGTTGATCTAATCTAAATTTAAAATGTGTAACTTTGAGCTTTTGAAATAGCCTTCATTCCTTTTCATGTATGTCTTATTTGTTAATGTAGCATTAATACAACATTAATTCATAGTCTCATTTTAGTTGACTCTCAGTGATAAAGGAAGCTCGTAACTTTCCGATTATTGTTTCCAGTAATGGATAGGATATTTTCCAGTAATGGAGCGGTATTCAATTACTGCTTTGTCTAGATGAGTGCACGAGAGTCCTCCAAAATACAGAGACAGCGCTTTGCTAACTCCATCTCAAGTTCTTTATCACTGGAAGAGTGGGTCGCCTGTGGCTGAAATTCCCATTTTGTTGTTACTCATTTTTGATTATAAAACATTCATTCTATAGCAAAGTGCAAGTTAATAAATATTAATGCCTTGCTGAAAGAAAAGAGGCTTAGCAGAAGGACTTTCTCCTATCCTTTAAGAGCCTCTGCATTGTGCTTTTGGACAAAAGAAAATGCTTTAGTTACTCTTCACTATTTTCTGAGCGGGTCCCCAAGTCTCCATGCCAAGGAGGAGGAGGACCCAAATTATTTCTTTGAGAGGCAGGGGACAGTGGATTTTCTAGAGGTTAAACAGTGTGTCATAGTGAATCCCAGACACTTGTTCTAGCTGAGACGTAAGAACACACTTTTTAATTCCTGGGAACAGAATTAAAGACCCATCAGTGAACATGAAATTTTCAAATGAAGAAGGTTGTGAAAATAATTCTGGGCCAACTGACATACTTACCACAATCTGAGAATAACAGAACTGCATTAAATCATCTAACTATATTCTCTATGTTTCCTCACCCACAGGATTCTAAGGACAGTGGGGCATCATTCTTCTGAGTTTGGACCTTCTTTTCTTGTGAAACATGGTGTACCAGCTCTTTGGAAATACTCTTCCTTTGGATCAGTCATGGCAAGAGGGTCAAGTTTACAGTAGCACACATGAATTTTAATTTCTTCATCTTACTGCTCCCCGTTTTGTTTGATCTCATATGAAGGTAAGTTAAAGGTGGTCATATTTTGACAGAGATTTCATCTGCTGTGTAATAGGGGATATACAACTGGAAAGTAAGTAAAACGCCCTAATTTATTTTGCTATCATCATTGGAGGAAGATTTCTACCATATCCTTGAGAATCCTGGTCATACAAGCCATGGAAATCTGTCCGAATCCCATGAGTTCTGCCAGCTGCTGTATAAATCTGAGGCTCACATTTTTCATCGTAAAAGGGAAGTGAGAACACCACTTAACTTCGCGGGTTAGATGAGATTATAGGTGCAAAGTACCAGGCACTTTGCCTGATTCCTAGCAGGCAACCTATAAATGGGAATTCCTTCTCGAGCCTGGCTTTATTCTACCAACTACAAACTGATTTTCCCACTGCAAGCTACTGACCAAAATGATATGACGACAGACAAATCACAGACTTTTCTTTTCCACAAGAGATCTGAATCAATCTTTTTAAGTAAAGAAAAAAAAATTAGCAATCAGTTGGCAAAACACACCACGTGATGTGTTTTTACTCTGTCACCTCTCTTGGGCCATTTAAGAAGGCGAGGCTCTGGAATTATTGGTGGATTAGCTACAAAGTTGGAAAGAGCTCCTCAAGTGCTTCAAGAGGAATGCATGTTGGTCTACTTGCCTACAAAATCCTGTTAATATTCTTCATAACAAACATACCAGCAGTCTATTCTTGTTTGAGTTACAATTTGCATATCTTCCTGTTGCTTCTCAAATCGGGGGAAAAAAAAGTCATGCCTTTGTGTCACATGAATGCAAATGAATTCTTCCCTCTGACAAATTTTGGAGGTAATGTATCTACTTGCATTGTTAAGAGCTCATAAAAAAGCACTTTTTGGAAGTGTGTGTGTGTGTGTGTGTGTGTGTGCACGTGAGCCCACAGCAAGAACAAGTGTGACACGTTCTGGACATGTAGACGTGATAGATGGCTCCAACACATCTCTCAGCCACTGTTTTTTGAGAGCATCAAATCCTAATGCTTATACATAATGGATGATTCCCCTAAGAATAAAAGATGGTCCAGCTTATACACTATCTTTGAGGGAATTAAGAAGAGAATCACTCAAATAATTTTCCGTGTTCATATTTCAGATGTGGAATCTGGGTTGATGAAGGCTGAATGGTATCTGAAAGGCCTTCATTATTGGTAAATACAGAATTATATATACCTAGATGCGAAATCTGCTTAGAAGTGGATTTTAGATACTTTGTACTCTTTGGGTATCATGGGCCAGTATACCTCTAAGTAATAATATTTTTGCCCCTTTCTTGTCCCTCAAGGCGAGATGGAAGAATTCTGCACTCTTTAATACATCTACACCACTTTGTACTGGCTGACTGGTAAAATCCTGGTTCCAAGGCCTCTGTATATCTTGACTCTGAAACAAAGAGGCAGTGAAGTCTAAATTAATGTTTAAGAAACTAATGAAGGTGGAGGCACCTGGATGGATCTGTCAGGTAAGCAGCGGACTCTTGGTTTTGGCTCAGGTCATGATCTCAGAGGTTGGGGGATCGAGTCCCAAGTCGGGCTCTGCAATCAGTAGGGAGTCTGCTTCTCTCCCTCTCCCTCTGCCCCCCACCGGCTCTCTCTCTAAAATAAATAAATAAAAATCTTTAAAAAAAAAGAGAGAGATTAATGAAGGTGAAAGCTCTTGATGTAATGTACTTTTAGGGTCATTACAGTTGCCGGGAGGTGACCGATCCAGAGACACCATGGAAAATCTGAACATTTTTTATGTGCTGGTGTCCGTTTGCTACATTTCTTACCCACAGGGAAACTTCACTGGATCGTTTGGGAGCTGATCTAAGACACCCGCTTGAGTTTTTCTAGCTACTTTCACACATGTTCTGGTCTCATTCAGGAGTACTTAGTGGGCAGTCAGGAAATGGGGAAGGGGCATTCTAGTTCCTCCAGCTACTCATTTGTGACTTTGGGCAAGTCTTTCAACTCATTCCTTTCTTCCTCTATTCATACATTAAGAATGCCTTGAGGAAATGTTCCTGGTAAGTACTGTGCTGGCTTGAGGAGACATACAACTTTGCACCTAGGTAATGTTTTTCACTGAATGTTCAAATTACATTGAAACCACTTGTCTGTAGTTTCTAAGGGCTTTCTACCTCTAAGATTGAGTCTGAACAGCCTGTGTTGAAAAGTACATTTGCTTCTTCCAAGGTAGCACAGAAAAAGGACACAGAGGTGGGTCACTCCTATCCTGGGGCCTCCTTCCCCTTTCTAGTGCTTTCTACCGTGCAAGGGTAGTTGGCTCATCTGAAACTCCTTTCCTGAACAGAATTGAATTGAGCCCAACTGAGTTTTTGAGTCATCCATCGCAGGCCTTTGGCAATCCCTGAACTTATGACCCGGTGAGGTACATATCAACATGCCCATGGCAAGTAACAGGCAGGCAGAACACCGAAGCATTTGTTCCCTCATAATACCCCCATGATTTTAATTTAGGCAGGAAGAAAATGAGGATTTACTGATCACTTATTCTATGCCAGGCACTACGATACAACTTTTCCATCCATTCTGTGCTTACCATATAGGCAAAACTACAGATGCTCAGAGAAGTGAAGTCTTTTGGGCAAATGTGTCCCACAAACTTTCTTTCCTCTAAATCTACACAGCACATAGACCTTAAACTCCTGTACAGGCCAGGAGCCATTTAGAGGGAAGATGGAGAAGCCAGCCTGATTTTAAATTCATAAAGGATATTATGGTTGGTTTTGCTGCTGGACATTTTTGCCAGTGGCTCAGCTGAGCACTGAAATCCTTGTGACAGCCGATCAGATTATTTCCAGATGAGTCATCTAGAACTGTAGAGTATGTAGAAGTCAGGAGAGGCGGCAGTGGGCGGCAAGATGGGGTTTGTGCTTTGCAGAAAGAGACACAAAAGGGACGGGCAAGGTTCTCGTAGGATCAGGCCTGCTTTCTGGGAGAGATGAGGGGATATTGCCGAGACGTGGGCAGCGCTCTCTGTTTGAGAATGAGGAACATAGGGACTGAGAGGAGGAGATGAAAACCAAATAGAGAAAGACACCGTGTGTCCTCATAAGCCTCATAAGCCTAGCGAGGCCTGTGTTAGCAGGGATACTGGGCTGGTTGGTACCCACCCAGCCAGCTCGGCTGCAAGTCTAGGTATAAAGTAGGGTCATATGAAACCCAGATGCTGCCTTTCTGTCCAGCAATCCAAGCAAAAAACCAGCAAACCCAGACATCCGTCCCAGAGAGTGCCCAGCTGCCTAAAATCCGCTGCTAAAATCCACAGGTGGAACAATTATATCTTTCTGCAGCATTCTGAAAACGTGTCCCTCAAATCATGGGCTCGAAGGGGTTACATCGTCCTCATTTCTGGCCCACCTCCCTTTGGCCTGTCCTGAGGGAAGCCATGGACCATCCAGGTTAAGGGCCTACTTAGAGTGGAAAAAGGCCCTTAAGTTCTAAAACGGGTTACTTGCTTAAGAAACCACCATGTGTCAGTGGGGTGGTTTTAAAATATGTTAAAAAATTCTTTGAAAATCTTCCCATCCAGTCTGCAGTTGTCAGTGACTCACTTCGAAGAAATAGAATAAAACAGAAGTGATGGTGTGTCGACTTGCAAAAAACTAGGTCATGAAAGGGTTCCTTTTAGCTCTCTTGGATCACTTACTCTGGGGGAAGCCAGCTGCCATAATAAAGCAGCCTTCTGGAGACGTCCACATGGGGAGGAACTCCTACCCACAGCCATGTGAGTGAGTCATCTTAGAAGGTACCGTATCCCCATTCGATCCTTTAGATGATGCAGCCCCAACTGATATCTTGACTGTGACCTTAAGAGAGACCCAAGCCAGCACCACACAGATGAGCTACTAATAAATTTCTGACCCACAGAAACTGTGACGCAATCAGTGTTGTATGAAGCCATTAAATTTTGGGGTAATTTGTTACACAGCAGTAGACAACACAATAGCGTATTATTGCTATCTTGAGGCTTCAAAATGTGTTCTCTCCCCTCTGTTCTGGATTCGCTGGTGCATCATAATTTTGTGCCCTCTGGTGCCTCCCTGCCTCCTCCCTGGGCTCCAGTCAGCTCTGGCTCCTGTTTTCCGCTGGGGCTATGGCCACCACCTTCCACTCTCTCACGACCCACATCTGATGCCTCACCCCAGCCTCCTCAGTGGGCAGATGGTCTGACTCCCGTACCTACCCCTACACTCCTGCCAGTCGGGTGAACCAAAGCAGGCTGTTCTCTGTGATTCAGCATCTCCATATGTCAATTAATAATTGATTAATAATGATTAATCAGAGTACTGTAAATATTAGATGAGATATAAAATGCACGGCCCAATGCACATATGAACTCAGATAAATGATTGCTGCTATGATTATGGAGAAGTCATATCACATCATAGGTAAAGATGCAGTCTTGGGAGCTGGATGGTGTAGGCTGAAATCCCAGCCATATGACTTATTAGTCAGGTAACACTGGGCAAGTTACTTAATCTTTTTGTGTTTAATTTTACCATCAGAGACATGGAAGGATGACAGAGATATTAAAAACAACTTCTGAATGCCATTGTGGGAGTTAAGGGACCACTTGTGATGTGTGCTGAGATCCACTAAGCTCAACGTAAGTGGTGCCATTATGATTATTGGTGTTGTTATTTATTATTATTATTTTGGTAACAAATGATAAAACCTCCAGGCTGAAACTTCAATATCCTGCCATCAGTCCTCTGCATACATACTCTTTCCTCTTCTCCTTTAGTTGTGAGGATACAGATGGTTCCTCTCCCTTTAGATCTAGATCTGGACCCCGTATCCTCAGGGCCACCCTAGGACTTATTTCATCAATTCTATTCTCCCTATCCCTGTTTTGTCCCCTAACATCAACACAGAAACAAACTCAAGTCCCTCCCTTCTTGAAGAAAAATCCCCCGAATTACAGCCCCCTTCAGCTACTCACTTCTTATCACACCCAAACTTCTAGAAGGCTGGTTTCTACTGGCATCTCTACTTTTTCACTTCTCCCTTTTCAACCCCTTGTGATCTGCCCCTTCATCATGCTGAGACTGTTCTGACTAGTGATGCCAACAATATCTGTCTTGATAAACAGAACGAACGTGTCCAAGTCCTCCTCCTCCTCTGTCTCTCTGTTGTACTGGGCACTGCCCTTCACGCCATCCTTCTGAAGCACACTGTTCCCTTGGTTTCCACAACATCCTCTGATTTTTTTCTACCTCTTGGCCCTTTTTTTGGTCTTCTCTGCAGGCTGTTTTTCCTCTGCTTAACCATTAAATATTGGATACCATCAGGATCCAGGTGTAGACCTTCCTTTCCCTCACTCCACACACATTCCCTTGGTGATCCTATCCACCACAATGGCTTTCATTGCCATCTATATGCAGAGGTCCCTCGAGTCTGAATATATAGCCAGATCTTATTCCTGAAACTCTACCTCAAAAACTTACTGTCCTGCTGGACACTTTTGATACAGACCTCTCAAAGCAACTTTGAAATCAACATATCCAAATCCAAACTCAATACTATCTTCACTGAAACTGCATTCCCTATGTCACCGAATGCAGCCCAGGATTGGAATGTGGTCTAGGGTTAGCTAGAGTTGGCTCTTATATGACTGTTAGAGACTTGGGTGAGTTTCCTTACCTTTGAATTTCTCCTCTCACATCCTCTGGAAACATCTTATATCACCTAGACACGGAAGTCCACTAAAGTCCACGTGAGAACCATTACAGGGAAGCTTTCTGAGCTTACAGTATGAAGTCATATTTGGCCTGCTTTAGAAGTAGGTGACAAATACACTGAGTTGATAATGATATGAGAATTATCAATTCTCTCATAAAATCAATTAAACTTGATTTTTTCATGGCTTGAAATATAAAGATGGCATTGAAAGAATACTTTCCAATTAAATATAAGAACTCTTAAAGGTTATAAAATTCTGAGAATAAATCTATGGTTTAGGGGAAAATGTAAGATATCACGGACTGTCATGATAATTTAATAACCACATAAGCTCATGGGTTGGAAAGCTTCCCAAATACAATTTTCATCCTCAAGTGAAAATGAAAAGAGTTTTTTCTCATGATCGTGTCTGGATTTTTAATTTGGCATGTATTTTGTTAGTCTAGATTTGGGAAAAGACAGATTATAAAGGTTTCAGGAACTTCTCAATTACCTGAAATAATTCTGGTCAAACTGTTTTCCAAAGTAGGGAAATATAAAGCTACAATGAGTCTGTAAAAATTGTAATTCAATGGAAGTTCTTTCCTGAGTTTACAATGGGGATACTTTCATCATCTATCCAGATCAAGAATCCCTAGGGACAAAGAAAAGGGTACTGTTCATTCTCATAGTCTTATTTTCTTAGTTCTATTTATGGTATTAGGTATTTGCCAGTATCTCAACTAACAATAAAAACACCCTTAAATATTTTCTTCTGTATTACTTGACATGCTACTAGATAAGTGTATGAGCTTTGGAGATAGTGCACCTTAGTTCTAGCCCTTATTTAGTTTCCTTACATAATAATACATACCTCATAATGCTAATACATGCAATCACAGGGAGCTTCCTTGACTAGGAGCTCAATAAATTGTAATTACTACTATTATGATTATGCTCATAGAAGTTATATAAAGGTCGAGCAAGGATTTTTATAGTTCATTTAGAAATGAAGGAATCAACTCTTACAGAGTTTTAAGTCACATGTCAGTACCTCCCGTTCGTGCAAAGTAGTGTATTAGTGGTTGGCAAAAAACAAAGACAACAATTTCATCTCTACTTTTGAGGAGTTTTTACCTAAATGGGCAGACAGGATCATTGTTAGAAGAATTATAATCAGGGATATGACATTATGGGTGAAGTTAGTCATGGAAGACATCTTGGTGGAACCAAGCCTTGAGATCAGTTTGACTGAAGAGTAGATCACGGGTTGTAATAACAGAATGGGGCAGTAGGAATCATATGGAGAAATCACAGAGGAGTAGAAAAACTAGACAGCTGAACAATATTTATTTTCACGTTCCATGGCATAGCAAAAGTTATCACCATCTCAGTAATCATAACATTATTTCTCATCAAATTCTATTGTTTTGATCTAGTAATTGAAGGTCTGATTAAACAGAATAGAAGAGATTTCAATTTAAAGAACCACGGCTAGTTCATTACTCATGTGGGTGGATCATGCATCTCTCAAAGGGGTTATAGAAAAGCCTGTTCTCATTCCGATCTTCTTTGTCCCCATATCCAACATGAAGCTTCAGCATCCACCTCCCACCTTGAGTTGCTACATTAGAAAGCAGTTTTGTATTTTGATGCTTGATTAAAAAATGCTTTCATTATAGTTACTAAAGTAGGATCAAGCTTGGGAATGTACATGGAGATAAAATTGTAGTAAAGTTGTGAACTAGGTAAGAGGTAGCATTTCATTTTTTTCTATAACATTAATTTTCCTTGTAGTCTGAATTTCATCCTGCCCAGTCTGTCTTCATCGGTATTTCCTGAGCACCTGCTACACATACGGCTCTAAGATGAACTCTGAGAAGCCAAAGATACATGCCCAATATTTTCAAAGTCTCAGCTGAAGTCTGGCTAAGAGATAAGACTGGAAAGAAGGTAGGTGCTTCAGAATATCTGGAAGCAGACCCAAGGGAAAGTTAACTCTTCTTTTTTTATGTGTAGGACTAGTCTTTGCCTTTACAGTGCCATTCCAAAGGGACAATCCATGCTAGGAAGGGTAGTAACTGCTGTGTCTACCACTTTTACTGATAAAATAACTATAGAACTACTTGATTGTTTGGCTTCTGAAAGTGCCCTTTGGAGAGTCATCCCCACAGAAATAAAAGGTTCTTTATATTCTATCAGCTTGGAAATAAATCTACTGTAATAAAATATTAGGCATAAGAAATGGAGCCTTTCTTTTACCCTCATATTTTTATTTCACGTAGGTTTCTTCGATTTCCCTTGACATTTATTTTGTGCTGCTTCAACCTTATTCTGGAATACAGCCATAGACCAGATCAAAAATACAATTACTTATTTCTAAATAAATGAATTCCGATAGAATTCTGAAATGCTGAAGGTCTTTAATAGTACGTTAGTTTTTTTCCTCTGCTACCTCATGTCTGATGCTCTTAGGTTTATTTTCTTGATGCTTATTACTGTAAGTTGGATTATACAAAATGGACGGAAAAGGACAGATGGCACTAAATTAGGCTAGCTATGAAAATTTGTGTAACTACTTAAGAAGTTTACCAGATAACACTTCTACTTCCATGGTTTTTAGGTGGACTCTCAAGAGTGACCACTAATACTGTATTCAAATATTTCTTTTTGTGACAAAGTAGCACCACATTCCTTTTTAATTATAATATTAGAATAGTTGAACACATATAAAAATTTCCCTCAAACTATGCCCTAAATCCTTTACACCAAAAAACAGCACTTTTGGTCCAAGTAATTTAGAATGTGAAGAACAAATTCCATTGCTCTATGGGAGCCTGGAAACCCTATGCTCTTGAGTTTGGTTGGGGACGGGGCCTTGAACCAGAGGGGTTGAAATTCAATAGCTCTCGGTCAAAGATTTATCGAGAAAGTAAAATGCAACTGTTTTTCCTGTGCTTTTTATAATCTGTCAATATCAATCCTTTCTTCGATGGTCTCTGCAGGTTCACCTGGCCCTTCATGAGCCACGGTTTGCCTCTATTAGCCCCTGTGAGTGGGATCAGGACTAAATTTTTTCATTGGGAAGTCAGGCGATGCGACTAAGACCCACTGGCATAGGCCTATGGAAGTTCCTATTGGCATAAAACTGGGAAGAAATATGGGTAGAAAGAAATTAAGAATAAAAAGGAGGAGCGTGAGAGGAGGTGAAATCAGAGGAAAGGGGCTCAAACTGGAGGAAGAGGAATCAGGGGTCATTCTTTCAACTCAGCAAGGCAAGTGAATGTAGTGGAAGCTCTGTCTGTCTGTACTCACACAGAATTTCTAAGACACACAAAATGACACAGAAAGGCAGTAGGTCAGCATTGTCTGCAAATGTGTAGGCAACTGAGGTCATTATTTGATTACTCTATTTGAATAATGAAATCAACAGCTTTCATTTATTCATAGTTTATCTGAATAAGAAAGTTCCAAAGTGCTTCCCCCCGCCACCAAAAAAAAAAAAAAAAACCAAAAACCTAAATAATAGTAACTCAGGTTTACAATAGAGATCCAGAAGCCATGGACATTTAAAAACGACCTCTGAATCATCACAAAATTTTTAAATAATTAAGTCATTTGCTAATAAAATGCACTTATTCTAATTCACCATCAACTTCAAAGCCAGCTCAGAATCTGATGAAAGCATTAACCCAAGTATATTTCATCAAAGACTAATTCTACATACTCTTAAAAAAAAAAAAAATCAGCCATGTTTGTTTTTCCAGTCAGTTCTGCCTACATATCACTTTGGAAATTGCTGCTTGAGATAATCAAGTTGTGTGTGATATAAAACAGCCAGAAAATTCTTGTCAAGAGACTATTACACTGATAAAATTAATATCTCATTTCTTACCCCATGTTTTCTAGATAAATTAGTATTTCTACAGGTGTAGCATTGATAAGGATGCATCATATCCACTTAAAGGTCCTGAAGGATTTAGAGTGTTTTACTGCATTTCATGATGTTTGATTTCTCTTTTTACTCGAAGAATTTTGCCTTGTATTAAAAACTGCAGAGGCTGTGCTGTATTAAAATAAGATGGTTTCACTGTATTCCTATGCAACAGAAGGAGCAATTTAAGACCAGTTAATTCTCAAGCTCTCAGTTTTCGGTTCAGACAGACCTCAAGGAACTTGGAAAAACCACGGAGCACATTTGTTACACCCTACGGTGCCTTGATAAGGAAGAGAAGACTGTATTGACCTTATGTAGAGGTGCAATGACCAATAATTAATATGAAAATTATCAGGGGGAAAAAAGCAGTGAATAAAAGTATGGCCATTACATATAGTTTAACTACAATTCCTATCAGTTGGAATTCTGAGAAGTGTTATACATAGGGGAAGAAATCTGGTGGATCGTAGGAGAGAAAACCCTCCAAAGGAGGTTGGGAATAACCTGTTGGTGGTAAACAAAACAAAACAAAGCAAAACAAAAGCAGGACTTAGAAGAAACAGAAGAAAAATGACGACTCAGAAAAAATAAGATAAGTTCTCTCTGGCAAAAACTGACTGATCGGTCCGTGTGTGGTTCTGGACCTGAGAGAAGGAAACAGAGTTCAGCCACTTGCTGAGTTTGGTCAAAAGTTTTTGAGGAGTTTCTGAGTGGGAAATCAAGAATCCAACTGTGCCTACTCCTTACCCAAGCATTCAGCAAGAATCAGATTTGGAAAGAATCTTCCCCTGTAGCTTTCCTGAGCTAGCTGAAGGGCACTCGAATAATAAGGAAGCTGGAGACTTGGGTGTGAAGGTCCCCATGTCATGTGGCAGTCGATGAGCTCATGTTGCTTGATGTGACCTGGTGTTAGTTAATCTCAACCGAACCAGGCCAACAGCATTCAGAAGATTTGATGGGTGAAGAAAGACACTGCTTGATTCAAACCAAGAGGGTAGCTCCTAAGTCTTACTTAGGATCTTTCTGATCATAAGAACTGAGGCTGGAGTTTATATAGGCAGATTCTGGAAAATACATGGTCTTCCAATAAATTATTCCTCACGTGAATTTCTTTTTGGGAGGTGGGGACCAAAAGAGTATTCTAAAATGTGTGTTCTGAGTTCTAATTTTATCTTACTCTTTCGACAGGCACTCTAGGAGAAGTCACAGGCCGGGGCAGTTTCTAGGACTTACATCTCTTCCAATCAGGTCCTCCTGGTTTTCCACAATTCCCCAGGGGGCGATGCCTATGGTACATATCTTCCCTCGAGACTTGGATGCATGGTCCTTTAAGGCGTCTCCAACATGGCGAATAACACCTGAGAGGAAAAAGAAGTAATTATTCTTTCTTTTAAAGCAATGACTCTCTATTGTTATAAAGGAAATTGTGATAAATGTGTCTTGCAAGGCTAAATGCATTGACTATAAATTTTTAACACGTTTCTACACAAATGTTCAGAACAGAACATAAATTTGTGGCTCTAATGTCAGATATATTTGTGGGACTTTTATACGAACTCTAGCAATGGGTTTCTCATTCAACTTTAAGTTCCTTTTTTGTCTAAGGAAAAAACAATTTAAAAGCATCCAATGTCTTAAAAAACAAAACAAATACAATTCTTTAAACTTAGGGAATCTTTTTCTTGTACTCTAAGTATAATGGTATTAGCATGGCTGAGAACTGATACCATGAGGATAACCTATAGAAAGCACCATACAGGGGAACCTGGGTGGCTCAGTGGGTTAAGCCTCTATCTTCGGCTCAGGTCATGGTCTCAGGGTCCTGGGATCGAGCCCCACATCAGGCTCTCTGCTCAGCGGGGAGCCTGCTTCCTCCTCTCTCTCTCTCTGCCTGCTTCTCTGCCTACTTGTGATCTCTGTCTGTCAAATAAATAAATAAAATCTTTTTAAAAAAAGCACAATACAGAATATTACATGAAATCTATGCCACAGTTTGTGTCTAAGTTAGAGTCATTCAAATAGAGTAGTTACTTCGATCATATTTTGTTAACCTTGATTTCCTCTTCCTATTTATTGACACATCATGTGGAGACCCTACTTTGAAAGAAAACCTTGGCTTATTCTTTGGAAAATTTAAGTTGAAAATACAGTTCTTTAGTTTCATCATTTGAACTGTTTTCCTTTTCTCTCATAATAGCCTTCTCCATCACCGTGGCCTTCCTCACCATAGTTAAAAGTGAAAAAATTCAGTTTACAAGATGGCAGGGAACCTATCTCTTGTATTTTAATAAAGATAAGCTGCACTGAAAGAAGATGCAATTTCTCATCTATTAACCTCCTTCTCAAATCATTTTTATAGAAGATGTAAACTATATTCTCTAAGGAAAGTTGTGTTCACTTATCTCAATTCTACCCATTCCTCAAGGAAAACTTCACATGTAGTGCCATCTCCTACACGAAAGCTGAGTTGGATTTGAGTTTCCCCTCCCTTTGAGTAGGACTGCGGTTGGCGTGTCTTGAATCGCTGGATATGTTGTGTAACATATTCTTCTGAGAGTCGCTATTACACATGAGGGTAAAACTCCCCAGGGGGGAGGCTGGGGCGGGTCAGCATCTGACTTCACCTTCACGTGTCTCAGGTGCTGGAACCAAGTAAGGGCTCCAGCACTGCAGGGAACGGACAGAGCACACAGAACGCCCCGGGCAACTTCATGACCGGAGAGAAGACACATGTGAATCACGCCATTCGGAAACAGTCATAAGAGCAAACAGAAAAACCCTCCTTTTTTTAAAAAAAAAAAATTATTTATGTATTTGACACAGAGAGATCACAAGTAGGCAGAGAGGCAGGCAGAGAGAGGGGGAAGCAGCCTCCCTGCTGAGCAGAGAGCCCCATGCAGAGTTTGATCCCAGGACCCTGAGATCATGACCTGAGCCGAAGGCAGAGGCTCAACCCACTGAGCCACCCAGGTGCCCCAAGACCCTACTTGAAAAAAAAAAAAATCAAATAAAAGAGTGTAAATAGCATTAATCCATATTGAGCCATGCTGGCAGTGTTGATAAATAAGAATACCAGTTTCACTCGGGAGCTTATCAGGGGATCTTCTAAGACAGAGTAATGGTGGAAAAAAAAAAAGAGCAAAGGAAAAGCAAATGCAAGACTTAAGCTGGGAGTATCAGTGTTCATTTCCCTGCTCTTTATATGCAAAACTCCTTTCAGGGCCTATCAAGGACAAGTTTATCCTCATGGCCTGCCCTCCGTTGGCCACAATCCTACCATTGCCTCTCACCTAACCTGAGACACCGCCATTAGACCCCGACTTTGGGTGCTGGACTGAGTGCTAGCCTGGGGTGAGGCCGAGATGAACTATTTGGTTTACGGTATTCACGCTATAATTTCTTCTTTTGATACTGGGTGCATTTCATAAAAGAACAAAGTAATAAAGGACATTCCACATTCCCAGAAACAGAAGATTGTTAAGAGATTCTTTTGAACCTTCAGAAACCTTGCAGTGGGTCTGCAGTGAGGGGCAGGGACGCCAGGAGGGCAAAAGGTCGAATGATCACGCGTGAATGAGGCCGCGACATGGAATGAAAACTGGCGCCTAAAGGCTGAACAGCCATTGAGCGATGATTGCTCTGTGGGTATTTGATGACTACCAAGTAAACAGTAAAGGGCTGACTGGGCAGGTCATAGTCAGATCAGGTCAGACAGAGTCAGGGACGCACAGAACAATGATGAACGTGGGCCATGAGCGGCATTGCCCGCTGAAATGTGCCTGTGGAGTCACAGGCTGTTCACAAATTCTAGGTATCGGGGAGAATTCGAGTGTGGGTCTTGCTGCACTTTTTCCCAAATTGCACACAAATGAATAAACAGTACTGAGATAACCTCTTATTTAAAATTAGTTAGCCCAGGGTAATGCTGAATCTTCCCCAATTCCAAATGCGGGTGGGATGCCCAGACTTAGAGCCTTGAACCAAGTTTAAATGAACTTGCTTCGGTCTTCCTTGTGCATTTCCGATCGGCCCTTCTGACTCAGGCCAGGGGAAATACGGCAAAGCAATTTACAGGCATCCATTCTATTATCTACTGCACATTAATAACGTGCGACATGTCAGCACTTAACTGTAGTGGGCTTGTGAGAATTGATTTGACAGCCTACCTGCGTCGCAATGTACAGAAACTAACCTGGCAGGAGAAAAAAAAATTATTTGGAAATCAGAGTGTCTTCTATTGGTTTAGAGCTGATTTAATAAACTATTTTAAATAATAAACAAATAGTACTCCAGACTTTGCTGTCACAATTTATGTCCCAGAGGTAACGGGCATTTTACAACGAAAGCTATTTGCACCTAGCTGAAAATAGCTTCAAGATCAGATGCGAGCTTCCAATTTAGAGCAAAGGTAATTCTTTAAAAAAATTACCGGATACTTATCTGGCAACCTGAGGTATTGAAAGGATCCTGCGAAATTCCATTAGTCAGGTTTACAAATTCTGCAGAGTCGAGTATTAAATATCCCAACCCGTTTCCCAAGTGTAAGTGATTCCTCACGGTTGAGAACTGTCTTTATGGTTATCAGGCTGGCCGCGGAGGGCAGAAGCAGAATCAGAGGATGAGGGACTGGCCCGTGAGGACACACAGGATGGGAGATGAGATAGGGGGACACACATATACTGAGCCTTAGGAGAAAATGGCCTTAGTGACAGCACGTCCGTGGCCTCGGCTTGCCCTTCCCTGTCCCGCTTCCAGTTACCTGTGTTAACCCCTCCCGTGAAGATCCACGCTCCGGTGGTCATGGCCGCTTTGATGAGCCCCTTCCCGAAGACTTGCTTGAGTTTTGGCTGCAGTTCGAAGTTCTGCAGGCCCCCGTGCACGGAGATGAGAAGCTTGGGAAGCTCCAGCTGCCATTCCTTGGTCATCAGGTGCAGAAGGAGATCGGGTTTTGTGTCAAAGGACACTCGCACGTACTGGAAGAAAAAGGGCTACCAGTTAGGGAGACAGGGCAGGGCTGCCTGGGTTGGTGGGGGCGGGGAGGGGGCTGCAGGTGTGTGTGTGTGTGTGTTGCTGCTTAGCTTTATTGATTGCAACAACATGTCCAGTACTTGAAGTAAACCTCTCATATGAAATCTGACTTTTGAAAAAAGGCAAATCATTTTCTTCACCAGGAGAGTCTTTGATGAAGGGATTCATCGCTTTTAAAGGTTTTCTTGAAATTGTGATTTATTACGAACTTTAAAATGGTTCGATTTTCTGAAAGTTACATTTCTAAAACGTAACTTTCCCCAGTTACACCGACTGGGCCTTGACATCACTGGTTTCTGTGACCCTGATAGTCTGAGCAGTTTGGAAAAGTTCGGCAGTTCTACCAATGGAGAATTTTAAAACATGGTAACAGCTGATCACATTTATTTAATCTATAATACTGCACACTAAATATTTTTTTTAAAGACTTTATTTATTTGACAGAGAGATCACAAGCAGAGAAGCAGGCAGAGAGAGGGGGGAAGCAGGCTCCCTGCTGAGCAAAGAGCCTGATGCGGGGCTCGATCCCAGGACCCTGGGATCATGACCTGAGCCGAAAGCAGAGGCTTAACCCATGGAGCCACCCAGGTGCCCCTGCACACTAAATATTTCTTAAAGAAGACAAGTGACAAAAGGCATGCCAATCATTTTTATAGAATAATACAAAAAATTAAAGCATATATCAGATTTCAAGGTATTAGTAGATGCATTTAGAAATAAGTATACTAAGTATATGTAAATGAAATGCTATAAATACATACAAAGATAAGCACATATATAAGCACATACATTTAGGTCTCATTTTAATTATATAAAGACTTTCACCTTTAGGTAGAAACAACTGAAATGTTGGGCAAATATATCTGAAAGCCTTCTGAAATGCATTGCTGAGCGGGCATGAAAAGAGCCAATATTCAGATTCCCAAACAAAGTAGAAGCTGGAACCTCAGGAAACAAGGAAGGACCAAAGCAGGCTTTGGACCTGAGAGTTTCTCCTAAACCCTGGCAGATGCGGGAACCTGCTTGACCGGCTTTGCACAGAATGGACAAGTTTAACAGGGAAACCCCGTGTAAGCTGGGATACTTCAAAGGGCTCATTCTCAAGTGTAAGGAAGAAACAAGTGAGCAGAAGTCTGATGTACAAAGAGAGCAAGGAAACCTTCCTGCTTCTTCCTTGGTTCTGAGTGGATGGGGAAAAAAATTCCCCTGTGATTATTTATAAACCAGGGGGCCCTCACGAAGGCTTTGATCCTCATTCACACTATTAGTGTGGCTTGAAAAATACTAGAGTATTTGATTTTAAATGGATCTGGCTGGGTAATGGTTCCGGATTCTCAGCAGAAACACTTGCAAAATCCCCTGTGGAGGAATGAGTCCTCAATCCAGAGCTTGCAGAGTATCCGCAGGAAAATAAACATTTCATAGTAAAAAAAATAAATAAAATCACGTCTCACATAAGGAAATACAGCAATACGCTGGAAAGACCGAAAGAAATAACAGGTAGCAGAATACGACCCTCAAAGATATTGAAATATTTAGAGATTATAAAATAGCTACATTTAATCTGTTAAAAACACACATGAGATTATTGAATGTATCAGTAAGGAACAACAGACTATAGGGAATGACCAATCCTTTTGAAAAAGAATGAAAAGCAACGTTGAGAAATAAAAAAGTAATAATTTAAAGAAAAATACGATAGAAAAATTAAGCTACAGATTAGACACACTAATGATAGAGCCAGAGAAATTGACCAGATGCAGCCTACAGAGACAAAGGAATTAAAAACAGAAGCAAAATTGAAAACCTTGGAGGAGATGATCTGCATTCTAGATGGAAATAAAAGAAATAATGGGCAAGAAGCAATACTCAAAAAGACGCTGGCTGGCAATTTCTTAGAAATGTTGAACGATACAGATTCTCAAATCCAGGAATGTCCATGAATCCCAAGCAGGATAAAAAAAAAACAAAACCAAAAAAACACCACTCAGAGACACCTCATAGAGAACACCAAAGGGAGGGAAATTTTAAAAACCTTCAAAATCTGCTAGAAAATAAGACAAATCACCTACAAAGAAGCCTGCTGTAAGAGAGAAGTTCTATTCCTCAACAGCAAAAATGGATGCCACCAACCAGTGTCTTCCATGCGCCAAGAGGAATTATCCGTCAGTGTAAAATTCTACATTCAGTGGAAATATCTTCCAAAGATGAGAGCAAATTATAGATATTTTCAGACTACCCAAACAGAATTTATCTCTAGCAGACTGCCCTGAAGGAAATTTTAAAATATATACAGCAGGGAGAAATTGCACAATCCCGAATGGATGATTTGGGATACAAGGAAGAATCATTAACGAAGAAATTAGCAAATATGTGGCAAATCTAAAAAAACACTGGGTGTAGAATATAAAATGATGATACGGTCTAATTTATGGTGGGAAGGGCTAGAACTACAGCGCCGGACAATACCACATTTAATTGGGTGGAAGTTATCAGCATGAAAGCATTGTAAAGTCTGTATGCTGTGTGGGAGAGGAGAGAAGGGTACTGATTAACTTTGGAATTTGTTAAGTATTAATGTGGAAGTGGCACAACCACAGAAAGAACAGAACGACGTGTGATCGTGCAAACATACGCTTTTGGATGTACACACAAATGAGGTTATGCAGGAGGTGACAATTTATTACAATATTTTTGGACCTAGGAGACGCCATGGTTGCAAAAACCTCAGAAATTATGTCAATTCTTTTGTTAAAATGCATTTTAAATATATTTAGCTGGAATGTGAAGCCAAGTAGCAGAAAAAATGAATGCAGCCTGACAACATAAACTGCATCATCAAGAAATACCAAAGAGTTGGGGCGCCTGGGTGGCTCAGTGGGTTAAGCCGCTGCCTTCGGCTCAGGTCATGGTCTTAGGGTCCTGGGATCGAGTCCCGCATCGGGCTCTCTGCTCAGCAGAGAGCCTGCTTCCCTCTCTCTCTCTCTGCCTGCCTCTCCGACTACTTGTGATTTCTCTCTGTCAAATAAATAAATAAAATCTTTAAAAAAAAAAAAAAAGAAATACCAAAGAGCTAACATTTCCTACACACATAGACCAGAAATCTAAAGAGGTGTTGGAATCTAATAAGCTAATTCTCTATTAAATTAATCTATGCATTAACAATCAATTACAGAATGGAAAGGGTAAGGGTCAGCAATTTTAGCTAAGTACATTATACGAACAGAATAATAGTAGAAGTGGCATATTTTGCGCACAAACTTTCCTGCAGAGGGCAAGATCTTTCTGATACACATCCACAGAGATTTTCAATAACGACGTGCGTTTTCATGCCACGCAAAGAGCCTTGGGGTTGAAGAGTGGGCACAGCCGCCGTAGAAGCAAGTACAGTGTTTCTTCAATAAAGGCTACGCTATCATCTCTATTGTTATATTTATGAACTCACTGAGTGACCCCAAGGAAAACTTTGGATAATAGATGCTATAAGATGAAAGAATAAAATGTTTTCTTTGCCTGTATACTGCATCTACGCCATTTGAGTAGTTAAAATTCGGCGGCCCTGCTGAATTGAATTTATGTCATGTTGACTAATTCTGAAAAGGGGTATTTAGTGAAATAAATGAGGGCTGGGACTCCCAAGGCTTCCAACCCATACAAACCCAAAATGCTTAGTGTAGGAGATGGTTAAAAAAAAAAAAATTGCTTCCTAAGTTACTGTTCTCTTCTTTACCCTCTTCTGCCTTAAGAAAAGAAAAAAAGAACCCCAGGAAAGTGACCAAAAAAAAAAAAAAAAAAAAAAAACCAAAACCTGAATTTGTTAAAATTCCTTTTGAAGCAGCCAAATCTTTTTCCTAGTTAAGAGAAGCTTGCTTGTGGTCACAGAAGTCTTGTTACTCTGAGAGTGCTCTACTAAGAAATGAATGACCTTGGGTGACCTTGTCCCCAACTCTGTCTTATAGATGGGGAAACAGAGGCACTTGCTGTCCAGTCTGTGTAAGGTCAAACTGCCAGTAGATCCTCTTCATATATTTTTTTCTGCTCTCAATTTCTTAATTCTACTAAAAACCACCCCTCCCGAACCCCAAACCAAGACCTTTTTGTGTTTACTGTGCCCAGCACATGTATTATCATGATTCCCCCCAGTAATGAGGAGGTTGGTATCAGCCACATTTCACTGCTGGGGGACAGAAATGATCCATTAGGTTCTCAAGTTCATCTGACAGTGGTAATGACAGGGTCCACAGCCCAGGTTTGCTGACTCCAGAGTCCTCACTCTTAACTTCAAACTAAAAATGCCCCTCCCTTCTTCTCCTTTTCTTTCACCTAGAAGCAGCCTCAAAGTTCTAATGATGCAGCAGCCTCCAACAGCTTCTCAACCCCATGCCCTCACCAAGACATCAACAAGAGTTCTTTCTCCAACTCCTTTTTGATCCCACTGTTTCTCAGTTCAAAGTGCTACAATAAATGTAAACTCTCACCCTGCCTGTGCTGGTCCTCCCCACTTTGGCCTGCCCCCACCTAGAGGTGTTTCCCCACTTCTCTCTGCATTTGGCTAATGCTGTTCCCTAAGTCCTAGAATACCCAATTCACCCCTATCTTGTATACAGAAATCCTCCTCCTCTATCAAAGGCTTTATGCGACTTTCCCTGAGAATGCAAGCTCTTATCGATGCAGCATAGCTCCCCACCTAACCCAACTGGATTTTTTTTCCCGGTTGTTTCTTGCACTTGTCCGTTTTATCTGCCCAGCTTGCAAGATATTTGAGGGCAGGGACCATGTTTGACCTGACATGATTTTTGATAAAACTTTCATATCGGCTACGAAGTAGTCAATCTTAGAAATGGAAGGGAACTTAGAAGTATCTTAGCAATCATGGGAGCTAGAAATCATTGGGTTCAACTCTTCTGCTTTACAGGGAAGGACAGTGAGAGCCAGAGAAAGTGAGTGACGGGGACCTCCGAGCTAGCCGTCTAATAATCAGCCACTCATCTAGTTCATGATTAAAACCAGTGCTGCTGCAGAAACTCTTGGTGGACCAGTGCCTCTCAGAATTTAGTGTGCACAACTCTCCCGGAGACCTTGTCAAAAATAGAGCTTCCGGTCCTGTAGGGCTGGGGTGGGGCCTGTGGTTTTGCATTTCGGACCAGCTTCCCAGGGACCACGTGAGAAGCAAGGATCACAACTCTTCCCCAGACCAAAGATTCTAAGCAGTGTCTTGTGTTTCTCATCGTGCCAAAGGGTAGAAAGATCACTCAGTATTTTATATGAAACTCACAGGAACAGCACGAACAGGCGAGATACCGGAGGAATTACTCAGGCGACAATAAAGAAGAAAACACAGCTATTTTCAGTGACCCAAATGATCACCAATGACCTAATCCCCTGGAGAATAAGAGGCAAGATTTCTTTTTAAAGGAAGAATTTAAAGGAATCCATTAATCGTTTTTGTTATTGTCATGGTTTAGTAACTCCAATGATTTGGGGGTTAAGGGGCTAATTAAAACAAAGGGATAAAATGACACTTAATGATGACCTGAAGATGTCAATTTTTAAAACTATGAATTTACACCCATAAAAAGCAGGTTAGTCGGGAACTCTCCAGGAGATTATAATGTAACACAGCTAACTCATGTGCCAAATCAGCAGCTTCAAGGTCATAAACGGTTGTCCCCAGAGCAATTAATAAGTAGTCAATGTGACTGGAAATTAGGAGCTGTTTTGGTTGTCAAGATAAGCAGTTTTGACTGTCCATCTGTGAGCTCACTGACTGCTAAGGGATCACCTTACAAGTAACAAGAAACCTTCCTGATGCAGATACTACATCCTGTCACCTGGGCAGTACTCTGATACGGTGAGGCGTGCTTCCATTTATGGATTTTCTAACCATGAGCAGTATCACACTCTGTCATCAGGTATGGGCACTGTAAGTCCTTTGGCCAATTTGCACACCTTCGCTTGTGATACGGGGGTGATCCCAACCACCTCACAGGACACCGTGAGGACTAAATTGTGGAAAATCACCTGGTATGACAGAAAAACCAATACATGAAAACTGAATGAAGGTTCCAAACACTCACCTTATAAATGGTTTCTGCCTACAACAAATAACTTGCCTTTAACTCTTCAGCAGATGGGTTAAAGGAGCAATTTGTTTCTTGGTTCTGAGTTATCTGGGGGCGTGACTGGTACAGGTGTTTATCTACATGAAAGCACCTGTCAAGAGCAAAAATGCTCCTTTTGCCCTGGGCTGCCTAACCCATCCTTCGCCCACATGCCCTTAGTCGCTCACTATATAATTTCTAGAGATAAACGGAGCTCAAATAAGTTGCCCAGGCCTAGAATCATCTCCTTTTCTTTTCTATCATTAGCACCCCGCCTGTAGCAGAAGCCTGTGTGATGGGCTAATGACAGCACTTCGAGAAATTTCTATATAAAATAAGAGTTTGAGGGCGCCTGGGTGGCTCAGTGGGTTAAAGCCTCTGCCTTCAGCTCAGGTCATGATCTCAGGGTCCTGGGATCGAGCCCCGCATCGGGCTCTCTGCTCAGCAGGGAGCCTGCTTCTTCGTCTCTCTCTGCCTGCCTCTCTGCCTGCTTGTGACCTCTGTCAAATAAATAAATAAAATATTTTTTAAAAATAGGAGTTTGCTCTGGTTGAAATTGTCCTATTGGATCTGTTCTTAGGTGCTTTGGGGGCATATAGTGTGATTTTCACAAAGAACACACATTTTGAGTTCCAAACCACAAGCTTATGAATTAAATTTTGTGAGACGCTGAGAGAAAACTAGGGATTTCTTTTGCTCCAGGGACACAGGGCTTTGGTAGCTGAAGCCTGAGTCTTTTTTCTGCCTGATGATGCTAAAGGTCTTTCTGGGTAGCAGGTGACTTCACTGAAGTTTTTTCTAAAGCTACTCTTCCTGCCAAGTCAGTAGAAATGTTACTATTCACTCATCAAAACAGGACTTGACTTCATCCATGGCCTCACTCTGAACTAAACTTGGAGGTCACAGGTGTGTCAGAGACCAGACAATATGGTTCTGCCTTTGTAACACCCAGGGTGGGCAAAGCCTGGTGGTGTGTGTGTGTGTGTGTGTGTGTGCACACGCATGTGTATGTGTGTGAGGGATCACCATTACAACTTAGGACAGGCTGGGGCTGTTTAATTAAAATATAATTAAAAATTCTGGACTGGATTGGAATTCTGAACTGGAGAGTTGGAGGCATATTTTGGCTGTGATGACGAATGAGTCACCTCCGTAGGCCTAAATTTTGACCCCGGTCACCTTGCACGCCATTTTAAATGCAAATGTAAAAGAACTGCAGAATGATAAATCTGGCCACACTCCTGGAAACAGTAAATCCTCTTCCTGGTCTTGTAACACCATCTTTAATTCTGGGAAATTATCCACTGGGGTTGGTCAGTAGTGCTTGCTTGGAGGAGTGGTAAGAACACTGTGAACTAACTGAACACTTATTTTGAATGCTTTTCTTCCAAGGCTGTAGGGGGACATTTGGCCCATTTTCCTTTCTGTTGAGAAATGTGATAAGCATCATTTCATTTTTTAAATTCTTTGTAACCACATCTTTAAATGGGTACTTTTAATTGAAGCTGTGGCCAAGGATGACGCGTTGGATCAGACTGCTAGACACCAGTTTTGCTGACACCAGTTTCCTAAGCCCCTGGAGCTATGAGTTTTGCAGCAAGAATTTCACACTGACGGTGGTTCCGTATATGTGAAAATTCCCTAGAAGGAAAATACTCGGAGAGCAAATGTGTGGTGTCACTGGTTATTGCATTCCTAGTTGCTGACCCACAAAACTCTGGAAGTGAAAAATGCCATTGCAATTTAGCCTACGTTGTTTTTGTGATTCCTCAGTGTTAAAGATCAGGTACGTCCAGGTGATAGCTGCTGGCTGAGAAGTCAGAGCCAAAGGTTTAGAAATATCAAACTCCACTGAGCAAATAAATAGGTCAGAGTAGGGGTACTCTCTATATTTTCTGCCAGAATTATTTAGCCTAAAATTTTCTAGAGGCAACGAGATAGGAATCTTCTAAAGCAAAATGTGTTTCCTGCAGGAGGGTTGGTTCTTTCCTTCCTTTCCTATAGGTCTATGATCGGGTCCAGAAGTTTCAGTGATATATTCTAGTTTTAATCTCTGTTTCAGAAAGCCCTCCCAAAAGTACTGCAAATTCAGTGGCCTGAAGATTAAAAGGTAGAAAGTAGAAACCAATGGAACAATTACCAAACCCCTTAAATACCTTACCACGCTTACGGAAAGCTGCCTAGTAAGCCAACGTCTAATGATAAGTTGTTTTGTTTGGAGAAATGGATTTCATTTAATTTTGTATTTGGTATGTGTCAGTCAGTGATGAGTCCCAGATTAAATTTGCATAATTCAAAGACAGACAATTAAAAAAAATCAAATTCCATCCCAAAACGTTTGAAGAGCATACGATCATAGATGGACGTGTTGCCAACGGACTCCGCACCCCTGGAAGCATCCTCCTACCCCAATCCTCCCACTGGCCAGGCTCAGAGAATGAGGCTTTCACCCGAGCGGACTCAACAGTTAGAGCTTTAAGTGTGACAATGAAGCAGAGGAACAATTACCTAAATTATATAAAAGCTGTAATCAGGGGCTCAACCTGATCTAATAAACAGTGAATAGCAAGGGAAAACCTGAAGATAATTATGTGAACGACTGGAGAGGTTTAAATACAAGCCCTTAATTAGGTTATATTTACCTGGTCCACAAGTCAGCTCAGCATTAATTGGAAGAGATGGTGATTAGTAGCAAAGAAGATTCTGTACACTCGAGTCCAGCCCTGTCCCGTTTTCTAAAGAACCTACAGCCGTAGCCCCAGATAAAGAAGTCTTTGAGAGAGGGAAGGCCTGATGTCTACTGTGGGACCGCAGCTCATACTGCTCTCTAAGTCAGTTTTAAAAGGTTACCGAGAATTCATTCTACTAAGACAATGTCTAACCCAGAGCTTTAGTATCTTATCATCTTCTTCCTTGGTCCTCATAGTCTCACATTTAGGAGGCACCTGCATGAACTGCTGGGTCCCCCAGTAGCCCAGGAATGGCATTAGGGGCATGCAATTTGGTAGGGCCTTGGCTCGGTGCTGAGAGCAGAAGGGAATGAGGATCCCTCCCTCACAGTCAGCTGTGGGAGTGTCTCCTGCCTGGGTCCGGATTTCTTTGTGAAGTGAGCGGGATGCCGGACCCAGAGCTACTGCACGTTCCCAGGCTTGTCAAGCCTGGGAATTGAGGACAGGATACCACAAAGTGCTGGGAAAAGCTCGGAAAATGGTCCCATTAACCTAGGATGTAATTTTACAAAGACCTCCTCCTGCTCATAGCTTTTGAGTTTAATTAACCTCATCAAATAACAGTAATTTTCTAATTCTACTGCAAAGTTTTCAAAACCCTTACAAGAGAGCTAGAATAGAATAGTAATTAGCTTCCCTTCAAAGCATCTATAGTCGATACCAAGCATACAGGACAGAGAAGACACAGAACTGACGGCAAGTCCGGAGGGGCCCCGGGTTCAAGAATTATCTATGTCATTAAATAACCGAGTAACTCTGGGAAAAGAATTTAACTTCTCTGGGCTCTGGTCGCCTCGTCTATAAAACAGGTAGGGTGAGATTACTTAGTACTTTTTGAGCCCAGCTGAGTAGAATAACCTGGCTACTTTAAAAAAATACTTCAAATGCCAAGGTTCCAACCCAGACCAATGAGGGACACTCTCTGGGAGTGATTCTTGGTCACGGGCATCTGTAGTAGCCCAAGGTCATTGTGATCCCCCTAGCAGAGAGCTACCGTACCAATCTTTCCAGCATTTTGGGTGACCGAAGCTCTGGGACGTCATGCTGTACTTCCTAGGGGAAGACACACAGACATACTGTCTCCGAGCAGATTATGGTTTCCCTATGGCCCACCATATTTTAATAAAGATTCTCTTTTCTCCAACTGAACCTTCTACCAAACTCCGGTGGATTCTGCCTCATAATGTGTCCAGACCACAATGGCATTTTGAAGACCCAAATGTCTCATCTTGGGCTGTCTTGAAGGTAAAAATTAATGTTATATATATAATTTAAAAAAATAAAAGTCAAAATTGATCTGCCCTCTAGAAGTTTTTTGCCCACTTTGCTAAAAATCATCTCAACTTTCAAAAATTCTTGTCAGGAACACGGATCAAAGACGCCAAGTTAGCTGACCTGTTTCCCTTCAATCATGGTGAACACTTAGCCATGCCTTCCCCATCTGAAGGCCGACTGACATTCTTCCACAGACAGTAGTTGCTGATTTTTCCCTTTGTCCAAACTGCATGCCAGTTTGTTGGGGAGGGCAAGAAGTAAGGGAGGCCCGCGTTGGCACAAAACCTGCCAGATAAAGCCAGACATCTGACCTGCTGTCAGTCCCGCCCCTTGGTCTAGACAGGAGAATCAGAATAACTCAAGGCTAGGTATTCAAAGTGGACAAAATGTTCATTGTCTCTGGATAGGAGGGACTCTCACTCGCTAAATATTTGGTTGTATGAAGAAAAAAACAGTAGAAGAAGAAAAGAAAGAAAGAAAACTGGTCCTCGTTTGGCTGATAAGACTCTGAAAGAAAGGTTTCTCCTCATGGAGTCTGCTAGGAGACCATCAAAGACCGCAAGACCTAATCTGAGGGCCGGCTTCATGGTCACACTGCTCAGAAAGGCAGTGCTTAGTCTAACGCTCTGTACCTACTATCCTGAGGTCCTTAACAGTTTTATCCTTGAATCTGTGTTTTGTACGTGAAGTCTGATGGGACGGGAGAGCATGCGCAGAGGGCTTGGGACCCCAGCTCACACGTGGTCCACGGTCCCACATCCCACCTGCTGCCTCCCTGGAACAGGGGATCTCAGTCACCAGCTCCCACCTCCAGTGTCCCTGCTGGTCCAGCCTCCCCATCTCAATGTCACCTGGGGCAGCAAACGGGTTTGTGCCCCATCACTGACTGGGACCTGAGTGCCCCTGAGGACAGGGGCAGGGTTGGGTGTATTCCTTGTAGCATTTAGAGACAGAGAAGGAAGTAGCTGTCTCCACATGAGGCTGCCCAGGCCGTGGCGTGTTTCCTAGGTGACTTGCTGGAAAGTCTTACCCACACCAGATCCCGAGCAGGTCCCATGACAGAGACAGCCATTCCCTGGATCGTTGCCTGTCTACTGTGAGTTGGGGTTGTCAGCCATGGGAATAAAAGAAGATTGCTTTCCCTAACCCCAGCTGGGGGCCTACACTTTCATTTTACATGGGGATCTCTAATCCTGTAGCTGACCTTTCCTGACCTGATGGCCGACAGATAGTTCTGCATGTCACAGAGCTATGTGGGGCTTGGGGAGGGCTATGGGAGTTCAATGTCATACATATTCACACTCCCAGAGCAGAGCGGAAGAGTTGCCTCTTCAAGTTTTTCTTCTTCTGCCAATGTCATAATATACACATATCATATATCAGCTGTGCAACATGCGGCACAAAGCTTGCGGGCACCATTCAAGTGCCCTATGATGTCACTGGGTAGACACTCCATGATGATCACCGTCTACTAACCCACTTCCTCATCTGTGGCCTGCTCTCTCATCTGGGGTGGGGGGCACACTTCATTCTCGGCATTATCATAGTCTCATCCCCAGCCAAGAACTTTGGCCCCTCATGGATTCTTTTCCATCCCTTGGCTTTCTTTTCTTTTCTTTCTTTTTTTTGGCAGCACTTTTCTTAAAGGATGAACTTAGATGACTTTTAATTAATGCATGGGTCTAGAGGATCCCCAGTGTATATGGTTCAATCCCATACTGTGAATGGGAACTGTGCTGAGCTGGGGACTTTAATGGCTTTGTGTAGGGGAATACATCCCCTGGGTGGATGGGGACACTGCCACATTTCCACTGCCCTTGGTTCTGTAGAGGCCAAGACTATTTACCTCCCCCGACAGGCCACCGTTTCCCCCAGGCCTTACTGGGGGCTGCACATGGCACCCTTTTCTTCCCAATACACTGCTCAAAATTGTTCTTACTCTAATGTATAGCTCTGGACTGATTTTCTTAGGGAAAAATGATGAGAATAAGAGAATAACTCAGTCAGTCATTCATGGGGAAGAAAACCCTGTAGGAATAGAAGGAAAGGGGAAGAGAGATGAGGGCTTTTTTCCCATTTTTAGTCTGTGACTAGTGTAAAGTGACTTCCCTTGCATTTTGCAGTATGCTGCTCTAAGCAAGATTTCCTCTCCAAACTCGGAAAGCTTCGTGGTGTGCCTGAGAGCAGCCACTGGTCCGCCCTCAACTAACTCTCTCTGTGAGAAGCAAGCTTGTTGAAATAGAGCATTTCTAGAATTTCCAAAAACATATGGTGTACTGTTCTCCTGGAAAAAAAAATCTGTCGGCCAAGTAGGGAGAGTTTCATGATGAAAGCTGCAATTTAGAAGCAACAACTCTTAGAAGTAAAATTTGTATTATTTCCTAAAGCCTCTGTTCCAAACAAAACACTTTTCATATGGAGCTCTTCTCCTGAGCTCATTATTGGACACAGCTGCTTGGAGCAAAAGTACTCGCTTTAGACGGCAAGATCTCTGGTAGGACAGTCTGGGATGATCATTTCTACCTTGAACTGAAAGAAATGCTAGTTACCGGCAGAACAAAACAGAAACCTAAAGGTAAGAATTGTTGTTGTTGTTGTTTTTTTAACCAAAGGAGACAGAAAAACATGCCCTAAGGGATGAGACCCAGAGAGTAACAGAATAAACATGGGTCACTGTAGAAAGCTACTTGTTATTATTATTTATAACAATAGTCACTGTGTCCAGTAACCATACTAATTATTTAAAAAATCCTGGGAGGAAGATTTTCTTCTTCCCATTCTACAGAGGAGAGCAGATATGCACAAGGCCAAGGTTATCAGAGCCCCTTGCCCAGCCAGGATCGGGCAGACGTGGGATCAAGCCCAAAGGCTCCCTCCCCGGCTCTTTGCCAGAGATGCGAGGAAGATGTGAGGAAGAACTTGGGAAGCGACGGAATGGGTTTCTGATTACCATGGCTTTGTTGGAATGGCCACCTCCTTGGAACTCAATGGTCCCGAAAGCATCCGTCGGGCTGAGCTGTGTGTGTTTGCTGATGGACCACTTCTCGGACTGGATGTCATTTCGGGAGAGGCGACTCTCATTTTTCTCATTCTGAAGAACGGAGATACTGGGAGTGAGGCCCACATGCTGGCCGATCAGACGCCCACAGCAACACCTGCAACAGAAGAGGTCAAGGTGAAGCCCTTGTCTCCGCCATGATTGGAGCACCCACTTCGGAAGACCCGCAGGAGACGTGGACAGACCGTAGCCAGCCAGTCGGCTCTCCGGCAGCTCTGGCAGAATCCCATGATGTGGCTGTATGAGGCAAACAGTGAACTCAGGATTTACTTGCCATAGGAATTTTCTTTTTGGCCCCTCCTCATTTCCTTTAGCTGGAGAAGCTAACACGCCTCCCGGCTTTCTCCACCCGCCTCTCTCAGACCTGCCATATTGTTCAGGATCGGAACCTGTGAACAAAAGCCCTACAGGTTTTTCTACCTTTCACTCCTCCCGTCTATCAAATCTTGCATGAAAGCCACTGTGTGGCTTTGAGGGGAGGATTTTAACGTGCACATTTAAATAAGGACTCTCACTCAAACGTGAGTCACAACCTAACTTGCCTTTCCCCAACTGACATTCACTGTCAAATGTCCAATTCTGGGAATAAAAGCCTACAGCTTAAGTGTTCCCAAAGAAACAATGAAAATCTTATTCACAAGATATTTGAAAACAAAATTCAATCTTCACATCATGGAAACGGCCTTTATGCTTTCCCACTACCACTATTAAAACGTTAGTAATAATACTGGTACCACTACTAAAACTGTTAGTAAAAATACTGACACATAGTTATCACATATTAAATACTAATGATGATCACATTTATTTTATGAATAAAATATTACAGTTTTGAAGGTTAGGAAACATGCTCAAGGTTACACAGCTAGTCTATATGACTCTACAGACTGTATTTTAAATTGTGGGGCGCCTGGATGGCTCAGTGGGTTAAAGTCTCTGCCTTTGGCTCAGGTCATGATCCCAGAGTCCTGGGATCAAGCCCGCATCGGGCTCTCTGCTCAGCGGGGAGCCTGCTTCCGCCCTTCTCTCTGCCTGCCTCTCTGCCTACTTGTGATCTCTGTCTGTCAAATAAATGAATAACATCTTTAAATTGCTTGGTTACATTGCCTTTTCATAAAAGCATTTCCAGACATTCATATTTACTACATCCCAAATGCTTCTTAGCTCATATGTTTTAAGGCAAAATGAGGGAGGTAAGGAGAATACTAAAGGTAAGGTAAGTAGGATACTACAAACGTGCTCGGACAGGAATTTGCTGGTCAGCAGTCTAGTCAGTAATCTGCTAGGAGTCTTTTGTTTAAAAAGCTCTTTTTCATTATAGCAGAGAATGTTGGTACAAACCAAGCATTTTGATGAAATGCCGAGAAGAGAAAATCAGTAACCATACTAAAAATACACATAACCCACTTATAGATGGTGATTAATCCCTTCCCAACGGGGTATCTGTTATTTTGTACAGGCTCTTAGAGAATTAACCACAGGCATGGTATATTATGTGGGGTATACATAGAAGATTGTTACAGCGATGCCCAGCAAATATAAAAAATAAAAATCTTTGACATTGGTTCCCTTGCAATGGATAGTCATTACTATTGTAGTTCTGTCCCCTTAATTGCTACTCTGTGTTCTCACTTTATTATAGAAACAGCAAGATTACCTATGGGGGTCTTTGGTGCTGGGTATGATGTGAACACATTCTCTTTTATAAAATGCTCTTTCTATCCAGGATTTCTGAGCCTGAAAAAAAAGAAGAAGAAGAAGAAAGGTGAACATAACCTTGACGTATTCTTGTTGGGGAAGCAAATTTTCATAATCATGTAATAGACTAGTATTTCATAAACCAAATTGAAATTGTGGTTACTTCACACATAAACGCTGCATATAATAAAATCAATTGCGGCCAGTACCTGTTGATTAGGTTAACCTGGTAACATTGAGTCCAAGAAAATGACCATAATAAAAGAAAAAATGTTAGTGATGGAACCATATACAAATTCTTGATCATTTCTGAAGGCAGAGAACAATGCTATTTATGGAGGAAATGAAAAACACAGAGCTACGGTATGTTTATATCCCCATACATAACAAATATTCAGGGGTAGAAGGAAATCCATGTAGATCAGGATGAAGTTCTCATGGCCAACATTTCCATTTGATTTTCTTTGTGGAAAGAAAGAGAAACTGAGGTGCCTGGGGCATTCAGTCAGTTGAGTGTTCAGTTCTTGATTTTGGCTCAGGTCATGATCTCAGGGTCATGAGATCAAGCCCCACGTTGGGCTCTGATCTTTTTGAGGAATCTGCCCGAGATTCTCTCTCTCCCTTTGTCCCTCCCTCCACCTCCCCAAAAAGAAAGAGAGAGAGAGAGAGAGAGAGAGAGAGAGAGAAAAGTGGTAAGAGAATTACAAAATTCAAGAGCTCTATTCCATCATGACTTTTTTTCAATAATCCTAATTAGCTGTGCTTAAATGCCAAAGGAAAAAAAGGAAATGGAAGCATAGGGAAGATAAATGTCTTCAACACAGTCCAGAACTTCACAAGTAATGCCTTTAGAAGGAAGGAAGATAGCACTCTTTCTTTTCCTTTCTTTTCTTTTTTAATTCCACATGTCTTTCAGCACAGGAAACACAGCTTCTTAGAATGGGCATTGTTGGGACTGTCCACCAGGAAGTCCGGGCACTGAGATTGCGTTCCCAGAAGGATAAAGGAAGCTCCAGAAAACTATACCGTCTTTGTTCCAAAGCACAGTGTCCATCCCACAGCCCTTTACCTCTTTCTTTACCAGATTTGACAAAGTAGAGGAGTTTCTCATGAGATCCTGTAAGCTACACAGAAGACTCATTTTCTAAGCATTTAAGATGGAATGTTAAAGCATCGCGTAAAGTTATTTCCATATGGTATCATCTTTTCTTTAACACAGTATCAGGGCTAAATTTATACTCTTGAAATATACAGGGCCAAAGTGCAACTTCATGGTTTATTTGGCCTCCGTGTCCACTGCTAACTGTTACAAGCCCCCATATGTTGGCTGTAATTGATACTGACTCTGCCAAGGACCCAAACATCTATATAAACTGTGCCAAGGTCTAGTTTGCTCCCAACCCTTAGTCTCCCATTTCTCTCCCCTCTCCTGATGGAGGCTAGGCAAGCATACAGCACAGAAGGCAGGAGTTATCTCATATGACAAAAACATCGTAAAAGTATCAACATGGGGGATGTTTGCATTTCTCAGTGTTTGTGCACTGTCCACATGAAGAGGAGCGCCCAGACTGCCTCGAGATCCCTGGGTCCAGGTGGCCCTCTGCATCCTCAAACCACAAAAGGTAACATTTGCAATTCTGTTTGTCAGCTGGGCCTGAAGAAAGCCCCAGTGTCTCTTTACAAAGATTTTTCTTCTCAAATATATAGGAAAAGCAAGTGGCTGCGTCTTTGCAACAGAAATGAGCTGAGCAGCGTAGATAACCAGGCTTTATCTTTGTGAAAAGCCTGTAAGTTAAACTATTCACAGGCTGTGATTTTTCCTAGACACTGAATACTTTCATTGATAACATCTCTTGGCAGAAAGAGGGTAAAAATATTCCTCCCTGGACATTTGAAACCAACTTTCCCTACACCTCAGGGAGAGGAAAGGTAGAATGCACTTTCCTTTCTTCTTTGTGGCCCACTTTGGCGAGAATTCAGAAGGATCTTTTGGAGAAGCATCTGCAAATTTGGGGCAGTGCCAACCAATACTCCCCGAGAGAAAAAAGCCATGGCAGTATCACAAATAGAGCATGAGGTGTGCCATTAGAAACAGTGGCATGACTGGGACTCCAATGGCATGGACAGAGTCACATAATTTGGGGGTCCTCAGTTTTTCTCATCTATAAAATGGGCACAATACTAGTAGCTGCCACTCCAAGTTGTTACCATTATTATTTGGGCACTGTGTTTCACTTCAAGAAAAGGGGCCAGTGCTGGCTCAGTTCTGGTACTGAAAGTTCAGATGCAGATTCAGAGAAGATCCCTATGAACCTGCTCTCACAGTCTTGACCTAGTTTGATTTCTCTTTGTGTTGGGGGATCAGAGGCTCTGAGAAGGCCTCGTTGGCCACAAAAAAATGGCATAAAGAAAAGTTATTTAACTTCCCTGAGTCTTTTCTATTAACATGAGGATAATCTAGCCACCTCAGAACACTGTTGTATTTACCAAAGCACATGATTCAGGAACAGCACCTGGGACTCAGGAGCCACTCAATATTTAACATTTACAAAGGGCTCCTCTTGTGCCTGGAAGTATGCCATATATGTATTATCTCCATGGGTCCTCACAAGGACCCCATGAGGGAAGAGCTACTTTTATATCCACTCTACCATTGAAGTAGTTGAGGGAGAGAGATGCAGCAGGGACACTTTAAAGCCAGAGTTTGAGCTTGTGCAGTCTGACTAGAGTTCACACACTTACCCATTCTGCTAAACTGCCTTTCCTAACTATATATTATTGATATTAAATACCCTTAATCTGGCAATACCATCTGGGCATGCTTGGGATTGCCTTGGTTTTTAGACAGAGTTGGACTCCTAGAGGCAAACCTTAGACCCAGCATATACTGCACCTTTCTCTCCTCTTTCCCCTGCTCTGTCCCCACATGTGGAGTAATACATACTCTACTCTGCGTTCTACCTCTCTCCTTAGGAGAAAGGATTGGGGTGGGACATTAGGAAGACATTGTAATAGGAGCAAGAAGTAAAAGGGGGGGGGTCATTATAACAGCTCTAACAAAGAAAGGTGATTCCAACAGGATTCCTAACTTGAGAATCTAGAGGACCATGACATTAGAATTAGAGTTTCCAAGGACACCTTGATTATTTGTCTCACTCATGGATCCCAGTTTCAACTTGGAAGGCCCTAGAAGTTTTACTCAAGATGACTACACAGAGAAATTGCCAACTGGTTAGTTTTTAAAAATAAAGTAACTTGACTTGTTTCAGTTTAGAAACTTAATTGCCTTCCTGAAGCCAACAATCTCACCTCACAGTTAGTGAAAGGAATGAAGATCAATTTCTATTTCTTACTACCAGCAGATTAACCATTTCCCTTGCAAAGGCATGGAAAATTGGGAGGAGGGTAGGGGAAAGAATATAATAGAAAAAAAAAATCTTTCCAACATTCATAATTGAATTCTTTTTTTTTTTTGCAAAAAAAAAGTATAAAACATAATAGAGCACATGTATAACACATGAATTAGAAATGCTACAAAATATCGTGCATAATTGAATATGCTCTACTGTGGGCTTTGCTGTATGTATTATGCTTTAATTCAGGTCTTCAATGTGGGTAGATATTAGATTTTTAAAATTATTTACTAGAAGAGAATAAATTTGAAGTATAATCACGGTTTAACTTGTTCCCCAAACTAATTCCTTTCTCTTTTGTCCAAAGGCTTTGAACTGCTCTGCGTGAGCTTCATACTTGGCTTAAATATCCAAGTAAGTTAGCTCAGAATGGCTATCCTTGTTGTTAGAAAGCATGAAATAGTTTTGACATGCCACGATTCTCACTGACCCTTTAATTCTCTTCTAATACAAAACTTCAATGGACAGGATGCCCTAAAATCTTTTCTTTTTAAATTGGCTTCGGAAGTCTTGTGTACTCTTAGAAAAGATGGCTTCTATCGGACCTTAGAAAATCACTTTGTACGTTCTTTTCTAAAGGTAGAACAGCCACATCACCATGACTGAGTTCATGAAGGGTGATTTTCTTTCTTGTCTTTCTGCATTATCAGTCATGTGTGATGTGTAATAGGGAAGTGGTTTCTAAGGCTAATAATTAAAGGACATCGTATTGCAAACAAAAACGAGGACGTTCGAGTCTTGAACAAAGTATCATGATTACCCTGAAAGAATAAAGCACTAATTTTGCAAGTAAAATGTACAGTCAATAAAGGATACAAATGATAGAAACAAACAAACAAACAAAAGCTGTAATATTGCCTCTTAAAGGGAAAAAAGTTAAGTTATTTCACTTAGTCAGGTTTCACTTCTTTTTCACAAAGGTTCTGCTGCAAACATTCATTCCCCCGATGATTCTGATGCTTCATACTCCTGATTTCCACCCCCGCCCCCTCCCTCACCCCCAGCTACAGGACCAAGAACTTCTCCAGGCAGGAATGGTTGATAAGCACATACATCAAGTATATGCTAAATCTGTCTCCAGAAAGTCTTGGAAACCGCTACTGTAATCCACCCTTTAGGAAGGTAACTTAACAGAACAACAACCCAGACCAGTAATGACAAGATGAGAGACAGAAAAAAAGAATCCGCTAAATCTATAGAACAAACTGAAATTTCACCATATTCCTTGAGACTCTCCTGTTTCAGATGTACGCTCTGTCCTAATCAGAACAAAAACACCAAAGACCCAAAGGTAATGAATGCCTGTATTCCTTTTTGACTCTAGCTTTCCTTCAGCATCAACCTGGGCAATCCTTTGGTCTTTCTCTAGGTCCCCCTGATCCACTTTTGGGAGGTTGAACAAGAAGAAAACAAGCCGAAATCATTTTACCTGAGCACTGACTCTGGGTGGTGGCAAAGGCAGTCCCACGAGCAGCTCCTGTTGCTTTCATTTTGCTGTGTCTGGGGCTGGTCATCCCGTTAATAATGCTCTTATGACCGCCCACTGGAAAAAAAGCCACTTGCCCAGCTCTTCCCCCAAGAGACGTTTCAAGTAAGCAATGAACTTGGGCAGATTAGCCCCTTGGAATGTGCCGCTTTGGGATTAGCCTCACTAAGAATCCCATGGACATTCCCTTCCAGCCCTCAAACACTGCTTGATTTGAACATCTAATCTGACGCCAGAAGAAAAACAAATCCCCGGAGAGATCGGATTTAACTGGCACAAGTCCTGACAGGCTCCCCGCGCCACCGCCCCCCCCCTTTCCTTTTTCCATTTTCAGAGAGAAGGCTTCTGAAAGTGTGATAAGGTGTTCTGAGTTCTGAAAAGTTCAACTCGGGAAAGCAAACCCTTCTAAGGAAACTGTGTACTAATGCTCCGAGTGGTTCGAACACACAAGGGGCATTGTTCCTTCCTCCCCGAAGAATGGGAAGATAGCGTTTCTTTAAAGAGGAATGGCTGACAACTCCGCATGTTTCAAAAAGAACAGTTTGGTCCTCAAACCTGAGCCCAAGCAGGAGGAAGCTGGACTTTGCCGGTGGCTTTCCACGACTTCTAAAATGTCAATAAATGATAAAACTTGTCTGATGGCACCTCCCGTTCTTGGTCCCTCCCTTGGAATTGCAAATGTGTGATTAGAAACCTACCCTGTCCCGTTTCCCGGAGACAGAGAGGAGCGGTGAGCATTCCAGGACAGAGACGTGGCCTGAAAGCCGTCACACCAGCGTGGCTTGGGACCTGTGGTGGCCCAAGGGGGAGCTTCTGGCTCCCACAAAAAGGCTCTTTCAAACATCCCCCGGGGGTGAATTTTTCAGATAACAGTAGTTCTTACCTACCTAAGTGAACAAACTGAGAGAGAAAAGAGCTGCACTTTCAACAATGCACAAGTACTTTGTAAAAAGTGAATGTATAAGCATGTCCTCTCCAAAGTTCTGCTCTCTCCCCGCAGACAGAAGCCGGAGCAGAGAGGGGGTGTTTACGCTCAACAACCTGGGCTGTGAATCTGTGAGGGCAGGGCCACTTGGATCTTCATTTTTCCTGACAACACCTAGTGGGTGTTACTTGAACGCTCACGGGGGGGTCAGAGCGTGACCCAGAGGACTTACCCCGAACTTGGATGGAATCCTTCGCCTTCTCCTTGACTCTCTGCTGTTTCCAAGACTGATCTCCTCCAAACTCTGGTCTCTCACATACGGAGGTTCCCCAGACACAAGACTCAATAAATTGCTTGATGACCTTCAACCGAGGAGGCCGCCCAGTAAACAACTTACAAGTGGGACACCAGACTGAGCTTCACCCTTAAACACAGCGCGGAGAAGTCCCTTTACTTGTCTTCAGGAGTCTGGCTACAGAATGGTTGTAGCGACAGCCGGGACGATGTGCATCCCCTCTTTTCAAGCAGTGGGAACACCCCATGCGTTCTATTCTCAGGGACTCACCAGAGATGCGAGCACATAAAGATGTTCATTGCGGCTTTACTTATAACACAGAAAAATTGGAAACAAAAGTCCATCAACGGGACCCAATTAAACTATGGCTCATCGCACTTGAGGCTCAGAATTCAGTTTCAAAAGACTAATTACCTATAGAAATACACATTTTCACATTCTTATGTGTGAAAAGCAGGCATAAAATAGTAAGTGAATAATAATTAGAAATTTTAAATACATACAGACTTAATAGGTAGGAACTATACTAAAGTGGAAACTGTGGCTAATTTTTATTTTCTTCCTTTTGTTTTTCTATATTTTCCTAAGGTTCCCCCCCTCCCCGTAACCATATATTTGTAGTCATAAAACTATATTCTTTGTGGTCAGAAGGTTGCCAGTTCCTCCCTACCTCCACCCCCCACCCCCGCCCCAACTATGAAGCTTAAGATAACAGGAAGTCCCTGGGAAGAGCAGTTCAGGAAGTGACTTAGGAAGAATTCGGTCAAAAGAGAGAGGGCCTGGCCCGCTTAGTCAGGAGAGCACGTAACCTTTGACCTCTGGGTGACGAGGTGAGCCCCACACTGGGTGTCAGAGATTATTTTGAAAAAATAGAGAAGGCTCAGTGGGGAATATGTGGAAAGAAAATTTCTACAATGTCCTGGGTGAGTCTTCCAGAAGGAGGAGTTGGGGAAGGGAACAGAGAATAGAAGGAGAAAGACCAGAAGTAGGAGGGACAGAAGGGACAGAAGGAGGAGAAGGAGGAAGGAGAAGAGCAGGAGGACGTTGGCGGGCGGGTAAGCACCTGAGAGACACGGGTCTGGTAGGCTGTAGACGCTCTGTGTGACTAAATAAATTGGTTACGGATGATCCCTCCCATGTAAGAAACATGAAAAATTCATCTTTCTTCAACCTCCTTCCTCACCAGATGCTACTTCAACCCGTCATCTGACTGACTTTAAATCCTGAGTTCCCTCACATTCATACTGAGCGTTTTAAATAATGCCCCTGTATTTTGAGGGGCATTCCTCCCTTTTGCTTATTTTTCCTTTATAGAGACAGAAATATTTGATAGGGACAAGAATACGGGGCATGTCCATGAACTTTATGCCAAAGACAAAAATATTACCACCAGAAGCACGAGCACTTTTCTTTAAGAGAAAGGGAGGCCTCAGGTAAAGTCAGGCCGATGTGAAATCACGTGAAGCCACAGAGGATCGTCAGGACCCTTTGATTTGAAAAGGTAATTAGTTCCAAAGAGACTCGTAGCTCTGGGCTACACTGTCCATATGGATCTTTTTAAAATCTTGTGCATCACCCAACAATGCAACTCCTGACAGGATGTATTTCCAGCCTGTTTCAGATGTAGTTTAGAGAGAATATAATTTGAATACCAACAAGAGGAAACCACAAGGGTAATGCTGGCTGTGGTTGTTCCTTATGTAGTGGCGGAATACCTTATTCCCCTAATTCATCATTAAAGAGAAAAGTCACACTCGAATAGAATATACTAAAAACTTTCCACGGGCACCTAACTCAATTTTAAGAATGGAAATCAGATTTCCTACCAGTAAAAACTAGGTTTTAAGATGGAAAAACGCATATTTCACCATTCAAGGCATTTTTTTTTTCCTGTGATGTCCACATCTGACGGCAACTTCAAGAAGCAGCATGATACGGAGGAGGACTCAGCAGACATTTTCTCGAAAGGGCCAGATGGCAAATCATTTAGGCTCTTTGGGGGCCACATAATCTCTGCTGTACTGTTTGGCTCTCATATTGTAGTGCCACAGAGGCTGTGGGCAACACATGAACCAGCAAGCATGGCTGTGTCCCCCCGAAGTGGGCAGCGGGCTGGGACTGGTGTGTGCTGGTCAGCCCTTGGAACAGAGAAAGGGGGTGTTCATGATGGGGTAGCAGGGGAAGGCTGGTGGGCCGAAGAACCAGGCTTTCCTGGAACCATTCCTTGCGACTCCCGGCTCTTCCTTGAGCATGTCAGGCAACTTCTCACCCAGGTGCCTTTGCTCCTGTTTCTTCTGCCCGGACAGCTGCATCCTGAGATCCCACAGCTTGCTCCCTGCACACATCTGGGGCCACTAAGAGACGTTCCTCGACCAGCTCTCGCAAGGTACACTGTGTCTGATTCACAGCCCTTCACATTACCTGGCAGTACGTCACATCCCTACGTCATTATTTGTCTACTGTCTCTGTCCACCCCTAGAATGGGAGTGTTGAGGACAGCGATGCGTTTTGTGATTTCTGTCGCCCAGGCACCTAGAAATGGGTTTGGGACATCATAGGCATACATAGGGGCTTAGGCACCTTGCTGGACCTCCTTACACATTAGTTTCTCACCTGTAAGATGACAGAAGCAGACGGACCTGTGTTTCCTAAAGGGGGACTTTAGGATGGTACCTAGACGGACATTTTCAATAGTTGGGTTAAGGTTAAAATATAATATACAACCAAAGGTTAACTCCGCAACTTAACAAATGCTATAGCTCGGGGGACCTACATTTTCCCTTTCAGAGTCATGAAAAAATATGTAATAAATTGGAGTAAAAACCATTTGAAAGTAAGAGAAAAATCATGATGCAACACAAAAGAGACTGAAACTGGGGAAATGCAGGACCAGTCCCTCGTAAGTGTTCCTTATTTTCATTCTGATGCTTGAAAATGAATACATGGTAGTCTCTGATATTCAGAGTTGCAGTTACCTATAAAGTAGAAAACGATGCCAGAGAAACCTCCTAAAACCAGCGGCCTCCAGAGCATGCTGCCACCAGCACGTTCTTCTTGCAGTGATCGGTTCAGCGGCCACTCCTTGGCCCCGTCCCCTCCGTGGCGCCCCATCCCAGCACCATGCAGGCCGCTCAGTACTTAAACCTTTAGGATCTGGTCCTGGAGGTATCTTCGTCGGATCTGTCCATTTTCCTCCGAATCTTAGAACATATTATGCTCCAGTAAACTGAACTATTGACTGTTCCCTGTGCACCAGGCTAGTCCAGAATTCTCAACCTCTGAAGATGTCGTCCCATTAGTCCAGAATGCCAAGTTCCAGGATCTGTACTTCGTAAATACGTCTTCGGTCCTCCAGACTCTGGACAACACTGTGTTCTTGAAGATGCTTGGCTGGGCACTGCCAGACACAGTAACTCATCACGCTTACCGTTCCACTTCCGTGCCTTGCCCACACTTCCATTAGGGGAAAAGTCATACAGGCTTATACTTATTTATTTTCACATCGAAATTTATAAACAACCAATGACCATACTCAGTACTCTGGGTCTGTGATGGTGCTGCCTCATCTGGAACATGTTCCTTCTCCCTTCTATTTGTTACCCTGGTTTCTATGGGGATATGAATGAAAATGATATAAATAATAATAAAGTAATTAAAACCTAAAGTAATAAAAACCTCATTTTTAATAAATCATCTTTGGGGGATAATTCTTTGCGGACTGAAATTATGTATAAGAAATTTCACTTTATAGTCTACACTTCAATCATATACACCTTAACACAAAGTTAAATTATATTTTCTCACCAGACTGGGAAAAGATTCAATAAGTTATACTTTACAATTACAAAGGAAACTCATTTTTTTATCAATGGGTCATGCCAGGTAAATTTTAAATGCGTTCAGAATTCTTCTGTAGACGTAACATGAATATATATAAGAATGTTAATCTCAAAGGCATTTTCACAAACCATTTAAAAATATATCTCCAGGTTTCTTTGGAAAACTGTTTCTTCATCATAAAGCAGCTAATCACTGCTTGGCAATAACATAAATTTCTAAAGAATTCTACAGTTCACGAATGCTTTCCCAAATAGCATTTCATGAAATATTCACAGTAACTCTGTAAGGCAGGTATTATAAAATTCCATTACCCGAATAAAAAACTGTGGCTTACAGAGGTTACAGCATGCCGAAGTTACACATCAACCGTCAGGCTTAGCCAGACAAGCCCCAAGCCCTTGTGCTCCCTTTGGCTAGGGTACAGAGAGCCCTGCATCCCTTTACGCTCTGTGACTGGTTTCAGGGGTGCTGAATGATCTTTTTTCTTCTTTGTAGTGGAACAAGTGCATTTTAATCATCCTGATCTTAATAAACGTATACATACATCATCAAGCCTAATACATTACTGAAATATTGCATAGGGATGTAGGCTTCTATTTCAAAAGCTTCCCAGTTAGAGTCCCTTTGTTTGAATGTAATATAGCTCATTTCCTACCTGGTACCATAAACACTTAAAAGCCACATACCTACTCTTAGGGACTTTATTGGTTTCATTGGCCGAAAACCAGAATCACAATAATGCCAACCCGATTTCAAAGGTAATGGTCAGATGAACTTGACCAGAGAGGAGAAAATGCAAGAAGGAATTATGACCAACCATACTATGGGAATGAGATTTGACCACCCCACCGCCGCCCTGCCAACCCCAACGACAAGAGCCAGGAAGTTTAAAAGGACGAGTTATTTGTTAGAAACACCTGTGTGCACAACCAGTGATGGGGCGGGGTGGGGCCCGGGAGGGGGTGGTGGTTTCTATATTCGTGGAGGCCGTCCCCAAAGGAAATGCAACTTTATTTTCTGTGGAGTGAAAGAGGAGTGGGAGCCACCAGACATCCTCCTCTGTGTTCTTAATTCTGTTTACCTCTCACTCCTCATTCCTGCCCTGCTCTGCCTCTGTCAGGAGCCCAAGAAACTAGGCTGAGTGGTGAAATGGAAACATGTTGTGTTAGGTAGAAATGTGGAATTTATGTGACAAACTGTATCACAGATTCAGAGGCGAATTTCCATTTTGTTTACCTCTCTGGCCCTGAAAGGAGGAAGATGTTGAGAAGAGCTTACGGATGGATACATAGTTGCACAGTATGTATATACATAGTATGTATGTATATACGAATACAAATACATAGGATTTGTATTTGAAGTAGAGTTCCCAGGCCAGGATTCACTGCTAAGGAAACCAAGGCCCCTTTCCCTCTCCTTCTCTCTCTTTCTCTCTCTCTCGATATATAAATCAATATATAGATACCCAAAATTTGAAACACATACAAATATTCATATTTCTATATTGCTAATAGATAATACAGTCTACATTTTATGTTACTATTTTGATATTGTCCTCATATTTTATATTTATTTTGAATTTCACACATTTTGTTTATAAAATATATTTCATAACATATTAAAATGTATTTAGAACATCTGCATATACTTCTAAATATTTGTGCATACACATATACATTTTTCAACTATTTTTAGTTTCTTTATCATCAGTCCTAACTACTTTAAAGTCTTCTGGTTTATCTGAGATACTGATTTATCTTAATCAAGGAGTGATTTCAGTTCTCAGGCCAAACACTGTGTCCTCACAAGGGACAGGCTTAAATCTGGCTGTGGGCTTTTATTTCTGAAACCTTGCTTTTCTTTATCCATTCAAAGCTGTTGAAAGGCAGAGCCCCGTGGAAGCCTGACTGGTCAGGAGTTCCGAGTTAACCTGCCTAGCCCCGGCTTGCTGACGACTATGCATGTGACCTTGGGGAAATGACCTCATCTTGGTGATCTCTTAGGTCAACCTCAGTTCTTAGAGCTGAGGATTCAGGGAATCAGAAACCAACAAATCTGTCCTCATTAGTGTGTAGAGAGCGTGTGTAGAGGCATTTTGAAAAGAAGGTTTGTTGTGTTTTGTTTTTTTTTAAATTTTTACCAATTCGTGGAGCCATGATTTTTTTGATAACAAACAAAAATGTAGCACAGCATGAGGTTTTGTGCCTACGGAGACAAAGTACATAAGGGGATTTGAATTAATAAATAATCCCTGAAAGAATTCTCACTAGATGCCAACCATTCTTAAGAATGCCACTGGTAGAGCAATCTGGCACATGTGAGAAGTTCTAATTCTGTTTCAGTAAGACTTCAAGGATTATTAAGACATTATTGCAATTAACTAATAAGTTGACATTTCTAAGTTCGGCCATTGAGAGAGTTTTTCAAGACCAGAACTTATGTGTTCTCTTGCTCTTCTCCACCGCCAAAGGATCGACCAAATCTTGGTGATCATTTGGGTCAGACTCTGCAGAGACTGCCCATGATTTTTATTTCTTTTCTTTTCTTTTTTTTTTAAACCCAGCAATCAAGAATTATTTAACTGCAGAGGCTGAGATCAAGTCAATCCCATTTTTATTATGAGAAGCAAGTTATAAGCAAACAGGTGCCATGATGTAAATGTGAAACTATTCCTATTAATCTCTGGAAATGAAAAATTACTAGATATTCATTTAATACAGTGTAAATGTATTCTGTCTGATAGCCATCTTTCTCTGTCAAATTACTAGATTGCTAGGTAGGAAATAAAACCATCCACATAAATTCAGCCTCTGGTTATGTTGTACTGAAGTGTTATGGTGGTTCAAGGTTATGGGGCCTGGCTTCAGGGTCCTGTTGGCGTCTTCCCTTACATTCTCACTACCAACCTAAGCTCTGGCTTTTTAAATTTATTCTTATCTTATAATATAAAATCTCTATGGAAGATTTTAGATCCTAGAAGACACTGATCCACGTATTAGCTTTCTCTAAATATACTGATTTAAATTTGAGGCACACAGAAATGAACACAAACTCAAAAGTAGGTGTAAAAACAGTAGATAATGAGAAATATAGATTGAATCTCCAATTTGTGTTCCATGGAATGGCAACGTGATTTTTTTTTTCCTCTTCTATTTTCTTACTACTTCACCTTACTCTAACATGGAGAATTCTCATCTTTTTTTTTAAGACTTTATTTATTTATTGGACAGACAGAGATCACAAGTAGGCAGAGAGGCAGGCGGGGGGTGGGGGGAAGCAGGCTCCCTGCTGAGCAGAGAGCCCGATGTGGGGCTCGATCCCAGGACCCTGAGATCATGACCTGAGCGGAAGGCAGAGGCTTAACCCGCTGAGCCATCCAGGCACCCTCCTTTTTTTTTTTTTTTTTAAAGATTTTACTTATTTATTTGAGAGAGAGAAGGAGAGAGTGTAAGCAGAGGGAGAAGCCGATTCCCTGCTGAGCGGGATACCTAGTATGATTGCAGGGGGTGGGAGGAGGCTTGACTCCAGGCCCCGGAGATGATGATCTGAGCCAAAGGCAGATGGTTAACTGACTGAGCCACCCAGGCGCCCCGAGAATTCCCATCTTTGCATGATACCAAAATGAATTTCCGATAGCACTATCCTTCTGAGAGAAGCTATGCTAATAAAGCTATTTCAAAAAACATACTGTGGTGGCTTCCTAATTTGTCTCCCCATCTCACTGTCCATCCAGCAATAATCTTTTTTCCCGTCTTATTCAAGAGACTTTCTCAGAGCAGTTTTAGGTTTGAAGAAAAACCGAACAGAAGTACCGAGAGTTGTCTAATACTCCCTCCCTCTACTGTCCCAATGGTGTCCTTCTTATCTAACGTCTTGCATTGGTGTGCTACATTTGTTCCAATTTACGAACTGACATTGACAAGTCTTCATTCCATTAAATCCACAATTTATGTCAGGGTTCCTTCTTTGTGGTGTACAGTTCTCTGAGTTTTGCCAAATGCATAGCATCGTGACTCTATCATTATGGGACCGTATGGAAGAGTTTTAGTGGTGACCATTTTTTTAAAAATTCATTTATTTGACAGAGAGAGAGCACAAGCAGGGGAAGCAGGAGAGAGTGAGGGAGAAGTAGGCTCCCCACTGAGTGGGGAGATGGACACAGGCTCCATCCCAGGACCCTGGGATCACCACCAGAGCCGAAGGCAGATGATTAATCGACTGAGCCACCCAGGTGGCCCTAATGATGACCATTTAAAAGAACAGATTAGTTGCAGCACTTCCGTGGCTTAATCGGTTAAGCATCCTACTCTTGGTTCTGGCTCAGGTTCGTGAGATCGAGCCCGTGTCAGGGTTCACACTGGGCATGGAGCCTGCTTAAAATTCTCTCTCTCCCTCTGCCCTGCTCCCCCCAACACTCTTTCTAAATAAATAAATAATAACAATAAAATAAAATAAGGAATTAGCTCATGGCATCCCATCTCCCTGGGCCCCAAAATCCAGTGGCTTCTAGAGGAAAATCTAGATTCCGCAACTGGTCCCAAGCTGGCATACTTCTCACATCCCCGCTGCCTCCAACCACACAGGCTTCTTTCAGATGTCACTGCTCCAGAGAAAGGGGCATAAGAGTAAGAATGTCATAATATAAGTTAGTCTTTCATCTGAACACTACTTTTTGAAGGAAATATAAACAGATAATATTCATGACCTGCGTAGAAGGGGTTGTGGATGATTTGATGTTTCAAATGTACATTTTCCTAAGTAGCAATTCTCCACAGATGTATTTAACTTGATCATGCGATCTATCCTAAGTTTCCTATCAGCACGTGAAGGGTAAGTGTGATAACTAAATTGGAAGTAGGGTCAGGTCATTAATCACTGAGAAATCATGGAGCAGAGACTAAATATCCTGTTTCATCTATCAACTTAAACTCCAAACCCTAAGTGTGCAAGAGATCTTAGGTCCTTTCTCCAGTATTTAGTAAAAAACTACCTCCTTTCTGGTGAAAGACACCTTGTTGCTAGCAAATGATGTCATTGTTATCTGGTTTTTTGTTTTTTAGACTTTATTTATTTATTTGACAGAGAGATCATACATAGGCAGAGAGGCAGGCAGAGAGAGAAGGGGAAGCAGGCTCCCCGCTGACCAGAAAGCCCGATGCGGGGCTCCCTAATGATGTCATTGTAAAGGAAAGTCATAAAACACACACACTCTCACATGAAATTCCTGATTCTGGGATGCTATCCCCGTGTTAAAATATGGTGTGTGACCATTCGCTAAAACTGTCACTTCAGGTAAAGGCATATAATAGACTGTGATTCCATTTGACTTTCACACACACACACACACACGCATACACACAGATATACACACACACACAAAATACTGTTTCTTCTGTTCAAACAGGTCTTTCTTCCTCCTTTTCCTTTTTGTTTTGAGCACCACATGTCCTACCGAGGCGTGCATTACCATTAAATACTGAGTCCACCCGAGGTCACGGCAACTGAAGAACAATGATGAGGTTCAGGACACATAGGAACGCACACTTAGGTATGTGATTTCTCCCACTTCGAATCCCAGGGTCGGTAATTTGAAAGGAAATTATTATGAGAGAGGGAGTGCTTTTCACAAATGCACAGATCTAGTACTCCACAAGAGAGACCGAGGTGGAGAAAACATTTCTTTAGGCTAACAGTTCTAATGCAGAAGTCTTTAAACAATCATTAAGAATGAAATGTAAACAAAAGCTTGGCTGTGGACTTGCTAAGTATACCTCATTAAAGTTTGATGCTACCTGGAGCTCTGACTGTAACCACCGCCTGGAGAATCTGGAAATGGGCAATCGGAGCCGCATTCACCTCTCTTTTAATTAATTTACATCAGCATTCAGGAGCATCTGCGGAACACTGATCATGTGCAACATTGTTTTAGTCCCAGAGGAAATTCAAAACTTTACAAAGACCCTGTACCTGCTTTTCAGTATCTACAGTGTGCTAGAGCAATGCTTCTCATGTGACCTGTAGTGAAGGATCATTTTCTTTTTTTTTAAAAGTTCAATCCATTACAAACTGATAGTTTTGTAAAATGCCACAGAAGGATGCACATGGACTTTGCGGCAACGGCGAACTGCTGTAAATGTCTGAGTGTTCTTTTCTCAGTTTCTGCGCCTCTCTCGGCATCCACAAATGGGCTGTGGGCCAGCACCGGTTCACGGGCCCTAAGTCTCGACCCAATGTGTAGCCTGCGGAGTAGCAGCACCAGCTGCATCCAGGAACTTGCTAGAAATGCAGATTCCTAGGCCCCACCCCAGACCCATCGAATCAGCACTCTTCTGAAGAGAGATCGATCAGATGGATGAAAAGCTACAATAGGGGCGCCTGGATGGCTCAGCTGCTTAAGCATCCAACTCGAGGTCTGGCTTAGGGCATGATCTCAGGTTCTGAGATGGAGGCCCATGTGGGCTCTACACCCAGCAGGAAGTCTGCTCCAGAGTCTCTCTCTCTCTTCCCCTTCTCCTGCTCATGCTCTGTCTCTCCCCCCAAATAAATAATCTTTTTAAAAAAGAAACAAAAGCAGTAGTAGAGGGTTTACAGTCCTTACAACAGCATATATACACTGGTCTAATCATTTCCTTCTATTAACTAATTTGAACATAACACACCTGTGAAGTAAGTTTCTGTTATGTTCCTTTACAGATAGGGACAATGAGGCAATAGAAGTCAGGCTTCTTGACCAATGTCACACAGCTAGGGAGCAGAAAGCAGGCACACGGAATAGCGTGAGTGAAATAAGAGATGTAGAGACAGGCTGAGCAGGGATGCTCGGAGGAGGGAAGGGTCAGTGTTGGCCAAAAGAGGACCTGGAGCCGGGTCTGGAGGACCGCCGGTGGTCTCAGCATAGAGGAGGCACTTAAATGATTTTTGTTGCATTTCTTTGAATTAATTGACTTTTGTCCTTCGATAGTTCTATAATTTCCAGGGAGGTGGTTTAAATTTAATGAGCTGCTCTCAGGCTTTCTACTTTTTAAGATTTAGCTTCAATTTTCCTTTCTTCTTCTCTTTCCATCTCTACAATGTAAAGGGTTTCCTCCTCTCAACTTCCAAGCACTTTGTGCTTTCCCTGTCTGTTGATGCTTTCTATCCCTCTAGATGCAGTAAAGTTCTTCTGTATCCTTGGGCTCATTTAGGGCTGGGGCCGTATCTACTTGCCTTTTTACTCTCTTCCCTAACCCCAGTGCCTGGTGCCTAACCGACCCTCAGAAAATACTTGTTAAAATAATGGATGATATTACACGTTTATCAAGAAAATGGTCAATCGACTGTTGATGGAGAGTGCTTTAAAAGAATCATTAATGGGACACCTTGCTCTTCTAACTTCCTAACCTGTTTTGCACCAGTGGAACTACTGAGCCTTGAAATTCTGGGCCAAATATACCTGTCAGTCTAAAGGCATTGCCCCTGAACTGGCTGAATGGGTACACTGGGTCACGTGTCTGTGCGTGCCACGCATGCGTGCACACACACACGCCCAAGCATGTTGTGTTTTGTTTTATGTTGTTGGAGTCTGCAAGACACACTCCAAGTTCTGCTTTCACCAATTCTATGGTATATAAAACATGCTGGAAAGAACCGAAGAGAGAGAAATATATTAAAATGTATCAAATCTCCATCCTTCCTTTGGCTGGCACTATAGCTTATTAGCACATTTGAAGGACAATGGGTGCTTACTATCATTCTTGAATGCATGAGTCTCCAAATTAGTATTTTGGAATCCAAGGAGGGGAAAAAAAAAAACCTTAGGAAGGTTTTTGATTGTCATATGTTATTTTGAAAGTACACAAAGTCTTTTCTTAAGTGTCAGTAGATGTCATTATTTAAATTCAGCCATTGGTTAAGTAGTGTAATTGCCCATCAATTAGGTTTTCCCACTGAATTTAGATCATGTTATACCATTCCTTTGCTCAAAAATTTTCAAGACTTAGAAAATAGAGGCTGATGGTAGATTATGTGAAAGATAATTTTAGTCAATATCATTCAAAATAGGTAGCCTTTAAATGAGGGTCCTTGCTAGCTTCTGTTCTATCCAAATAGAAAGTTCTACATTTTCTAGGTTAAAAAAGTGAAATTGCACCAAAAGAATCCTAAATGGCTGCATGTTAGCTGGTATTTGCCTATATAGGGAGTTCTGTGTGTCCTGGCCAGGTTTAAATGATAAATTAGTCTTTAAGACTGAGGACAACATATTGAAGTGCTTTATTCTGCTTAATTCTATGGCTCCCTTTTTTTTTTGTTCTTAGACACAAATCCTACCTGCATCTGTACTGCTCTGCCCGTTACTTAAGATTTCAGTCCTCACTGAGGAGTTCCTCAAGACACTGTTACTATCAACTTGAGCTTTTGTGAGAGACATCAGTCTAAGTAATTTGGAGAACATTGACGTGAATGCTAAACCACTGTTAGTGATTCTGTTTTTACAGTCCTCTCTTACCTGGACCGCTTAAGAAAAAGAAAGAGAGAGAAAGAGAGAGAGAGAAAGAGATGCAATGATAGCCTGCTTGTGTTTCTGATGATGACTGAGGACAAAGCATTCCATTGCCTTTCTCCCTCAGCAAACCTAAAGCACACTGCCCATCTCTTATTACCTCCCAAGGCACTGTGGTCTGAATTGATAACATGATGACAGCTTTGGATTCTCCGAGTATCATACGAAGGCTTGTTAGCTACAGTGCTAGTTTGCTGTATGCAAAATAAAGCAGTCTGTTCAACTTTCTTTGTATAACAGGTGGCTGAGTTTAAGCAGTTTTAAATGACATTCTTGTTTGCCTTATACCTAAATGTCAATTTTCTTCGGATTAAAAAGGCACTCTATAAATTAACATAACTTTAAAAAGCGCACACACATGCACACACACACACACACACGCACTCCCATTGGGAATTTTTCTGAGTTTAAGTAACATGGAATTTGATTACACAGTGCATTCTGGGGCTCAGCCTCAGCAGGTTCTAGACACCAGGCAGGCTGATTATGACTTAAGCATTGTTTCAATGTGATTTTGCAAAGGATTTCATTTAATGCAGATTAGTAACTTTATTAAGCTGTTGATAATTGAAGCCTCTTAGGTTTGACAAGTACCACCCAGCAAGGTAGATTAGTGGGGTTTAATTTGTTGCTCTCAAATAGCAAACAAAGACTTAGCAGAATAATTACATCTCCTCAGTGGGCTAATAAAAGGCGACATCACAATGGTGCTTCGGGCCATTTCTGCATTTCTGCAGTTTCTTTTGGGGCCCGGCCTTTAGAGCTCTGTGCATTTCTCTCCAGTGACACCCAAATCAGAGCACCTATAAATTACCTCGTTTCAAGGGCAATGACCGATGGGGTCACGTGAAATGTGAGTCCTGAGCACAAATATTTACTTCATAGCAGGCCGTCTTCTACCTTAGTCGTAACTTTTCCCTAAAATGTTTTGTCCACCCCTTTGTCCAGATTGTAAATTTCTCGAGGGCAGAGGCCAGGCTTCTCATCTGATTCCTTAGCAACCAGTACAGCATGGGGCCTGTAGCGACACAGTCTGTGTGCCCACCAGATTAAGGAATTGTTTCAAATAATTACAAAGTATGCTTACTAATAACGTTGTGGCCAAACTTTCAAATTCCAGAAAGTTAGTCTTAGAGGGGGGGTATCAGGTTGCTGTTTTAGACAAAAGACTGAGTCAACAGAGGAAAGAGATCATATCAGTGAGTGAAATGATGATTTATTATCTGAGAGATTCTCGGCCACACAGAGCATCTAGCCCACGTCAGCTGGCTAAACAAATTAACTCTGTGTGTTAACATGCCCCTGTCCTGACTTCAGTTGATCTGGTGGCACGCACGAAGAGAAAGACTCCTTACTCCCCTGGACTGCTGGGTCTACCACATTTCTAAGAGGGTCACCAAGCAGACAGTGCAAAATGCTACACTAGGGGAGCCGACATAAATAACCGTTCTTAACAGGAAATGCCAAAGCTGTTTGAAATGGCTGGAAATGAATTTCTAAAGTCAATCCTTTCTTCATTTATTCCCTCTTCTATCTCTGAACATTAGGACATCAGCGAGACCGCAGGTGTGGAGACTCAGGTCTCAGGGACTGATGCTGGATTTTTTTTTCTCCATTGGCTTTACAGGCAGCTTGCTTTTTCAGAGTGACACCCGAAACCTCAAACTTGGCAAGCAATGCTGAATAGTTGGGGAAATATCACTTTCCTTAAAATTAATTTTAAACTCAATCCCACTTCTCTGTCTCCCAGTTCACTCTATAGATCGTATGAGGGCCACACTGAATTATTATAAAGTTCTCCCTTAAAGATTCTACCAAGTGACTTAGCAAGGATGCTCGGCTGGAAGTCATGGAAGCTATCTCCAGGGACATTATGATAGCAGAAAGAGCAAAGGAGAATGAAACCTGATTCTGGTCTTTCACGTGAGTGAGTAGTGACTTTTTTCCAGACTACATCCTTTGTAAACGATGGACCCTTTTCCCAAGGCAATATCCCTAGACATGTCTGTTTCCTAAACCACAGAGCAGAACAGAAGGGTAATAAACTTCAAAAGGATACATATGTAAGAGTACTAAAGCCAGGAATCAGAGCCAAGTATTTACACCAGTCTACTTCCTAGAGCTCTCAGTCGGTGCCTTTCTGTCCACATGTGGCCATCTTTATTTCGGTGCTACCTCCTCACCCAGCCGCAACGTTCAGGGTGGAAGAGACCAGTGGATCAGCGATGGTGCCTGACTCCAGAGCAAAAAACTGATAGGTGGGCCACTACCTGTGACTTACACATTAGCCCCCAAAGAGAAGCTGATCACTCATATTTGTTTTCTTGGAAGTTCGAACTTAGAAACTTAGAAAAAATGAACCAGGAACCATGGTGAACTAATGCAGGGAAGTCTTGAGGGAGAGAAAGTTCCCGAAAGGCAACAAGACCTGTGCCTAAGTAGAAACTGGAGGAGGAGGACAGGCATCATCAGAGTCTTCTATAGGACTGGTGGAGTTACAAGCAGAGATGCTGTGTCTGAGAGAGAAACCAGGGAACCTATGGAAGACAGAGGGATGGAGGGAAAAGTCCTACTTCCTAATCCTTTTAGCCCCCCCACCCCCATTTCAATTCCAGTCAATTTCTAGGCTCACAATAATTTCCTTTCTCCTGAAGTGACTTAAGTGTATTCTTGCTAGTGTAGCTCGGAGAGGTACCAGTAAAATCAGATAAGCCAAAAGACACCTAAAACACCTTATTTCTTCATAGGTCACAGATCCAGCTCTCAAGGGCAGCATCTCATTTGATCTACCTGAGTGCCATGGTGGAAGAAACTGGCATTTGGAGAGCAGATATGAGTTGCTCAAGGTCACACCACTAGCAACTAGCAAAGCCAGGACCCAAACCAACGATTCCGACCCAGACACATCTACTCACCCCTCCGTGTGGAAGGCAGAGTTGTCTGGCTTCTAAGACTGGAGTATTTTCATCTCTGGAAAGGGGCTCATTTGAAGGACAAGTACAAATAGGCTGATACATTCTGTCTGTATCAAGGGCAGGATCTCAGATGTTATTTTGCATTTGGAATCACATTTTTGCGCTGACATCCATGGGTCTTGGCTGTCCCAACGTTTCACTTAATGAGACTCATCTAAAGGAACGTGACTTTCAACATTTGGGCAGTTTCTTTCTGGACTGTATTAGAAAACACAACTTAGGGATCTCAATAAATATAGGGATGGACGTTTATAATGAAATCCATCCCCTTGGGGCTCCATCCTTTGCCCCAAGGATGCTGTTGACAATGAAGGGCCTCCTCAGGGGTCTGTCTGAGGATGGTTTCTGGTTATCTCTTGCAGGGACAGTGCTCAAATGCAAACTCATCAAATTGCCTTTTGACAACTTGTTTTGTATGTTCTTTCTGCGCTACAAAGCTGTGATGATTCAGTGGGGGCCTTCCAGGAAATAGTTATACAAGAAGAGGAAAATACCTATTACCTTTAATCCTGACTCCCATTAGGAAAGGATTCTGGTAACATGTTGGCGTATAGGAAAAGTAGGAATAGTTGGCATAGAAAAGTATAGGATAGCCCAGAAGCCTACAAGACAAATGTCTGATTTCCCCCTGGGATGCGGTGACCCAGAGAGAGCATGCACAATTGAATTAACCATTCATCTGAGAATGTGCTGACCAGGCATGGGAGGGGCGGGACTAGCGATGGCCCCAGCATGGGACAAAGCGTGCCTGTGAAATATGGCAAAGATGTGCCTTCTTTCAGGAGAGATGTGGCATTTATACAAATACCCCCAAACAGGTCCTGCATACAGAAGACACAGCTACACCTTTGTTTCTGCAACATCTGCAATGTGTTTGCTTTACCTGCCTACTTCATAAGCTGGGGGACATGGATTCTTCCAATTTGAGTGGTTAAAAAAAATCAGGACAATCCTGGATTTATAAGCATCCTTGATGTGTTAGAAAACAAGTTTAGGAATCAGGGATTTGAGGTGGAACTCCTGCTGAAAAATTATCCCAGGAGCTTGTGAAAAGCTCCTACTGGCCCCTTGCTCATGGGTTCTGTGTCTGTCGGCAAGGTGGGATTCTCAGCATTTCCATTTTTATTTTTATTTTTTTTAAGATTTTATTTATTTATTTGACAGACAGAGGTCACAAGTAGGCAGAGAGGCAGGCAGAGGGAGGAGGACGCAGGCTCCCTACTGAGCAGAGAGCCCGATGCGGGGCTCGATCCCAGGACCCTGAGATCATGACCTGAGCTAAAGGCAGAGGCTTTAACCCACTGAGCCACCCCGGTGTCCCAGCATTTCCATTTTTAAATAACAACCAGGGACAATTCCAGAAACAACTCTCTGAGATACACTGCTAATGTTTCCCCTTGGCCACTGGTGGGGGTGAGTTTCTCAAGGTTGGCTACTTAGGATTCCTTGCAATGCCCTGAACCCTCTGCTGCTGCCTTACTGTAGCCCTGTCATCCTGCCCCAACATTGTCACTAGAATTTCCCTACGGGCCTCTCTGCCCTCCACACCCCCTCCCTTGGCCACCCTCCCTCGTACCATAGAAATATCGTCTGAAACCAGATTTCTCAACCACGGGACTACTGGTACAAGCTTGGTACTACTACAATTCTTTGTTGTGCGGGGCTGTCCTGTCCTTGTAGGGGTTTAACAACACCCACGGCCTCTCCTCACTAGCAACCAGTAGCATCCCCAACTCCAGTTACAACAAGCGCAACTGTCTCCAGTGATTGCACAACGTCCCTCTGCGGCAAAGCTGACCTAGGTTGGAAACCACGGTTCTTAAACCTTAGGAAAAATGGGCGGGTCTTCTCTACTGTATAAATGTTTTTCTGTGGCGTTCCAGCACCTGTGTGACTTAGCTCCAAACCACATTTCCAACCTTGTCTACCGTTCAACTCCTCAATGACCCTCACTCTGCTTTCCCAGGAAAACCGGACTCCTTCAAAGCTTAGCTTAAAATTTATCTTCTCTCAAGTTTTTCTTGATTTTTTCCTAATTTTGTCAGTTCCCTTCTTGTGTTCCACACGTTCACCTGCCTCTCTATGCAGAACTTGCTCAGACTTGTCCTGCAACCAAGGTTTTGTCCATCTCTTTCCCTTGGACTGCAAAGACCAGACCTTATTTCTGCCCAGGTCGCTACCACTTAGCCTAGGGCAAGCACACGTTGGTCCTTAATAATGTCAGTGCAAATAAATAAAAATATGACATAGAAAGCCCACCACAGGGAGTAAACATTCTTTTTCCTGCATCCACATATTGTAACTGACTCACCAGGAATAATGGAAGTGAAATGCAATGTATGTACTAGACCCGTAGCATCACGCAGGGAGCCAGGGTATCTAACAGCCGTCAACATCAGAACAGTTATACGGCATTAAGTCTTTAACTAGAGTTATGCTAAAACGAGTAAGAATAGGTGACCAAGCTACCCATAGGCAACTTCTATTAAGTAAAACCACACACCCCTCAAACCAGCCCATAAGCCCTCTTCACTTTAGTATTTCTCCCTTTCATAATGCCTAAGTTACACCTCAAGTCATCTTTGCAAAGCACTCATTCAGGGAGGTGCTGTGTTAGCACCTTTGGTGGAATTGTTCCAAAGAGAACCCCCAAGGAGTCCTAGCTTTTAGGAATTACTCTATTATTGGCTTAACAATTGCAGTAATTCACAGCAATTAACTTGTCTATGGTTTTCCCCCCCATTGCCTTGTGCCCTTTCTTCTGTTGCATAACATGCATCGGGTCCACACCAGCAGCAGGTCTGGCCTCAGGTCTGCTGCGCTTATTTCTACCACCTTAACTAGCTGGGATTCAGAGGAGATGGAGTCCAGGGTTTGGGAGGGGATGGAGCAGGGACTGTTGAGGAAGAAATGATGGGAGAGGTCCTCTGAGACCTTCTGTTTTCATTTATAAGGTGTCAACATTTATCACTGATAATCTGTAGGAAATGAAACCAAAACGAAGGTTAAGAGGACCTTCTTCCTCATGGAAATTGATAATTCTGCCTAGAATTTATGAGTGAAGACTGCCCAAGTCCTACGTCCTTTGGATGTCTTTAAACACAACACCTGTGTCTAGCTGGTTGATCTTCTGGTTAGACAGAGAGAGGTCTGAGAACAGGAATTCATGGGCCTTAGTTTCGTGAGGCAGCTCATACAGATCTCGTATTTTCTTGCTGCCTGGTTATCTTGTTTTTCAACGTTCACTTTTTAAGTAATCAACCCACTGATTATCACCAGTTGCTGGCTTGGTCCATTTTACTGCTGTGCCTCAACACATGCATTTAGAACCACAGGTGTGGAAGACTTAAATTTGGTCTGAGGCAGAGATATTATAAATTGTCTATCAAACACCATGTATCTTTCCCATAACCATCATCCGATGAAAAATAATGTCAACAATTGTGCAACTGCAGTATGACAAGTGTGAATGCCCTAATTGGTCAACTAGACCAGAATGATGAGTTGCTTTTTTTTTTTTTTTTTTTTTAAAACCAATGTCACTTCTAATCTATTACAACAGTAATGAACAGCCAGGCAGCCTATTTCCCACGGATATCTTCAAAGCTCTACAGATTGCCATCTGAACCATTCTTTAATTGCATTTGGCACAGATTGTAGTATGCTCCATAGAACCAAGAAGGCGTATTAACTAGATTTGGCTATTCCTAAGTCACTATAATGATGAGGCTTTCTATGTCTGAAGGAAGCTTAACTTCAGTCTTTACTATCAACTGTTGTAACCACCTAATACATAGTAGTTGCCTGAAAAATCCGAATTTCTAAGACCATGTATTCATTTTTTTAAGATTTCTTATTGGGTTAACAGGAATTAAGAGTATTTTTTGCTTGTGTGTAGTATGTGTGTGTGGTCTGTACAATCTTGGATATAAAATTTTCTGGATAATTAAGATAAAATAAGAAATAGTTGATCCAGTAGTATATATACTCCAAAATTTAACTCAAAAATTTTATCTTTTAATTTTTATATTATTTATATATATTATATATTTATTTTCTATATTATATATAATATATATTATAAATAACACATTTATAATATATATTTTTATATTATTTAAAATATAAATATTATATTCTCTCAAAATAAGTTCTCTCAGAATAAATATTATATTCTCTCAAAATTTTATCTTTCATTTTGTTTAATTTTTATATTATTTATATATATTTATATATTTATTTTATATATTATATATAATACATATTATAAATAACATATTTATAATATATATTATATTATTTATAATATAAATATTATATTCTCTCAAAATAAATTCTCTCAGAATAAATATATTCTATCAAAAATTTAATCTTTTATTTTGTTTATTTTAATTTTTATATTATATATTTATATATTTATTTTATATATTATATATAATATATTATAAATACATGTATTTATAATATATATTTTTTATATGATTTATTTTGTTTTTGAATTTATTTTGCCTTTGACAGATATATATTTTGCTTTCAGCTTTGTCTACTGTCTTCTCTCCATTGTTAATGTACAATCCATACCATTTAAAAAAAATGTCTCTGATAATGGGGAAGGATGGCTGTACAGTATCCTCCCTCTAAGCCAGTGATAATTCCCTAACCATTTCCATTTGGCTACTTTGGCTCAGTAGAGACACCGACTTGCCTCCAGTGCGTAGAGAATAGTAAGGAGGCATGGCTCCCTTCAGGCTGACTTTCGACTATGTTAAGAGGTGATGATGTACAATTGGGACAAGGTGCTGATGTCCATGCTGGAGTGCTCAGTGACAGCCCTTCTGATCAGACACTGGAAGATGGAATACATGCATTTTTTCCTGGTCACTCTCCAATATTCTCCTAAAATGACAGTAAAGGAAAAATAAAAACGAAACAAAGGCATATCCCACAAGTCGGACAAGAGCATGGAGGAGAAGGGGGTGGTAACTCATGATGGATGCCAATGACATTCTGAAGGCTTTAAGTGGTTGAGTGGTACCTGGTAGACCTCACTGGGATTGTTGGAAGATTAAATGACTGGACGTGGTACAAGCCAACAAGAAACAGGCTGTTTCACTCGGCGGAAACTGACAGGCTCAGCGATAGAGGCACTGAGCATTTTTGAAGGCTGCAGACTGCTTAGGTTGTAGGGTCAAACCCATAGGAACAATTGGTTTTAGAGTCTTTAAGACAAGAAGCCAAAATTCCTTCTCCCTCCACATAGTCAGGAAAATGACCCTTTCCTACAAAGTTAGAAAGCCAGAGGTTTATTCTTTTTTTTTAAATTATTATTATTTTTAAAATTTAATTTAATTTAATTTTAAAAAAATATTTTAGTTATTTATTTGACAGAGATCACAAGTAGGCAGAGAGGTAGGCAGAGAGAGAGGGGGAAGCAGGCTCCCTGCGGAGCAGAGAGCCCGATGCAGGACTCGATCCCAGGACCCTGGGACCATGACCTGAGCTGAAGGCAGAGGCTTTAACCCACTGGACCACGCAGGTGCCCTTATTTTATTTTTTTATAATTTTTAAAATTTTTAATAAACATATAATGTATTATTAGCCCCAGCGGTACAGGTCTATGAATCGCCAGGTTTACACACTTCACAGCACTCACCATAGCACATGCCCTCCCCAATGTCCATCACCCCACCACCTTCTCCCTCCCTCTCCCCCTCCCCCCAGGTTTATTCTTTTGAAAAGCTGAACCTCAGAGGGTTGGGTCCTGAGGCACAGATGAGAGAAGGCACAAGACACCAGACTAGAAACAAAAAGATCGAGTGAAATCTTCTCTCAGCTGCTAGGATACAAGCAACGCGGCTGAATCTCTTCCCCACGACCCCCTGCCCATGCCTGCACCACCCGGCGCGCATCTCCAGGTACGACATAGGACGACTTTTCTTTGGAAACACTAAAGAGTGCCAAGCAAGGACCTAATGGTCTCGGCTTTGGGGGCTCTCCCAACAAAATTCGGGGACCTCACTGAAGAGGTCCCCAGGCAGTGAGTCCCACCTCAGGAAGAAGAATTCCCAGTTTGTACGTCAGGGCCTCATTTTAAGATACAATAATAACCAAATGTTTCTCTGACTTGAGGAAAGCCTCTAACATGAAAGACAGAGATCATTAAAAACAAAAACAAAAAGTTTTGAAAAACTTTATTTAGAAATTAACTCCATGGGGCGCCTGGGTGGCTCAGTGGGTTAAGCGCTGCCTTCGGCTCAGGTCATGATCTCAGGGTCCTGGGATCGAGTCCCGAGCTCTCTGCTCAGCAGGGAGCCTGCTTCCTCCTCTCTCTCTCTCTGCCTGCCTCTCTGTCTACTTGTGATCTCTCTCTGTCAAATAAATAAATAAAATCTTTAAAAAAAAAAAAAAGAAATTAACTCCTCATGGGGTAGAGGAGTTACTTTTATAATCACCAGGGTAGTATACGTTACCATAAGTGGAATGAGTCAACAATATTCAATGTCTTTCAGAGAAAGAAACCCCTATTACAGTGAGAACATGAACCTAGGCATCTATAAGTTGCTAGGGATATTCAGAAATAGGTAATTCCCCTAGATTAACACTTTCTTCCTTTACATTAATGGGGTAGACCTGAGTTTTGTAATAAAAAATAAAGGCAGTTTCTGGAATTTTACTATATTATGGGGAATACTTTTAGCTGATTTACTGATATTATGCCACTTTTTATTTTTTAAATAATTATCTTGAAAGAAACACTGTGGTGTGATTCAATTCTTGTGACTTCAGTTTTTTTGTGCTTTTGGAATTAAAAAAAAAGTCTCAAAATTAATACATTGTTCTTTCTACTTTGGAGTCAAGCTTTATACCTGCCTGTTCGATCTCAAAAAAAAAAAAAAAAAAAAAAAGGAGAGAGAATCAACAAATTAGCCAATCTGCAAGCATTTATGAAAAACTATTAAGTTCAGGATGGTGAAAACCAGCTCTAAGGGAATCTATATTTGCAGACAGCTTAAGCATTTTCAGCTGAAGAGGCTATTCTAATTCTTAATCAATATGAGAATGTAAGTAGTTAATACTGGTAATTATTATTTTAATCATATATATGCCACAGGTGGAAAAGGAAATAACTTGAACAACAACAACAAAAAAAATACTATAGGTTCCCTGTTCTGTATGTCACTGAACATGTCTGGGAAATCACTTAGTGACATGACCAAATATGCCTTTAAATAAAAGTGAGAAAATACACCATCTGCTCTAACTACTTATGAGATTGTAAACATGCTGCAACATGAGATAGCATTTTATTTTATTTTTTAGAAAGATTTTATTTATTTATTTGAGAGAGAGAGAGCATGAGCAGAGGGAGGGGCAGAGGGAAAAACAGACTCCCCACTGAGAGGGAAGCCAACCGTGGGGCTTGATCCCAGGACCTTGAGGCTCGACTCCAGGACCTTGAGCACATGACGTGAGCCTAAGGCACACGCTTAACCGACTGAGCCACGGGGCACCCCCATGAGGCTGCATCTCAAACAAGCACAAAGTACAATCTCTCTACAGCCTATTCTGCAAAAGAGGCAACACCAATTATCTCCTTTCGAAAGCACTGGTCCCCTGCACTGGACGGCTGTTTTAATGTCTAGGTGCAGGTACTATCTGTGACAGCAATAACACATTTGCTCATGAAACTATTCCCCACAAGTCCTCCAGTTAGAAGGCCCACATGACGTGGAGATTTGCTTCGGGAGGTCACGGGGACCATGTGCAGGGCTGGGGTCAAAGAGCTGGCTTCATCACAAGGACCCTTGGGCAGAAGCTAGAATGCTCCGAGCCCCAATTTTCTCACGCACAAAAAGGAAGCCTTGTTTGCTTCATAGGCTTTTGGTAGGCTCAGATGAATACATACTGTGAATGAGTACAGTATAAGAAACTCCCAAATGCTAAAGTGCCACAAAGATCCAAGTTACAATGATGCAACTACTGATACAAGTAACAGTGTCACGTAAATATCAGGAAGCCCCAGGGTGACCATCAACTTTTTAGCTCTATCAGGATAACTCTGGGATTGAAAGCATACCTCTTAGACCTGGAATGTTTAGGGCTCTGTGGTGTTATTTTTTGGAATAGAAAAACTGAAATATATGAATGTAGAGTCATGGTAATGTGGTAGCAAAGTACCCCCCCACCACTTCAAATCCCACACGTGGTCAGATTAAAGGGCTCACGGTAATTAAAGATCGACACAGAGTGAATAAGATTAATATTAGAAAAGGATTACATCGAAAAAGATTTACATCAAAGGGTTCTTTCTCTTTTCTCCCAAAGAAGGCCTGGGACACGGAAGAAGTCCTTATGCAAAGCATTTTAAGCCTCTCAGTTATTATTAAAGAAGTGGAAAAATATGACGAGGTAAGCACAATTTTTTTTTCAACTGGAAAAACAGCAGAAGTTATAATATGCTTAAGGCATTACTCCACATATGGGAAATAATACTGTACTGGAAGGCAAATGGGGTCATGGGTGTCTGGGAACTTAAAAATCTTATTTGCAAGAGTTAAAGGACAGCACGTACAGTAGACAGAATGAAAAGGTGTCTACAGTCATCCCACCAAATTTCAACACCAACAAGTTTTTTGGTTTTTTTTTGTGTTTTAATGTGCCTCTTGTTGAGTTACAAGATGCAAGTTCTCATATATGGCATTCTGTAAAAATGCAGAAGATGCATGTCTGTGTTTGCGTGTACATAGTCATCTAATTCTGATGTGTGGCCACAGAACTCACACACACACGCGCGCGCGCGTGCGCGCGCGTGTGGAGGTTCTGGGTTCTGTGTGCTTTTATCATACAAAATCAGGAATATGATCTAAGACCAAAATAAAAAGATGATGCAGACATCCACTAGAGGAAAAATTTACTTTGCTTTGCTCAAAAGTTGGGAAGCCATTTCATTACAGATATACGTATGTCCCTGAGTTACAAGGGAGGAAAGAGTAGCACAGCACCCGAATGGCAAAGAACTTCAGAGATCAAGGAACCTGGAAAGGTGCAAGGACCTGGGATTTTTCCTTTCAGAGCTGTTCTGGAGCTCAAATGCAATGTCTGTGAAAACCTTTTGGGGATTGTTACATAAGCCAATGAAAAGGCTCATTTTCGGTGGAGCCGTCCAATGGCTCTGCCATCTAGGAACAGAGTCAAACTTAGGACCCAGCCGAGGTCTGCCCGGGGCTATGTGGTGAATGGACACGTGACACGGGACACCACCTGGGGTTTCTGGGACTGTTTCACCCTGTTGTGCTAAATTCAGTGTTCATATCTCGTGGAATCTCTCTATATATATCAAAGTGTGTGCCTTTGGTACAAAGGCCTGGGTCACTTTCATCACTTTCCATCAACAAATGTTCCTTGAGCCCTTACCATGTCCCAGGCACTGACTGAGGCACCTAGTTGTACAGTGCTGATCAACAGCATTGAAGAGAATAAAATACAAGGTTATGAGTACCTGCGAATTCTGTAAAGAACAGAAAATAAAGCAGCAGGTGTCTCTGGGGCCCAGATCTCTGCTTGGGCTGTCATAGGAAATTGCCACAGTATTACTAACAATTATATAACACTTAACGGTTTGCTACATAAATGTTACTAGTATCATGACAATATCTCTTCTTTTTTTTTTTTTTTTTAAGATTTTATGTATTTATTTGACAGAGATCACAAGTAGGAAGAGAGGCAGGCAGAGAGAGAGAGGAGGAAGAAGACTCTTTGCTGAGCAGAGAGCCCGATGCAGGGCTCGATCCCAGGACTCTGAGATCACCACCCGAGCCGAAGGCAGAGGCTTTAACCCACTGAGCTACCCAGGCACCCCGACAATATCACTTCTTACAACAGACGTTCTTGAGGGCCTCTGTCTCTAAAGAAGCTTCTGTCTTGGTGCCCCACTGATTCTAACAGGACCTACTAGAGTACTTGGACCCTGCTGCTTGGTCCGTGAATCTGATGTGAGAAAATAGAGCACAAGTTTCAAAGTCAGACAACAGCTAGTCTGAAGGCTGGCTTTACTGGGTGCTGGGGCCAGGACCTGGGAAGATCCTTATCTCTTCAGAGCCTCTACTGAAAACCCACAGAGATGACAAGGGTCCTTATTTATCAGGCGTCCTGAACAAGATGAAATCTTGTCTGTGAAAGCACTTGGCAAAGTGTCAAGTGTAATATAAACATTAGCAGTGCTATGACAATTCTGTAAGCCACTCCGAACACACAGAGATCTGAGCTCAGATGAGATCTGCTACTGCATTTTACGTTCTCTATAGAAGCCTCAAGTGCACACCACCCTGAATTTTGTTCTCATGTTTCATGTGTACTAACTTTTCAGAAGATTCTTATATCCTAAGAATGTCCTACAATGGGGCAGGACCACCTGTCCCATTTCAACAAGGCACATCTATTTACAAAATTGCTTACATCACTAAAAATCTAGAGGAACATGTTAACTGGCCCAAACTATTTGAAATAAAATTATGTAACTAACAACTGGATGGAATCCCAACTTTCCTTTTCCTTCCCATCTGATATTTTCATTAGAATTATCTAATACAACAAACAGATCGACTAAAACTGGCCTCTGACAACACCCAATATTTAAGACAAATGGATTGCAGAAAATTACCAGTACTTCTAAGTGCAGAGAATTCCTTTAGACAGTGTTCTACTATGTTGTTCTACTCCTACTACGATGTCTACTATTACTATGTTTAGACAGTGTTCTACTATGTTGTATAATTTAAAACACCCTTTCAAAGAATTTCCTGTGCGACAAGCCATTTTGAGGGAAATGGCACTGAGAATATATTGTACAGATAGATACAGAAGGACCTCTAAAATTAGATGATATCAATAATTTACAAAAAGAGACAGACTACTGACTAACTTTCAAAACACCCTCCAAACCCAAGGGGGTAATCACGGACGGAATACATCTGGAAGAGAGAGCAAATTTAACTCGAGACAGCACAAGTATTGGATAAGTCTTGGGTGCACAGTATGACTCTACTGTGTAGTGGAAAGTGGTGATTTAATCTTACAAATGTAGTTAGCGAAATCGATCACTGGAAGGCTGACACCCTTCAAAATATATTGAGGGTCTGGGTGAGTTTTCCACTTCAGCTACACATATTGATTACATTAAGCAGATAACCGCCATATCTTTGATTGCTTTTATGAGGTACAGTCACAGAAAATAAAGAACCAGATGCTAGAAGACAAAAAAATTCCAAAGTGAATGTGCATGAATTATTATACAAAAAGAGCAGTAATCAATTTGTGAACGTGTAGAGACAATGAGTACTTTCAATAACAAAAGAAACAAAAAAATACAGCTGTTTAATCATGACGGAGGCTCACTGTGTGCGGAGATATTTTAACATTTATTAATAAAAGCCTCAAAGTACATTGTATATCACTCCTGGATCCGGTTAGGCAGGTTTTAATTAAAAGAGTACCTCTGACAAATAACAATAAAGAGATTTAAAGGGACTAATGCTTCAACCAAGAGATTTTTTTTTTAAATGAATGTCTCTCGTTCATTGTGTTTTTTTATGCAACAGAGCAGTGCAAGAGCCTCACACCACAGAGCCCTTTAGAGTGAAGCAGACATTCTGACTCATCTTTTTGACAGATGAGAAAACCAAAGTGCACCAGGAATTGTGACTATCGGGGTTGGAACTAGGTCCAGATTTCCAACCATTCCTTCTAGAGATCTTTTGATTATATCGGACAGTTGCTCCAAAAAGTTTGAACAAGTCAAGGCTGAAGTTCTGAAGAGGAGATTGTTTTCCCAGAGGCAGTTTCCTAGAAAAAAATGATAAAATCTGTAGGAAGATGTCTCCATCTAGGAGAAGGCAGTGATTATATTTAGTGAGGGGAAGAAGCAGAGTACGCTAATGGTTTGTAAATTAAGCAAACAATGGCTTCTAAATTATGCTGATGACCTAGAAGACAATTCATGTACTGCTGCGCACCAGCTCACTGGTCATTAACAGCATCTCGCGTGAAGGTCAAGGAGGGGCAGCCTGGTAAATTATAGCAAGGCTTAAGCTGTCTGGGCAGTTGTCATTGAACTATAGATAATTAACAGTTCAAGACAAAATAAAGCACTAACTCCAATTTGTGGAGCTTTGCTAGTCCTGGAGACGCCCTTGCTCAAATGAGATCCCTTCAAGTGCTACGTGCTAAGCAGTCCATTAGAACAGTCTGTGTTTGGGCATTGGGGAACCTACAGTCTCACTCAGCAACTCAGGGAAGTTTCAAAGGTAATGTTTTTAAAAGGTTTTCTAGGCTTTCCTGTACTTCTACCAATCTGAAAGCACACAGAGTATAGGAGATGCTTGGGACAGAATTCAGGCTGCACAAGTCTCTAGAAGCAAGACCCTTCCTGGGAATGAAAGTGACCCTAATGGCTCTGGGAAATGTGTACCTAACCGCCAAGTTTGTTACCAATGTGGAGCTTGGACAACAGAAGTAAATGTGCCCCATAGGAAGCAGCCAGGGAACAGAGCTGAAGCCAGGGCCAATGCCTACATAAAGTATTCAAAGAACCTGAAATGTGAGCTTGTAGAGAGAAGGGAGCAGGGCATGGAAGCCTCTGCCAAAAGGCTGAGAGATAGCTGGGGAACCGGAATGGAAATGCAATATAGCAGACCGAAGTCGAAAGAGGGAAAGGGAGCTTTCATTTTCCAAGATAACCCAAACGACCATCCTTGATCATAAACTTGCACCACATTTTGTTGTAGCCTTAGCAGCTGACTGGCATCCCTGCAGGTAACCCTCCAGTTAGGGTTTATGTATGAAAACACGATCTCTTGAGCAAATCTGACCATACCCTCCAACTAGATCCTCGCTGACTAAAGGTTTGTGTCCAGACTTCTCATGGCATCCTGAGTCCTGTTCCATCTCTATCCTGGCTCATTTCTTACTCGTCTCCCCCTTTACCCCTCCTCCTTGAGCCACAAAACGACATCTGAGATCCTGAGCTGCTTATATAGGATTAAGTCCCTTGGGTTTTTTTGTACTTACACTCTACTCAAAACAACAAAGTTCTTGTCCCCTCCCTGACCTCATAGGGATCTGCTGCTGTTTTGCAAAACTCAGCTGAATCATGAGGCCATCTATAAAGCTTTCTCTTAGCTGCATCTGAGGGAGACCTGATCATCCTTCCTTTTGTGCCCCAAAGCACCCCCAGACACCTAGACCATAGTAATGATTACCCTTTATGGCATCTGCTTAACTGTGTGTTTGTCTTCACCAGAGTGGGAACACCTCCAGGTTAGAAACCGTCTCTGCTTTACGACCACAGAAATAGTTCTTAGCATTGTGCTGGCACAGAGAAGTCGCTTAATGTTTGAAGAATGAATGAACGAATGGGTAAATGTATACCTGAAGACATGGTCTTCATTATACTATTGAGGCATTATAATTGCTTTAAAGTATCCATAAAGAGTGTCAGGATAGGCACTGTCTCAACTTTCATTATCCCTCCCTTCATTGGACAAAAGGGACATTTCAGGGAATCTCAGGGTTGAAAGTGCCCTTAAAAACAAATTCATCGGGGCACCTGGGTGGCTCAGTGGTTTAAAGCCTCTGCTTTCGGCTCAGGTCTTGATCTCAGGGTCCTGGGATCAAGCCCTGCATCGGGCTCTCTGCTCAGCAGGGAGCCTGCTTTCCTTCCTCTCTCTTCCTTCCTCTCTCTCTGCCTGCCTCTCTGCCTACTTGTGATCTCTGTCAAATAAATTAAAACAAACAAACAAACAAAAAACCAAATTCATCAAAAGAGAAAAAGCAAGTTTCCAGTATGGGAACCATCACTTTAATCGCGTAGATACAATCAAACATGTTAGAGGTCAAGAAATAGATCTCTAGAAAATCAAGTGAGTGAGGTACAAGCGTGGGTCACTGTTCAGAGACTTCTTGCAGAGATTAAGAAAGTTATAAGAAAGAAAAGAAAAAATAAACAGGAACAGAGTTTGGACCTAAAGGGAACAAATAAGGATAACAAAAAAAAAAAATAAATAAACAGAGTGGAGCAGTATAGAAATACATTATGAAAATTAAAAGAGAATCAAGTACTTAGGGACTTCACCTCAAAAGGCATATTCTATAACTTACAGCACAAAACTAGGAAGTATCCCCAAATATCTTTCAATGAGAATCTCTGGCCTTTTCCTACTTCAAGTGGATGGTTCACTTGGACCAACCTTTACACATACACTCTTCCCATTGTTCTCCTAGCCTGACGGGACGGCAGGCCTGATGGCTGCGCCCTAAATCACGCAGAGGGTCCAGACTCAGGTCTGACGATAGCATGAGCAGGGTCCGTCTAGAGGAAGAGTCTGTCCGGTTCAGACAGTCACAATACTTTCATGAGGGCAGTGGTTTCCTTCTGGGCCAAAGACACTTCGAACACTTGTGTGTTTGAGGCTTCTGCAGAGCTTTCAAAACTGTGCTCTGTGATATCTGCAGAGGGATTGAGAGGGCAACTCCCCCCACCCACTCACTAGTTTTCAAGAGAAATTCCTGATTGGTTTTGCCTCAGCACTGCTCTTTGTTCCAGGGCTATTTATACACTGTCTTGTTCCAGAAGGAACAGGAACAGCCTAAAATGAAAAGGGTATGAAAAAGAGGGAAAAAGGGGGGGGGCTAAAATGTAAATAGGAAATAGGTGACAGTGCATTGGGTAATGACCTACACAATGGTTATGGGTTTGGCTCTGATCACACAAATTTCACATCCTTCATCTCTAAACTCAGAGGGGACAGTAGATTAATGACTCCTGAAGCATTTCCAATTCTTAGAGAGAAAAATCCCCATGAGCGAGCTCCAAATATTGCCAAGTAACACGGAAGGCTAGACTTTCTGGAGGTACATTCCTTAATCTGATGGCTTATCTTGCTTGAGTAACTTAGCAAGATATTACATTCACCTTATCTCTCTTGACAGGGTAGGTTAAGTATTAGCAACATGTCTATAGTGGTAAACCATCTTAGGGAATCTGAAATATACTGTGGAAAGGATATACTCAGGAATTTTATTTTATACCCAGAAATAAATTCATTAAATAATTACAAAATTGAAGCAGTCAAAAAAGTTTAACCATGGGAGGAGCAGAAATACATGCGGCTCCGAATGATCCTGAGACTAGGACAATTTGAAGCACTAAGGTTTTGGTGTTCCCTAATGACACAAAAGAATATAGAGAAGGTGAGTTTTGTTTTCAAGGTATTAATTTCCAAATTATTAATAATTGATCCATGTTCTCTAAGGATGGCTTCTGATAGGAGTACACAAGAGCTCATAGGTAAAAGGGTAAACTTTGACCCAACTGATAGATGTACATTATCATAACTATGCATGGACTAAATACTGTGTTGGTGGCTACAGTTGAGGTGAGAGGACACTGACAGACACCTCTGGGCACACAAAGCAAGTTTTATGCACTGACCTTCTGGTTCCTAGGTGGTTGCGGTGCAGTCATATAGAACATGAGGGTCAACACTGAATATCACAGAGCTTTAGTATATTATGTAACTATCCTTTTACCAAGCCTGCTTCTCTGCAACATGGCTAGCTGATAAGGATCCACATTTACCACACCTGCAAATGAACAATACCTAGCAAAGGCACGATCAGAAAAGTCTGACATGCAAATAAGCGTCATCTTGCAAGGTCGGTCATGGCTGCTGCCTGGTTTAGGCAAGTCCCTTCATCTCTTCATAACCCACACTCAGCAAAGCCGTGGTTATGCTAGACCTTATCACACTCTAGATCTGGGATGCCTCATCTCTTTTGTGCTTGACGCTCACTGTACTCGTTTAATAAATGCTGATGGTTGAATGGGAACCAATTAAGATTTATTTTGTTACTCTGAAGGCCAAGCATTTTAATTTGGAGGAAGATAAGAGAGGGACACAGATTTCAGATTTTGTACAAGAGACAAAAATTCTTTGCGTCTGTATGAGACAAGTGAGGGTCGCTTTGGTTTTCCTCCCAATCTTTCATCTATTATTTGAATAAGAATCATGTTAATTGCTTTTTTTCTTCTTCCAGGGAAGCTACAATGAGCTAAACACAGGCCATTCACTCAGTGATTCAACTTTTGTGGACGCGTTCGGCCCCAGGCACCATGCGAGATGCTGGGGATCCCTGAAAAATGTCACAGTGCCTGACGCCTAGTACATTCTTGATGAATCCATGAATGACCTCTGACTTGCACATAATAATGTTTCAGGGAAAAGAAAGTTGTTGGCTTGGATATTATTAGAATAAGTCACAGAATGCTCTGCAAGAGCTCACAGTTGTGGCATAAATCCAGCGATAACCCTATTTCTGCCTCTGGTTTATAGTGGGGTGTAAAGGCTGCCCCAGACACATAGGATTCCATAATACAAGGCAAAATGTGTTCTGCTGTAAATGTGAAAGAGAAGGCAAAGGGGACGGGGGATGTGGAGATGTTATCCACGTAGATGGTGGGGAGCGGGGGCGGGGGGATTAGAGCCAGAGTTCTTTCCCAGGAAAAGAATTCAGAAACCAAATCCAGTACAAAGGAAAGATGACTCCGTGTTGGTTTGTATCTTACTGTCCTTTCCTGTGTTGAAACTTTAACATTTTCAGATATAATGGGTCTTTTTTCCAGGTCATGAAACACAAACAATGTGCCAGGGGCCTGAACAAAGCTGGCTCATCAGCAGGGCTTTGCACTTAAAACAAAGATCTGAGTTTTCTTGGCTATTTAAATGGGAGTTGGGCAGTAATACACAGAAGATGACTGACAAGTTTGGTTGTGGGGATCAGCTTCATTGTATGGAAATGCCAAGTTGGCATCCCCTCACCAACATTCTCTTCAAGTGTGAATGGTGGCTTCCGCCTACCTCCCTAAAAAGATAATTTCCCTTAAAATACACACAGAAAGTGTTCTTGGGATTTTCTTTTTTTTCTTTCTTTCTTTCTTAAATGGAATTGGGCAAAAAGAACGGGATCACAATTAGGAATCAACATATTTTTTCCTTGACAGGGGAACTGAGAGAAATTTTGTTGAGTTTATCACTAGAAAATGAAAAAGCAAAATGCTGAATATAAAACACTAAAAAGCAATTTAAGTTAAATTTTACTGTATTGTTTCACTTTGTTGGCGAGGACTATTAGGATCTAATTTACCACAGTTTTGGTTGTATCGCTTGCAAATAGTGGGGTTCTCATATGTAAGAGGTGTGCAATAAATGAATTTATTTAACCATTGTTTAATTAAGTATTCATCATGTGTATGTAAGCATAGAAAGGAAAAAAATGTTTTCTTTGAGATACAGAATTACATAGAATTTGAAGTTGTCATATATTTTCTTTTTTGCTTACTTGAAATTAATTAACATAAATAAAGATTAATTAATAAAATAAAATAAAGATTCCTTACTTTTCTGGCTGTCATGACTATCCATAACACAGCCCCAAGCTGTGTTATAATAGTATTTGTTGACTGAATACTTGCCTAATAAGAAAAAAAACAAAGAAAGTTTCTGAGAAGTTACTTCTTTCTAATCAAAGAAGCACAGCTTAGATGTTCATTCTGGGCCCGCTCCTCTAATTCACTACCTGTCCCAACAAGCTGTGAACTTGGTTTCCAAGAGCGCAGCAGATTAGAAGCAGTCTGGGGCAGGGCAGGAGGAAGGGGGGAAAAGAAGGCTCTCAAAGGCAGAGAAGAAGTAACTTCAGAAAAGAGAGCAACCTGGGGCCACCTGGAGGCGAGGTCAATGGCCAGCATGTATTACGGGCCTTGGAACAGCGCTGACTTTCAGCACAAAATGTCACAAAATGATGCCTCTTTCAAGGAAGGGCTAAGTTAGACTTGGTGTTCTGAGTTTGGGAAGACAGGGGGATCATGTAGAACATTTTCTCTTCAAAGGTGTGGAAATGAAGTTTTACTAACTTAATGACATCTTCAAAGAGGAACGAAGGGGAAGTCTTTGCACTGAACCTCAGTTTCTTTGGATATTAACAAAATCTGAAAGGAGGTTTTCTGAAATTTTTTGTTTATATTTGGAAGTCTGAATTTCCTTAAGGCTGGGGAAGCTTTCCTTCGAATGATCCCCAAGTCCCATCACATCTGCTTCACCTGGTGTGGTTTAATGAAGCAGGTAAGCCAAACTCAACTGTTTTGGCAGGTTTCAAGATTTGCAGGGGAGATGCCACTAATCCTAAAAAGCCGTCTCCTGAGCATCAGTAATAAACAGACCTGGCTCCTGCCAATCATTAATCATCTGTTTTCTTCCATGAGATTGTCTACGCCTGCAAATGTCATGTAGGTCACATTCGGGAGCACTTTTTCCAAATCTATGCCTTTCGTAGCATATTCCTGCAAGATGTTGCTTAACAGACATCTGAAGTGAAGTATGACTGAGACTGTACACACTGTAATCTCCTCCTGGAGACACCAAATACACATTACCATATTAAAGAGCATAAATATTGCAGTAAAAAAAGCAGTTTAACTTTTAAGTCAACATTTTCAAAACTAATTAAAAGTCCCTCTTCCCTTTAAGGAGAGACCAGTAGCAACTGTGGACATCTTGCAGAAGATACCACAGTGCTTATGCTAGAATTTTCACTGTCATTACAACCAATGGAGGGGAATGGCCTCTACTGAGCTGTAATTATGTGCATTTCTCTCAATAAAGTGAATTTGATTACTCTGAGGAGTAACCTACCACCGTACAAAGAGACCAACAGATTTACTGCTATAGATAGATGCAGCAACACTTTATAAATTAGACATGCAATGAACCATTTGTCATCTCTGTAGCTGATAAATACGCTGGAGATAATCCATTATGAGAATTAAAAGGCAAGTCACATGGTAAATGACATTTGCAATACATGTAATCAATTAAGAGTTTATATCAATAAATACAAATCAATAGTCCAGGCCCTCTAAAAATCCAACCCTGTGGGAAAGCTAATGAAAAAGTGCTTTACTGTGGAATAAAAAGTCCAGGCAGCAAGAGGAGGGAAGGGGAAGACCTGTATGCTGGTTTTCTTCTAGCTCTTGTCTCTCCTGGTCAAAGTACTCTGCACTAGGGCATTAACTGTGTTCCATTTCTAGGTTGGGTCACCTGGCCTTTCCGAGTAGCGCGCAGGGGGTGGTGGGAGGAGGAGACCCTCCACGGTCTTACAGGTTGGGCTGGGGAGCCAGAACGTGGGCAGCTCCAGCCTGGTGGGCATGAGGAAGACCATGTTCATGACCAGCTCCTTATGCTGGGGGAGCCCTGAGCAGCCTGTGGAGTAGGAAAGGAGGCCACAGCATTGGCTGTTTGTGCCGTTCATTGAGCAAGCAGTTAAGGTTCAAGGGTGGGGGTTAGAAGGACTGAGTTACTTGAGGGGAGGGCGTATAAATTGGGTCCGACACAATCTATGAGACGCTGCCAAAGTACTTGATGAGATCCTCTGAAGTAATCCAAACGGCCAATAAAGATAGTGAGATGTATTCAGCCTCTTTTGTCATGAGGAAAATGAAAAGTGAAATCACAATGAAATACCGAAATACTGGTACTTTCCCACCTAATGGCTATAAGTAAAAAGACCAACATGAAATATTGGTGATGATGCAAGAATGAAATTCTGGAACGCTGAGCAGGGCATACAGTGCCCTAAGTTGGAGTGTAAATGGATATAATGACTTCAAATTCTCTATGAAGATTGAGTATATGCATACCCTAGGATCCAGCCATCCTGCTCTCAGGCAAATATATCAACAGGAACCCATACATATGCTCAGAAAAAAGACGTGTAGATGAACATGTATGATATCATTATTGTATGATACTGAGTTACAGTATGTATGTTATAGTTATATAGTTATAATACGGTCACATAATGTACTATGTATATAGTATATACTATATATATTATGTATATTATATATATAGTACTATATATGTATATAGTATTATATACTGTATATTATGTATTATTATATATAGTATTATATACTATATATATTATGTATATATACATAAGATAGTATGATTTTGAGTTATAGTAGCCTCAAGCTGGGAACAATCCACATTTCTATTCATTGGAGGAGAGAGAACTGAATTGTGGCATGCTTACACAAGGAAATCCTATAGGACAGTGAGAAAGAAACCACTCCTACATGCACCCATGGGGGGGATTTTCATCAACATAATGTTAAGCAGGAATTTGTATACAAAGAGTACCCCATTCTATACGTATCTGTGTGCAGACAGAGAGAAGATTCTCTAAACTAGGACTCTGAAGAACCTACGCATCTTTCTCTTTGCATGCACTACCTTCCTTTAGAATCGATTCTCGGCAAAAGGAATCCAATGCTGAATGAACACCCCCCTCCAATCCTGTTCTCAGCTGTACACACATGTCCCCGTGCATTGGGTTGTCAGTGTAGACTTGGACAACCCCATATGCTGGGCCTCAAAACGAAGTTCAACTGGTGGGCTGTGATATTCCTAAAAATCACTGCATGGTGCACCTGAAATGAATTAATTTAATGTTCTGTGAATTATACTTCAATAAAGCTATTCAGAAAAGGAGTTTACAACACAAAGGGAGTTTTGACATTTTTGCACCTCTGCGTATCTTCTGCAGATACCCTTCCCAGTGCTCTCCGAAGATACACAACACTTTCCTGTGATTACCGTGTTTCTATTCCGTCATGGCTTTCAGAACTTATTACAATTCCTTTAACTTCGCTTGTGGCTAAGCCCTCACACACTGATTCTCCACTCGTGAGAAAATATCATTTCAAAAAATGGTTAAGAGAAGCAGCCGGCTCATTTTATTTGATCTCGGTTATTGTTAAAGGGCTAAGTGGTCTCACGCTTGTTTTCCCTCCACATATTGAGGTTGGGTCTCCAAACAGGTTCTTTTTCAAAAGGAGATTTTGCAGCTAACCAGCATGTTACACAGAATGTAGTGTTTGGGCCCTGAGGAACGAGAAGAGACTCTCCAAGCCCGCTGCACAGCCCACCGGCTGTGAGCTCATCTGGCTCCGGGCTCCTGATCGGCTCATCAGAAATCGTCCACACTGAGGGCAAAAGTGACTGGCCTTATTGACTTCAGTTTCCTAAACGGCGCAGGCTGGAGGACCTACCAGAAACTATAGCGCCTCTCCGGGGACAATTCACTGCGTCTACAAATGGCTCAGTGTGTTCATTTCTTCGACAATCTGGGTAAATGAGCTGATGAAAACAAAGTCCAGAAGACCTGAAGGGAAATGCGACTTAAGGCAGGTAAGTTTCCATCCCCGTGGGATTTCACACCTTTCCGTACGTGTTCGTATTTACTATTGCAATTACTCGCGTTTGTCCTACGTTAAGATGACAGAAGAGGTACACAGAGAAGAAGAAATGTGTCAGGATTTCAAGCCAAGGTTCAAGCATTTACTTCCTAGACTGCTACAGGAGGTTCTTAAACATATTTAGTTATTTTTTTTTTCTGATACCATTAATTCACGTTAATTGTAGCAAAGTATGGAACATGTAGAAAACACAAAGAAGGAAAAAAAAGAAAACCCAAGTCATCATCATCTGTCAGTGATGAGAATCGAGTCTCTTTTGCCCAAGAGATGACTGTAAAGTAATAGAGCTAACACGAAGGAAAAGATGCCTCTGTTCTCAGGGTCATGAATTAGAGAATCTTTTTTTTTTCTTTTTTTTCAGTGTGTGCATGGATCCGTGTCTCCTGTCAGTCCTTCTTGCTAGATGTCAACCCACTTCCAGAGAGTGTCCTTTAGGCAAGACCCCGGAGAGTTGGTAAGTCCCTCTTCAAGTCTGATACCTCTACAGCTGGACTTTATAACGTACAAGCACAAAAGTAACTTGATTTTACTTCCTTCCTTTAAGTCAGTGGTTTGCAATGAAAGGTGATTTTCCACGCCACCTCGGAGGACATTTAACAGCCCGGAGACATTTTGGGTGTCCTATCTGGGGGCCAGGGGTGCTGCTGAACGTCCTCCAATAACAGAAATAACCACTCTTGACATTTCATTGAGTGTCCACTAATATAATTTTTCCTCCCTTCATTCCTTTTCGTTTTCCTCCCCAAATTATAATCACACTGGTCATTTGCTTTCATTTCCTACTATTTTTTACTTACAATTATACTGTGAATACTTCCATTACATCAGGAGACTTCAAAACATGATATTTAATGCTGCGTAATACTCTGCCATGTGATTTATTTATTCCTTTCTGATAATCATTCATTGTCTTTCCAGTATGTCAACATCATAAACCATGTTGGTATGAACATTTTTGACCATAAACCTACTTCCACGTCTCTAATGATTTTCTTTGGATGGATTCCTAGAAGTACAATTACTGAGTCAAACTAAATGAATGTTTTTAAAGCTTTTCCTCTTGCTGCCAAATTACTTTTTCAATTAACAGCCTCTCTGGCAGTGTATTAGAGGGCACATCAGGCCCTTGCCGTTTCTCCCACATCTCGCTCAGTTAAAATCTGACTAAATGCTAACACTAATACTTATATCTCAGAGCTTGAATGTGATGTATAGGGTATTAAGCACTTTGGCAACCATTCTCTGACCAATGGGAGGTAGGAAGCTAAGGTACCATTTCCTCTCCCACCCCCACCCCCGCCAGACATACATAGGGAACTCTCTCATTCATTCACTCACTCATTTGTTCATCCATTCATTGGCTTTGTTTTGATTACTACCCCTCCAGCAATTTTATAGCTAAGCACGGGGAGGAGGGTTAGAGCCAGCCTACGACCACGACCACACATCCATTAAAAAGGAGTCCTGGGATTTGAACCCAGCCATGCTGATGTCAGGGCCTGGATTCCTAATCCCTATTTGCTCTGCATCTGTAACTCCTTCATAAAGCACTCTTATTTTAAAGAAGTGATTTCCTCAAGGATACGTAGATTAAAAAAAAGAAGAAGAAGAAGACAAAAGAAGGTGAAGAAGGCTGAACCAGGATAAGAAGTCTACTTCCATTCTGAGCTCTGCCTACTCAACCATGAAGCCTCATTATCGCTGAGATAACACAATTGCCATTTTGTAATGTGAATTACTTGGACGCAGACATGCACTGATTGAAGCTAGTCCAGGATTTTGGCCTTCAGATTCTCTAATACGTGGCTAACAAGTGTTTCCCTACCTGCCCCTTTCCAGCAGATGGTGCTGTTTTTCCAACATTTAAATTTGCTACGCAGCAACTTTTGATTGATTGGAGCAGGCTTGCTTAGGGGTGTTCGATGAAGTCTACTTTGCACATGGATATTATTGAAATTGCTCACAAGCCCCAACTGAGCCTGAAAATAAGACGCATACTTCAAATACAAAACCCGTCTTTGCTCATTATTGATGGAAAAAAATACGTTTTTTGAGACTACTAACGGGGAAATAAACGATGACTGACCATCCAACAGCAATGACCTATCAAACCAGACTCTTCTCCTGGAGACACAAACGAAAATGTTTTGGGGACACTATAGAGAAATCACGGTCTCAAACAGACTAGAGAAAGATTAGGAGTCATAAAAAGATTCTATATCGTATCTATGGTAGATATCACAGAACAAGGGTTGTGGAACACAGATTAGCTGGTGGGGGAGGGGGTGGGGAAGGGCAGAATCAGCAGTGTCTCATCTACCAAAATAATTTAATGTTAAGATGAATGAAGAAGCGCAATAACTCCCTTCAGCCAGCCCAACGGAGATAAATTTCTCACTATCAATCCAAGTTAGACATTCTCTTAAACACAATTAGGGCTTGGAGGACAGCAGAGCCTTTCCCAGGTTCAGAAATTGTTTACAATGTAGACACGAAGCCAGTCCAATTCCTCTCAAAACAGCAAGTGAGACGAGAGCAGAATTCGTGAAGTATTTCAGGTCCAGCCCCAACTAATGTACTTGTGACGTTATCTGTGTTTATTTGTAAATCTCTGGGGGTATATACATCAGAGATACTAACGTATGAAGTCTAATCTTTTGCAAAATCACAAGACTACATGTGAGTCAATGGAGAGACTCAAAAAGAAAGAAAGAAAGAAAGAATTGGCATTGGAAAAGGAGGCAGAACAATATACCAAAGGTAAAATTACTTTTTTAGGTCTTAAAACATCCCAGAAAAAAAGCCACAGCTTTTTCTTCACCTACTACTCCTTCAAAGAAACACGACGGCACTTTCTAATTCAACTCACAACCCAGTCCGGGGCTTTAATAACAGAAGTTAACAAGCAGAACCACTTCTCTGTGACCCGTTATTTGAAATTCGCTATAATTTACTTAGTCTTCCGCGTTATCTATCTGAGGCACTTGGCTGCGTTGCTCCCACACGCCCTGTAACTGGTAGGCAGTCCTCTCAGCCCTGGGTGTGCGTAGGGAAGGTATTTTTAAGACTGCATTTTCAAAGGTGTCTGCAACCCTGCAATTTGAGATCATCAGATACCCACAACTCAGAACATGTCAACTAGATCTTCCAATCAGAGGAGACCTGTGTTGACAGCTCCCCCCAAGGCAAGCATTGGGTTTAATCAGAAAATTTCCACCTTGGTGGTTGAATGCTAGCCTGGAAATGCACCATATAGTAGGAAATTCCATTTCAAATAACATGCAACTTTATTCTAGAATTCTCCATGACTGTCACAATTGAAGGGCTCAGTCTTACTGATCATGGTTTTATATTATACTTTATTATCAACACACAGAAATGTTTTTCTGTTTATCCTCACTTTGTATCTGAATTTATTGCCCTCTAGTGCTCTTTTCATGGGAAGCTTTCATAGAAAGTTCTCTTATGTGGAAGCCAGAGAGAGTGTGTCCCCTTATATTTTTATGGAAATTTAAATTTCCTTTCACACTATTATGTTCTGCCTATAGGAGGTGAAAACACGTTAAGTGGCAGATAAGGCACTATTGAACGCTCCCTGAGTGACACTGGTAAATGCCTTCCAGAAGCAGCTGTCAGACAGCTATGTAAATCAATGGATGATATTTCAGGAAAGTCACAGCAGCTTATAGGTCCTGCCACCAAGAATGATTTAGGGCAAAACTATGAGGCCAACACAATCAACCAGCTCTCTCTTTCGCTTTTGGGTATCACCCATTGCCCCCCTAATTTAAGCTGCCTCTTCCCCACTTTCAGCACTGGAGCAGCTTCTGCACCTCTCATGAATTACTAGTTTCTAACAGCATTTACAGGCAGTATTTATTTTTTATTAATAACTTTTCTGAGAAATCTCTTATTTCCCAGATAATGGGCATACTGCTTAGAAGTGCAGAAGCTATTCTAGAGACCTTTATTCTTTCCGAGTTCTCATGACTTCAAGCAATTCGCCCATCTTTGCAGGCCATCTGAATATTTAACTAGTAAGGCAAGATGGGAAGAGCATGGGTTTTGGGGTCAGAGAGAGAGAGAGAGATCTGGGATCGGTTGCCATTTCTGTAACTTACTGAGTATGTGAAAAGGGAAGCTTTAATGTCTTGGGGCCTCGGTTTCCTCATCTATGAACTGTCAGGATTATAAGCTAATGCTCTGTGAAAAACATCTGGCCTCATCTGAATAGACCATGTCACTCACTCATTTTTAAGTAACTGCCTTCTCTCTTCAATTCATGCTAGAAGAGTGAGCCTAGGAACGGTCTGACTTAAAGCAGGTGGTCTGGACCCTGTGGCTACACTGACAGAACAACATGGACACCTGACCCCAAGGGAACCCATCGAGGGATTAAGTACAGCCAATGATGGTGTCTTTCTCGAGAACATAAAACAAAAGACACACACAAAATGTAGCTGAGACAATACGGGGCACAGGATCTCCTGGAGATCCTGACTACCCACATGGGCTTGCCCCTCCAGATGCTTCATTGTATCTCGCAGCTGAACATGTTCAACTGGATCCAAAGGAAAGATGGCAGACCTGAGCCACAGATGACAGAGAGGAACAGAAGCCAGGAGGTTCTGAGAAACATGGTCATGGAGAGAGGTAGGAGAGGACAAAGCAGGTATGTGGAGAGAGGATGGAGCAGGGTATCACGCAACCTCACGAGAGACCTGGCTTACCTTTGCTTCTTGACCTTGGCTATCTCAGAGTTTGTCCTGACCATGAACAACCTACCACAGAATCTAGCTGGAACAGCTTTCTATAGCTTGCCACCAAGTTGTCCCTAAGAAAACCCTAGGTTCCCCATTCTGGCACAGCACCATGTGTGACATGAGTTACTCATTCTTAGTAGGCCAACCAACTGTGGTTTCCTCTATAGTCTAGGAAGATTAGGGGGGGAAGGAGTCTACATGCTCATAGTTTTTCTAGCCATATTCACAAATAGTGGAAAGTCTCTTGGTTTATTTAGTTGGCAGCTGATAAATAACAGTGGTCTTCAAACATTGCCTTCCTTTCTGTCTCATTTCTGAAATACAATTCTTCCTCATACTTTTTCATGACTTTGGAGTCTAAGCCACATGATAAGGTGTGCTTTACAAAAATCACACATTCTGGGTGGTCTTTCAGGACAGTTCTTTCCAAAATCACATGTTTACTGGGTCTTACATGAGTCTCTTTATGGCTGATCTTGAAAACCAGAAAATCTATCCTTGACATGGGCAGAGAAAAATTCCTTCTCCCAAAAGAGAAACGCGTGCACTGTTGGCAGGTATGTAAATTGGTGGTACAGACACTGTGGAAAAGAGATGGAGGTTCCTTGAAAAGTTAAAAATAGAAATACCATATGATCTAGTAATTCCACTACTGGGTATTTATGCTAAGAAAATGAAAACACTAATTTAAAAGGTCCCTATGTTTATTGCAGCATTATTGACAATAGCCAATATAGGGAAACACCCAAGTGTCCAGTGATAGATGAATGGGTAAAGAAGATGTGGCAGGATATATATATACTGAAATATTACTCAGCCATAAAAGAGAATGAATAAATGAATAAAATGAATAAAAATGAATAAAATAAAATAAATGAATAAAAACAAGTGAATAGACAAAACACAGAAACAGACCCATCAATACATAGAACACTTGATATTTGCCAGAGGGGAGTGAGGTGGGGGATGGGCAAAATGGGTGAAAGGGAGTGGGAGGTTCAAGCTTCCAGTTACAGAAAGAGTATGTCACCAGGATGAAAGGAACAGCATAGGGAGTGCAGTCAGTGGTATTGTAATAGCATTGTGTGGTGACAGATGGCAGCCACACTTGTGGTGAGTACAGCATAACTTGTAACTTGTAGAGTTGTGAATCACTATGCTGTAAACCAGGAAGTAATGTAACCCTGTGCGTCAACAAGACTTCAAAAAAAATTGCTTCTCCTACAGTTTCTGGCACAGGGCCCTTACCTTAACCAACAGCTCCTCTAAGTGCTTGAACATACTTAGAGTTTTTTGTGTTTTGTTTTTTAGGACACTTACCCTACCCTCTTTCCCAATCCCTAACTCTAGCCTCCCTTCCTATACAGAATTTGAATTAACTCTCAAAATTTCAGCTCTTCGGTCTGCCAGCTAGAAGAGAAAGAAACTGTGAAATCCTAAGTGTCAACCGCTGAATGTACATAACGTGATTTGTTCCTCACAACAATCTTTACGAGGGACGTCTTTTGTTCCCACTTTACCTCTCCAAGTGAGTCTCGTTCTTCTTTTCTGGAAGAAGATAGAGTACATATTGTAAATGGTAGAGGAGGGAGGCCATATCTGAAGCTTCCCACAGTTTTACTTTCTGGTAAATAGAAAGTTCTGGACTTTCCAGAGTAAATTTTACTATGAGTAAATTTTAAAAACTCTTATTTACCAAAGAATCCAAGAAACAAAAATGCAAAAGTTATGTAATTTTAAGACAGTGCATTCAAATGCATTAAGAGAATGCATAAAGAAGATATGTCCATAATTAAAAATAAGAACTTTCTATATTCAGATATTCATACTTTCTATATCCATCCATGGTTGGGGGGGTGTTGGAGAATGGAAGCGATTCACAGGAGACAATGGAGGGTGGTGGGGGATGGGGGAAAAAAACCAAATTAATGGATACAAACATAGCCACATTTGTAAAGTTCCTAGCATACTGCCTTACACTGAGAACAAACAGTAAATGAGGGCTACTTCCTATCATCATTTCCAAAATGGCAGTTCAAAGAAATTATCCATGTTGTTACTTCTTGCTGCTGTAGTAAGAGCCGATGAGAGGATTCAGCAGTGCCAGGAAGATTGTTTCTCTGGGTGAATGTTTATATTTCTTCTTACCATCTTTTATTACCTTCTGCTTACAACTGTTTTCTGATTATTTAAAAAGTGTAACTTGTATGTCATGGGACTTTTTATTTAAGTATTAACATGAAAGCCACATTATGATTTGAGCCCACAAGAGATTAAAAAGTTCATGACAGAGCAAAGCATCATATAGTCTTACTAAGGTATGTTAGGAGTTGCTAAGGAATGAAAGACAGGATCACCAAGGAATGCGGAGGTCCTGGAACAGGATCACATGGCTGCTTCATGTAATGAAATAGGATTTAAACTCAATTAACTTAAATATCAAAAGTCATTTCCATAAAAACTTTGACAAAGGCCAGAAGAGTTCGTTTTCAATATTCATTAAAAACAAGACCAAATCTTCCTGGTGTGTTGAGCTGAGATGTGGGGTCTGAGAGCAGAAGAAGCAGGATTGAGGAAAACAGCTGAGAAGAAGTACAGTACACATACTCCCTGGCATCAAATATAATAACCCAATGGGGAAGACACAGGTAACCTTGAATGCTGGGGCTCCGGTTACCATACCCTCCAAGCTCTGGATTGGATAAAGGAGCATACTATTGACTTTTTTCCAAAAAAGTCATTTTTTAGTTTTTGAATGAAACCAATTTGTTTCCTACCTTTATGAGTTATATAAGGATAATGATAAGCAATGCAACATTGGGTAGACAAAGTTCAGCATCTGCAGAAACTCGTGTTCCATAGGGTGCCTGCATTAACAATCACTGTCCTTACAGTAAATGCATTTATATACATGTACAAGTTATAAGTATTAAGAATAATGTGAAATGTGTAATTTGCACTATGAGTAAATTTTAAAAACTCTTATTTCCCAAAGAATTCAAGAAACAAAAATGCAAAAGTTATGTAATTTTAAGACAGTGTATTCAAATGCATTAAGAGAATGCATAAAGGAGATATGTCCATAATTAAAAATAAGAATGGCTTCATAAATGTGAACTCTTGCTGGTTAAAGCTGAATGGAGACCAAACCTGGAAAACAGAGCTATATCCTAAGATGGTATCTCCCAGCTTTCAACTGGCAACAATAAAATGAAGTTAAAAAAAAATAATTTAAACAAGTGAAACTCAGGGCCAAATACCATTTTGGTCTTTTTTTCTTTGCTTTTTTCAGAGTAGAAGAAGGACCAACAAGAAATGGAAAAATGAACTCTCTGGAGAAAGATAGTATTTTCTCCAAATGACACATCTTTTAGTATTTTCACCAGTGCTTTCTGAATTAGTGTAAAACATTAAAATCACAATTTTATGATATATCTTTCAGTTTTCCTATCACATACATTTTTATGTTTCTAAATTAATGATCATATAATCAAATATTGTCTTCAGTGCAACAACTCCCACTAAACCTGGCCCCTGAAATTAAGAAAGTCATACAATCACATTCCCTGGTTTCTGTTGTTTTCCCAATCTGCTGGATGCTGAAGGATTGTCTCATGGCCGTCCAAAACAAGTATTTGCCAATGTCTTTTTATAAGTGCGCCCAAGACCTTGGAGTACACAGGAAGGGATCAGCCTGGGCTGAGTCCTGGACAGACTCAGGAATAACAAAGAAGGACACGAAGGATAAATGTGCAGTATGGAAGGATGACAGGAGGATTTTGCAAGAAAAATGCAATATTTGATGATTCCAGGATCAGGCCAGGGAAAAGCATGGGAGCAATTCCGGTCTGCTTTATGAGTGTTAAGTGACATTATGGGGAAAAACAGATTTGGGAATCAGGTACACTTGGGTTCAAATCCCAGTTGTGCCATAAGCAAGTGATTTAGCCTTTAGCCTCAGTGTCCTCATCACTGAAAGGGAATAAAAAATGAACTCAGAGGGAGGAGTAAGATGGCATAAGAGTAGGAGCCCTAAATATCATTAGGTCCCAGGAGATCAGCTAGATAGTTATCAAACCATTCTGGACACCTATAAACTCAACAGGAGATCGAAGAGAAGAAGAGCAGCAATTCTAGGAACAGAAAAGCAATCACTTTCTGGAAGGTAGGACATGGGAGAAGTGAATCCAAAGGGACATTAGGGAAGTGAGACCACCGAGGGAGGGATCAGTTCCCGGCAAGTGGTAGAGGAAAAGAGCACAAAATCAGAACTTTTAGACGTCTGCTCCACTGAGGGATGTCACTCCAGAAGATAAGTGGGGGTGGAGCCCACACGAAGACAATGTGGTTTCCGGACCCACAGGGTCACAGAAAGACTGGGGGTGTCTGAGTGTGGCAGAGCCCCCAGGTATTGGAGCAGGGATGGAGCTGAGGAGGGATTCTCAGCTCAGGGTTACCTTAAACTGTGGTCCAAGGCACAGTCAGACCACTGGTCTTTGAGCAGGCAACCCACAAGTGGCAGATCCAGGGAGAACCCCTTCTTCCCCCTCTGGGAGGAGTGACATGGAAGCACATGGCAGGAATCTGCTGGTTTTGGAGACTCCAAACAGGGCTGAGCGCCAGAGACAGAAACACTGGGTCACAAGCCAGGTGAGTGCAGAGTGCTGCCAGAGACCAGGAAGATGGGAGGGAGTGACTGCTTTTCTCTGAGAGCACACTGAAGAGTGGGGCCCTGAGCACTTGGCTTCTCCGGGCTGGAGAGTGGGAGGCCGCCATTTTCATTCCCATCCTCCAAAGCTCTACAGAAAGCATTCAGGGATCAAAAGCTCCTGAGAGCGAACCCAAATAGATTACTTAGCCTAGTCCCTGGCAAAGGCAATGCAATTCCATCTCAGGCAAAGACATTTGAGAATCACTGCAACAGGCCCCTCCCCCAGAAGATCAGAAAGAACATACAGTTAAGACCAAGTTCACTGATGAATGAGAATGTGGAACTCCAGAGCTAGGGGAAAGAGACATAGAATTCATGGCTTTTTCCCCATGATTCTTTAGTCTTTCAAAGTTTTTTTTTTTATTTTTTCCTGATTCTATCTTTTAAAAATCTTTTCTCTTTCTTATTTTAACATTTTTAAAATATTTTATCTTATCAAAACCTTTTAAAAAATCTTTTAAAATTTTCATTTCTATAGTCATATTCTATTCCTTCATTGTATTTAACCTTATTTGTTGTATACATACAGGTTTTTCTTTAAAATTTTAGGATACAGTTTCTTCTAATATATACCCTCCAGCCTGATCACATTCTTTCCTTTTTTTTTCTTTTTCCAACTCCTTTTTAAGAATCTTTTTAAATTTTCATCTTTACAGTCATATTCCACCCCTTCATTGTGTTTACCCTTATTTTTATATATTTATAACTTTTTCTTTCTTTAAAATTTGGGGAGGCAACTTCTTCTGATAGACCAAAATACACCCAAAATCAAGTATGTGGCTTTGTTCTATTCACCAGTTGCTATCTTTTCAGTATTTTGTTCTCTCATTCAACTATTCTTATCTGGATAAAATGACAAGACAGAAGAACTCAACTCAAAACAAACAAGAAGCAGTACCAACAGCCAACAGCTAGGGACCTAATCAATATGGACATTAGTAGTATGTCAGAACTAGAGTTCAGAATGATGATTTTCAAGGTGCTGGCTGGGCTTGAAAAAAGTATGGAAGAATCCCTAGAGAATCGGTTTCTGGAAAAATAAAAGAATCAAAATGTAACAAAGTTGAAATAAAAAAAGCTATTAATGAGGTGCAATCAAAAATGGAGGCTCTTACTGGTTGGATAAATGAGGCAGAAGAGAGAATTAGTGATATAGAAGGCTAAATGATGGAGAAAAAAGAAGCGGACCAAAAGAGAGACAAACAACTACCAGACCACGAGGGGAGAATTTGAGAGATAAGTGATACCATAAGACAAAACAGTATTGGAATAATTGGGATCCCAAAAGAAGAAGAAAGGGGGGGGGCAGAAGGTATATTGGAGCAAATTATAGTGGAAAATTTCCTTAACTTGGTGAAGGGAATAAGCATCAAAATCCAGGAGGCACAGAGAACTGCCCCCTCAAAATCAATAAAAATAGGTCCACACCCCATCATCTAATAATAAAACTTACAAGTCTCACTGAAAAAGAGAAAACCCTGAAAGGAGCTTGGGATAAGAGGTCTGTAACATTCAATGGTAGAAATATTAGATTGGCAGCAGACCTATCCACAGAGACCTGGAAGGCCAGAAAGGACTGTCATGATATATTCAGAGCACTAAATAAGAAAAATGTGCAGCCAAGAATAGTATACCCAGCTAGACTGTCATTGAAAATAGAAGGAGAGATAAAAAGCTTCCAGGACAAACCAAAACTAAAAGAATTTGCAAACACCAAACCAACCCTATAGGAAATATTGAAAGGGGTCCTCTAAGCAAAGAGAAGGCCTAAAGGTAGTAGACCAGAAAGGAAGAGAGACAGTATACAGTAATAATCATCTTACAGGCAATACAATGGCACTAAATTAATATCTTTCAAAAGTTACCCTGAATGTAAATGGGCCAAATGCCCCAAATAAAAGACACAGGGTATCAGAATGGATAAAAAAACCAAGACCCATTGATATGCTGTTTGCAAGAAACTCATTTTAGACCCCAAAACATCTCCAGATTTAAGGTGATGGGGTGGAAAATAATTTACCATGCTAACGGACTTCAAAGGAAAGCTGGGGTGGCAATCCTTGTATCAGATAAATTAGATTTTAAGCCAAAGACTATAATAAGAGATGAGGAAGGACACTATGTCATACTTAAAGGGTCTGTCCAAGAAGATCTAACAGTTTAAGATATCTATGCCCCTAACATGGGAGCAGCCAATTATATAAGACAATTAATAACAAAATCAAAGAAACACATCAACAATAATACAATAATAGTAGGGGACTTTAACACCCCCCTCATTGAAATGGACAGATCATCTAAGCAAAAGATCAACAAAGAAATAAAGGCTTTAAATAACACACTGGATCAGATGGATATCACAGATATATTTAGAACATTCCATCCCAAAGCAACAGAATACACATTCTTCTCTGGTGCACATGGAACATTGTCCAGAATAGATCACATCCTGGGTCACAAATCAGGTCTCAACCAGTACCAAAATGTTGGGATCATTTCCTGCATATTTTCAGACAACAATGCTTTGAAACTAGAACTCAATCACAAGAAAAAAGTTGGAAAGAGCTCAAATACATGGAGGCTAAAGAGCATCCTACTAAGAAAGAACAGGTCAACAAGGAAATTAAAGAAGAATTTAAAAAAATTCATGGAAACAAATGAAAATGAAAACACAACTCTTCAAAATCTTTGGGACACAGCAAAGGTGGTCCTGAGAGGAAAGTATATAGCAACACAACCCTTTTTCAAGAATAAGAAAGGTCTCAAATACACAACCTAACCCTACACCTAAAGGAGCTGGAGAAAGAACAGCAAAGAAAGCCTAACCCCATAACCCCATCAGGAGAAGAGAAATCATAAAGATCAGAGCAGAAATCAATGAAACAGAAACCAAAAGAACAGTAGTACAAATCAATGAAACTGGGAGCTGGTTCTTTGAAAGAATTAATAAGGTTGATAAACCCTTGGCCAGACTTATCAAAAAGAAAAGACAAAGGACTCAAATAAATAAAATCATGAATGAAAGAGAAGAGATTCCAACCAACACCAAAGAAATACAAACAATTAAAAGAACACAATATGAGCAACTATACACCAGCAAATTTGACAATCTGGAAGAAACTGATACATTCCCAGAGACATATAAACTACCAGCAAGAAATAGAAAACCTGAACAGACCCATAACCACTAAGGAGATTGAAACGGTCATCAAATCTCCCAACAAACAAGAGCCCAGGGCCAGACAGCTTCCCAGGAGAATTCTACCAAACATTAAAGAAGAATTAATTCCTATTTTCCAGAAACTGTTCCAAAAAACCTAAAGGGAAGGAATACTTCCAAACTCATTTTATGAGGCCAGCATTACTTTGATCCCAAAACCAGACAAAGACTCCATCAAAAAGGAGAATTACAGACCAATATCCTTGATGAACATGGATGCAAAAATTCTCACCAAAATACTAGTCATAAGGAACCAACAGTACATTAAAAGTATTATTCACCATGACCAAGTGGGATTTACTCCTCGGCTTCAAAGTTGGCTCAACATCTGCAAACCAATCAATGTAATACATTAATAAAAGAAGAACAAGAACCATATGATACTCTCAATAGATGCTGAAAATGTATTTGACAAAGTACAGCATCCTTTCCTGATCAAAACTCTTCACAGCATAGGGGTAGAGGGTACATTCCTCAGTATCATCAAAGCCATCTATGAAAAACCCACAGCGAATATCATTCTCAATGGGGAAGAATTGAGAGCTTTTCCCCTAAGGTCAGGAACATGGCAGGGATATCCACTATTACAACTGCTATTCAACATAGTACTAGAAGTCCTAGCCACAGCAATCAGACAACAAAAAGAAATAAAAGACATCTGAATTGGCAAAGAAGAAGTCAAACTCTCACTCTTTGCAGATGATAGGATACTTTATGTGGAAAACCCAAAAGACTCCACTCCAAAACTGCCAGAACTCATACAGGAATTCAGTAAAGTGTCGGGATATAAAATCAATGCACAAAAATCAGTGGCATTTCTATACACCAACAGCAAGACAGAAGAAAGAAAAATGAAGGAGTCAATCCTATTTACAATTGCACCCAAAACCATAAGTTACCTAGGAATAAATCTAACTGAAGAGGCAAAGAATCCGTACTCAGAAAGCTATACAGTGCTCATGAAAGAAACTGAGGAAGACACAAAGAAATGGAAAAACATTCCATGCTCACAGATTGGAAGAACAAATATTGTGAAAACGTTTATGCTACCTAAAGCAATCTACACATTTAATGCAATCCTTATTAAAATACTATCAATTTTTTTCAATGAAATGGAACAAATAATCCTAAAATTTATATGGAACCAGAAAAGACCCTGAATAGCCAGAAGAATATAGAAAAAGAAAACCAAAGTTGGCAGCTTCACCATTCTAGACTTCAAGCTCTATTACAAAGCTATAATAATCAAGATGTATGGTACTGGCACAAAAACAGACACATAGATCAATGGAACAGAACAGAGAGTCCAGAACTGGACCCTCAACTCTATGGTCAACTAATCTTTGACAAAGCAGGAAAGAATTTCCAATGGAAAAAAGACAGTCTCTTCAACAAATGGTGTTGGGAAAATTGGGACAGCCACATGCAGAAGAATGAAACTAGACCATTTATTTCCAAACACACAAAAATAGACTCTAAATGGATGAAAGACCTCAATGTGAGACAGGAATCCATCAAAATCCTTGAGGAGAACACAGGCATCAACCTCTTCAACCTAAGCCACAACAACTTTTTCCTAGAAACATCGCCAAAAGCAATGGAAGCAAGGGCAAAAATGAACTACTGGGACTTCATCAGGATCAAAAGCTTTTGCACAGCAAAGGAAAGAGCCAACAAGACCAAAAGACAACTGACAAAATGGGAAAAGATATTTGCAAATGACATATCAGATAAAGGACTAGTATCCAAAATCTATAAAAAAAATTTATCAAACTCAACACCCAAAGAACAAATAATCCAATCAAGAAATGGGCAGAAGACATGAACAGACATTTTGGCAAAGAAGACATCCAACTGGCCAACAGACACATGAAAAATTGCTCACAACATCACTCGGCATCAGGGAAATACAAATCAAAACCACAGTGAGATACCACTTCACACCAGTCAGAATCGCTAAAATTAACAAGTCAGGAAATGACAGATGTTGGTGAGGATGTGGAGAAAGGAGAATGCTCCTACACTGCTGGTGGGAATGCAAGCTGGTGCAGTCACTCTGGAAAACAGTATGGACGTTCCTCAAAAAGTTGAAAATAGAGCTATCCTATGACCCAGCAATTGCACTACTGGGTGTTTACCCTAAAGATACAAATGTAGTGATCTGACGGGGCACATGCACCCAAATGTTTATAGCAGCAATGTCCACAATAGCCAAACTATGGAAAGAACCTAGATGTCCATCAACAGATGAACTGGATAAAGAAGATGTGGCATATAAACATACAATGGAATACTATGCAGCTATCAAAAAATTGAAATCTTGCCATTTGCAATGACGTGGATGGAACTAGTGGTATTATGCTGAGTGAAACAAGTCAATCAGAGAAAGACAATTATCATATGAGTTTTCTGATATGAGCAATTTGAGAGGCAGGGCGGGGGTCATGGGAGCTAGGGAGGGAAAAAATGAAACAAGATGGTATCAGAAGGGAGACAAACCATGAGACTCTTCATCTCACAAAACACACTGAGGGCTGCCGGGGGGAGGGAGGTAGGGAGAGGGTGGTTGGGTGATGGGCACTGGGGAGGGCATGTGCTACGGTGAGTGCTGTGAAGTGTGTAAGCCTGATGATTCACAGATGTGTACCCCTGGGGCTAATAATACATTATATGTTAATAAGAAAATGATCTCACAGAGTTGTGAAAATTAAAGCAAGCAATACATACAGCATATATACCATGTGTATATCACCCGGAACACATTAAGTACAACCTGGACAGTTGTTACATTGGTGAATTTGGGCTAGCTAACTACTCTCTGTGTGCGTTTCCTCAACTTTCTCATCCCCAAAATGAGGACTGAATCATACCTAGGACCACAGACTCACGGAGCTCTATGTAAAATGCTGACTACAGTAGAATTTTCCTTTCCCTTAGAAAAAAAGTTGAACATCTGTCTTTCTTTCACCCTCGAGTGTCTTCTGGGAGGAGGTGTGCTGTGCGGGTACAGCTCTAGGCGAGTCAATGTCCTCCTCTGCCACCAGAGCATTCTCTGCATCTCAGCCCTTCCTCGCCCTCTGCACACCCACTGCTTGGCTCATTAACTCCTTGACTCCCACTCACCCAGAATTTATCTGTTAACGGGTCTGGCTTCCACATCAGCCTGTGAGCACCCTGGGGGAGAAGAACTCAATTCATTTTGGGGATCGCATCAGCATCTCCTATGATGTCAGAGCATCACGGCGTCAACATGCATGAGGTGAAGTCAAGAATGAATGCTGGGGATATTTTAAATAAGGAGGCTGGCTCGGAGAATTATCTAACAGGTATCTCTGCTACAAAATCATGCCATTGAAACAGGAAGCCGTTCACACTTTACAGCTGGTCTGCAAATGTGCCCAACCTCTGAGCTGTACACTTCGAAAATGCAACGGATTATCCACTGTCTTCCTGCATCTACTCTGCCCCCCTCCTCAGTGATGTGTTTTCAACATCTCCGTGTGGGTCACTGAGCAGTGGGAACCCCGACAAACAAGTGATATCTCATAATTAGTCTCGTTCCAAGAACAGGCTGACACCTATGCATGTTTTCTGGATGAGACCTAAACAAAATCTTGTTTCTATTTGTGAATTTAAAAAGAGGAAAGAAGTTTCTTTCCCTTTGCATGATCCATGCTCTGCATAATACCCTTTGCTATGCTGCTTGCTGGGATCAGTTCCCTATTTTCAAATTTGCCCTCACGCACTTCAAAGCTGTGAGGCTTCAGAAAAGGAGCATTGGTGGTCCAGTTAAGTGCTGGGGGGAAAAAAAACACGTCAGCAAATCCTGGTGCATTTATGCATGTTTCTTTCTTCCAACACTTTCTGGTAATGCCAAGGACACCTGGCAGTGCTTAGCAACAGGATTCACTTTGGCCTGAAAACATGGAAGAGAGCTTTCTTGGGGCAACTGTTCCCCTGAAGTAACTTTATAATTTACAGTTTGTAAGGCTTTTCCACTGATTGTATGGCATAAATGTGCTGTGAGTTCAGTAAGCGTAGCCAATTAACACATAAAGAAATGACTAAATGGGCTGATCTTTAGATGCGAACAATAGTATTGCTTGCTTTGTTCAATTTTCAGGGATTTCTGACACAAAATAAAACATAACAAAAACTTAAGTCCACGCTGTAAATTTTATTATGCCATTCTCTCCTGGAAGCCATGGAGAGAGAGAGAGAGAGAGAGAGAGAGAGGGCGAGAGAGAGAACATGTATGTCCATCCTCTGCTAAGCTTCAGCTAAGAGTGGGGTTCTGTACATTATACCCCCTGATAGAACCCTTCATTCTTTAGAATCAGATGAGGAAACCAGGCTGCACTGGCAGAAATGGGGAAGCCCAGCTGGAGAGAAGGTGTTCTATTCTGACACCACTGTGGGTTAGTAGAGGAGCAGCAAACAACACCAACCATGGGTTGGTCACTACCATGCTGATGGGTGTTTTCAGTAATGGTTCAGGTAAACTGGAAGCTGCCATCTTTACCCTCAGGGACTCTGGGAGCTCCTGTTTCACAGGAGCCTCCTATGCTTAGAGTATCTCTGATTCAGTAAACAGGTTTCTCGTTCACACTCAACAGGACACACACTCTGCTCACAAGAAGAGCGCTCCTTGAAGATGATGGGAACTGAGACCACGCTCATTCTGACTCAGCTCATGGGACTCCAGGCTTTGGCATCCTGAGGAGGAAATTCACATATGATTTCTCTGCTCTAACTCATATTTATCAAGAACTTGCAGGCTTTCAGGATTCCAGACCATACAAAGGATACGTGGCTTATCACTGCTTTTCCATCTCTGCTATCTCACACACCTTCCGAAGCAATCAGACCAAGGCATGAATTGTCTTACACTTTTGCTCAATATGAACACAATGAAGAAATGTGCCATGAGCTAAAAAGAATTTTAAAGGAACGATGTTATACATTTTGATGCAACTTCCCCAGCTGGCAAGAGTTGAGATAACTTCATCATTGTACCTTTCAAAATGAGATACATTTTTCAAAGTGGTTAGTTAAAAGTAGACATATAGGCAGAGAAACAGGCACTGAGCTGGGAATTAGATTTAGGTTCTATTCTCTAGTTTCCCTGGGTAGTTTGGCCACAAACTAGCATCTTTGGGCAAATTTAGCTACCTCTCCCTCAGTGTACCACCACACCCCTATGAAAAAATTTATTCATGATTCTAAAATCAATCCTTTGAGGATCTAGACTATAAGATGCTTTACTGGAAACAGTAAACATGGCAATATTTTAGTATATTTCATTTCATTCTTGCTGAAATAACTCTGCAACACATTCTAGACAGAAGGGTCTGAAGTTACTGAGACAATACAAATTTCTCTGTGGACCAAGGAAAAAAAGAAAAAAAACCCACAGTATTTTAATTGACTGCCATTCTTGAATTAAAATAAACTAAACATATTTGCAGACAGCATATTCATTGAGTCTCTGGTGTGGAAATCTCAGCAGGAAACCAGCCTCAAAATGTGCCTGACTGAAAATGTGGCCATCAGTGAACAAAGATTTGAATATTTACTGGGTGGACTGTGAAATCTTTCCAAGCTCCTGAGGCAGGAGGGGTCCAGAAATTCTACTTGTGATTCCTTGTGACTCTCCTACGTCCTAGAGAAATCAGCTGAGGTCCTGGTAGATTCTCAGACTAAAAGCTAGCAATGTTTGGGGAGGGGCTTGCTTCTAAAGAACTCCTCTTCTGAATTTTGACCTCTTCGTTGGTTTCTGAGCATATGTTCCCTAATTTCCTATGAGGACCCTCTTCTGCTACTGTGTCCCAGTATATTCTGTCCAGTAAGCAGAAGTCAGAGGTCTGCTTTTAGGACTCTTACCTCTCCTGGGATGGGGACTAGGACGTGGGGCTGCATCACTGAAAGGGAAGGGGGTGCTGGGTATGCAGAGGTGGGGCAGAGGGAACTACGATGCTCAAAGTCTTTGTCATGAGACTATTAGGCAAGACTCAAGACTCAAGACTATTGAGCTATTAGGTAAGGTTGCATCTAACACTCCAGAGATCCAGGTAGAGTCTGAAGAACAAATTTCAGGCACATCGTCTCTCCTTCCTCAAGTCCTTTCTCTTCTCAGTTCACGGAGCCCCGAGCCTGGTCTTCAAGATCACCAATGACTCTCCGTTGGCTTCAAGTTGTTCCTCTTCATCAAAATTCTCACCGAAGCCATTGTCTCTCTCGAGGACAGCACCTTCGCCAGAGAGCACGAGGTCTCACCTACTGTCGCTGCTCAACAGTCCCTGAAGCTTCTCTCCGCTCTGGAGAGTAACTCCTCCCTTTCTCTCATAGATATTAATTACTCAGTAAGATTAATGACTTCTCACTCTGATTTCAGCAGGAGAGCAAATATTAGTCAGCCCAGTTGCTCAGAGCAGTACAGGATCTGAACAGCAGCAGGGAGATTTACCTGATCTGCTTCAAGGAACAGTTTCTTGAGATAAATCAACAAACCCCTAATTGGGTTATAGTGATCGGACGTGCCCAGAAGGGTTGATTTTGCCAGCGAACAACTGGAAAGAGAAATTTCCTAAGACAAATCCAATTAAAATTTATACTGAGAGATACAAGAGGAAATCTGATGGAGAGACAGCTTCGACTTTTGATTGAGTGCTGAATTATGGACTCGAGTTGCTACCTTCCCAAGCATCTCTGTTCACTCTTTCCCTGCCCCTGGGGTGTTTTTCTCCTCCGTGTACCCATCTATGAAGGTAAAATTAATTAATCCTGCTAATGACATAAGAGGCTGCCTCTTGAAGCGTGAAGGTGGCATGGATATAGAGTGTTTACAGTCCTTTGCAATTCAGCTTGCTGAAGCAAATTCACCATTATAATGACACTACCCTACTTTCTAGCTCAAGAAGCTACAGTGAGGAGTCATTATTTAAAACACACAATGTGGTGCTCGGTTGGGTGGCTTTAACCTCCTGCAGTGAACTGAGGATTCCTGCAGTGCTGGAATCCCTGGAGGAGGCCTTTGAAACTCTTTCCTGAGGAAGTCTAGCCAGAACATATGTGCCAGCCACTGTTATTTAAAAAAAAAAAAAAAAAAGTGCATGACATGTGTTAACTTATTTAAACTTCAAGACCACCTTTTGAATCAGATGCAGTCACTACCCCCAGCTTACAGATGAGGAGACTTACCCAAAGAGAGATAAAGCACTCCGCTTACATTCTCTATGAAGTGGCAAAGCTGGGGTGTGAGCTTGTGTTTTTCATCATCAAGTGATATTATCTCTTTATGCTTATCTGAAAACTCATTAGGGCACCACTGGAATATAAAGACATGACTGGAGGGTAACTGGGTAGAGAATGGAGACAAGAAAGTGGCTCAGTTTCTCAATATCTTAGTTTCGCTGGTCCATCAATTCAAAATTTCTTGAGCATCTACTATGTGCTATGTGCGATGGTAGGTAATGGAATGTTCCTTGCCATTATGGGGCTCGTAGGGTATTAGGGAACTAAAGAAGAAGTACACAACAAAGGAGGTAAACAAAAAACATATACAAATACAAAACAGTGTATAATAAAAATGGCATGGAAGAAATCATTGTGAAGCAAACAGAAATCAAGGCACGGAGCTATTCCCATAAAGTCATTAGGAAAAGCCTCCCTCGGGAGGCTGCAGTGGAGCTAAGATGAAAGGGTACAAAGTTAGCAGGGAGAAGCTGGAGGGCTGGGATGGGGAGCAGAGAAAAGGGGAGCAAGATGCCAAGGGAACACCGTGCTTGGGCTTGAGGAGAGAAAGAGCTAGCGCATATTGGAGTTAGTGAAGGATGGCCATTGTTGTAGAGTCTGAGTGAGGGACGAAACTCACTCTCCTTTTAGATGGCATTACAGCTGACACATTTACTTAAGATTCCTCTTGGAAATGATGAACACTCAATGATTCCTAATAGTTTGCACCTAAAGAATGCAAGAACAGAATCTGAAAATCATTCTGGAGTATAAAGCAGTATCTCACAGGGTAGCAGGGCAACATTTGCCCTGGACTGAGCGGCGACCCCATGTCCTGCAGATTTTGTCGATGCACAGACTGATACAGAAAAGCAAGAGGCATTTTACGGAAGGTGGCAAACTACCAGCTTCCAATTCACACTGTGAAAGACCCAGAGGGACTGCCTTGTGCCAAATGAGCATCTGATCAGATTTTGTTCCCCTGAATCTCAGTATCCTTCTGGGAACTCACTGCACTCTGGCAAAATGAATATGATCACTGTTTCTTGACTTGTCAATAAGAGCAAGTAGTTTCCACCCCCAAAGCATTACTTTAAAAAAAAAAAAAAAATCTGTCTCTATCAGTTCCAAAAACAATCAGTTGAGGCTCTTGGAAATCTTGTAAAATACTCTGCTCTAAACCTGTAGGTTTTTTCCAATAAAATCTTCCTACATATGCTTTTCAACTTCTCTTTCGATGCCATTTGCTTTTCATGTGTGAGACAAATGGGTCATATGGTTGTTAGCGAGCGCTAGCAGGAACAAGTGACGACCCTTCGACTGAGATACTTTCCAGAAACAGACTTGAAAAAGAGACAATATTCCTTCCCAAAACCCCACCCTAGCACCATTTCTTCTGCTATTGTTTTTAGAGCTCACCTTGAGGATCTCAGACACTTCTATATTAATGCATACATGTGCATGCGCGCGCGCACACGCACGCACGCGCACAGAGTTGAATTAACCATTCACGAATAGTAGGGAATATCAAACAAAGCAGAGACAGACAAACAGATTTAGGCCAAAGATGCATGGAAGTCCAAAAGGAGAGCCAAAGGAAAATGATGGCAAGATCCAGAAAGAAGAGGCAACCACCCCGATATCAACCAACACGTTGGCACATGGACATGTTACTTATCAATCAACTCTGGCTCTTGGAGATCAAAACGTTGCTTGGAAATTTCACTAGGCAAGGCTTCTTTTCTTGCCCGTTGAGAACAGAATGAATAGAAGTGAATAGAAGTGATCATATGATTTTTAAGAAAAATTTTTTCCAGCAATGAGTATCAGTTCTATGTAGCATATACCTTCCATATTTTCTGTCTCTACTGGTATTGCATTCTAAGTTCAGAAGCAGAGACTCTGGGGTCCGACTGGGTTGAGCCTTGGCTCTACCACTGCCTTTGGGGAAGCTACTAACCTCAGCAGATCCTCTGTCATATGGATGGTTTTGACTCAAACTTTGGTGGAGAGCTAATAAAGAACACAGAAGTCAAGCTCACTAAAGGATGCTAGGGTCCAGTCATTCGTAGGTTCAAGTTCTCCCAGGCAATTCGGATACTCACTGATTTGGGAGATTAAAGATGAGGTAATTTAACAAGCACCTGGACATCTATAAATGTTTCCTAACTGCGATTTTTTGGTAAAATGGAGAGGGGATTTGTCTTTGGAGTCTAAAACCTGACTTCTTAGGTGGGTTTTACTGCCTACTCAGTTTGGCTAGGTCGCTCAACTTATGTGACCCACAGTGTACTCATTTGTTAGACAGGGACAGTAATTCCCACCCTGACAGATCATGAATTTGATGAGATAAGGTGGCTCAGAGGAGGTGATTTGTGGATGCCGGCGAAAGCAGAATCTCCCCCATATATGTGTTTAACCCATTTAGAACCATCTAGACACAAAATTTGTGTGGATTTGGCTCCATGAAAACTCTTTCAAAAATTTTCCAATAGATTATGTATTTCTTTCTTTTTTTTTTTTTAAGATTTTACTTATTTATTTATTTGACACAGAGTGATCACAAGCAGGCAGAGAGGCAGGCAGAGAGAGAGAGAGAGAGAGAGAGAGAGGAGGAAGCAGTCTCCCTGCTGAGCAGAGAGCCTGATATGGGGCTTGATCCTAGGACCTGAGATCATGACCTGAGCCGAGTGGCAGTGGCAGAGGCTTAACCCACTGAGCCACCCAGGTGTCCCAGATTATGTATTTCTTGAATGTAGGAATTGAATGCATGGCTGCCACTGACTATATTTACCCGTGAAACTGAGTATCATTTCTGACACAGAATGTTTTGATTATGTCATACACAACTCCTATCCAACCTGTTGGTTTCTTACATCACTCAATTACCTGAGTTGATTTTTCAGAAAGACTGGTAACATGTTTTGTTTCGCTGGGTTACAAGTTATTTTTATGAACTATGTGCACCACCTCTTTGGCTCCAAATCATAACTAATCGCAAACATGGGTCAGAGTCATGGAACTGTGTCTCGGAGCTAAGTCATTCTCCCCCTTCATTAATTTAAGAAAATCTTATCATTTGGTTAAAAGATTTTGTGTAGACTTCAAGGTCTCCAGTGTCTGAAATTGAACAGTAATTATACAGAGTATTAGTCATGATATATGATGATGATGATGATTTTAAAGTAATTTCTTTTTTTTTTTTTTTTAATAAAAGGGGACTCTATCGGCTTGCACAGGCAATAGAGAAGCAGGCTGGGTCTGGCCTCTGCTCTAGCTGGCAGTGGGAAGAAGGAAGTAGTTGGAGGGCTGGAGGTGGATGAATAGAGCCAGAGAAAACAAGTGGCAGCAGCATTAGTGGCCACCCTGCTTGAATAATTCGTCTTCCAATCAGCAAAAAGGAAGCCACAAGCCCAAGTGAGCAACAGCCTTGGAACAAGGCATGTGTTTCTCTGGTGTTTCTTTATTTTGTTCTCTGACTTCTGAGTGGGCTTTCAACCACAGAGCCCACATCCTTCCCTTTCATTTTCACACTCCCCAATTTCTCTTATTTTCTTATTCCTTTCCTTTGTCTCCTCCTCTTTTATTTCTGATCTCTTTATTCTTCAATGAATGAGGTTATGAGTCAAGAGTTATCCTAGATGCCTCCTATGAAGACCTCCCTCTTCCTCCTCTCTAAACGCCCACCCCATGCCTGAAGGGGTTCAGTGCGGATGATAATGTCCTTTGATATCAACTGAAATTCCCCCATGCAGAATGTGTACACCAGCAGGAGAAACTTGATTTAGAGACATTTAGAAAAATAGATAGCATAAGTTAAGATTTCTCTGAGGACCTCCCTAAGATTTCTTGATTAAAATGGCCAGAAGGACAGCATTAATCCCGATTTTTACATTTTTAACAGTGATCACTTATGGTTTGCAAGGAAGCGTTTCTGCTCATTTATGTTTTGTAGGTTGTATTTTCTCCTCTTATATAGAAACAGATTACATGCTCACAGGAAAAAAGAAACCTGACGACACATAAAAGTTTCAATCAAACTGAGTGATCAGAGACCGATGTATACGTGTCCATGTTTTACATTAAACTTAAGGCATCAACAGAAGCAAGCACTGTCATTTTTAAGGCCACATTCAATTGTGTTTTGCTTGTAAAGGTATCATGTATAATTAAAAAGTCTCTTTGGGAGTAGAGCATGAGCAGAGGTATATTTTAAAAGCTCCTTGGTGATTCTTACGTGCAGCCAGACTAGAGAACTATTACCTACAAGGAAGTGAGAAGGTACAGGAGATTCTGCCTTGAATTTCTCCGGGTGAAACCAAGCCCCTGCCCAGCTCTGCAGGTTCTTTTCTAATTTATCATTCTGTTGCATGAGTTTTTTTTTTTTTTTCCATAGCATTACTACCATTGCAATTACTTTATAGACTTCTGTGTCAGTTGTGTGTGACCCCTCTCCTCTGTCAAGAATGGAAGCTCCAGTGGACCCAGAACAGTATTTGGTAGAGGGTAGTTGCCCTATTATATATTTGTCAAATAGACAATTTAAATCCATTACACGTCAGCATTCTCACCTTGCAATGGACACGGGTCAAACCAGATTGTTGTGAAGATCCAGGGAAGCGGTGTGTATATAAACTAAAGTGGGTGGTGTGAAATGCCAAGAATTGTTATTCTTATTACTACAAGACATTGTCTAGCCCAAAATGTTTCCCCAAAGAGTTCCTGGCTCACAATTTCCAAGATCAGATTCCCTCATCTGGCTTTTGGGTGTCTTTTGTTAACATGTAAATTGCTCACCTTGGTGGAATAATATTAATTAGGTGAGTTTTCTCACTTAGCAACCATTAGCAGCTCTAAAATACAGAACAAGTTAATTCTGAAATAAATGAAAAATTGAGGGGTGTTCTGTCCTATTCAGGCAGGGCAGCCCCAGCTTGTAGAAAGAACTGGCTAGGACGATGGAGAGGGGGTGAAAAATGGGACAGGGTGTGGAAGACACTGAGTCCCAAGGGGACCAGAAAAGGAGAGAGAAGTATGTGATGGGTGAACTTTGTTGACCCTGAAATGGGGAGGTCTAGGGTCAGCTCTGATAAGAAAGGTAGAACAGTTATGCTTTTAGTCAACATTAGTTAAATTGATGACCGCCATATATATATGCACAGTGCACGTCCAACATAGGGCTTGAACTCACAACCCTGAGATCAAGAGTCACACACTCTTCTGACGGAGCCAGCCAGGAGCCCCAGTGATTGCCATATAGTATTATCATGTAATCCTCAATACAACACAACTCTTGATATACTGCTATCCCAATTTTAGAAGAGGAGAAATGGTCATTCACAGATGTTCAGCTCCTAGAGAAGCAGCGTAAGTGACAATGTTAGGGACACTCACTCTACAGAGAGACACTCTGGGTTAGAAACCCAGCCCTAGTACGTACCGGTCATGGGACCCTGGGCAAGTTACCTACATGCCCACGCATCAGTTTCCTCTTCTGTAAGGCAGGGATGATAATGATTGTAACGACCATCTAGGGTCATTAGGATGGCTCATTGCCTTACTATTTACAAAGCACTCAGAATACTGGCACAGAGTGGTACTGTCTCATCATACATAAGGGTACACAGCTTGTGATGGTAGAGAACCGAACTTTTATAAAGCTCGTAGAATTTATATGTATCTTGATGGATGTCACACACTGAACACACATGCAGCCAGCATCTAGACCATGACACAGAAGATTATCTCTGCCCAAAAGCTGCATTCATGTTCCCCTTTCCAGCCCATCACTCTCCCTCCCCCAGATTATCCCACAGTCTGACTTCTCGCATGCAGCATAGGCGCTCCTGTTTTTGTGGGAACCACACAATGCCTAAGTTCCTTCTCTGACCTCTTGCACCAAACATTATATATATGAGAGGCATTCATGTTGCTGTGTACAGATAAAAATCCTTTAGTCTTCTTTCTGTGCAGTACTAGAAATTTACCAGTTTATATATCTAAATTACTATAGATAGGAATTTGAGTAGTTCCTAGATTTAAGCTCTTTAAGCTACTGTCCATCGTAGTGCTATAAACATTCTCCCAATGCTCTTTGGTGAACATGTGTACATGGTTTCATGTATTACACACGTGGGAGTGAAATTTCTGGCTCACCAGGTATGAACATAGTCAGCTTTAGACTATACAGTAAAACAAAGTGGGTACACAAAAGATACCCCATCTGCAGTGAAAGGGAGTCTACTTCTTTTGTCTTTTCCTCTAGAGCTATTCTGGAGGGAACAGAGAGACATCTCTTTGTGATTTTACTTTGCATTTCTTTGATGGTTAACGCAACTGAACACCTGTTTTTTGGGAACTTGGATCGCTTCTTCTGTGAAGTAATGCCAAGGGTCAAACTTAGGTTTTTCTAGGTCAAAAGTCTGTGGCCTCTCTCTACCTCCACTTTAAAAAACAAAAAACAAAAAACACAACTCCCCCTTCCATGGTTTTCAGAGAATTCTAAGTCCTGATTTAGAAACTGAGGGTGTTCACTATTTTTATTTTGTGTTCACTTCCCCCCCCTTTTGTAATTTAGAGAATTATCTTCTGGTAATGGAGGGGAAGAAAGGGGGTCTTCCATAAAAGACATTTTTGCTCTTCCTTTTGTTGCCATTCAAAGCGGGATAAAAAAATTATCTGGGCTCTGCAAGCCAGTTCAGAGCCCAGGGGAGGGGAAGGAGCAGACAATAAGGGAAGCTGACCTACTTTTCCAGGCTCCGTGACACCATTTTTAGTCACTGCAAGGTGCTTTCACAACATTTATGTCTGAAACGGAGCCAGGTGAGTGGAGGAGCACGTGTGCTGTATGTCGAGAACAATGACAGTACAGAAAGCCCATGAGAATTTTGCTGGGCAATGCAGGACTGCTGTTTGGGGTTTTAAGTTTTACTTTCATTGTTCACACATAGAGGTAACCCGAAGTTTCCCCGCGTTTCCGGCAAAGCTTTTTCGGCAGGGAAGCTAAACAGAGGAAAGGTGCTATTATAAGATGTATCACTTATAAAAAACACCCTGTTTTAGCTTTTATTTGTATTTATGACAATGAGCAGGACTACTACCCGGTTTCTTAACTTCACTTGATTTTATAAACAGGAGCTTTAGTATCATCCAGGATAAGACTCCCAATTTATTCATATACACATATATTTTATTGTTGTTTTGTTGGGGTTTTTTGTTGTTTTTAAAGATTTTATTTATTTATTTGACAGACAGAGATCACAGTTAGGCAGAGAGGCAGGCAGAGAGAGAGAGAGGAGGAAGCAGGCTCCCCGCTGAGCAGAGAGCCCGTTGCGGGGCTCGATCCCAGGACCCTGGGATCACGACCCGAGCTGAAGGCAGAGGCTTTAATCTACTGAGCCACCCTGGCACCCCCACATACACATAATGTTTATATGTAAATGTCTTATATATGTACATTTTATATATAAACATGTTTTAATACATATAAACACATTAATATATCTTGATATATAAATATATATAAACATGCATATATAAACACACACACACACACACAATTTCTTTTTTTAAAAGTAGGCACCACACCCAGCATGCAGCGCAATGTGGGGCTTGGATCTCACAACCCTGAGATCAAGACCTGAGCTGAACTCAAGAGTCAGATGCTTAAGTGAGCCCCCCAGGCACACCCCAGCTCCTACATTTTCATTCTCATCCTCAAAAGCCAGCTTTTTAAAAACTTCTCATATAAAGCACTAAATTGTTCTTCATTCTCATAAAAGGGTTCCAGCTAATGGATTTATTTTCTTGGCTTATGTCCAAATCATAGACAATTTTTCTTCTGGATGTGAAGGAAACTTCTTCCTCAAGAAATCTTCTCAAATATAAATTATTTAAAATGATTTTTTTTTTTTTTAGCTTGGGAAATTTGGGTTGGGAAGTACATTTTTAATCACCTATGCCAATCTGAACATTGCTGAAAGCAAACTATACTTTAAGGGTTCCAACTAGAAGCATTCAGCCCTATTCTGATCTTCCCCTGTCTTTCTCTGTAATGAAACACGAAGCCTGAAAACAAAGAGCCCTTTGATGAGGGCAATAAGTTGTTAGAGTGTGGCGTGTTTTTTGGTTTGGGTACATCTATGAAGAACTGAGACTGTGACCAGCAGTCTGGGCTGCAGGTTGAAAATGAATGAAGCTATTAACAATTGCAAAGATTGTCTTCCAAAACATGGCTTGGGCAGAAGCGAGGCTATTAAACAAACAGCACACTCATTAGGAATTTAGAATCTGCAAACGGGATTTCCGCTGTTCCCGGCAGTTGGTATTCCGGCCGCTATGCATGGTAGGTGGCCGGTCCAAAAAGCAGTCCCCGCTCTTGGTGAACTCCCAACATGACACTGGACCCAGGGTCACCTTGGACATAGATTTTCCTGGTAATGAATGCAGGAAGATGTGAAACTTTCTGCTTCAAAGTTTTAATTGCATTGTATCTTTACCACAAACAGGTTTGTTCTTTTGTTGATACTGGAGTGTTTTCCTACATTGTATTTTTCGGGAGAGAGTGCCCTCAGCTTAAATTTTCATGACATTTCCTTGACTCGCCAATTATACTTAAATTTGTTTATTCGATTAGTATTTAAATACCCACTACAGCCTGAGCATGGAAATAACCCCTGGACAAAGAGTGTTCTATGAAATAGACGTGATCGATGGATTTGTGGCGCTCACATTGCACTGAGGGTGGGGGGAGGGGGCAATAAACAGGTAGAATATCAGATGTCTATTTTATGAGAATTTCGGTGCTTTAAAGGCAATAAATTACATGCAAAGATAGTGAATATTCAAGGTGGGAATGCAGTCAGGACAGTCATAGAAGGAATTTCCGAGTTTATGGAATTGACGAAAGCCATGTGTAGCAGGAGCAGACCATCCACAGGCAAAAGAAGAGAAAGTTGTAAATGGGGGTTATCATAATGCAATCACTGGACAACTGGACGAGAGCAACTGCAGAAAGCTATTTATCATGGCATTGTTTATCTTCTTGGAAAACTGGAAAACTAGATTTCATGTCTAACAATAACAGAATCAGTCACCAAATTAAGGCTTATGCTTATAATTCAAAAGTATTCATTATTAAAAATAGGATTGGAGGTGGATGATAGCAGTTTCTAATGGTTCTGAATATAGCGGCTGGAACAAAACTGCCTCTGTCCAAAGTGAGGTTCGGCCACTTAGTAGCTGTGTGACTTTGGGAAAATCACACAACTTCTCTGTGCTTTAGTTATCTTATATTTACAATGACGATAATAATCTAAGAGAGGGCTGTTCCGAAATTTACAGGAGTCAATACACAAAAAGGAATTAAAGTGTCTTTGTGTGTTGTATGTTGTTATCATCATTTACCGACTTAGAAAGCCTGGTCATTGCAAAGTCTAAAATGTAGGTTACACAACCATACAAATAGTATGTCTAACATATTTTTAATACTCTTGCATGAAAAGGACAGAACATAATAAAGAATATTAATGGTGGTTATATCTGATGATTTTAATTTTCTTTTTTATTTTTATGTATTGTGTTGCATTTCTATAATTAATCTATATCACTTTTATAATCAGATTAGTAATGCTAGTTCCCTTTTACAAAAACACATGGCTCTGTCAGTTAAAAGTCAGAGTCTTGATGTCAGCTCAGGTTATTACCTCAGGAATGTGAGATGGAGCCCTGCATCAGGCTCCACACTGGCTGTAGAGCCTGCTTGGGAATCTCTCTCTCCTTCTTCCCCTGGCCCCCAGCTGGTACACTCACTCTCTCTCCTTCTCTACCCCTCTAAATAAAACAAAACAAAACAAAATTGCTTTCCAAAGTGCTAAGCATTATGTCAAACCCTGGGGCTATGGTGATAACTAACGTGACATTTCCCCCTCTATACAGCTTATAATCTAGCTGAGATCCACAAAAAAGTAATAGGTATATAAAAAGTTGTTCGTGGGCCAGAAGTGATCCCATGTTGCTGAAAGTCCTCATGAAGGACGTGATTCATCAGGGGAACCTGGGAAAATAGGGAGGGACAAACGGAACGGTTTAGGTAAGGGTGGCCCGGTGTTCTCAGCACGTGCGGCTGTGTGTGGACAGCGTGGGGCGCACAGAAACACGGGGGTTTCCACATGGCTGCAGCCTCAGGGAGAGGGAAGTGAGTCTGAAGAGCTGCGAGGAGGTGAGATTCTGGGAGGAATTCTCTGCCACGTTAGGGAGTTTCAACTTAACCCTAAGGATGATGGGGGTGCCCAGCTGGCTCATTTAGTAGAGCATGTGACTCTTGATCTTGGGGTCATGAGTTGGAGCCTCATGTTGGGTGTAGAGATTACTTTAAAAAAATTTTTTTTTAAAAATTCTGAAAGACAATGAATGGGGACTCCATGGAGGATACTAAGGAAATAGAATGGTGATCAGATGTGTGTTTGCAGGAGTTTTTTGTTTTTGTTTTTGTTTTTTTAAATGATACAAGTTTCTGGAAGAGATTCAACATTCTTTTGATTCTAGTGGTGAGAACTGTCTCCTTCATCTGAGACATGGGAGTCACTGCCCGGCCAAGGCAGTCTGCTTTTCCTCCCCATGCCTGAGTCGCAGGGCCAATGGATTCCCAGGGATGGAGTCCACGTGCAACTTGCAAGCCCCCTGAATACTAATTTGGCACTGTGGTTTGGGAGAATGTTAATGCAATTCATTTCGGTGTGACTGGTGAGATGTTCATATGCTGTTTACTTAGATTTGAAAACCTCTCCATGCAGTCATCTTCCTTTTAAACTGAAATGGTAAACTCTACACAGAATTGTAGTTTCTAGCAAAACCCTCCCAAACTGTCTTATTTAAATAATTTAAAAAGTATTTCAGTAGCAAAATGGCTTTCTTTTTAAGTAGTGCCGCAGTAGAGATGCATGGAAACTCACAGCAGACCATGATTTGTGGCCTCAAAAAACCTTTTCAGAATTCTCTATTTGCTCTTAACAAAGAGCTTTCATGAGCTCTTGGTGTTATTTTTCAAGTGACTAGAATACACTTTTGACTTAATCCATCAAACCTAGATGGGAAACCTCCACGATATTTCCTGGGTGTTGTATTAGTTGTGTGCAACTGATAGTATCACTGAAACAAATAACATGGTTGAGAACATATAAAACCGAGACCACCTAGTATTTCATGGATTGTACGAGAATCCTGTGGAAAATGTGTCTCTTTCAAGAAACAGGATTGAGCTGAGGCACCGAGAATAGAGGTCGCCCCACAGTTAATGGGCAGATGGGTTCTGAGGCAACTGGAATTAACCAAAATGAAGACAGAGGAGAAAGCCAACGTGATGGCCATGCATTCATTGACATTAGGAATCTGAAAAGGTCCGTTCACTCTCATCCAGTCTTTCATATAGCACCTCGACCTTGCTGGTTTACTTGATCTGTTTTTCAACTTTTCAGCCTTCAAGGTCAGCCCTCCCGATCTCTTACATGAAAATGTCCTGATTCAATCAACTTAGCCTTGGGGAAAACAACCGTTAGATTTCCCATCTTGCTAGTCAGCTTTCATAGATGGTTAATAAATAATTATATTTGAATGGGTGGAGAGACAGAATGTCAACAAATAATGATGATAAACTTCTTGCATCATTTTCAGCTCAATATAAGAAACTCTAGGTCTGTGGTCGAGATGACCAATTAAAAACAAACAAAAAAGAGGACAGTGACAGCATTCTATTATCTTGTAAGTAATCACATTATGGATTAGAGGAGTTTGCTTTAAATGTCAAAATACGTATCGTGCATATAAAAGAGGAAGGAAAACAGAGGTACAATATTAAGAGGTAAACTAACTCTTTTAAAATATACTAACACTCTGTTCAATCTTATCCTATTACATTGCTGGCTCTTCACAAAACATACCCCATAAATCATATTATATCATCATGACACTTTTAGAATTTGAGAAATAGGACAGAACTATTAAGTCTTGTTGCTTACATAACCCAGGGGCAGAGACGCTCATTGATAACATTTCTGTTACAGTCTGTTCCTGAGTTTCTCCAGTAACTTCCAGAGAAATACAGATTTTTGCAGAGTGAAAGGAATGTCTTCTGGAAGGCCCTCTTGTTCTTTCCTGTTTTCTATTACCATTCAACAGCCAACTGTTTTGGTAATGAGGATGGAATTCTATTTAAACAAACCAACCAACTCATAAGCTTTCCAAACAAAACAAAACAAAATGAAAACCATAACTTGTGTCACTGCATTTCAGCATTCCAGAATGGGTGATTTGTTGAACAAAACTTCACCCTGGACATCGAGGCTGTTTCCTTTGCTGGAAGGGGCTGTTCTAGGGCAGACCAAACTGGTCAAGGTCAGGAGGCTCCTGGGATTCATGAACCAAGAAGTCTTGGATCCTCCAGAAAACAAATGCAAGTCCCTGATTAGAAAAGAGCCATTCTCCTAATCATCCACGAGCCCACACTTCTTCCTTAAAAGATCTGCTCACTGCCTTTCAGCTAAGACTCTGGCATTTGATGAAATGTGGCACACATTTTTCTTTAGCAGCAAAATTTTATTGCTCACCTTACAGCCTGACCCCATAGCCAAGGGATACCTTGCTCCTACAACTACGATTGTGTTGAATTCTTAAATGGTGAGTTAGGACATATTTTTATGTGTGAAGGTCATACTATAGCTCTTAACAGGCTCTTCAGTAATGACCGAAAAGATCTGCTGGCGAGAGGTCACAAAAATTAAACAAGCAGTTTCTAATCACTGTTTACACGGCATACGCAGAAGACTCTTGACACTGAGATAGAGATAATATAGAAAATGTACAATTATTTAACTTCTTTCAGAAACACTAATTGTTTTGAGCATTTGTGATGGACCAGGCTTTCCGACAGGCTCTGGGAATTTGGAGAAGAATGCGACATGGCCAATTCTGGGAAGAGTTTAAAGGGTTTAAAGAGTTAGTCTCTCCTGAAGGGTAAGTAAAAATTCACCTGGAAGACTGACTGAGGAAGGGAGGGAGGAGAGGCAAGGACAGGCATCTAGACAGAGGGCCGGGGCAAATGACAGGAGTCTACTGAGTTTGCAGTGACCAGAGCCTGTGGGAGGTCCCTGGGAGCTGACTCTGGAGAGGGAAACAGGAACCATTTGCTGACAGGCCTAGGAGAGCCATGTGAAAGATTTTGGACTTTATTCAGAAAATAAGGGAAAGCAACTGAAAGAATTTTTAAGGAGGGAAGTGACAAAACCGATTAGAATCATCAAAGAAATGGCGGAGCATTCAGGCCATTTTTCTGCCGCTAGGCCAAGTACTGACAAAAATGATTTCTCTACTGACCCAAATAACATAAAAATAGACTTAAAAGTAGGTGCCTCTTTTCTGGTCCTACAGGTAGACAGACTAAAGTCAAACGATGGGCCACAGCTGTGAGACACCAAATGTTTCATGCTCCATTGCCACTCAAGAGAACATCTATAATCTCTTTTCTTTTCCAGTGGGGGCGGGGAGGTTTGCCTGAGAACCACCCATGTCAAGGTCATTGAGTTTCAAAGTGCTTTTGCTCTTCAGGGTCACCTAACCAACTGGGGCTCCGATGAGAAGGCTGTCATCTTAACACCTGTAACTGGGGTGTGGGGTCCATAGACATTCTTTCAAAGGGAAGAATGAACTAATCACCCCTGAGGAAGATTACTGTGGATAATGTTTTTCTTCTAGTCTCAAAAAAAAAAAAAAATCAGTTTAAGAACACAACACTATTTCCAGAAAAATCTACGATGGTCTCAAGCATTTTACATGTTTCATAATGAACACATATTCTTTAGAAACCTGGAAATCTATTTTTTGAGAATCCTGATTGTTGAGAAGTTTTAGACATGTGGTTTTTGACCACCTCTTAGCTGCGTAAGAATGGGTCTTGCATGGAAAACACTTTTTTACCAAAAAAAAAATTTTTTTAAAGTCCACACTGCGTGTGCTGGACTTAGCATCTGTGTAAGACTATCTTTCTCTGTTTCAGACTCAGAGATACAATGTGTGCTCCTCTGCTCAGCTTAAGTATGTGTGTGATATGGTGCCTGGTCAAGCCATTGCTCTATCTGTCCTCTGCAGGAAGGAGACTGGGGGTCCTCCATTCAGTGGCAAAGCAGGGGTATAGGAAGGTCAACAGCCCTACACTGGCTGCTGGGAAGGACTCACTGGTCACATGGGACCAACGTCCATTACTGAAGCTACCACTGCTCTGTGTGAGTTAAGCATTATTTCTTCAAGTGCTTGATTTCACTGTTTTCCTTGGTGGCTTTGATACCAAGATGCAGTGGGCAGCAGTGGGCAGCAGTGTTCAAACTTCTACTCCTCATAAGAGGCAACATATGTCAATTGTTCAACATGGATTCTATGCTAAAATGCTTAGAAATTATTTTGTAGGCAATAAAAATGGCAATATTCAATATGACTATAGAACATGACCAAGAACCCAAGAATCTGGGAGCAATTGCTCTCCAGGTCCAAGCTCTAGGGCAGAACTCTCCAGGGACCTAGGAGGGACCTCCAGATTCAACCCCTATGGCTTAAACACGGTTGGCTGAAAAGACCAAAGGCTGAACCAGACTGAGGGGGCCACCACGCCCAAGCCCAAATCTCGGACCTCACCAGGCGACTACCAAGACTCTCATCCAGAGCCAGCCCAAGAGCTCAAAGAGGAAGATCAAAGAAATGTGTTTTGCAATGCCAACTCAGATTTAGTCTAGAAAAGCTTCCACAGGTCTTCTGAGGCTGGGGTCATCAGGAATATCTGTGAAGAAATAGCATCCCACAAAGAAACAGAGGGGAAAAACTAGGCTTCTTCCAGAAGAAAGTAGACCATCTCTATCTACTCTGGTCATATGGGGACAAAGTTCAGAAGGAAACCAAAGGGGACGCCTGGGTGGCGCAGTTGGTTGGACGACTGCCTTCGGCTCAGGGCGTGATCCTGGAGTCCCGGGATCGAGTCCCACATCAGGCTCCCAGCTCCATGGGGAGTCTGCTTCGCTCTCTGACCTTCTCCTCGCTCATGCTCTCTCTCACACTCTCTCTCTCAAATAAATAAATAAAATCTTTAAAAAAAAAAAAAAAAAAAAAAGAAGGAAACCAAAGACCACAAGGGCACTAGCCACTTCTCTCTAGCTTACTGTAAGAAAATCCATGTAGAGTAAGAGACAGTGATGGTCCCTCTTCTTCCTTCCTTCTCTGCTCTGGACAGTGAAACATTCTGTTACTCTTACAGCTCAATGCCCAATAGAATATCCTTCAGCATGTCCACCAGACCTCTTTGGTGGAGAAGTGAAATGCCTTGACCCTGATCCAGTTCTGTTAAAGGATCAGATACAAGTATGTAAAGGTATGTGGGAGGGTACGAAGGGTTTCTGTGTCCACTAGACCGCTCCCCGCTGCCAAATTGCAGTGAAATCCCATTTAATTGTCTCTAAGACTTATCTTAACCCTATTAACAACAGTGACTGGAAGGCAAGTCTCATGTTTGATGTGTGCCTTTCATTGTCACTGTTGTTCTTTTTTTTTTTTAAATTTTTTTTTCCAATTTATTTATTTTCAGAAAAACAGTATTCATTATTTTTTCACCACACCCAGTGCTCCATGCAAGCTGTGCCCTCTATAATACCCACCACCTGGTACCCCAACCTCCCACCCCCCTGCCACTTCAAACCCCTCAGATTGTTTTTCAGAGTCCATAGTCTCTCATGGTTCATCTCCCCTTCCAATTTACCCAAAAGCACATACCCTCCACAATGTCCATAACCCTACCCCCCTTCTCCCAACCCCCCTCCCCCCAGCAACCCACAGTTTGTTTCGTGAGATTAAGAGTCACTTATGGTTTGTCTCCCTCCCTATCCCATCTTGTTTCATGGATTCTTCTCCTACCCACTTAAGCCCCCATGTGAAGATGTGGTATATACACACAATGGAATACTATGCAGCCGTCACTGTTGTTCTTTTAAAAGCTCTTATTAAGTTAATGGTATATCCCAAGCACTGGAGTCTTGGAATTGGGGAAGTAGTATAATGTCCAAGTGCATAGGAATCAAGTCTAGTTGCATGCACTCAAGTGATCTAGAGTCAATATTTGAAACCCTTGGTTCTTAATTTTGGTCTTCTCACACAAGTGCTTTTAGAGAAATGGCTTTGAAAGGAAGTATCAGCTAGGGTGTTAGTCTGTCTACTTCAACTGCACATCACTCCTCATCCTTGGGGAGAACCCTGGGACCCCCACTTCCTGGGATCCCTTGCCAGCTAAGTCCCTACATGAGCTCTGCCTGTGGGAATCACCTGCAGGAAGTCTGGGGAGAAGATGGGGAGGAGCAGCCTTCAGCCTGCAGCCGTGAACAGGAGAGCATGACAGACGCCCATGGAAGAGTCTGCCCCGGGGCTTTTAGGGGAGCGCCTGTGAGTCACCTGGGAGTTGGAAGTGACAGAGATCATTAGCACTAGCTCTTCGATGTTTCCTGCATTGCCAGAGCTCCCGAAAACCAGGAGCATTTCCATCCGCCCACCTTTGCTCCTGCAGCCCTTCCAACAGTGGATCAGCCTCTAATTCCCTGCACTGCATTCTCTTCTGCTTGAAATGCTTAGAGTGACTGAAAACAAGTGACGATCATGTTCTTCTTTTTCCTATGTGACACTCCTCTGCTTTCTGCTAACAGAGTCTTTTAACGGCTAGGGGGCAGTCTTTTTAGAGACTGTTTCAGTGTTATAAATGACATTACAGGAAGACTGAGGACTATTCTTTGGACTTATTTAGTTCCCTGTCTCATGCACTTACTTTATTTATACTTCATGCTCTGTCTGTAGATATTCTCCACTAACCCACATGGTTGCGTAACAACAGCAGCAGCAACTAACATCTCTCTAGTTCTTAACACTTTTCAATGCACGTTTAATATACGTTATCTCGCTTGATCGTCACGGTAATTTTATCACTTGAATGGAATGGCATTGTATTTTCTTATTTTATACATGGAAAATTTGAGACCCAGAGAGTTTAAGTGATTCATTCGAGGCTAGATAGAAAAGCATGGAATGTGCTAGGACCAGACTTCTAGATTTTTGACTACTACTATTCTAGGATGCCTGACAGTATTCTACTATCTTGTCAAGTTAAGATGGCAACCCTTGCACGTAACTTTCCCGATCTGGGAAATTTCCTGGAGTTTAAACCTTATGAGCTCTTGAGTTACCACAATTCTTTTGTGTGAGTACATTCCAAGTCTTTGTCAATGCTTTGAAACTTATTCTTCCAATTAATTTAACAAGCTCAATGGGTAACTGCACGATCATTGGTGGGGTGGGGGGTCAGCTCTATGATTGCTATTTGGCCTCAAATGTATCTGGGATTCTGGCAAAGTATAATAATGATGGGAGTGACAACATATCTTTATCTCTGACGACCTTTCAGTGATTCATACCAATTAGTCAGTGGTCTACTATCTACTGAATGAGTTTTCATGCTGGAGAAGCTCCCAAGATTCTAACTGGACTATTTGACAATGTCACTTAAAGGGCACCAAACTGAGAATCAGAGGGACAGAACTTCTTGCTTATTCAAACATAAATTCTTCAGAATAAAAATAAAGGAATTGGGTAATACCAAGAGTAAAAGACCACAGGCTATACTGAATATATGAATACTGAATAGCTTTCAGGTTTTTTAAAAAGTTTTTCAAGATGTTTTTTAAAGATTATTATGTGAGAGAGAGTGAATGAGAGAGATCATGAGAAGTGGGTGAGGGGCAGAGGGAAAAGCAGACTCCCTGCTGAGCAGGGAGCCTGATGTGGGGCTGCATCCCAGGACCCTGAGATCATGACCTGAGCCAAAGGCAGACACTTAACTGGCTGAGCCACCCGGGTGCCTCTCTTAGGATTTTTTAAATCATGTAAATAAAAATAGCTAAGACTCTGCTAAGAGAAATGTACATTTTTAACTTCAGAGAGCAGTGGTTTCCATTAATAAATTCAACATGTCCATCTAAGGATAGTAAATTTTAAATATAAAAAAATTAGGAAAAATATATAAATGGCAGTATGTCCTCAAAGCTAACAAAAGAGTGGCAGCCAGCTCCTAAAGCAAAGAGAGAGATGCTGAAGATCTGTAGGAACGTAGTGTTGACTAAAGACATGGCTGGACGGCATGCTGACCAGCATGTCATGCCACGATGAGTAAGAGTTTTCATGGTTTTACTTCTTACATACAACTTCCATTAAAAAGCCTCCTAAATTTTAAAGTTTTATTTTCAAAGTAAATGCTTTGAAAGTAGACTTGTGCACAATGGCAATGACAAAGATAGCTTCGGAATAGGTCACGGAACATGTGACCTATTAAGTTTAGGCCCACTACACACCTAGGAAGCACCAACTGTGGGCTTCCCGTGAGCCCAGGTGGTATCAGCACTGGGGTGGAAAAGAGCTCTGGGGTCCACAGGACCAAATTCAAACTCCAGCTCTACCACCCAATGGTTGTGGGACAATCATGTATTTGGATAACTTCTTATTAATGTTCACATCTGTGAACCTCATAGTTTGTTTTGAAAGGTATATGAAACAGAATAGGTATTTAAATGATTTCGCAGAGGACCCGGCTCAGAGTTGGCCACCAATGCTCATTCCTCTCAATTTCCACGAATGCCACAATAATTCCAGCACTCTGCCCAGCAGCTGCCCTGCTCTACCCTCGTCAGCCATCATTCGGTCTGGGATGCCTTCAAAGACGCAATCAGTGAGAAGAGGCAGAGCTGTTCACATTTAGGAAACAGACTTTCTTCTCCTATCGTGTCAAAGTCCCCCTGGTTCTTCAGCCCTCTTGCCCTTCCGTAAAGGAATGTAAAGTAAAAAAAGAGAGTGCTTTGCCTTCAGAGCAAACTTCTCTGGAGATACTCTCTGGGTGCCCAAGGAAGAGGGTTTAAATCACCAGAAAATCAGGAAAAGCATGCAGGAGACACAAAACTAACCTCCAGATGGAGTACAGAAGGGGATACTGCATGCCCAGAGATCCCTGACTTGAGGTCCCCTTCCCCTTGGGGTTTCTCCTGATTACCACTGTAGCTACTCCCAATGTCCATGACTCTGGAGCAGTGGTCCCCTTCTGTCCTACACCCTGAGCATGGGAAACAGGGACAAAATGGGAAGGTTGCTATCGCTTTGCAGTTTGTTTGGTTTTGTACTAGAAGGTAAAGAACTCTTTAACGGTAGCAAAAGTTGCATAAATTCACTAGAGGTCATCTCCCTTGATCGTAACAAAACTCTCAATAATTTTAAAGCACAAATGCCTTACTGTATCGTGCAGTCATTATTTGTTTATGAAAATGTTCCTCTCAAACTAGTGTATCTCCAATGCGCCATACCTTGAGTTTCAACAAATGCTTATTACAATTTAATGCAAGAATGTAACAATAATGCTCACACTGGTAAGTGTAGCCCTTGACCTGTCCTCGTTTGGGACACCTACATTCTAAAGTCTGAGGACTTCGATGGCTAAAGGGTAAAATGTTCTTGAATGAAGGAAATGGGAAAGATCACTTTCCCCCTCTTTTAAGGGAAGAGAACCAAGTGAAAGAGAGAGGCGTGTTCATTTGGCAGTAAAGGAAGACATTCCCCTTAAAAAGCAGCCCTCTGCCAAGTTTTTAGCTTCTGTTTGTTGTTGCTTAAAAGGTAAACAAAATTAAGAAAGAAAATACCGAGTCTTTAAAAACACAGCTGAGTATTTATGTTTTCCCTCAGAGACTTCTGGGTTTCTTTCTGAGGCTCTTTCTCTGCTACTGAACATCGTAATAGTTAAATGCCCCCCAAATAATTCTGCCGCACTGTTCTGCCTCGGGAAGAGGAGAACATGCTCATTTCGTAATGTCCATCCCTCTCAGATGGCATTGTAATTCTTCCAGGTCTGACACCAGCATTATAATTTTCTCTCCCATTGCCAAATGCATGCAAAATTCCATGTTATCAAGTCTGAGGGTACAGTTTTCTGATCCCATCATTATTGCTTTACCCTAGATAAGCATCCCTACTGGTAATAGGGCCCCCTCATGAGTTAATAAACCATCTGGGCTTGCTAACTCCTGCGCCATCGGAATTTGCGTTGCCAGAGAGGCAACTCCAGCCCTTGTTCCCATTAGTGAGAATTCCCCGAAAAAATTCTCCCAGTCTATTGCAAGTCTGCTCATTCATTTGATTCTTGGGTTGTGTTTGTGTTTTGTTTTTTTTCCCCCTCAATTCACCCCATGTGGAGTCAAGGCTATCCCCAGTTTCAACAGTGTACTAGCTGAGTCAAAACTCACAGCGTGTGACAACTTATTTTAAGTTGTGGACAACATAGAAAGGGAAAGCAACAGAGAGCTCCTGCCCCGCATCTCAGACTCTGTTGTGAACACTCCTCAGGGTTCTTCTGCATCAAACCGGTTCTGCTCGCTGCCAGCACGTGATCGTCCCCACCACCGATGAAAACTGTCTCTACTTTATCTCTTTCAGGCGAGATCCCCCCTTGGGGAGCCCCTGGGAAGGCTATCTGGAGAGGTCCCCAGCCTCTGAGCCTGACAGGGATTCCTCAGAAACCAAAGCACATGCGTCTGACTCCCATTCTCGTGTACTGGGAGGCAGGAAGGGGCACACGTCTGCTCTTCCATGTCGAAGCAAAGGCCACTTGGAGAAAGTTAAGACTTTGTTCACAAGTGCAAAGGAAGGCAAGCATGTGGGGGGGCTCTTGCTCCCATGTGACAAACACATAGACAAGCAAGCACACCACACCACACCACATCACACCACACCACACCACACCACACATACACCGTCCAATGACATATTCATTGTGGTCCCCCCCATATTCAAGTGTGGTCCCCCGTCTCCACACTTCTCTTCACAGGGCTCTGCTTTTTACTCTGTGCTTTGCTCATGTCACCCCCCAAACTGAAATGTTCAGGGGTTCTGAGCTATGTGGGATAAACTTCCAAGCCTCTCACTTGAAAAGCTCCTCAATGTGGCGCTGATGACTATACCTGGCAGAAGGATGGCCCCCCACACATGCCCAAGTCCCATTCCCGGAACTGCGAGTATGTCGTCTCGCCCCGCAGAACGGACTTTGCAGATGGGCTTGAGTTAATTAAGACTCGGGGAGATAATCCCAGATTCTTCCGGTGGGGACAAGGCCACTACAGGACCCTTACAAGAAGAAGGCAGGAGGGTGCGAGCCAGGGACGATGTGATGACATAAGCAGATATCGGAGTGATGTGCTCTGAAAATGGAGGACGGGGCTGCCAGCCAAGAAAGGCAGGTGGCTTCTAGAAGCTGGGAAAGTCATGGAAAGAGATTTTCCCCAAGAGCCTCCAGAAGGAAGGCAATTCTGCCGACACCTTGATTTTAGCCATAAGACCCATTTTGGACGCGTGACATACACAACTGTTAGATAATACATTGTTACCGGAAGCCACCAAGTCTGTTGTGGTAATTTGTTGCAGCAAGTGCACTCACTTTACACTTTCTCTCCCCTCAGCGTCCTGAATTCTTGGTTAAAGCCAGCTTTTATCAGCCAGCTGTTTTACAGCCTGACTGCAGATTCTACTCTTTCTCCAGGAACATCTCCAATTCTACCTCTTTGTGACCAAGGGATTCCTGCTTTCTTGGGACATCTCTAGAAACCACTCCTGATGTCCTCTTACTCGTGGGTAGTACCACAACATTTCTACTACTTTGAACTAATATTTAACTTCCTGTGACTATACTTTTGTCCTCCTCCCCAGCCAAATTTTAAGTACTCTGAGGATGGGGCTTAGGTTATATTATTTTGTTTTGTTTTGTTTTACCCACAGTTCCTAGGGTTGTGCACTAAATAGGAAAGCACTAAATAAATATTTGTTAGGCTGGTTTTTTGGTTGTTGTTGTTTTTTGGTTTTGTTTTTGTTTTTTGGTCAACAGAGCCATATGAAATAATGCTGTAAGATTTATTATAAAATGTACAAGTATCCTTTCTTAGCAGCAACTTCATAGGATTAAACCTGGCAGGGGTTTTCACTGAGGCTCTCTAGACTTCTAAAGCAGCATCATAGAACGACCTGTAGGGCTGTGATTACTGATCAGTAACGGAAAATAAAACAACAGGTGCAAGTATTATAAAGATAAAAAGAAGAAAATGGTAGTACAATCAGCAAGGCACTCAAATCCCCCAAAGCTCCTCCCACACAGCCTGACATGCTCTCGTGCAGATGTAACACAATAAAAATAGATTTGGGCTTTAAATTTTAGGGCTTTCCATGAGGGATTTCTATGGCCTGTGTCCTCTGAGCTGTGTTCAGTGCTATTTCCTGGTAAGGGTACAGAGGAGTGTGTAATAGACTTCCCTGTTATTTTTTCAACCAAGACTTTCTCCACTGGGAAGCTGAAATATACAAGCAATAGCATTTCCTACAAAAACTGGGGTTTAAAAAAAAATGACAAGATCTGTTTGTACTAGGGCTCTGCCTATCAACAGTGAGTCCACCTTCTGGAGACCAAGAGCCTACATTCAAATCTTCTTAGTGGTTGAGTCAACTTTCATGACTTTCCGGCCCCAGTTCCTCATCTCTACAGTGGGAATAACATGAATGCCTTTCTCATTTGGCCATGGTGAGGGTTAAATGAGATAAGGCATGGGAGCTGATCCGTAGAGTGCCCAGCCCATAAGGAGTCTTCATGAGAGGTTACTTGTTCTACCTGGAATTTTTTATCTAGATTATTGTTCTATCTGGAATCCTGCTTGGGTGACAACGCTAATCTTTCAGGGCACGAACCAACCGAGTGTGTCTGGAGATGAATGTAGGATGAAGAGCTATCACATAGGAGGGGAACGGCAGAGAGAAGAATCAATGGTGAGATCAAGGCCCACGTTTTAGCGGTAGACCCGGAGCCAAGGTCAGGTCTATCCAGTGTTTCCACATCCACTCCCTTGCTTGTCACTAGCACTTCCACACATGTATGCACTGCTTGTGAGCACAGAACTAGGGATAAAACACTCAGCTTTTCCAGCACCTCCATGGAAGCCCAGCCCTACCTCTTGCATAGCTCCCACAGTTATCATGATCACAGTATAAGGTGTGCAACGTTTCTCCCCATTCTACCGATAGAGGAATGTGCCTCAGTGTAGGAAGCCAGGCACCCCACGATGCATCTAATTTGATTTCACACGTATAAAGGTTTTAAAAGAGTACAACACACAATTTTAGGTTAAAAACTAAGTCAAGAAAGTGGTTACTGTGGAGAGGAGAGAGGGGAAGCCATTGAAAGGGGATACTGATGGGCTGGCAGCAGCCCACGTCGTGGTTTGGGTGGTAGCTACACATATCTTTTGGCGATAGTTCATCGAGCAGTAAAGCCATATTTAGTGCATTTTTTAAGTGTGCTGTACTTCAACTAAAATGCTTACAAAAATGAGGCTCTGAACTTCACGTGGGAAACCTCTGGAAGGGTGTGGATTCTTACCCATGTTTCTCAGATGGGGCATGAAAATGTAGTCTTCCCCAAGCTCTGTTGCCTTCAAAGAGGGCAAATAAAAAATGAGCCCTCTGCATCAAGAGTACGCTATGCTGGGGTCCAGAAACTTCTGTTTGGGGTCAGAAAGAAATGTTTTAAAGCAAGATTCCTTTGTTGTTTTCTAACTAAGGAAGGACATTCAAGAGCCTATCATCTTTACACACATTTTTTCCCCTTTCAAAGTGGGTTTTCTCTGGTAATGTTTACTTTGAGTTAGAATAGTTCCCAACCTTTAAAACTGAGGCAACAACTTCCAGTAAAAAGCCTTGTCTGGAACAGGTAGTTTGGCGTCTAGTAGATTTCTAGTGTTTGAAGAGTCCAGGGACCCGAGTCAGTAAAATAAGGATAAAAAGATCATTAAAACTGGACAGTCTGGATATATACAGGTAAGCAATTTTTAACAAAGTCACATAAGCAATTCAAAAAGGAAAAAAAAAAAAGTCTTGTCAAGAAAGAACCAGGGGAGGGGGGTTCAGCCAGTTAATCATCTGCCTTTTGGCTCAGGTCATGATCTCAGGGTCCTGGGATCGAGTCATGCTGGCACTCCCTGCTCCGTGGGAAGTCTGCTTCTCTCTTTCTCTCCATCCCTCTGCCCCTCCCTACCACTTGTTCTCTCTCTCTCTCAAACACATATATAAAATCTTGAAAAAATGATTCTAGAAAAGCTGGATATTTGTACAGAAAAAGAACACCTCAACTCCTATCTTACAGTGTACAGCAAAATTAATTCAAGATGGATCAGAGTTTTATCAAACCCCAAAACTATAAAGTTTCTAAAAAATATAAGAAAATATCCAATGGAGGAGGCAAAGATTCTTAAATCAGTCAAAAATAGCGCTTATCTTAAAATGAGAAATTTGATTAATTTGACTTAATTAAAATTAATAACTTCTGTTCCTTAAAAGAGAACCATGAGAAAAATGAAAAGTGAGAAAAATTTTGCCACATGTGTATCTAACAAAGGATTCTAATCCAGAATATATTTTGAAAGGTCCCAAAATAATCCAAAGATAAATGGTGTAATATTTTTAACAGGCAAAGTAACGGAATGCACTTTATAAAAGAAAATAATGGATGAGTCAACAAGCACATAAGAATTTGTTTAACATCCGTTGGTCATAAGAGTAACTAAATTCACAGTGAGATATCAGGATACCCTCACGAGAGGAGCTAAAAGAGAGGTAACATCAATTGTTGGCAAGAATGGAAAGCAATTGGAAAAATTAATACATAAATTTTGTGGTGCTTTGCTGGCATACCAGCGATTACAAATCAGTTTAATGGAGTGCTTTCTCAAAGGACGGTGAGACTTATGCCCACTTGGAGAGGCCATGGTGAAGTAGTACATTCTCCCTGGAGACTTGTCTTCATTTGCCATCATTTTTATTCTTATTATTTATCCCCACTGTAGCTTAATATATTTTTTCAGGGTTCTTGGCCTATCTCTCCTACTAGATCATAAGCCCTACGAGGGCAGAGTGCATACCCACTACGAGCTACACAGAGGAATCTCAAGGAAGAGGTTTTGAGCGAATGAATGAATGTTTAAAATTAATGCATGAATTAACAGAGAAGAAACAGAATGACAAGAATTTAAAAATTATGAGGCCTTTCGGTAAACAGCAGAAGCACAGTTTTGAAGTCAGGGCACTCATCTCCCTGACTGCTATCTTGTTCCCGTGTGGTTCTTCACTCTGGTTTATTTACTGATATGACTTAGTCCGGACGGCCAGTGTTTACTGAGCAGCTACTACATTCGAGGGCATGTATGTGGGGTGGGAATAGGCTGGTTGAGGAGCTCACAGACAGATCTGCAGTTACATTCTGAACCAACGTGTATTATTATAATAATTTGAATTTGAGACAGAGGGACGATTCCTTACCTTGACTCATTTTCCTCCATCACAACTCGGATTGGAATAATGACATTGTAATTAAGGACCGAGGTTTAGAGAAACCATCCATCACAGAGATCCTGCTTAGGTGTTCAGTTCTGTTTTCATAAATCACAAGACTATCAAAATTGAATCTTTTCTGACTCTTTTATTACATGAGATAGAAATTTGTATCAGTCTTCACTTCTCTGCCTAATTTTAATTCTCTGTCTATAATAAGACGAACACTACACTGAGGTTGTTTGTAGCGCAGTAAACTAGCTTCTCACGCCATCCCTTCGTACCTATACCCCCCAGTTGCTGATCCCACTACTCGAAAATTCTTTAACTCACTCTTCTCTACCCTCAGTCTAATACCTAGCTTCTCCAAGGATGGCTGGTATCATGCCCTCAAGCTTTCCTTTTTTTTTTTTTCCTCCTGAAATTCACAGTGGAAGTGGCTAATGGGAATTTTTTTTCACCACAGATAACATTTACATCAGTGCATTAGTCAGAAGGCCAAAGAGCATCTCATTTGCAAGAGCAGCACTGAGTATATTTATGAGATTTTAAATTGAGTAAACACTATACTTTGATTTTACCACTCCAATAAAAGGGGCCCCTGGTAAAAAATAATGTGATAATTTTCCATTAGGAATGCTGCATTTCATCACTTTTTAAAAGTGATGATAGAAACTCATAGTTTTGGATAGACACTCATAGTTTTCAGCATAGGTAGGGAAGAGTTGAAGGTGAAAAATAATCAAGGACTCACAGAGGGCAGAGAATTATCATTTTTTACAGCTGTATTTTTACAAAAAGATAGATGAGAATTTAAATGTAAATCCATGTACAAGTTTAGAAGATTCAAACTTAATATCTGTTTTGGATAAATGAAATTTTTATAATTGTGAACTCAGGATTGAGTCATAATGCAAACAAAAAAACAAAAAGAAAGAAGGAAAAGAAAGGGAAAAAATAAGGAAGCAGCTTCCCTTTGTGCAATTTTTTTGGAACTCTAATGAAGAAATGTTGCCTTTTTTTTTTTAAACTGTGGTTTTCTCACAAATCTCACTCTAATCCTATTCAACTCCATCAAATGTGGGACATTTTAATTCTGCATAATTCTAGTTTCTTAGAGACGACGGCTAAGAACCCAGTTCCTTGGGGACAGTCAGTGCTAAGACAGGTCAGAGAACAGAGGGATCCCTGTGGGCAAGAGGGGAGGGGTGTTGGGAAGATTTTGTAAAAGACAGAAACCTTGAAGAGGGTTTAAGTGGGTTGAATTGGATAGTAAGACATAACTCTAAAAATGTTTTTTATTTAAACAAAATATAGCCAAGGGACACCTGGGTGGTTTAGTCTGTTCAGTATTCACTGTCAGCTCAGGTCATGATCCCGGGGTCTTGTGGGATGGAGTCCCATCCTGGGCTCTCTGCTCAGCAGGGAGCCTGCTTCTCCCTCTTCCTCTGCCTACTGGCCCCCTGCTTCTGAGCTCTCTTTCTCTCTGTCAAATAAATGAATAAAATCTTAAAACAACAACAACAACAAAACAAGTAGACAAACCCATGGGTAGAATGAGAAGCTAGTGTCAGACACATTTTCTGACCCAAAGAAACTATTTACTTTGTGAACATGCACTATAATTACACAAAATAACATGGGTGATCATGAACTTTATACGAGCACACAAAGGACTTATGTGAGTGTTAGCATTTCTCAAAGTCTGTTCCACGGAACCTGCAGTGTTCACAGATAAATTCTGGATAAAGAGGTTCTATGGTCCAAATATTTGGAAACCTCCAAGGTTTGACCATTTCTTTTTAGCTTTAAATACTTCTCAGCATCATTCTGGTGCAAACGTGCATTGAAAATCTGTAACAGGGAATATATTTAGGGTTTTCAAATTTATTTTAGCATAAAATCCTCTTGGGATATTTCAAGTATCTAGTAATCCCTACACTGCATCCTGGAAAATGCTGGTTCATATTATGCCATGTGAACTCCACGGAAACCAAGCTAGTGTCATTATCCCATTATCTGTCCCTCTCTCTAGTATCTACATATTTATGTATATCTCCCCCTCGAACTATCTAGCGGCTAGGTAGCTAGCTAGTCATCCTTTTAGAGTAGTGCCTGATACCTAGTGAAGAGTAACCATTACCACTACTACTACGATCACTCTCCCGCGGTTGTATGACTAGCATATGGTAAGGCTTATATTTGAAAGCAGGTTTGTGGGTCTCTACACGAGACAGTCAATTCAATATCCATGTGGACAGTGGCAAAGCAGCACAGCAATTACAGATATACGCCGAGCGACAGAAGGAGCATGAGCTTCAGCATCAGACAGAGCATGTCTAATGGCGGTAGGACAGATCATTTACTGTACTAGGTGAGTCAGTTTGCTCACCTCTCCAAACCCCAATTCCTTCACCGAGGATAGGAGGATGTGAGGACCAGGGTTGCAGGGCTGTTACGAATACGTGAGCTGATTTATGTAAAGTGTTCCTATCACAGTGATTCTGACAGCATGGTGATCTTCACTAACGGCATTGAATGACGCCCAGTAGCGTCACATGGAGGAGAAGGTTGGCTAAAACCCAGTGCCCTGAGTCCAAATCCTGAGCATCTTTTGCTACATCAGAAGTGCCTCAGAATTCCTTTGAAGCGAAAGGCAAACCAAGTCCATGTAGGCTGCCAGTCACTCCTTCTAGATCCCTGTGCTCGTTTGCTGTCATTCAAGGCATTCCAGAGAGAGCTGGTACAGCCAATGGGCCCTTTGCTGCGGTGGGAGGCATAGTGTCTCCTAAACCTGGTCTGGTCCCCTCTTTGCTGCCCTGCTCTTCTCTCCCTGGGGTGATGTCTTTCTCCTGTTCGAGCTCACATTATTGTCCTGAACAGCACCTGCTCATCATCTCACGTTCTATTTTCCTTGCAGTAAACTATAAAAGAGTGGGGGCAGGGCAATGAGGACCAAGTGAGGGCTTCTGAGCAGCCAAGCTCATCCCCGTGGCAAATGATGGGCAAATAACGCACGGGCTAGAAAGAAGCTCAGCGCTTGGGAAACACCATCATCTTCATCCTCCTCCTCCTCCTGGCCTTGCTGGGCCGTCTCAGCAAAAGAGAACATCTGAAGAGTGGCTGGTCGCCTACACAGAGATCTTGTATTTCCACAGTATGGCACTTAGGACAAAAAAAGAAAAACCAAAACTGCAAATAGACATTTTTTTCTCTAACTCATTTGGCAACGAAACCAGACCTAAACCGATACAAAGCTATTTAGGGTTTTCATCCCCCTTTGTGTTATATTCATTTGCTGTTGTGTTTGATTCTGCCTCAGACCCCAGCAGGGTATTATATAACATATGGCACACCCACTGTCATACTTTTCTAAACTCTGAAAAAGACTGAATTACAAAACATACCCTAGCTCCAATGGAGCATAGTTCTGTATAACCAGAATATCATAACTTTGGGTATTTGAAAGGTTTCTTACCCCCTTCCATGGATCAATGTCTCCACAGCCCCCACTGTCTCCAGATGGCCGAACACTTCTCCCACCTCAACACACAGAAATAGTTGGAGTTCATCATCATAAGCGTTTCTGGTCTCCCCTTTTGGTCCCTTTCTTTTATTCAATTGATGATTCTCATCTTTGGCTTTTCAGGTACCTGGGTTCTCTACCCCCGGGACTAGTCTCCATCCATTACCTTACCCAGATGTGACTGGAATCATGGCTGGAAAATGGTCCCAGAACTCCTGTTACAGAGAAAGCTGCCTCTTGCGGGGGGGAGGGGGGATAAATTCTTGTGGGGAAGAAAGTGAATTCAAGTAAGGAAAGGAAGGTGTTAAGCTGTGGGGTGGGAGGAAATGAGAGAAATTTGTGTTGTGGCTCTTGAGAGGCCAGGAGAGAAGAGCAGGAAAGACAGAGGACCCAGTCGAAGAAAAGAAGCATTTAGGAAGCAGATTATACTGGGGATAATGAACAGTAAAACATCCCTCAGCCAAAATAACTTTGATGGTTAGAGATGTCTAAAAAGTGATTTTAGAATGTTTATCTGATATATGATGTGACTACTACAATTTTTGTGAAGTCTATTCCATGGGTGTTTTATGAAAGAGGGGTTTGGGTGTATGTGTGTGTGTCTCTGTGTATACCTACAAATCAAGGAAGGGCTTGGTTTTCCTCTGTGCTGGTGTGACAACAGGGACACTCTGTACTAAGAAGTCACATATAAGCCAAAGATAGAGGTACCTTCAAAGCATTATATCTATATTTGAGATTACAACTCAAAATGGACCAAGACTTAAGCATAAAAGCTAACACTATTAAACTCTTAGAAGAAAACATGTAACTACAGCACATGTGACAAAAATAAAAAAGTAAATCAGACTTCATCAAAATTAAAAACTTTTGTGCACCAAAGAATACCAGCAAGACAGTAAAAAAGACACCCACGTACTGAAAGAAAAGTGTTGCCCATCATACATCTGGTTAGGAATTTGTATCCACAATATATAAAGAACTCTTAAAACTCAATAATAAAATGTCAACCCAACTAAAAATGGGAACGGGATTTGAAAGGGCATTTCTCCAAGGAGGATATACAAATGGCCAATAAACTACACGGAGAGATGCTGAATTTTATTAGTCATTAGGGAAATATGAATCAAAACAACAAGATGTAACCACTTCACACCCACCAGGATGGTTATAATGAATAAAGCAGACAGTAACAATCGGTGCCAAGAACGGGGAGAAACTGAAATCCTCCTCCGCTGTTGGGGGGAATGCAAGCCGGACTAGCTGCCTCGGAGGCAGTTCCTCAAAGGGGTGCACAGAGTTTCCGTGGCCCTCAGCAATTCCTCTCGAGCTAGATGCCCAAGAGAACTGAGCATGCATGTTTATGCGAAAACTTGTATATGGATGTTGACATCAGGATTATTTACTATAAAAAATGCAAACAATCCAAAGGCCCATCAATTGACGTGGAAAACCATACAATGAAATGTTACCCAGCCGTGAAAAGGAATGAGATTGTGATACATGCTACAACATAAATGAATCCAGACGGCGTCATGGTAAAGCAGAAGAAACCAGACATGAAAGGCCACGTACAGTGAGATTCGGTTTATAGGAAGTATTCAAAAGAGGCAACTCTAGAGAGACAGAATGTAGGTTAAGATTTGCCAGGGACTCGGGGAAGGGGGGAAATGAACACTGACCTCTAACCGGTACAGGGTTTCTTTTGGGGGTAGTGAGAACATTCTAGAATTGGTAACAGGATGCACAACCCTGTGAATATACTGAAATCCAGTATATTGTACAACTGTAAAAGATGAACTTTATGGTATGTGAATTAGCTCTCACCAAAGCTGCTGAGGAGCATTAGAAAGAACGTCAGGGCCTCTGGAACTTTCTAGGCCCTTGAAGGATGGGACCTTTGGGTGTGTTCCGTTGCAGATATGTTTCGTTTTGTTTTGTTTTCCCTCCTCCATCTCCAGGGGCAGAGAGGCCCTGGATGATATAATAAGTGTCGTTCAGCAGGACACCCAATGTGACTCACCATTACTATTGTTTTCCATGAAAACTCTGATATCTAAAAGCCTGGAAGTGTGCGGAAAGTCACACGTGACTTCTGCCTTCTCCTGTCCTGCTCTGGGCTCTAATCCCCACCTAGGAGATAACCATCCTCTCCATACGCTGTCATTCACGTGTGATGTCTGTATAATGCCTTTGGTTTTTAAAGGACCTTGGCATTTATGCTTTCAATCAGAATGATTATTTCCAAGGTAAAGATGTAGCAGCTGGGGCCTAAATCAAATTTTAAGTGACATAGGCAGGGAGCTGCCCCAGAATCCGAGTCTGCTGGATGACAGCCGAGGGTCCCCTTTATACCCTCCTACGTACAATCACTTCCCAGCTCAAAGGGCCGGCCGACGGATCACCTCAGGGACAGGCTGTGGGGGGTGAATATTAGCAGGGGCCTCTTCTCCTTAGACTTCTGATCATGCTGACCAGGCCACTGCCTCCTCTGCTTACTTCAGCTGAGTTAGTCTAAGTACGAGGAGCACCTCGTCGGTTGTGAATGCGTCTGACTTCTCATAAGTGACTCACGCAAGTGTACGGTGACATCTCAAACCTCATCAGCTACACCTACATGGGAAAGGAGTTACTGTCAGGAACTCAAATTGGGCACTTTAGGACGCACTTCCTTCCTTCCGAGCTTATCTATGTATCTAGGTCCCTCTCACTAACCTCAAAGGTATAGCATTTTTTTTTAGTTTAAATTTAATTAAAATTTATAGCATTTTAAGAATAAGAAATAAAAATACGACACTCAAGGGATCTGGCTGTTGGCATCTCTTCCCATCTCTGCACTGTGACATCCTGTTGGAAAGATTAAATCAGCCCCAGTGCACATATTGACTCCAGGGGAACCAGCAAATGATACAAATTAGGGTCTTCATCCTTTCCCCCGATCTGGTTATTAAACATCGTCCATCTGGTTGTTAAACTTTTATAGCACACCCTTGGGTGAGAACTATCTCCCACTGGAAAGAAATTAAAAACCCAGACTGACATCATTGGAAAAAGACTACTAATTATAACAAAGCCATCGCTGAACAGAGTTTTTAAATAAAGTTCTATAAATTACATGGCACAGACCTGGTCAGCTGCAAAGACATGGTACAATTCCTCACCACTGCGCAAAGAAATTTATAAAGGAGTCGATGCCTACAAGGATAATATTTCCCAGTAAGTTAAATGAGTTATTATTCACCAAATGCCTGGCATCGAGTCAGTGAAGTACCCAGGTGCACTGCAGAAATAAAAAGGAATGATACATGTGTTTTTAACTGCCTACCAACCAAAGAAATCAGCAGGCGACGCCTCAAATGTAAGCTAGCCATCAGGGTTTAGTGAAAGCAAATTCCTTCTCTTTGAGCAGCATGAAAACTTTATGGAAGCTTTTCACAGACACCATTTTTTTGAATGATATTAACTGTTCCCAGATATAAATGAGAAAGGGTTTTTTTTTTTGGTATTTGTTTTTAACAAGAGAACGGTGAAATTCAGGAAAGGCTAATAAATGTTCATAAAGACAAAAACTCAAGATCGGTCGCCAAGTCCACAAGAACGAGAGACCATCCGTGTCTGTTAAAGAAACTCCAGCGATACGGGGCACCTGGGTGGCTCAGTCGGCTGAGCATCTGCCTTTGGCTCAGGTCATCATCTCAGGGTCCTGGAATCGAGTCCCGCATCGGGCTCCCTACTTGGTGGGGAGCCTGCTTCTCCCTCTGCCTGCCTCTCCCCCTGCTTGTGTTCTCTCCTCTCTCTGACAAATAAAGAAATAAAATCTTAAAAGAAAAGAAAAGAAAAAGAAAGAAACTCCAGCAACGGAATTATTGAGCCATTTCACAGTATCGAGGTACTCCTATTTCAAAATGTGCCTTCGAGAGTAAGAAATAAGAGAGGAATTTAGGATTCTGTCCGGGAAAGAGCTTGTTACTTGCCCCACAGTCATTCCTAGGAAACACCTTGTGGAAAAACCTACAAAGTTATAAACATCTTTATGCGCCCCTTGGAACACATACATAATGCTACCGAGGGCTTTAAGCCTGAGTGTATTTTACTCCTATCAGTAAAAAACAGGTGTCCATCTGTACACCCATCTAACATCAAGCAGTCACAACTTCGGAGGCAGTTTCTCGAATCCGTTGCAGGGGATAAATGCCACGAGAGCGCTTTGTGTCCACCCTTGCTGGACAGCGGTGCAGCTCACAGGTTACAGACGCTGCATTCGGATATGTCAGCATCACCCAGGAGCTTCCTCCGGTTAGCCCCTGCCCTGTTTTGGCCGGCCTTCCTCTCAGGAGCCAGCATGAGATCATGGAAGGAAGGATCTTGTCTTTGGAATCAGACAAGCCGGGGCTGAATTCATTTTCCAGCTCTACACCATTGGGACTGTGACCTCACTTCTCTGCACCTGGGATCCTCAACTGTAAGAACATGGACATCAGGTTCCTTGTAGATCATTTAACCAAATGAGCAGGCGCAGTGCCTAGGACACATGTCTTAGTTCCCCTTCTTTTCACCCCTCCTCCCCCAAGCCTGATCTCCATTCCCAGCCTGAGCTGGAATCCAGGGGGCCTCCTTTCACTCGGTCCAGCACACACTTTCAGTACAATCACTTAGGAAGAGGCCATCTCCTTCCAGGGCAGAGCAGGCAACCCGTGGCGAGATTCCCCAGACAAGGAGAGAGCACAGAAAGGCTCATTCTCAGTGAAGAACAACTCAGCAGGAGACACTGGTCAAGAAGGAGAGAGGTCAATAAATATTATCCCATGAGCCCAAACTGCAGGGGCGAAGCGTTTGTCCTTGTGAAGGTGGACACAGACCAGGGAAGCTCAGCTTCTTCCAAGGACATCACACAGCTAGTGATTTCTCAACGAGATTCACCAAGTCACGCACAGGTAAAGTTCTCAGGACACCAGGGCCCTGGGCAGAATGTTCAAACTTCACGCTCAAGTCAAGAGGTTCAAGAGCATCCTAGCTCATCTCGGACGCCGAATATCCTCAAAGCATGCGATCCAGCCACAGGGAAATGAGCGCAAAAGGTTTCTAAATCAGACGGTTCCTGGAAATTCTTATGTATGCTATGATTTGCGAGCAGCTTCTAAAGAAGCTCATTTCTTTGCAAGTGCTTATGTCTTAAAAGGTAGTCTATGCAGTGGTGAAGGGCATGGAATCTAAGAATTAGACTGCCTTTATTTAATCCCTGCCTCCTTCCCTTAGCAGCTGTGCAGTCTTGGGCAATCGACTTAACCTCTCTGGGTGTGACAAGAGTCTCTGCCTCCTGGAATTACGGTGAGCATTGAAGGAGACAATGCCTCAGCATAAGGCTACCTAATGAGTGCTTTGTAAACAGGTACTGACACCAAAAACTCCTTGCCGGAGGACAAAGGACCCTCAGGACTGCTGCTGCTGAAAGGTAGGCCAGCCTCTGAATGATCCCCTTGAATCGCCATTTTCTCATTCGCGGATGGCCCTAATGTGATTCTCCTTTAATCACAGAGATTTTTTTTTTTTTTCAAGAAGGCGGGGGCGGGCGGCGGGGGGGGCAAGGCACGGCATTCCTTTCAGGATAAAGGGCCAAACAACATTTAAGAAATACATCTGGGGGCGCTTGGGTGGCTCAGTGGGTTAAGGCTTCTGCCTTAGGCTTGGGCCCTGATCCCAGGGTCCTGGGATGGAGCCCCGCATTGGGCTCTCTGCTAGCGGGAGGCCAGCTTCCCCCTTTCTCTCTCTCTGCCTGCCTCTCTGCCTACTTGTGATCTCTGTCTGTCAAATAAATAAATAAATCTTTAAAAAAAAAAAAAAAAACAGGGGCACCTGGGTGGCTCAATGGGTTAAGCCTCTGCCTTTGGCTCAGGTCATGATCTTGGGGTCCTGGGATCGAGCCCCACATCGGGCTCTCTGCTCAGCAGGAGCCTGCTTCCCCCTCTCTCTGCCTGCCTCTCTGCCTACTTGTGATCTCTGTCTGTCAAATAAATAAAATCTTTAAAAGAAAAGAAAGAAATACATCTGAATACCAAGAATTGAAAACCCGTTCTGCCTGAGGCCGTGTGCTGGGCAGAAATGGGGTGTGTCAGCACCCCTCCCCCCCACAGTCTCTAGCACAGCTTCGACTAATGTGCACATGTGGCCTAAGACACATCCAGGCGGCCTCTCCAGGCTGCTGTTCCTTCCATATAGCTGCCTAGTGATGAAGGCCACGGCAACGCAACCTGCTGAGTGCAGGAAAACTAGCCCCAGCCCACCCTGCTACCTCTCAACAATGTATTTCACTCTTCTGCAGTCTGTTGACATTGCTCAGAAAAATCCCTTTATGGGGTTCTCCCTCTCCAAAACGTGGGCTCGACCTCTTTTCCCGGAAACAATCCTGCTTATTCGGCTGTAGCTCCATCCGTGTGCCCGCTACTTCCACGTTTCTGTTTGCAAGATAAATTCCGGAAGCCCTGCCTTCACCAGGGAATCCTGTAGCTCCTGCCACGGGGAAGGCATTTAGCTTAGTGCTCATTTGCCATCAGCAGAATTTAAACAACTTCATAAAATATAAATGGCATGAAATGGAAAGGCGCTAGTTTTGGAAGTTAGGACTATGGTTTCGGGCTCCCTGAGTACCCTGCCAGGGCCTTCACCAGGGAAGGCTGAGGTTGGCCGCCCCCATGTTGCAAGGGAATGAACGGAATGCCACAATGATGCCTTTTCCACAAAGGCCTGAGAGATTTTTTCCCCCACCCCCCCCAGGGAAGAAAGAAAACCAGAAGACTGAGCATTACTGTCCTGGCAGTTATCGTGAGACGAGTTATGTCAAGGGAACACTTTCTAGAGCAGGAAAGAACTTCCAGCGAATACAACGACTTCCAAGGGAAGGCTCCATCTGCGCACTGCTTCTTGATACCAGTGATGGTCAAGACACAAAGTCCCTTTGGGGACAAAGAATTAGTCTTTTCAGCCCAACCCTCTCTAGTGTTCTCCTTACCTCCTGGTACATCTTCAAGTGGATCACTGATTCTTCTCTTTCTGCAACACCTCACATCCAATCTGTCTGGAAATCTCACCTGTCTCCACCTTCCAAACGCATCTGGAATCTGATCTCTGCTCCCTACCTCTCTGCTGCCTCCCTGGCTCGAACTACCATCTTGTGCGCAGGTCATGATAGGAGATTCCTAGAAAGCCCCTCCTTCTACCTTTGCCATCCTATAGTCTATTTTCAACAAGACAGTCAGAGAGATCAGTTTAAAATGCAAGCCAGGTCATGTAGGTCCCCTTCCCAAATGCTTGTAATTACGTCATCACCAGCATGGTCGGAGGAGGAGCAAAAATCTTCATGAAGACTGAGGTCTGGTCCCTTTCTCCTTCTGGCTTGCCTCCTCCACCCCCATCTCTACCCTCAGGACCCTGCCGGATTTCATGGGGGTCACGGGGTAAGGATGGAGGTGGGAGCGGTAGGTGTCGAGCGTGGGCTCTCTCCCCTCCCCCTTAACTGGCCAGTGCCCTGCAAGAGCTCATGGATACATGCAACACAAAATCCAGCACAGAGAAATCTTCTGGGGATGGTGAGGTATATAATGCAGAAAAAAGCATGATCGTCAGAAAAATCGAGATCTCAACAGAATGTAGACTGTTCTGGCTGCCACCCCTCTCCCCCACAAGAATGCAAATAGGACCAGAATTAATCTTCCTGCTATATGGCCACTGCCATTTTATTCTCCCAGCTGGCCCTCAAGTCTTCTAGAAGGCAAACACATGCTTTCTGCCAACCTTGTTAATATCTCTCCTGGAGGTTCCCGTTGCTGGACTGAATATCAAGGACTAAAGGGGGTGAGTCTGCAGGGGCGCATGTACCCCCCACCTGAGGAGAAGTCCCCCAGGGACCACCCTCTTTCTGAGTCAGAGGGAAGCATTCCTTGATATAAATTACGGTGTGGGTGTGTTGGCTTGGGGATGGGAACAAAGCTTTGTCCTTCTGCCCCCTTTTAATAGCATCAAATTACTTCCAGGCTTCTAGACAGCTTCACAACACGGTAGTTAAGGTGGTGGGAGAAGCACTTTTTCAGCTGCGCTCTCCCATTCCTACTTAAAAACAATGATTATTGAAGTCCAGTTGACATGCGTTATCGGAGTTTCATCAACGCCATAGTGACCGGACTATTCCTGGCACTACTCAAGGCTCACCACGAGTGGCTACTTCTTGATAACTGTGGGAGTCCTTACTTGAAGGAGTTTGTTGGGAGGCGAATGCTACACCTAAAAATGCAGACAGATGACCACAGCCTGAGCTTATCGGGACTTCTATAGGCTGTGAAAGGTGCGCCCACAACCAGTGGTGCAGGCTGACAATACTCCAGGCTGTTGGTTAGCTAACTTGACTCCACACTTGTCCTGTGTACACTGAGAACACGCCATGTTGCTCTCTCTGGTGTCGGGTAACCAGACGTTTAGAAAAGGCAGAGAGGGTAAGTCGACGGGGCAAGCCCACTGGAAGCCGTGGACGAAGACAGGCAGAAGACATATGTCACCCCCACATTAAGAGAAGCACCAGAACTTACCGGTATTTACTAGTACTGGCTTTATAGAAACACTCTGCCTATTGTAAATGCACTCAAATGGGCCATTTTTGCCTTGTGGGAGTTTTATCCTATCACGGATGACCTAAATTCAACCACCACTCTTCCCAGCCGCCAGCACCCCGTACCCACACACCGCTGTGGACTGTTCCGGCTACCACGGGCAAACAGCATTGCTGAATGCCATCAACAGCACAAGTTTACTTTCCCCTGGCTCTGAAGGACCACTAGTCCAAGATCAAGGTTCAAGCAGGGTCCAGTCTCTAGTGAGGACCCTTTTCCTGACTTGCAGGGAGCCACCTTCCTGCACGTCTTCTCCAGGTGGTGGCTCGGAGCGAGTGGTGAAGATCTGGGGGGAAGAAGGTCCTCATTCAATTTGGGCCCCAGCCATAGGACCTCACTTAACCTCTATTACCCCAACGACTATATTTCCAAATACGGTCCCACTGGGGGTTAGGACTTCAACCTATGAACTGGCAGGGGTGTGAGTCCGTCCACAGCATTTCACATGCATTGCACACTCAGCCAAGAGCTCGTGGAATGGTGAGACCACGGGTGACGGAACATTGACCTTGAGGAGAACCTTCCTGAAGCAGCCCCCCCGTGTGCCCTGGGAGGCATCCTGACAGTCAGTGTGAGCTGTCATCCTTGGGCCAGGAAAGGCTTTCTAGAGAAATGGGGGTTTCGGGTGCTATCTGGAGGGCGGAAAGACAGACTTAAATGATAACAGAAAGGATAACAAGACCGGCAGGAGCAGCAGAAGGAGAGAGATCTGAGTTAGAAGAAAGAAAGATACACAGAGGGGCCCATCAGGAAGAGTTTTCCTACTCTACCTTCACTTTTCTAAAGTGGTTATAAAATGGTTTGTCTTTGTGCTCCTAGTGCAGGAAGCTCATTGACGCCGGCTGGGTGTAGGTGTGCATTTTTCTTTTATTCCCCCTGCGCACGTCTGACTACTGCTCCCTGGGGCTAGAAGGCATCTGCTTCATTTTCTCCCGTTATTCCCATCTCTCTCTAGACGGCCGGATTAACTCACCTTCTACCCTTACTCATCTAACCCCACCTCTTTTGCCTCCCACTCACTCCCACATAATTTAACAGCATCCTGGCCCCTGCCAAGACATATCCCCCTCAGCTGCCTTAGCTTGAACTTCTCTCTACTAAGTGGGCCCAGGGGCACCTGAGTGGCTCAGTGGGTTAAGTGTTCGCCTCTTGATTTGGGCTCAGGTCATGATCTCAGGGTTGTGAGATCGAGCCCTGGGTCTGGCTCTGCATTCAGCGGGGAGTCTGCTTGACATTCTCTCTCTCCCTCTCCTCTGCTCCCCCCTCCCCCCAGTGCACATGTGCATGTGTGCTTGCTCCTTCTTTCTCAAATAAATAAATACATCCTTAAAAAAAATAATAAATTTTCAGGACACATGGGTGGCTCAGTGGGTTAAGCCTCTGCCTTCAGCTTAGGTCATGATCTTGGGATCCTGGGATCGAGCCCCGCATCGGGCTCTCTGCTTAGCAGGGATCCTGCTTCCCCCCCCCCCTGCCTGCCTCTGCCTACGTGTGATCTCTCTCTCTCTGTCAAATAATAAATAAAATCTTTAAAAGTAAATAAATAAATAAATAAATAAGTAAATTTTCAAAAAGTGGGCACAGGTGATTAAAAATCAAGCAAACTACTTTTTCCACATGTGAGAACCCCATGTTTGGGTACATTCTGCTGTCTTGGCTGGGACCGTAAGCTGAATGTTGTTTCACCGCAGAGATAGGCACACGATTATAGCCTACTGGTCTTTTCCCATTGTCGCCTACATTTTAGGTGCCAGGAAGCACACACATATTCATTTGCTTTAGGAAATCTATGTCACACGCACAACAAGATGAATACGAATGCATGAGCTGAGGAACATGTTAATCTGCTGGATGGGGAGAAGGGCACATTCACAGTTTATACACATGTCAAATCATCATGATGCATACTTTAAATAGCTTATGATTTTATTTGTCATTCATACTTTGATAAAGCTGAAATATTTTTAAAAAGAACACAGAAGAGAGATCTAAAGGAATTTCACTGCACACATATGTGTTTACATGAGTGCATGAGAATGCCTCTTTTCACGGCATGTGGGCGGCTCAGTCAGTGAAGCACCTGATTCTTGGTTTCAGCTCAGATGATGATCTCAGGGTTCTGAGATCGAGCCCCGAGTTGGGCTCCACACTCAGTGTGAAGTCTGTTCGAGACTCACTCTCTCCCTCTGGTCCTTCCCCACTTGCACTTTCTCTCTCTCTCTCTCTCAAAAAAGAGAATGTGTCTTTTCTTAGGTGATTGGGATTCTCAGGAGCCACATCAAAGCAGTTGCTTCCGATTACAATGAGCTCTGATGAGCCCAGAGTCTCTGTCAGGTCTTTCTGTTCCCAGTCCCCAGACCTGTTTACTTCCCCTGAGAAAGATGACAGTGTGATTTGGTCTGGAGCTTTTGAGGTCTTGATATTGAGGGCCCCAGTGTATTAAAACAGTCCTGTTCTCTCCTCTGCAGCTTTATAGCACAGAATGGCTTGAAAATGGGAGAGTAAAAGCACCATTTGAGCGATCTCTTTGATTTAGGCCACAGCCTTCAGAGAGTTTTCTAATAAATTATGAACATGACCTCTGGGAAGACAGGACTAACCCATCAGCAAAGACTGTGTTTGTTGCTGTGCTTGGAAAGGAGATGGAAGATGTGTCATGTTGGGAAGCTGGGGGTGTCTGGCAAGGTCTGAGAAGGCCAAGTAAAGGGAGACAGTTGCAGGACACCTGGGGATTTCCTGGAGATCACTCCTGCTGACATCACAATATTGCCTGAGAACATCCTGCCTGGGTTCTGGTGCTGGCACGGTCCCCTCCTTGCAGAGGGACCTCCAGCAAGCCCCAAGGCTCCAGAAACCTTAGTTTCCCTGATTGTAATATGGAGATAATAACGGCATCTAAATTACATGATAGTTACAAGGATGAAATGACGTAATGTAGACAAACAGTTGGCAGAGTATCTGGCTCACTGTAAAGACTCAGTGCTAATCATTATTATTATGCTAGAATAACATCTCCCCCTGCCCCCAATTCCAGTTTGAAGCTCATGGGCCTAAGACACACATAATAGAAATACCAAAAAAACAAGAGAAATTCCAAAAACGTAATAGAAAAGCATGCAAGCTTCCCAAGCTTAGAAAATATCTTTCTATTATCTCCAAATTGGACTCCATTCAGTAAAGCACTAAGAGTATTCTTAGGAGATTAAATAAATGACCCAAAGAGAAATGTACGCTAAGGTACCTTCCATACTAGTGTGACTTAAGCAAAACTTTCAAAACTTCCTCCTCTTTCTGAGGCCTTGGAAGACGGGAACTAGTTCACCATTGACCCTCACCAAACCTCAGTTCTCCGTGATAGCTGCTCTTGAAACCAATTCCAACTCATCCTTCAAGAATGTTCTCTTTTCTCTCTCAGCCCAGCCCCTCGTCTCTCTGTTGATTTCATTTCTCTAAGTCAGTGATACTGTACAACCTGATATTCTTGGGTCAACTTACTGTTGTAAAAACACATTCAAGATTTAAACCTCGAATGGGCCTTCAACTGTGCCTGGAATTCTTTCCATCATTTCCCCAGTAAACTGCATCTCTGACTTTCCACAGTGACTCCTGGAAATATTTCCAAAATCATGTCCTATCACTCAGAAGATCAAAGCTTTTCAAAGGATGCCTTGTGAAAATAAAAAACCCACTGACCTACACAATAATCCCCATCCTCTCTCATGTTAGATTAAAGGAGTCATTCTAACGATCGTTTAAGCTCTTGTTCTCTCTCCTCAGGACCATGACATGGTTATTTATTTTCCTCTTCCATTTAGTCAACCAACCCCTTTCAAGTGGACCCTTCCTGTCAACACTTTTTTTTTATTTTTAAAGATTTTATTTATTCATTTTCCAGAGAGAGAGTACACACAAGCAGGGGGAGTGGCAGGCTCCCTGCTGGGTGAGGAGCCCAATGTGGGGCTCCATTCCAGCACCCTGGGATCATGACCTGAGCCAAAGTCAGACACTTAACAGACTGAGTCACCCAGGCATCCTCTGTCAACATTTAAATATGTGCAAATTTGGGGCTCCTGGGTAGCTCAGTCTGTTAAGCTTCTGACTCTCGATTTTGGCTCAGGTCATGATCTCTGGATCCCAAGATCGAGCCCCACGTCAGGCTATATGCTAGGCGTGGAGCCTGCTTAAGATTCTCTCTCCCTCTCCTTCTGCCCTTCTTTCACCCACTACTTGCACATGTTCTTTCTCTCTAAAAAAAAAAAATTAAAATGAATGAATGTAAACTTTAGATGTCTTCCAGTAATCCTTCCTGATTCTCACATTCTACTCCAGCTCCCAGTACGTTTTCATACTCTCTGAACTTTCAGTCTTCCTTTCTCTCCCTTCCTGCTCCACCTCCTTGACTCTGACCATCACACGTCCATCACACGTCCCTATTGCTAACTCACTCACTGTCAGCGTTAGATGGTGTCAATCTCTTGCTTCTGAAACCTCCCCTCCCTTGATGCCCATGATTCCACTGCCCTAGTTTTTCTCTTATGCCCCTGTTATCTCTTCACACTCTTTTCTAGACTGATGCTGCTTTTTCCTCCAGGATCAGTTCTAATATTTCCTATCTTCTCACTTTATACATTTCACTACGCAACTGAATCCACCCTCCATGGCTTAGTATAGCTAAGTGCCGACCTGACATGGGGACTTCAAGGCTTCAAAGACATCAAAGCCACCCTATCCAAGGTCCATTTCCTCTCACTATAGCATTTTCTCTCTCACTGAAAGATGTATCTGTGGAAATAAAAAAAGATCACCCAAATGAGAGCAAGTAAAGAAGACAATTCACTCTTGAACAATGCAGGGGTAAGGGGTACTGAGCCCCTCCCCCACCCGTGCAGTTGAAAATCTGTGTATGACTTTTGACTCCTGCCCAAACTTAACTACTAACAGCCTACCACTGACCAGAAGCCTTACCTATAACAAAAAGTGGTTGGTTAACACATATTTTGTATACTCTATATACTGTATTTTTATAATAAACTAAGCTAGAAGAAAGACAATGTTAAGAAAATCATAAAAAAGAAAAAATACATTTACAGGGCTGTAGTGTATGTATTGAAAAAAATTCCATGTATACGTGGATCCATATGGTTGAAATCAATGTTGTTCAAGGGCCAACTGTATTAAGAGCAAGGGAGTCGGGGTGCCTGGGTGGCTCAGCGGGTTAAAGCCTCTGCCTTTGGCCGAGGTCATGATCCCAGGACCCTGGGATCGAGCCCCACATCAGGCTCTCTGCTCAGTGCAGAGCCTGCTTCTCTCTCTCTCTCTGCCTGCCTCTGTGCCTACTTGTGTTCTCTGTCAAATAAATAAAGTCTTAAAAAAAAAAAAAAAAAAAAGCAAGGGAGTCAGCCGCCATTATTGGTATTTGGCAGAGGCTCAAAGGCAGGCAGAGGAGTACGAATGTTTCCTAGTGGAGAAGAAAAACAAAGGCTTCAGGTAAGCCCTGATGTGGCTGTTGGCGTAGGGAAACGTAGGCGAGCTAACTAGACGTGGGCATCCCATGTGATTGGTTAGGGCACGCATTTAGATTTCTCCAGCTGGTGCTATACTGGAAGTGGAGGCAAATATTAGGAAAGATGTCGGTTGTTAATCAAGCCTGGGCCGTTTGGGGCCAATTGTTATGGGGGTTATTGTTTGTTTCCTAAACGGGCTGCTAGAGATAGTAGTCTGATTTCCTGGACTGGTACTCTATAAATAGGAGGTTAGTTTCCTGGACTAGTTGCTGCAGGAGCAGAATTCTGCTGGGTCAGAATTCTATTTTATATATAGTCTTCCCTTTGCCCATTTGTATTTATAGTCTCTCAACTCCATCTGTCCAGCTGTGTACACCAGAAGCTAAGGACGCAAGAGAGCACTGACAAGAATGTGAGTTCTAGAATCACACTGTTTATTCCTAGGTCCAGCACACATGAGCTGTGCACACTGGATAAGCTACTTCAGTTTTATTTTAATTTTCTTTTACATACCCCCAAAATTAGGAGAACGAGAGATTTATCTGAGTCTGACACGGTTATTGCCTACCCAACAGCCACTACCCACACTTTGCTAAAAGTGTTCACAGCATTATCTAGTAGCTATGTGCTTGGTCCAAGGATAATCAAGAATGGCACATTATAAGTAACAGAGCCTAAAATGAGAATGTGATTGAAGGAAGAAAAGAGATGGGGGTACTGAGAACTCTATTCTTAGATTTGAAGTTAATAAGCTTTCAATGTCAAAATGTTTGGATTGGTTATTGCCTTATTACTTTAGAATGAAGACAATTTTACTAACAAGGCTGATACTAAAATAAGGAGAATTCGGCCTGTTCTTTTGTGTTAGCTTCAGCCTTGCAGAATTCAGTATAGTCTTTTAAGAGTCAAACTTGGAAAGAGAAGCTCTTTCCACCAATAGCTAGAAATTTACATCAATTAAGAGTTCTATAATTGGAAGTCTTATAGGGTTAGAATACATTAATTCTCACCTTCAATTAGAGTAAACCCACGGAGAGAGGTAGGAAATACACTACTGAGAAAACTATGCTCCACGACCACCACCCAACCCTGTTGCATCTTCCAAGCATCTCCTCTTAGTTATTCTCTGCTTGATGAAGGAGAAAAGTGATAGGAAAGACAAGCTTAAAAGAGATGCTTTCCCATACTGCTCAAGATACTATCTCATATTTTAACTGGAGCCATTAAAATAAAAGCTAATTGGAGCAGCCGAGGACATAGACAAGTGGGCAGAAGACAGGGGTCCACAAAGATGAAGCACAAGGAGATTGTTGGCCCCGAGCTTCCAGTGTGGAGCAGATACTCCACAGTGGATGGCTAAAACCGTGTGGCTCAAAGGGACGTGCTCCCCAGTTCATGCTCAGGTATCGTTCTGAAAGACAACAGATAAGGAAGATCTAGGGCAGAACCTGGGAGACCAGCCTGACTGAACGACCTCTACCCCAGTGGAGAGTCCTTAACTTTCCTGTATAGGGAGATAGGATATTTGCCATTTTTCACCGTGTGCGTCCCTTCTCCTCTTTCTCTTCCTCTGAAAAGTAGTTTTGAACTATAGTGACCCATTTATTTCTTTGACACAGTGATCTGGTGCAAAGGGGGTTGAACAGCTTGTCTTCGATACTTTGAGGACCTGAACACGAGTCATCCTTTACCTTCTCACCAGGGACCTCAGCATAATAAACAACTGGTGGGGATTTAAAATCTTTGTAGGAGAGGAGGCCAGTGTGTTTTACGTAGATACGCCATTTCTTCGATGAGTGTGTGGGGTGATGGATGTTAATGGGCCTTGGGCACTAAAAGAGGTGGACTTGGACGGATGCTGTTGGCGGCTAATGCAACAGTCATTCTCGTTCTGTCGCCCCTCCCTTGCTGCTTCTTCCCTGATAAAATATAATGTCCATGTATAAATTGAACACATGCTTAGTGCAACTTGGGTGTCATTGCAGCCCCATGGTAAATCCTGATTAGCCTGACCTAATCTTGGTAATTCCGTTTCCTTATCGGCAATCGTTTTAGGAATGATTATGTGATATAATTCTGGCTAATGAAAGAGAATAATAAACATGCTGAGAGGTTTCTAGAAATATTTTTCTTGCATTTAAAAAAACTAACAGAAGGGAACTTACTCAACTTGATAAGTATTTATAAAAAATCTACAGCTAACATCATACTTACTAGTGAGAGATTCAAACATTTCCCACTAAGATCAGCAAAAATGTCCCTTCTCATCACTCCTTTTCAACATCATATTTAAAGTTCTAACTAATGCAATCTAAAAAAGTAAATAAGAGATCTATAAATTGGGGAGGAAAGCATAAATTTGCCTTTTTGGATAACATGATCCTAAGTTATTATAGCAAGGTTATAGAATCTAAGATTAATATACAAAAGTGAATTACTGTCCTACACACTAGCAATGAAAGAGTGAAATTAAAATTTTTAGAGACCATTTATTTTAGCATCCAAAAAAAGGAAATGCCTAGGTACAAATCAAAGAGAATATGTATAAGACTTCCATCAAGAAAGTTATAAAACTCTGACAAAAGAAATCAAAGACAAACTAAATACTCATTTTGCCCCTTATCCCAAACTGCTTTTCCTGTGGCGACCATCAGTTTGTTCTCTGTATTTACAGGTCTCCTTTCTGTTTGTTTATTCATTTGTTTGGTTTTCTTTAGATTCCACATATAAGTGAAATCACATGGTGTTTGTCTTTCTTGGTCTGATTTATTTCACTTAGCATAGTACTCTCTAGGACCATCCATGTTATTCCTTTTTTATGGCCACAAGTGCTCCAGTGCGTGTGTGTGTGTGTGTGTGTGTGTAAATGTGTTCATGTATACACACATCTTCCTTATCCATCTGTCTATAGATGGACACTCAGGTTTCTTTTATACATTGGCTACTGTACAATGCTGCAAGAAACACAGGGGTGCATTTATCTTTTTGAATTAGTGGGAGAAGGGTACTGAGAGATACTAGTTTCCAATTATAGAATAAAGAAATCACAGGAATAAAAGGCACAGCATAGAGAATTCAGTCAAATATTGTAACAGAGCTGTGTGGTGACAGATGGTAGCTATACTTGTGGTGAGCATGGCATTATGTATGGACTTCTCAAATCACTATGTTGTACACCTGAAACTAACAGACCACTGTGGCTCAACTGTACTCTAATTAAAAAAAAAAAAAAGGATTTGGGGGCAAAAAAAAAAGATAAACTAAATAAGTAGAGAGATACTCATGGAGACAAAGATATAATATTGTCAAGCGGTCAGTTTTCCCCAACTTGATTTATACATTCAATGTAATCCTGATAAAAATCCCCACAAGTTATTTTGTGGATGTTGAGAAACTGGTACTACAGTTTATATGGAGAGGCAAAACTCCCAGAACAGCCAACACAAGACTGAGGAAGAAGGACAAAGCAGAAAAATGGACACTGTTGGACTCCAAGACTAACTATAAAGACACAGTGATTAAGACAGTGCAGTATTAGTGAAAGAACAGACACATCGTTCAATAGAACAGAACAGAGAACCCAGAATAGACCACATGAATATAGTCAAGTGATCTTTGACAAAGGAACAAATATTATACAATGGGGAAAGATGGCCTCTTCAACAAATGGTACTAGGACAACTGTAAATAAATCTAGACACGGACTCCACAAAATTCACAAAATTTAAAACGGATCAAAGATCTAAATGTAAAATGCAAAACTACAGAAGAGACCACAGAAGAAAACTTGATGACCCTGGGCTTGGTGATGGCTTTGTAGACACAATACCAGAAGCAAGATCCATGAAAGGAATAGTTGACAAAGTGGACCTAATTAAGTGACACACTTCTGCTCCGAGAAAGAACATGTGAAGAGAATGAGAAGACAAGTCACAGACTGGGAGAAAGTATTTGCTAAAGACACATCTAATAAAGCACTGCTATCCAAGACCTCTGGGGAAGGTGGATGATTGGGGGACTGTAGCGCATCTCGTCCCATGGATCCAACCAGGTAACACACATCAGTTTAAGTGACCCAGAGAAGGACCAAAGACTGGCAGAAAGGACTCCCCACCGCGAAACGTAGAGAAGAGGCCACACTGAAGGGTGCAGGAAGGGTGGAGATGCTGTGGGGAGTGAAACCGTATGGCCCTGGCCACCAGAGGAAGGGGCCTGTGGGGCTGGAGAGGGGGGAGCAACCGACTGTCACACCACAAATGGAGTCCACACAGGGAAGATGGCTTCCTGTAACACCTGGCTTGGAAAACCAGACGGGCAAATTTCATAAGTTCTTACAACCACTGGGACTGAACACCTGGAACTTCAAAAATCATCAGGGTTGCTCTGGGAGAGGGGGAGCACGATAGGAAACTGAGCCCCCGCCCTTAAAGAGACAGCACAACACAGAGGCCACTGAGCTACAGCACAGAAGCCCAGTTTGGAAAATGCCTGGGGTGTAGAGGAAGGAGACTTATTTATTCGTTTTTTTCTTATTTATAAAATTTTTGAGAGAGAGCGAGAGCACCTGCATAAGCAGGGGTGGGGGAGGAGGGGCGGGAGGAGAGGGAGAGAGAGAAAAGCAGCGGGCTCCATGCCCAGCGCACAGCCAGATGCTGGGCTCCATCTCATGAACCTGAGGTCATGACCTGAGCCCAAATCAAGAGTCAGAGGCTTAACCGACTGAGCCACGCAGGCACCCCCAGGAAGGAGATTTATTTACTAATCTCAGAGGGGGTATTAGAGGGACAAGGATCTTTGTGAGACTTCCCCAGAAACACAGGAGCCTGCAGATGCCATCTCCTTCCCCAGCTCCCCAATCCAGACTGGTCAGACTCCTGCAGGAATCAGTGCAGCCCAACACTCTCCACCGAGATCTCAAGATCTTGCTAATGGTGCAACCCACTCCTGTGCACCTAATGGACCCACCCCCTCCCGCTCGCCTTACCTGGCAGGCATCTTCCCAGGTTGCTGCAGGTCCCTTCCCACAGGGGACCAGCACAGACCTTGTTGGCATCACGTGCCCCACCCCCTGGTTTTCCTGTGGATCTGACCCCTCCAATACACCCATGGCCAGAGCCCATCCAAAGCAGTGCCCCAAGTCTGGCAGGGTGCCAGCAGCTTGGAGAGGGGCCAGCCCCACTCCAAGGGTCTCCTGTCCTGGGGTGAGGGGAGGACAGCTGCACACCCCAGTGCCCCTGGGGTGCTGCCCGCTGATGAAAGTTTCTCAGGGAAAAGCGCAGGGCAAGTGCCCTATGGTCCAGCGCTATGGGATCTCTGGCAAATGCCTTGACTGACTCACCTGGATCGATCATCCAGACAGAAAATCAACACAGCAACAGTGGCTCTGACCAGATGGATCTAACAGACATATTCAGAACATTCCATCCTAAAAATAGCAGAATACATGTTCTGTTCAAGAACACATGAAACATTCTCCAGAAGAGATCACATGTGAGGCCACAGAACAAGTCTCAACAAATGCAAAAAATCAAAGATGTACTATGCATCTTTTCTGACCACAATGCTGTGAAACTAGAAATCAATCACGAGAGAAAAGCTGGAAAAAACACATAGGCTTGGGGGTTAAGGAACATGCTACTAAACAACGAAGGGGCCAACCAAGAAATCAAAGAGGAAATAAAGACATAGACACGAATGAAAATGAAAACACCATGGTCCAATCTTTGGCACCCAGCAAAAGCTGTTCTAATACAACAGAAATCTGTAGCAATATAGGCCTGCATCAAGAACAAGAAAAATCTCAAAACACCGAACCTTATATCTAAAGGAGTTAGAAAAAGAAGAGCAAACAAAACCCTAAACCAGTAGAGGGAAGGAGATAACAAAGATTAGAGCACAAATTAAAAACAAAACAAAACAAAATCAGACCAATGAAACCAGGAGCAGTTTCTTTGATAAGATCCACAAAATTGATAAACCTCTAGACAGACTCATTGTAGGACTCTAAAAAACAAAACCATAAATGAAAGAGGAGAAATAACTCCACAGAAATATGAGGGACTCTAAGAGAGCATTATGGAAAATTATATGTGAACAAACTGAACAACCTAGAAGAAATGGATAAATTCCTAGAAACATATAACCTCCCAAAACTGAATCAGGGAGTAATAGAGAATTTGAACAGACCCATTACCAGCAAAGAAATTGAATCAGTAACCAAAAAACTCCCAATAAACAAAAGTCTGGGATCAGGCTTCACAGGTGAATTCCACCAAACTTTTAAAGTATTCTATTCTTCTCAAACTACACCAAAAAGTAATGGCTTCATTCTATGAAGCCAGAATTACCTTGGTATCACATACAGATAATGACACTGCCAAAAATAAAAAAGAGGGGGTTGGTGAGAGAGAATTACAAGCCAGTATCTCTGATGAACATAGATACAAAAAGCCTCAACAAAATAATACAAAATGACAGCAAACCAAACCTAGCAATGCATTAAAAAAAAAAATCATTCCCCACAATTGACTGGGATTTATTCCTGGGATGCAAGTATAGTTCAATATTTGCAAATCAATGTGCTATGTCCCATCAGTAAAAAAATGATTAAAAACCATATGATCACTTCAATAGATACAGAAAAGGCATTTAAATAAGAAAACAACCCAATTAAAAATTAGGCCAAAGACCTTAACAGACACCTCACCAAAGACGATACACAGATTGTGAACAGGCGTAAGAAAAGATGCTCCACATCACATGTCATCAAGGAAATGCACATTAAAACAATAATGAAATAACACAACACCTCTAAGAATGGTTGAAAACCACAACAGGGACAATGGCTAGTACTGGTGAGGATATGGAGCAACAGGAAAGCTCATTCACTACTTGCAAGACAGGTTGGCAGGACCTTACAAAACTAAACAGACTCTACCGTACCATCCAGCAGTCACGCTCCTTGGCGTTTACCCAAAGGGGCTGAAAACTTATGTCCATGCACAAACTTGCACACACCTGTTTACAGCAACTTCCTTCACAATTGTCAAAACTTGGATGCAACGAAAATGTCCTTTAGTAGGTGAATAAACGGTGGAACAACCACATAATGGATAAAAAAAAACAAGTTATCAAGCCATGAAAAGACACAGAGTGATCTTAAATGCATATGACTAAGTGAAAGAAGCCAATCTAAAAAAGCTAGAAATTGTATAATTCTGACTATATGACATTCTCAAAAGGTCAAGACTATGGAGACAAAGAAATATCAGTGGGTGTCAGGAACTGCGGGTGTGAGAAGGAGAAGATGGAGCACAGAGGAGGACTTTGAGGGCGGTGAGTCTATTCTGTAGGACACGAGAAAAGTGGAAAATAATTACTGTATATTTTTCCAAACTCCCAGAATGCACAACACCGAAAGTGAGCTAGAACATGAACTACAGACTTTGAGTAGTCCTGGTGTGTCTATCAACCGCAAAAAATGCACCTCTCCCGTACGAGATGCTGATGGTGGGGGAGGCTGTGCACACGTGGGGGGAGGAGGTGTAAGGGGCATCTCTGCACCTTCCTCTCAGTTTTGCTGCAAATCTAAAACTACTCGTAAAGAAAATAAGGTCTATTATCCTACCATTTCACTTACTTGTGGAACATAAGGAATAGCATGGTGAACATTAGGAGAAGGAAAGGAAAAGTGAAGGGGTGGGAGTCAGAGGGGAAGACAAACCATGAAAGACCGTGGACTCAACAAATGGGAAGGGGTGGGGGATGGGTTAGCCCGGTGATGGGTATCAAGGAGGGCACGGATTGCATGGAGCACTGGGTGTTGTACCTAAACAATGAATCATGGAACACTACATCACAAACTAATGACGTACTGTATGGTGACTAACATAACATAATAAAAAAATTTTTTTAAATAAGTTCCTTTGAAAAAAAAATAGTATAGTTGAGCAAATAGGAAGATATCCAACATCCTTGGAAAGAAAGACTTGGCATCAAACGGAGGTCAATTCTCCAAAGTCTGTTCACATATGTGACACAATTCCAATGAAAGCACCAGTCAGTCTTTTTCTGGAGTCAGTTAAATCAGCCACAGAGTTTATTTGGAAGAATTAGCAAGCAAAAATTTCCAGGAAAACTTAAAAATTCAATGTTGGGGAGGGGGCAGAGATGGCTAATGGATATTCAATATTATATAAGCTTCTATAATTAAAATAGTATGCAATGATGTAACGAGGAGAGAGACAAACCCATAGAATAGGGAAGAACTGTAGGAACAGATCCAAGGATGGATGAAAATTTAGAATATGATCCGTACAACATCTCCTGTCAGTGATGTGAGGGGAAATAAGGTTACCAAGTTTTGACAATGGAATGAAAACATGGAAAAAGATAAAACAGGATGGCTGCTTGCAGAGTATGTCAAGACTAATTCCACATAAGAGCAGAGAGCTGATTATAAAAAAGTTAATTTGCATAAGTGCTTTCATTAATTAATTATGAGAAAAAAATCAGTTGGATTACATAAAAATAAAAACTTTGCCCGACAAAAAGCGACAGTAGTAAAATAAAATGCCAAGTGACAAAAATGAGAAAAGTATTTGCAAATTAAATCATAAATAACTATAACCTGTAATCTATAAAGGCTTTCCCAACTTAAGTCCCAAATTAAGACTAACAAGCCAATAGAAAAATGAGCACATGATGAGACCAGACAGCTCACAGAATAAATGGCCTCAATCATAGGAGATTCTTCATGCTTTTAATAAGGTAAAGGCAAAATTAAACATAATGTGATTACACTTGTCACCTCTCAGATTGTCAAAAACCCAAAGCCTGAGAATTACATCTCAGGTCATCACAAAGCAAACATTCGTCTATTGCTCGTGGGAAGGCAAAGGGGTACAGCATATTACCGAGGAGGGAAATTTGGTGCTCCAACTGTTATGTGTTTACATAGGAAAATACATAGATTTTACATAGATACATAGGAAAAAATATGAAATGACATATGAGCAGCTTACTCGATATGACACTCCTTATAAGCACAGAAGGCTAGAATATACCCAAATGTCTATCAATAAAAGACTAGTTGAATAAATGATGGTACAGCCACAAATGGAGTGCTATGCAGCTATAAAAGAAGTGAGGAATGAGTGATCCTCATGATATGTTATTAAGTGATAAAAATATATGGGCAGGACAATGTGTATTACATGCTACCTTTATAAAAGAAAAGATATGCATCTACACATTTGCTTCTGTTTCCATAAAGACACAATGTAAGGATAATAGCCCCAAATGAAAATGGATGCTTACTATAAAAGAAGGGAGGTAACAGAAGGAGACAGAGGTGGCAAGTTTTTCTTCTAGATTTAGCTGGATGAGTAGTGATGACTGGAGCGGATGCAGCCAGCTTGCAACCACGAAGGGACCTATATAAAGAATCGTCACAGTATTCACTGATGATGACAGAGTGGACACAGAATGACTCTGGGTCCCACACGAGGTTTGGGCTGATGAATTCATTCAACATCAAAACTACTCTACCCGCTGGATATTATTCTGCAACATTGTGACATGTCTTCTCTGGGACAGGAAGCCAAAGTGTACTGATAATGCTATTGTCTAGTTGTTGTGAAAAATAAGGAAACTCATGAAGAAAGTTGTTTATCACCACATCTCACATGGTAAACATTTAACAAATAATAGCTAAAATAATTATCTACCTCCCTATTTTCCAAACTCTCACCAAATTCTTCCTATTATCATCATCTCCTCGGCATCAGGGACATCTTTTCTCTTCATGCTTGCTGCTATCAGTTACTTAACAACTTTCTGCAGTACTGAGGAGCCCCATCATTACCTATCATACAGTGAACCTGTCTTTCTGCTCCTACCCAACTAAAAACTCAGTGGCTTCACTCCTGGGATCAAGATCAAAATCCTTAGCATGGCCTACAACAGTCCTCTACCACCCAACCTCTACTTACCCCTTCAGTCACATTGATATCTATTACTCTTTCCCTTGCTCTCTGTATTCCAATCATGCTGGACTTATTTCAGTTCCTGGAATGAACTTTACTCCTTCCCACCACAGGGCCTTTGCATGTGCTGCCCCCACCATTTGCAAAGCAACCACTGCCTCTCTTTTGCTGAATTTTCTCCTACTCATTCTCCAAGCTAAAGTATAACTTCAGGGAAGCCTTTCTAAAATCCCCTGCCCAAATCTAGTTCTTTTGTTACATGCTTTCATGGGAAGTTTCTTTCCTTTTATATTTACTAGATAATGATAATGTGATCTCAACAAGAGAGAGATTTCTTGTCTATCCTGACACAAACGCATGGCAGACTATTGCTTCTTCTCCGGTTCACATTCAAAAGGAAGGACTCAATTTCGCACACTGTTTCCTCAAAGATTTCCTCACTACTCAAGAAAGAAACATTTTAGTCCCTAGAGGATACATAGCAAGAGAAGTGCAGGGAATGGGGGCTTTAGAAGTAGACCATCATTTTGAACTCTGCTTCTGCTCCTGATGAGCTCTATGACTCAGTGGAGTTATCCCAGAGCCTCAGCATTCTTCCCTATACAATGTGGATAATGCACATTGTAAGGATTTGCCATTATGTTTGTATCAGGCTGAGTACCTAGTACCTAGATGCTATTATGGGAATTCCTCCTCTCTTCATTATTACATCTTTCCTTTATTTAAAGTCTATTTCCAGCCCAGTCCTCAGAAATTTTCCCCCAAATCCTTCCACCCCTGGTTTAATCTCTTGCTTGTTTCTGGATGCATGGATTTCTGTAACTGCTCTCTCAAGGCGCAGTAATGCTCTGTAGCCCTTAGATGCTTAATAATTACCAGTTATATGTTGTTGGTTTCTCTCAAACCCACCTTATCCTGTGATCAAAATGCCCTGAATTTGGAAAAATTCTCTTTTGGAACCAGAGAAAAACTTTGGAAAGTGGCCTTTTAAAAAAACTGTTCTCTTAGGACCTCATATTTCCTCTGTCACTGGCACTGGTATCCACGTGGACACCTGACACCTTACAAAAAGATGAGAACGATGTTTACAGTAAGTAGAAAGCAGACCTGATGCAGTGTGAAAACAGACGCTTCCTTCACTGCTTTTCTGATTTCCTACCCCCAGAATTAACCTTCCCTTGAAAACTTACCAATTAAAGCTCCTGCACATATCCCATGTAATCTGCTCCAGCAGGCATAAGAGCATTAATACGATTGCTGTGTTCGATGGGTCTTTTTTCCTGCCTGATCCTTGTTAGAAGCTGTGACTCAGACCCCTGGTCTCAGACCTGGACTCCCAACCAACAAGTGCAGGTAAGTCATGTGTCCTCATTTCTAAAGGAGAGCATGCTGCCTTGAGAGGTGGGATCCCACACGGACAGAGATTTTGTTCATGGCCTATCTCAGCTTCTAGAGGGGGGTGGCATTTCATGCCTCCTGGAAAAGGCAAGAAAGATGCCCTGAAGCATCCAGGAAGCAGCAGCCCTGCTGACATCTTGATTTTAGCCACTTATGGCTCCTTTTAAACTTCCAACATCCAGAATTGTAAGAGAATGGACTGCATTGTTTCAAGCTGCTAAATTTGTCGAATTTTGTCACAGCAACAATAGAAAGTCTTGTCATCCCCAGTCTCATTTACCCCACAGATTATGGGGTCAGGCAGAGCTCCCTGCATCCCCATCCCAGGTTCCAGGCTTTCTGCTGTTGGGTTTTCACAAACTAAATACACTTTAAGATTCAGGTGTTAATAATACCCAGCAGATGGCATGGAGCGCTGTAGCAACAGATGGGGGTAACGAAAGAAAAAGTAAAAGGAAATGAGATCACAAAGGAGGTCTAATTATGTCATTATTATCTATAGGAGTTAGGGCCAGCTGTACTGTGGAAGCAGCTGTTGGGGCCAATACCAGACATTCCTTAGATGGGGAATGTCAAAGGTACCCCCAGATACGGGGTGGTAACTAATTTAAAGAAACTTCTGCTGGAGGATGTCTGGGAAAGAATTTTTTCTTAAAGAGAGATGAGTGAAGAAAGGATCTTTCCCTACTTCTGTTCCTGTTTGGTGTGCTTGATGTGAGGACATGCCACATGGAACTACTGCAGCCATTTTGGGACCATGAGGAAAAGACCAAGAGAATTCTGGAGAGGGCAATCTAGTGTTCTTATAGCATCGAGCCTCTGAGTCAGCATCAGGGAATGCACATTTAAATTTCGTTTTAGATAGGCAATGGAATATCTATATTATTTATTAGTCAGAAATTTATTCTATCACTTGTGGTCAAAAGCATTATAAGAAAAATGGTACATTAAAAAATAAAGCTTGGAGACACCTGGATGGTTCAGTTGATTAAGCCTCCAATTCTTGGTTTGAGTTTGGGTCATGATCTCAGGGTCCTAGAACAGAGCCCTGCGTGGGGCTCCACGTTCAGTAGGGAGACTGTTTCTCTACCTCTCCCTCCCTCTCTCTCTGTCCCTCCCTGCACTTATGTCTCTAAAATAAATAATCTTTAGAAAAATAAAAAAAAAAATAGAAAAATAAATAAATAAATAAATAAAGTTTGGCTTCTAAATCCATCTAAAATACTTATCAGTCATCTCGGCTCAGAAGTCAAGCATTTTCTGAGAACCGACTTCACACTGCTATATTGGGGAGCAGAAAAATGGCCCAAATATCATCCTTATACACGCAAAACTTATAATCTATCAGGGGAAGAGAACCATTCTATTTGCAGAAATTCTATCCACAGAATACATAAACCTTTTAAAAAGGGGGGAGGGAAACTCAAAGAGCCAAGAGTTTAGAAAGAGAATGAGCCACTGAAACAGGTATATTGAATACCGAGGTGTACCACAGGCAGGACAGAGGGGGAGGATTTAAACCAACAATAAAGCTGACCAAAAAAAAAAATCAGTCTGCTTTTTATCACACACCAGCAATTCTAAATAATTTCAATGATCAAATACTCTTCCTGGAAAAAGTACCTTTTGAGTCCAAGTTCTAGATAATTCTTTATTTATTTATTTATTTTTTAGTTTATGCAATTTTTTTTTCAATTTATTTATTTTCAGAAAAACATTATTCATTATTTTTTCACCACACCCAGTGCTCCATGCAAGATAATTCTTTGATTATAATTGGGTTTTAGTAATATATACATTTGCTTGAAATTATTATCTTTTTATTATTTATACTTCAATAAACATATAGACTTGATTCGTTCATCCTGAGAACAAGTTCGCTATGATTCAGAACGATTTGCTTCGAGATAGCTTCCCCTAGAAAGATCTAAGTCAAATCAGATAATTTCCACCTGAGGATAGAAACCTAGAAACCCCTAGGGTGACTGGCCTTTGGAAGTTAAATCTGCCTCTTACTTTAGTATTTATGATTTCCAAAAAATGTAGACAGACAGAATACAGGCAGGTATGCAAAAACAGATGTTTAATCTAGTAGACTCTCTTCAGATCTCTGGTGTTAGGGGGAAAAAAAAAAAAAAAAAAGACTAACACCTCAGAAGACCACAGGCCACATTTACCCTTCAAGGAGAATCATTTAGCCAGTGGTGGATCAGTATCTTCTAAGAGTCTTCTGGGTGAAGGAAGTGTTCGTATCTCTGCTGTATCTTTCCAGTATGGTAGCCTCTAGCCACAGTGGCTCTTGGGCATTGTAATTATAATGAGTGTGACTGAGAAACTAGATTTTTTAATTTACTTTAATTAATTTATATTTAAATTTAATTTATTGAAGAGTACAGAAACAGAACATAGATCTTGTGAATCCTTTCCACAGATGAATAAATGGATAAAAAAGTTGTGGTAATATATGTATCCAATAGAGTATTAGTCTAAATTGATTTAAAAAAAGATACATATGTATGTATGTATATACACACAATGGAATATTATTCAGCTATAAAAAAGGAAATCCTGCCATTTGCAGCAACATGGATGGAGCTAGGGAGTATTATGCTAAGTGAAATAAGTCAGAGAAAGACAAATACTGTACGATCTCACTTGTATGTGGACTCTAAAACACAGACCAAAATCAAACTCACAGATACACAGAAAGATTGGTGGCTGCCAGGAAGTGGAGGGATGGAGGAGTTGGGCACTGGGGGAAGGAGTGAAATCAGTGAAGGTAGAAAAAATTTTAAATTACAAAACAAAAATGTAAAATGCAAGGGTTTGCAATCGTTGTTGATGCAAGCCTAGCAAAAATTCCCAGTTTCCTTATCAACAAAACTAAAAATACTATTTCAGCTTCCATGAAAGCAGTTTCTGAGAGACGTTACTTAAAATAATGGTGGGAACACATGTGGACATTTGCCTTTTATTTTTAAATCCTCAGCTCATTTCTTCTCTCTTCCTATGCCTTTTTTTCATACTTTTTCAAACTGAGTGGTAGTCAACTCAAACAGCACCATCTCTGTAACCAAACCCCCGCCTCAGTCAGTGAGAGACAACCCAATTCAAGAAGCTTAAGAAAAAAGTGAAACTGTGTTATATGTCCATTAAATTCAAGTGAAACCACGCGTGCTCAGCAGAAACACAGTAACAATGATAGTACAAGAACAGCAACAAACAAGAACTGATACGTTTTGCTTAAATACAAAAAAGCCCCTGCAACTTAAGTCAAATATCTGAACTCATGCTTAACTGAAGAAAGTATGATCTGTTCTATCCCTTTATCGAGTCGTTGAAGATAATTTTGACTTCATGCAATTTTTGCGTCTCCTGCTGAACTTTGGGCTCAGGCTCTGAGTAAGATACAACTTGGACCTACCCTATTTGACATAGCCAGGAATTGAAATATACTCAACTTTTAGGAAATTTCTGCTTCATTCTTCCATTTCTTGTGCTCTTTTCTTTCTGAGGTCTCTAAAATCGATTACATCCCCCAACATTTATAAATATTATTTCTGATGGGATTACTAGTTTATTGCCATAGAGATGATGTCCCAATCACTAATTCTAGTGTTTTTTAAAACTTGAAAGCCAGAGGCAAGTACATCTGACACATTAATTGTCGCTAATAAGTCAAAATATATGTTCATATATATTTGGTTTTATGTGGGTAAAAACACACACATAAATTATTATGTTTGCGAGCAAAGAAAACTTTTTAGGAATGGAGTCTGTGAAAAAAGATCAAAGAGGTTCTCACTGCCATTATTAACATTCTGAAGATAAAATCATGCATACACAGTATATTATTAATCTAGTAATCTATCAGCTGGAACTTTCCATTAAGTAATCTCTACACACCAATAAAATAACAAAGATTAATTATCTGTTGGATTGTGAAAGTTGGATTGTCTTTGAAGTGCTAAAAGATTTTTAACACCATATTAAAATATTCATGTACTTTAAATTATATTAAAATTTTCTTTTATGAATAAGTAATGCTATGCATGTTATATCAATAACAAATCAAAAAATACTCCAACTATAAACATTGGTTCCCAAATTCCAGACCAGGGATTAGTACATTCACTGACAAGTTTGTTTTCATTCCATGGAGAAGTTAGAAAAATAAGGACGTAAATGATCATCTTTTATTCCATAATGACATTTTTCTGGATTTCCTGGGTATGAAAATATCTGTTTTTAAAGTAGGCGAGCTTACACTAGCTGCTGAGACTCTTTCAACTCTAGACCTAGAGAATCAGAATGTCTTAACCGGAGTGCCTAGAAATTAACATCTTTAGCAAGTTTTCAATAGACTCAAAAACGCCCTAATGTTTGAGACCCCCTAGTATGGAGTCAAGCATGCAGACTTTGAATTCAGACACTCAAAAGTTCAAAACTTGTCTTGCTGTTTTCTGAGTGACCCAAGAGGCTTTACTGAAAGTCTCTCAGCCTTTATCATCTCAAATATACATTGGAAGAATTTTAGAAGAGAAAATGTGAATCAGTGTGACATTTCCAACAGCACCTAGTCTAGAACAGAAACCCAAGGACACTAGTTCTCTTCAAACCCTGTAGATGCTAAGTATCTACCATACTGTATCTCGCATATGTATATATTGATAGAATTGTAAGATGGTCCCCCCCAAATTTCTGATCACCGATTACTGAATTAAACACAAATCTAGGTGTGTAATTCGGCTTATGTAATTTTTTTTTGCATTGTTTAAAATTTTTTTTCCAATTTATTTATTTTCAGAAAAACAGTATTCATTATTTTTTCACCACACCCAGTGCTCCATGCAAGCCGTGCCCTCTATAATACCCACCACCTGGTACCCCAACCTCCCACCCCTCTGCCACTTCAAACCCCTCAGATTGTTTTTCAGAGTCCATAGTCTCTCATGGTTCACCACCCCTTCCAATTTACCCAAAAGCACATACCCTCCCCAATGTCCATAACCCTACCCCCCTTCTCCCAAACCCCTCCCCCCAGCAACCCACCGGCTTATGTAATTTTTAAAGTCCCAAATATGTTGATCTTAAACTAAGAAGATTATTCTGGTACACCTGACCTAATCATATGAGCCTTTTATTTGTTTAGTATTGATTGATTAATCGATCGGTTGGTTGACTGCAAGTTTAAAGCTTCGAATGACCAGAAAATGTCCTTAAGTTTGGTTCTCAACTTCCGTAGTTTTAGTTGACCAGAGCTTCAGTTCTATTTTTATGTTTGGGCTTCTACTTGGTGATCTGTGTTATTCCGACCATGTAACTGGGGTACAAACCTTTCTTACATAACTTTCATTTCAAAGGTTTTAATGTATCCCCACTTGTTCCCCCTATGAGATAACACCCGGTGACATTCCCTGAATCTTTGTTATCGAAGTTGCTTTCTTCCTTTTTTTTTTCTTTTTTCCCCTTTCCCTTTCTCTCTCTCTCTCTTTCTTTCTTTCTTTGAATATACTTGACACATGATGTTACATTAGTTTTGGGTTACAACATGGTGATTTGACAAGTTTCTACATTATGCTATGCTCACCCCAAGTGTAGCGGCCATCTGTCCCACTACATTGCTATTATAGTATCACTGACTGTATTCCCTCTGCTTTTTTATTCCTGTGATTTACTCATTCCCTAACTGGAGGCCTGTATCTCCCTCTCCCCTTCACCCACTTTGCCCTCCCTCTTTAACCCTTCCCCTCTGGCGACCAACAGCTTGTTGTCTGTATTTATCGTTCTGATTATGCTTTAGTTTATTCATTTTTTTAGATTCCATTTATGAGTGGAGTCATACGGTATATGTCTTTCTTTGACATATGGCATGATATCATCTTTAACGGCTACATGATATTCCATTGTGTGTGTGTGTGTGTGTACACACACACACATACCGTATCTTCCTTACTTGTCTACTGATGGACACTTAAGTTGTTTCCAAGTCTTGTCTATTGTAAATAATGCTGCAATAAACATAGAGGTGCCTGTCTTTTCAATTTAGTGTTTTTGTTCTCCCTAGGTAAATACCCAATAGAATTACTGAATCATACTGTATTTCTATTTTTAATTTTTTGAGGAACCTCCACACTGTTTTCGACAGGTGGCCATACCAACATATATTCCCATCAATAGTACACGAGGGTTCTTTTTTTCCATATCCTCACCAAGCCTTGTTATTTCTTGATTTTTTGAATCTAGCCATTCTAATAGGTGTGAGATAATGTCTAATAGTGGTTTTTATTTCTATTTTCCTGAGGATTAGTGATGTTGAGCATCTGTTATGTGTCTGTTGGCTATCTGTATGTCTTTTCTTGGAAAAATGTCTATTCAGGTCCTTTGCCCATTTTTTAATTGGATTTCTTTTTTTTTGGTGTTGAGTGCATAAATTGTTAAAATGCCCATACTACCCAAAGCCACCTATAGATTCAAGGCAATCCCTATCAAAATACCAATAGCATTTTTCACAAACTAGAAAAAATAATACTAAAATTTGTACGCGTCACAAAAGACCCTGGATAGCCAAAGCACTCTTGAGAAAAAAGAAAACTTGGAAGAACCACAAAATCAAATTTTGAGACATACCACAAAGCTGTAGTAATCAAACAGAATGGAACTGGCACAAAAATAGACATGTAGATCAACAGAGAAGAACAGAGACACCAGAAATAAACCCATGATTATACGGTCAATTAATCCACAGAAATTCTAGAAGAGAACACAGGTGGTAATTTCTCTGGCGCTGATCACAATAACAGTTTTCTAGATATGTCTCCTGAGGCAAGGGACATAAAAGCAAAAACAAACTACTGGGACTACCTCGAAATAAAAATGTTTCAAGCAACAAAGGTAACCATCCACAAAACCATAAACACAACCTACTGAATAGGAGTATATATTTGCAAATGATTTATCTGGTAAGAGGTTAGTATCTAAAATATATAAAGAACTTCGATAACTCACATGGGCCCTTTAAAAGCACTTGAGTCAGCGAGATGCACTCAGGCAGGCCTGGAAGCAAGTCAGCATCGTTGTTGTGAACTGCCATGGGGCCACATGGTAAGGTCTTGAGAGTGGCCTCTAGGTGCTAAGATCAGTCCCCTGATGGACAGTCCACAAAGGGAACCTCAGTCCTACACCTGCAAGGAAATGCATCTGGAGAAGCTTGGAGGAGATCTTTCCCTAACTGAGTCTCTGGATGAGGACGCGGCCAACTGGTACCTGGAGCTGAATGGAGTCCTCCATTCCCTCCACGGAGACCCCAGTCCTGCTGTGTCACTTCCAATCTACACTATACTCAGACAGTGAGTCTGCTCGAAGTCTCCAGGTTTGTGACAACTCACAACCAACTCATTACACAGCGAAAGAAGAACATATCTACAATGTAACTGTGCTCTATGATTACATTTTTAAAAGGAAACATTATTCAAAGAACAAATTCTTCCTCTTGTCTTTTTCACCACCCACCTAGGCACGTATCTATAATATAAATACAAAGGGACAGTTTTGATCTTCCAAGGGACAAATGGAAGAAAAAGCAATGTATCTACTATTTTGACATTATCACGGAAGGTTGCATGCATGCGCATCTCTTTCACTCCGTCTCCTTTAGTTTGTTATCAACGCCCTACAGTGAAATAACCTTCCTATCTTGCCCACAGGCTTAGTTAAGAGTCTAGAAGAAACGGCAACTGAACTTTTAGCGTGGAGAAGCAGCAATCCCCCAGAGGTTTACAACTGTTAAGAGCTTTCTCTCTTACTACTGTGCTTGACTTTGTTTTCTTGGTCCTTCTCTATTGCTGGGGAAGGGGTTGATCCTTTCTGCCCTTCTGACCTGGACCAAGATCAAGAATTTCTTAGAAAATCTTTAGGCTTCTGCAAGAACAGTGAGCTTTATGTGTTGTTCAAACTAAATCCCACTTGGTCTGGACTGTTTAAACGAGGTACTGATATTAGTAACTGGATCTTCTAATGTGTTTCAAAAATAAATCACCTTTAGTCTCCCTGAAGTCTGAGCTAATAGAAGCCTAATGATCTCTTTCCTTCTTTTTATAGCCCAAGGCAAGTCTAGGTGGGCATCTCCACTGGTGTAGGGGGCGTGTGTGTATTTCCCACATAGATGACAGCACCGACCATTTATGCTAGACCCCACCGTGGGCATTTTAGGTGTATTGATTTAACTGCAGTAACATCTCTCTGAGAAGGGCATGAAAGTTCTAACCTTGGGCCTCTTGTATAATGCTGGAACTACAGAGTATTTCAATATCTTCCCCCCACGCTGCATGGCTACTAAGTGGAGGGGCTGGGAACCCAGAAATCCTGGCTCTCGGGCTATGTACTTAATGCCTTTTCTATTTTGAGATGAGAGGTATTAGTCCTCTCAGTCCCCAGGTCCACGGCTTGCAAAATGCAGCGTTCAGCAGAAGATAGAGAACCTTCCTGTCAAAGCATGTTTTCTCTGCCTGGAAAGGCAAAACGCACAGGCGGGAGACAAGGAAACATCTTTAAAAACGGTGATAAAGTTCAAACCTTTTTCTCTTCTTCACCATGGCTACTGGCAATAAAAATGAAGAATAAGAAAGCCACTTGAAAGCTGCTGCCTAGAGCCTTGACAATTCAATAAGGTGCCATAAACCAGACAGTACAATTTAAGAGTTTACAACAAGATAGAAGCTTTCAGTTCAAGTTATGGGATAAACAGGTCTTGAAAGGTGACTCCCTGGATCCATGTTCCTTTATCATGTGTTCTTGGGTCCAAAACACTGTGCTCGGCTTGAAATGGGAATGCATAATCCACTCCCCTCTATCCTGAGCTGTTTCTGACTGTCACTGATGTCAGTGTGTTCAACTATGTGTTTGTGTGTGGACATATTTAAAAACAAAACAATGCCATAAGATGCACAAAAGGGATTTCTTTTCCCAGAAGAGCAGGTTTTAGGGCTACTCAGTTTTCTTCCTATCATGTTCCAAATGAGCTCTGGAAATAGAAGGAGCACAACTGTCTCTCTCCAGCAATACTGTGTCTCTGAAGCTTGCCTAGCTCCAAGCTCTGTAAATTACATTATGCCTTAAATGAGGTAAAGGGAGGAGGTGCCTATATTTGCAGGAGACCTGTAGGACATACAAACAATTGGCCTTTAAATGTTCTAATTTGGCAGCAAATATGTGCCACGTTGGTTTTAAAAGGAACTGCTCAGTTCCGGCACCCTCCTCCCCCGTGGGATCACCCGATGTACTTCTAACCGCATTGCCTGTGTTCAGCCTCATGGCCCCTGCTCCCAGCTCCTTCCTACCACAAGTTCATCCCCTAAATCACCTCGTGCAGGGGCCCTGGATCCAGATTGAGCTCAGTGGTCTATCAACTTGAATTTTTTTTTAAAAAAATCTGTATTTTCACTGCTAATTGAATTTAGCATTTATTTCTGTCAAGAATGGAGACAACAAAGCTCAGTATTATTTGTTGTAGCAGTGACCTCTGTCACCAAACAAAATCAGAGACACCTTCCTATCTCATTGTAGCTGCAGTAAATATCCCCAAAGAGCACGCATGCTCACCACCACTCAAAATTATCATCGTTATTAGACTTGCTGCTAGATCTTATTATTTATTACCTTGAATAGTGAAGCACATCTATTGTTAGATGACAAACTTATTTTTTTTCTAGATTTGGATCACTGTATTTTAATGTAATTATGTACATTAAATGTACTTATAGACTTAATGGTCTCCTTGGAAATTCTAGGTGTCTTTTTTTTTTTTTCTTCAAATTCTGAGAAGGGATCTCTTGGCCTTCCCAGACTGCTAACAGGGAGTCCCTGGCACGCACACACGAGAATTAAGAACCTCCACTCTGGCTCTTTCTAAAATAAAGTTCTCATCATGTTATGTCCTTAAACTTCCTTATGGGGAGCAGGCCATCTTCCTAAGAGTGTGCAAACCCTCTGTGGTTCACAGAAAGCCTTGCCACCTGTGTGCGAAGCCTGGTACTCTGCAACTCATGTGTTCCAAATTGTTTCAAGCTCCCAGTTGCACTGAACCCTCACAGCTCGTGTTTGTCTCTGGGTGCAGGTCTTGCTGATAAAAAAAACATCTCTCGCTGACTGCTAGCAAACTCCTACTCATTCTGCAAGACCCAGCTCAAAGTTGCCTCCTTGAGATACTCTGACATAAGGACCCTTTACCCCTTCCACACTCGGGAGAATCCCATGTTCCTTTGCTCCGCTCTTGCACATGGCATCTGCGTTACAGCCCCTACCACAGGGCATCATGGCTGTGGACATACAGGTCTCTTTAAGGGTCTGGGTGTCTAGGAGTTTGTAGGTTCCAGTGGCACCCAGTACACCGCAGGCCTTTGATGTCCCTGAGCTAGAATACTGTCCACGAGAAGTATGTGAGAAAATAAACTCTGAGTTGGCCCCAAAGCTGGTTTCATGGCAAGGGTAGGATTCTCAGCTGAGGGGAAATGGGACTAATTTGTCTTGCTGATGGCATCTTTGTGAAGCAGAGCCGTTAAATTCCAACTATGAGTGCTGGGTTCCGCCAGCCCCTCTGGGTGGATTCATTTTTATCTTCAAAATGCTAAGGAAACTTCTCTGGTAAAAGAATCACAGTCAACAGATTAACTCTTTGTGATAGCTCCAAGTGGGGTTTCCTCCTGAAGAATTCCATTCCTCTTTATATACGTAATTTGTTCATCTGTTCATTCACTCAGCAAACATGTCCAAGGTTTATGACCTGCCAGGGACTGCTGGGGGGGACTCAGCAGTGCATGAGTCAAACCTTGCCCCTGTTCTCACGGAGCTTACAATGTAGGGCAGTGCTGTCCAGCAGAACTTTCTGTGATGATAGAAATGCATGTATGCATTGTCCAATATGGTAACCACTCGCTGTATGTGGAAACAGCCGTGTGTTGACAGCGGGCACCACACTGTCTGCAGTGCGGAGTAGAAATGAGTACGTGAACAAGCGTGTGAATAAATGCCTGACAACCAGAAACACAAGAACTCCCCCAGACACCGAGGACTGCCAGTGCTGAGAACTAACTCGGCCAATGGCGAGTCAACAGGCTGTCAGACAAAGTTCCTTTGCGGAGGTGACATTTGAGCCAAGAGCGGAGTATCAAGAAAAAATCGGTTCTGGGAAGAAACGGACAAAGAAAACTCTAGGCAGAGGGAACAATTACAAACTTGCAGGAGAGATGTGCTTAGACGGTTTGAAGGACACGGGGGTGGGGGGCAATGTGACTGAAGGAGGCCATAAGGTCAGAGGAGGGCTGGCGCCCCTTTGGATCTGAAAACCAGTATAAGGAGTTCAGATTTGTTTTCCAAGACCAAAGGGAAGTCATTGGAGGGGCTTCAATAAGGGGACAGCAGACCTTATCCACAGTTCATAAAGCTCATACTGATGCCTACGTGAAGAATGGATGGCAGAGGGGCGCCTCGTGGCTCAGTGGGTTAAAGCCTCTGCCTTCAGCTCAGGTCATGATCTCAGGGTCCTGGGATTGAGCCCTGCATCGAGCTTTCTGCTCAGCCAGGAGCCTGCTTCCCCCCTACTCTCTCTCTGCCTGCCTCTCTGCCTACTTGTGATCTCTGTCTGTCAAATAAATAAATAAATAAAAAGAACGATGGCAGAGCAGAAGCCAGGGGTCCAGTCAGAATAATTTACAGTGACCCAGGTGTGAGGGGATGGTGGTTCTGTATTAGGATCATGGTTACGTAGGTAGAGAGGAGTGAGTAGAATCAGTATATATTCTACAAGTGAAGGCAACAAAATTTTCTGGACTGATGGAGAGGGGCGGACCGAGAACAGCTCTTATATTTGGGGCTTCAGCAATGGCGTGGATCACGCTACTGATGGGATATGACTGGAGAAGGAGCTGATGCAGGGGGGGCAAGAAATGGAGAGTTCAGTTTTGAATATGCCAAGGGTAGTACCTGTTAGATATCCAAGTGGAAATGTGATGTCTGGAGCTCTGAGGAAATGTCAAGACTGGGAATGCAGCTCTGGGACTTAACCATTAGAGATGGTTTTTGAAGCTGAGGGGCTAGAGGAGATGGCCTCTGGGACGGGTGCAGGCAGAAAAGAGAAAGCACTGCAGGAGGACCGAGCATGAGCACCGCCTACGGAGGGTGGTTTTTCCCTTCAGGTGACGGTCACTCTCCTAGTGGGGCAGAAATGAGCTCCAAGAGCCCAGCCGTCAGTGACCCAAACTGCACAACATGGAGTTATAGTTTGATTTTTGCTCTGAGCAAATACATACAGTCAGGGAGAGAAAGAACCAACCATTACCAGCTGCTAACTATGGCCACCCACAAGCCCTGGAAGATTAGTAAGAGCATCATTTTTTTTACAGAGAATGTAATGAGAACAAATATGCAGTCATGGAGACCCGAGTTAACCTTATAGGTTAACCCTTAAAAGGTTTCCCTGCATAACCTTAGACAAGGTATTTAATATCTCCCAAACTTCGTCAAGAAAATAAAGTTGCAGAGGGACTTATATAAAATAATGCATAAAATCCCAATGCCTAATACATAATAAATGACCAAAACGAGTTAGCTATGCACACAAAATACCCTGACCAGTGTTAGTGATTCCGGTTGCCATGCACTACCCCTAAGAAATTTATGCAGGTTATGCAACTCCAAAGCTGGTGATCTTCCTTCCCATGGTTCCATGACTATGATTGAGAACTACCTGACATTGGCTTTACCCCTTCTTTGTCTCGTTGAGTTCACTAATGTTCCCTAAAAATCGTTTTTTAATTTAACTCATTTTTAAAAAATTGGACAATGCTCCTTACTGAAACTGGTTTTGCCTTCTGCTCTGAGAGAGGCCAAGTATTTAGTTGGATATGTCTCTCTCAGATAGAAGTCTGGGCAAATTCTTTCCCCCCACTGTTTCCCCATCTCCTCCTCCCAACCCAGCTCCCTTCTCAGAGGAACTTCCCCGGCTTGCACTGCATCCAGAGCCTGCCAGGGAAGCCTAGAGCCTGCTCTTTTCTCAACCTGCAGTTAGACATGTGGATCAGCTCCGCTCTTGCTGACTCTGCTTTCCCTGTGCATTCTGTTTAATAAACCCCCAGCCGCTCTGGATGTAAGAAACAAAGAGATGGCAGACGGTTTATTTATCCCTGCTGGTCAGTTAGAAACCGCATTCAGCCGGTGTGGTCAGCTCCTCAACTCCCTTCCCTGCTTTCTGCAAAGCGTGTTTCTCCGCCCGTGATTCGCTGGATCCATGCAGACACTCCGAATGAACCAGCCCCGCCAGAGGCGCGTCCAGGGGGCTTGGCAGGCCTCCGCGTGTAGGCCTCCACTGTACCTGCTCCTTCTTCTGTGTGTCCGCGTGTATGTGCATCTCATCAGCATATCCCTGCCTTATGCTCGGCCCACAAGTCTTTATGGTGCAACACATAGATGCTGACCCTTTCTTAAACAGTCAGCATTTTCTCAGGGTAGAGGATCTAATAGACTTACTTTGAACTCCCTTATCAGGGGTTAGGATTAATTCAAAAACGCATTTGAAATCAGCAGTTCAAGCAATTTTTCTCTACATCGAGGCAGATGAGAAGTAGAGATGGATCACCTGCTTATTAACCCCTGCCTTTCCTAAAGTGCACCTGTTAGAAGATCACTTTTTTTTTTTAATTCCCAACAATGTACTCTCCAAACCCAATACACTGGGTCCATTTGTCTTTATCCCTCCCTTTCCCTTTGGCATTTGTCATCCTGGCACATCAAGTCCTTGTATCAATTAGGAAAGACATCTGGCGGGACTTTTTGAGACTTTTCCTCCATTAGGCTATGGCAGAATGTACTGGAGAAAGGGAGCTGTTGCTTGCCCAGCCATTGGAGATACCAAAGCAGGACCCATTTGTTTTAATTAGCTATGTCAGAGGTTCCTAGCATCTTTCCAGATGTGCGGGCAAGGTGGCGAATAAACTCAGCATTCCACACTCTTAAAAATCAATTGCTCAAAATAAATCCCTGCAAAACCCAGCCACTGTCTGCCCCCATACCTCCCTGCTCACACTTGGGCTTAGGTTTCTGGGCTTATTTACTCAACTGTCCTGCCATGGTGTCTCAACTTGCGTTTCTAATTGCCACCGCTTCAGACAATTTCAGGAAGAAACTTCTGTCTTGTTGCTTTTTCCTAATTCTCTGGGTCCATTAGCTCTGTGTGTCTCTTGACTGTAATGCAGAATGCATTTTTTTGAAACTGGCTGGCTCTTGTTTACCCCAGGGGACTCAGAACGGCTTAAAAGGGCAACTAATGTCTCATTCGCTTTTATAATCACAAAACCTGCTGTCACATACACTGACGGCATTACATCGCTCAGTTAACAAAAGGTCTTTCTTGATCATTTCAGATATGCGACCAATGATATCTTCATCTCAAAAAAACTGATCACATATCTGTAGAGACAAAATTCTGCCTATCATTTTAAGGAATTAAGGACTTGTATCTAGAGCCGTGAACTCACCTTGCTCGGTCTATCTAGAGTGTGAAGTCCTAGGTGGTGAAATACTTGGACTCAAAATATTTGGAGTTCATGGGGAATCTGGTTAAAAAAAAAGGGAGGTGGGCTCTCTCCTTGTTTCCTATTCTATAATGACACCAAAGGACTCGGGCTACCTAGGTCAACTCCAGACAAATTCTGATGATCAAGCCAAGTGAACAAGATACCCAGGAACATTTGTTATGTTGGCTTCTGAAGACATGATGAACAAACTAGAATGGTCAGTATAGGGTCCCACCTTCCAGTTGCATCCCAGGCCATGGCAATGGAATGGTATCTGATGCTAACGGTGACTCACTGGCCAAGTCACAGGATTAAATCACACTAATTCTGCACCTTGAGTTCAGCTCCCCAGGGCATTTCTAATGTACTGAATACTATCTGGTTTAACAGTCTGTTTGGAATTTCACTTTCCCTTTCCCTTTAACAGTGGCTTTAAGCTTTCTTTCATTGGGTTTGTTGACTCTCTGATGAGGTTTCTTCCGAAGTTTTAACACTGATCATCTTGAGTGTTAAAGCAGCTAAAATGTGAATTAAATTTGTTCTGGTGCTCTTTGACACCAGATGTGGAAACTACTCTTTTGGGTCTCGGGCGTTGAGGGTAGGGCTTGCCATTCTTTTCACAAATGAGAGCAACCTTCTAATCAGTCATGGATATCCCTTTGCTAGGGGTTTATGAGTCCTGTTCATTTTGTTTCCCTCCCATGGGTAGTACTGGGGCTTCTTCTGCCCTAATTCTCTTTAATGCTCTATGAGTATGGTTTGTCGTTTTTATCTAAGAAGGACTAGATGGACAACATACTTTCTAACAACAGACCTCAAAACTGCTTCATAACTTTAGGAATGTATTGTCCGTTCTTTCCTTCTCCTCCCTGTCTGTCATTTTTTTTTTTAAATACTCATTCATCTTAATACTTTTCTTCGTTTTTCTTCGGCCTTTTCAGAACTGGAGTTTCCCACATTCTTTCCCAGACTACCATTTCCAGTATTTTGGGACTCTAGTAAGTCAGGGTAGAGGACTTGCCCACAGCTTTCACTTTCCTCTTGAAAGGATAAAATGCCTTCTTCCCCAGGGCTCGTCACTGTTTTCTCGGTCCAGATGATGTTCATATCACAAGCACACTGTAGGTATTGGACAGCTTTCCATGTTCAGGGTTCCTGGGTATCGATGTTAATTATAACGCACTGTGGATTTCTGCTAGAAATTTCACTTTTTAATTTTTTAAAAATTTTTTGCGTTTCTTGGATGAACTTGCATGACCTGCCTGATCCGCTTCTGTGTCTACTTCTTGAAAGTGGTAGTAATTTACAAAATCTCCACACTTTAATACCCACTAAACAACACCCAACAGGATCTCTCAAGCCTCCCAGCAGAATATCCCACATCCCACAGCACACAGCCCACGCGGTGACAAGAAATACCTTGTCCATATGCCTTCGAGCCTGTTCCTATTGTTCTGGAGGTATGGCTGTTGCTGAAAAATGCTATTTTAAATTTTTTCTCTATTTATATACTCCATACACAGTGTTTCTGTTGTATTTCTCTATGTCAGGCTTTTTCTTATCCTGATATAACCTCTGTCATGGAATTTTATTTATATCGCTATCACTATTTTTAACTTGTTTTCTAGTACAGTATCCTTTCCCTCTTTCCCCTTCTGTTTACATTGTTGCTAGGAGAAGGATACATTATTTACTCTGAGAACTGGGAGGAAAATGCTGTGAAATGCACAATTTCACAAGCGTGGTTTTCAAGGCCCAGAACTGCACTTCCACCTGTTCTAAAATAAGGGTCTTTGCATCCTGTTAAAATGTAGCTTTCTACCTTCTCATCCCGTCACGCCACACAGTGCACGCCCCTCGTTCATACTTTTCATCATTTTCTGGTTGCGTTCTCGGGATAGAAGAGACACTGCAGTAGAGGGTAGTCGCGTTTAAAAGACAGGGGTCCAGCGGAGCTGCCTACTGCCACCTTCCTGACAGCCATTGCCTCCTTTAAGCTCCCTGGTTGCTTCCAATTTCACCTCAAATGGTTCTCCATTTTTCTTCCATTCTGGTTGCCTTTTGGGCATGCTGGAATGAAAGTACGCGGCAAAGATGAGTCAGAGTATCTGGCCCGGCTCCCACACGGCCTCGCTAGGAAGAACGATGAAGGCACTGACCTAGTAATGTGCTGCCCATCACACCTGAAGGAGACCGCTTCTCCGCTTTCAGCTGATTTGACTTTCCCAGCGGCATGAACGGGGCAACCTTTAGAGACCCACACCTTCTTGTTGGGACTCATTCAGGCAATACTAGCTCATGCCAGAATTCAGCATCATACCTACAACTGACCAGGACCGGGCACGGTAGTTCCTTCATGTGACCGTGACCACAAACACCAAGCAGAAGGGATGATCCCACCGGGATGAATCCAGAAGAGGGAAATAGAGGCACCTTTACTTCCCTTCAAAGGCAGAAGGTAAAGAATTCAGGAGGTGACATCAGGGGAAGTGAAGGGCTGAAAACTCCAGTTTAATTATTCCTCCATAAGCATGTTTCTTGAGAACGCTTGGCTACCACACGTAGTATTATGAACCTGGCATACTTTGATGGCCCATTATTTTTGGCAAGGTGGCATTTTAAGTTTTTGTTTCTTAATCGCAGAATGGACAAGCATAGTGTTTCACTCCTGTTGATGCTGGATTATTTTTATTCTCTAGCACCTCTCAATGTCACACCAGAAAAAGGTACATTTTCTGGGCAGTCCTCCTACAGACGGTCTAAAATATCCACGGGGGTAGCATTCCTACTGCTTTCAGGAGCATCTGAAACCATCCACTGTGATATTTGGCAGGACGCACTTGGGGCAACATGTGTTCTTTCTCTCCGTATTCAGCGCTCAGGCCGTTTTTAAAGTTAAAGCCCTGTGCAGGGCGAGGGGCCGGGCCAAGCGTCTAGTTTCATATATTGCAACAGCCTGGTGGTTTTCTGATCTCACCTATCCTGAGAAAGCTGTCAGGGATGGCCCCTGCAGAGACAGCTGACCTAAATTATGAGTTTTTTCAGGGAAGGGAAACCCCTTTAGGACAAACAGGAAGCCATCTTTCAGCATAATGTATTCCCATTGGGAGCAAGTAAACAGTTTACTGTTCAGTTCAAAGCAGTGAATTCAAGACACATAAGTTAGTTTTGGCTCAATGTGACCCTAAAATCAAGTCAAATGGAATGAGTTTACAATTCAGAGCCTTAAGATTCTATTTGGCTGAACACGGGGGTTGAAGTGTTGATTTCCATCTCATCTTAGTTATTATCTTTTCTTTGGCCACTTCCAAAATACTGCTAAATTCTGGAAATAAAATAAAGAAAGTGCTAAACTGGTTTTCAGATCTATGAGCCGCCTCTCTTGGTGCAAAAATAATCCCCTGAGGTGTACTGGTAGGTGAAAAATAAATTTTAAGTGTATACGTACAACTGAAGGAAATTCTTCTCTATCTAGTCAAGATCTTGAGAAATTCAGATTTGGCTTCATAATTTATTTGACCGTGCTCTGCCAATTAACAGTGAAACTTACCTGGTTTTATTACCTTGAGAGCTAGTTAAACACAGTTTGCTGATTAAGTAGCCTCATCGTCTATCATCATACAGGAAAGGGATCTTGCCCTTTACTTCATTAACCAGGACCCCTCATCTAGTTTAGAAGCTGACAATAAAATGTGCATCTGTCATTTAGTTCATTGGGTGACACACCCTGAAACATCAACTGGGCTCTTTTTCCCATTTTTCTTACTAGCATGAAGAGATGACAATCTTCACAGAACCAGGATAAATTGCAGTCATCCTGTCCTACCATCTTGTTGTAGAAGAAACTGATACTTGTCTGGTAAGTTTTGTTTCTAATCAACTTAATGCCAGCTAGATAACAAAACATCTTTTCTTCTTAGAAGGGTCTCGACGAATTTCATGCCAGATACAAAGTTGAGAGTTTAGCAGCCAGATTTCCTCTGTTCTACTGAATTGCCTTCCATTCTGATCAAAGACTGGTGCCGAATATATGGGGGCAGTGTCTAGTGGATGGGTTATTGAGTAAATTCTGATTAGGGCTTTGGAACCCAGCCCAGGCTGTGCTAGGCGGTGTGGTCTGACAATGCCCATGTGTCCCCAGATGTCAGCCCTAGGAAGAGTTCTAAGTCTATATAGTCACTGTGCCTTCTGATTCGGTTTATAAACCCGAGGATAACAAACACAGAGACAGAGAAAAAGGCATCATTCTCCCTCAGGTTTCTCTATTTTTATTTTATTAAGGTCATGCTAAGCTTCCCTGTATCTCAACAAACCTGAGATTTCTGGGATCTCATACTTGTAGTATCAGAAGTTTCAATATTCCTACTGACCCAAATGCATTCCAAATAGGCATGCTGAGTTACTTCTAAATGTCTTCGTAGCACACAATGTCCATTAAGGTGCCTGTGTGGTTGGTGGGGGCTGAGGGAGGTGTGGGGGGGGGTGTTGGGCGAGGCACAATAGAGGCATTGTAAAAAATAAAACCAAAATTCTCCTTTCTTCTTTTCTCCTGGAAAAACATCAAGTCCCTAACCCTGAAAGATTAGTCTTTTTGATGTTGAACCAAAGCAAAAAAAAAAAAAAAAAAGGCATTCTGAATGGAAGGGGGAAGGTACTGTTGATTTTCCTGTGTCCAGGCAGCTATTGTGATTTCTAACCCAAGGGGGAGGATGAGACACATAGTATCTACGGTGTGGTGTCAGCAATTTGAAACTTACTCACGTCTCTTTTCCCCTGGCTGCTCAGTTGGCAGGGGCATCTGTGAAAGAGGTGGGAGCTGCCCAGGAGGGCTGTGCAGAACCATAAGGAACAAAGGAAATACCTTCGGGAAGCCTCAGGGGATACAGACCAGGTATCCGGTCTTGGGTGCCCCCTTGTGGTTGCCATGCCAATACAGAGGGCAGAACCGAGCAGTGGGGGGAGGGGGAAGTGAAAAAAAAATGCAATCTTTTTTCTCACTCTTCCTTTTTCCTTTTCTGTGTTCTAGCCACACTGGCTTTCTTCTCTTAGTTCCCGAATGTGTCCTACTTCTTTCTTGCTTTTGTTCTTCACACAAGCTGTCCCCTGTGCTTACAACACCATCTCATCCACCCATTTGCCTATTTTTTTTTTTTTTTAAGATTTTAGAGACAGAAAGAGAGAACATGAGCAGGGAGGGGCAGAGGGAGAGGAGAGACAAAATCTGAAGCCGACTCCTCACTTGAGTGTGAACCCCAGTGCGGGGCTTGATCCCACAACCACAAGATCATGACCTGAGCCGAGATCAGGAATCGGACGCTTAACCGACTGAGCCACCCCGGTGTCCTTCCTAGTTAATTCTCTCCCATCCTTCAGAGTTCATTTCAACATCATTTCATCAAGGAAGCGTTCCCTGACTCCACGGACTAAGTAATTTCATGCGCTGCACACTATAAGCAATCATCGGTTGCTAAAAATACTTCTCGAGATTGAAATTGGAGCCAGTGGTTTTAGCTTTTGAACTTTAAAGAGGAATGTCAGTGTCTGAGAAACTAATACAAGAGACTGTATTTCTTTTTAATGAGAGCTCTCAGGGGAAATGAAACACCAACGTTTTAGACACACAACATAATTATCCTATATTCATGTTTTCACTAAAACTGCATGCAGTATGTTCATCATTTTTCTCCTTTTCTCCTTCCACTATACATGTCTGTTCTTTAGGAACCTCTACCACAGGTGGTAGAGCTGTTGTCCCCTACCACACCTCAACTAGAACAGGCATCAGGGAATGTTTATTTGGTCAGGATGACAATTTTTCACCTTTAAACATTATTAAAATTTAGGTGTAAATGTCAGTGAAGTACAAAGTAAATAAAAGGCCTAGGTCTACTTTATCTTTTATTCTGGACATCTCTTGTATCTCTCACATTTTTATTTGAATAATTTCAAATCTGCTTTTGAGCTGGATAGTACTATAAGCACCTACTACCTTTATCTATCTACACCTATCCTTTAGAACTCTTCGATTACAAGTTGCAGAGATCATGGCTCCTCTTCCCGAAACACTTGAGCACGGACCCTGTTTACCATGAATGGGCAAATCCTCCCATGCGGACACAATTCCCATATCACGACTAAGAATTTCACATTGAAGAGTATGATTTAATATACAGTCCATATTTGAGTCTTCCAAAAATGCCTTTAATAACTGTTGTTGGATCCAGGACTCCATCGGAGATTAATTACCGCATTTGGTTCCAAGTTCGCCAGTGTCTTTGATCTAGAACAGGTCCAGGGCCTTGTATATTTCTCTTTTTCTGGTCATTCATTATACTGACATTTTTAAAGAGTCCTGTAGTCTGGTATCTTGTGCGATTTTCCACAATTTGCTTTGTGTGACTGTAGCTTCAAAGCTAAATTCAGAGTAAAATTTGAATCCTCTCAGTCTTGCTTTTTTTTTTCCCCCCACTTGACATTTTTTCCTGGAAATCACTGTATCACAGTTCAGGACATTCTCCTCATTCTGTGTCTTTCCGTATAGAGTACTTTGCTGTGCAAAGGTCACTCAAACATTCTTCTGTGGGGGGGACATTTGTGCTGTTTCCAGTATCTCATTACAACCAACAGTGGTGCAATCAAGAAATTTTGTTAAACAAATATATGTTTGTTTAAATTTATTCAGGCGAAATTCCAGGGTAAATTACTAGAATTGAAATTGCTGGTCAAAGAGAAATGAATGCTTATGTTTTGTAGATTGTAATAAACTCCCCTCCACAGGCGTGGTTCTACCTGGCACTCCTACTGACAACATAGGGTCCTTCTCTATAGATGCGCTAATAGAGCGTGTTGCCAAACTTTTGAATTGTTATCGATCTGATGGATGAGAACTAGATCTCACTACAGTTTGGTTTACATTATTCTTTTAGATAAACTTTGGTATCTTTTTATTTTAAAGACTATTTGCATTCTATTTTCTGCCAACTGTGTCTTTTTCCCATTTATTGTCAGGTTTTTGCTATTTCTTTTCCTATCATTTTTAAGAAGTTTTTTTATATGTTAGGAGGATTAGCCCTTTGTGTTATATTTTCAGGTATCTTCTCCAAATTTTTTCTTTGATTTCAAATCTCATGATTTTTTATGTAAGATTTTTTTTTACTTCACCATAATAAAATTTATAAGCTCTTTACCTAATTGCATCTTGCTTGAGTCATAACAAAAAGGCTTTTCATCCAGGGATCATATAAGAATTCGTCCATGTTTTCTTCTAGTAGTTCCGTGGTTTCATTTTTTTACACTTAACCTCTGCACATTTCAAGTTTACTCAGCTACATGGTGTGAGGTATGGATTTGATTTTTTGTTTTCTCAACACTATTTATTTAAAAGACTATCTTTACCCCCAGTGATTAGAGATAATACTTTTTCATATACTTTATTTTCATATGTGTGTTTGTTTCTTGATTTTCCATTCCAGTCTTTGGTTTGTGTACCTATTCATATGACACACTCTTTTAGATACAGAAGTTTATAGTTTGCTTTAATATCTGGTAGGACCAGTCCTTCCATTACTGCTGGTCTTTTTCAGCATTTTCTTAGTAATTACACATGTTAATTTTTCTATAAGAACTTAGCACTAATTTATGTATTGCCAGGAAGAACAAAACGTATTGTTTTGGAAAGTATTGCTTTGTTATGTTAACTTGTTCACTTTGTCTTTTCTGTGCTTTCAAGTTTTCCTCATTATTTTGGTAAATTTTTTTAAAAGATTTTATTTACTTATTTGACAGAGATCACAAGTAGGTAGAGAGGCAGGCTGAGGGGGGTGGAGTAGGCTTCCCACTGAGCAGAGAGCCCGATGTGGGACTCGATCCCAGGACCCTGAGATCATGACCTGAGCCAAAGGCAGAGGTGTAATCCACTGAGCCACTCAGGTGCCCCTGTTTTGGCAAATTTCTTGAAGTGACTTCCATTAGTCTTTCTAATAGCTTTTAGTCTTTCTAATAGCTTTTGTTTATATGAGTGAACCATTAGTCTTTCTAATAGCTTTTGTTTATATGAGTGAACGCTAATGGTAATCATGTTTGTTTTATATCTGATATCTTACTGGATTCTTTTATGATTTATCTTGGTTTCATTATGGAGACTCAAAGACTTTTTTAGAAATCCTATTAATAAATACAGATAATTTTTATTTCTTTCTCAATTCCTGTGACTGTATATTTACTCTTACTTGATCTCATTGGCTAATGCATCCAATGCAGTGTTTAACAGTAGTAAGGTACTGGCCTTCATCCCCTTGTTCCTGATCTTAATGTGAATACCTCGTGTTTCCTTAGTGGTGCTGGGTTTGGCATACATACACACACATACATGTACGTGCAGGTAGTATGTGTATATACATATGTACTTATACATGCATACATGCATGGGTCTGCATATGAGAAGGGGGAGAGAAATGAGAAAAAGGAGTCATACCGAGGAAGGATCCATTAATTTCTATTTTGTTGATTTCTCTTTTAACTCAGGAATGGGTGGAAATTTTTAATAAATGCCTTTTGAATGGAGGTAATTGTATGATTTTTCTCCTTAGATCTATGGCTACGGTAAAATTTTATTAGTGGGTTTCCTGTTACTGAACCATCTTTGAATTTCCAGAATAAAACTTCCTTGTAAAAAAAATTTTTTAGGTGCTATTGGGTTTTATTTATGATATTTGCATTTATATTCACATGTGAGACTAAACTATTGCTTACCTTGTTGTATTGTCTTTGTAATATTTAGAAACCGATACTATACTTGTTTCATAAGAATACTTGAGACACATTTGTTTTTTTTATTTCTGTGCTTTGAAACAATGTAGGTACATTTGGGATGATCAAGCCTTTGAAGGTTTAGTAGAATTTGCTTCAGAAAACAGCTAAAGGAGCATTTTTTGGTGAGGTGGTACTTTGGTAACTATTTCTATTCTATTTAAATTGGTCTAAGTTTTTTTTTTTTTTTTAATCTCTCAAGGTCAGTTTTGGCAAATTGTATTATTTTAGGCAATTATCCATTTCAGCTAGACCTGTAATCTATTTGCATAGAGTAGTGCAAAATATCTCAAACAGTTTTAAAACTTTCTCGATTTCAAGGTGTTTACCCATTGCCATTATTTTTTTTTTAAAGATTTTATTTATTTATTTGACAGAGAGAAATCACAAGTAGATGGAGAGGCAGGCAGAGAGAGAGAGAGGGAAGCAGGCTCCCTGCTAAGCAGAGAGCCCGATGCGGGACTCGATCCCAGGACCCTGAGATCATGACCTGAGCCGAAGGCAGCGGCTTAACCCACTGAGCCACCCAGGCGCCCCTACCCATTGCCATTATTAAAGAGTGTCCCCATTATCATGCACTTTGAATTTTATCTCACATTTTTTCTGCATTCTCAATCAATAAAACCAAAGCTTTCCTTGTGAACACAGGCTAAGCAAAAAGAAAGCCAATGAACCAGAATTGTGTTGTTTAATTCACTAAAGACTTCTGTCATACTTTTGCTCTGAATGAAATATTCATCTGTCACATTGAGGAGCAGGTTTTGGGTAGATCCCTAGATAGAGTGTCCTGTGGCCTCATAAAAATAAATGAAAAGAGAGGTAAGGATATTCTGAAGATGTTACCAACCATACGTAGACTGCAGATCTTCCTAGCATCCCTTTTTAAAATTGTGGTAAAACATACATAACCTAAAGTTTACCTTTCTAACCATTTTGCAGCCTACACTTCCATGGCGTTAAGTGCATCCACACTGTTCTATAACTATGGCCAACATCCATCTCGAGAACTTTCTCATGCTGTACTCACTGAATAGTACGACTCCATTCCCCTCTCTCTAGCCCCAGCCCCTGGGAATCACAATTCTACTGTTTTTCTCTATGAATTTAACAACTATAAGTACTTCATCTACATAGAATCATAGAGTATTTGAGCTTCTGTGCTGGCTCATTTCACGCAGTACCATGTCTTCAGGGTTCATCCTCTTGGGAGCTCATGGCAGGATGTCACCCATTTTTAAGGCTGACTAATATTCCATTGTGTGCATATACCACATCTTATTGATCCATTCATCCATCCATGCAGACCTGGGTTGCTTCCACCTTTTGCTATTATGAATAATCCTGCTAATAGCAGCACAAATACCTGTTTAAAGTCACATTTTCAGTTCTTCTGAGTATATATGCAGAGTGTATGAGGAGTTGGCAAATCATACGGCAATTCAATTTTTAATCTTCTGAGGCACCACCGCACTGCTGTTCAGAGAAGCTGTATCATTTTATAGTCCCATCCACAGTGGAGAGGGTGCCAGTTTCTCTATGTCTCACCAACGCTCTGTTATCTTTTGGATTTTTGTGTTGTTTTGCTTTTTAATAATGGCCATCCTGGTGGGTATGAAAGGGTATCTCATCGTGAAACATACTTTTTGTGCTTCTGTTGCTGTATTTCAGTATTATATTATTGTTATTTTCCATTATGGTGTAAGCACAAGATTCAGATGCAATCAGTTGAGCAGACTGGGGCCACTATGTGCCAGATACTGTGTGAGATATCCTTACAAAGATTTTCACATTCAGGGCATACAGAAAATCCTGCTAGTTTACTTCTTGTGTAAATAAATCAAACAAACTTCCAAAGAATGCTAGAGGAGACCTGAATAAAGGAGCCTTGACAGATCTCTGCTCTACTAGGTTTTCTAATCTTCTTAAATAAATTACTTAACCTTCTAAATAAGAAAGGAGAGGAAAAGGAAGATAAAGAAATATGGGACAAGCAGAAAACAAACAGTATGATGGCACATTTAAACCATAAGATGCATATAAGCATGTAAAATATAAACAGACAGGGTGCCTGGGTGGCTCAGTGGGTTAAGCCGCTGCCTTCGGCTCAGGTCATGATCTCAGGGTCCTGGGATCGAGTCCCGCACCGGGCTCTCTGCTCAGCAGGGAGCCTGCTTCCCTCTCTCTCTCTCTGCTTGCCTCTCCATCTACTTGTGATTTCTCTCTGTCAAATAAATAAATAAAATCTTTAAAAAATATATATAAACAGACAAAAATATAAGCGCTAATTTAAAGGGCACTCTGGATCAGAAAAAAAAACAAACAAGCAAGCAAATAACAAACCAGCAAAAAATTCCCCAAAGAACCAAGAAACAACCATATGCTGATTATAAAAAACATATCATAAATACACAAATGTAAGAGGTTTCAAACAGAAAGGTGGAAAACATATATGTATACAGATGAAGCAAAGAAGACTATGCTAATATCAGATATATTAATATATATTGCTTTAATTAGAGCAAAAAGCATTATTAGAAGTAAAGGTTATTTCAAAATAACAAAAGATCAGTTCACATAGAATTAATGTTCATTTCTTAATTATATAGCCTTAATTTATAAAGCAAATATTGATAGATACTAGTGAAAAAATACAACATATCTTTCTCCTAATAGAATAAATGGGAAAATATCATCAAGGATATAGAAAACAACTAACATACTTGAAGGTTGGAGAACTCTACATCCAACAACTATTAAACATACATTCTTTCTAAATGATAAAAAGAATGTCTGACAAAATTGTTCATATTCTGGGCTATAAAACAAGCTTTAAAAGTTGTAAAAAAATGAAATCAAATAAAAAGTTTCTGCCCAGTGAAGGAAACCACCAACAAAACAAAAAGGTAACCTACTGAATGGAGAAGATATTGCAAATGATGTATCTGACAACAAGTTATTATCCAAAATATATACAGAACTTACACAATTCAGCACCAAAAAAACCCAATCTGGTTTAAAAATGGGCAGAGGACCTGAATAGATCTTTTCCAAAGAAGACATACAGATGTGAACAGACACATGAAAAGATGCTCGACATCACTAATAATCAGGGAAATGCAAATCAAAACCACAATGAGATGCCACCTTATAACTGTCAGACAGCTAGAATGAAAAAGCTGAGAATAACAAGTATTGGCAGAGATATGAAGAAAAAGAAACTTGTGGGGAGCCTATTTCTCCCTCTCCTCCTGGCTCATGTTCTCTGTCACATTCTATGTCTTTTGCTCTCTCAAATAAATAAATAAAATCTTACGAAGAGAGAGAGAGAAACTCTGTGTATGCTTGTTAGGAATGAAATTGGTACACACAGTAAGGAAAACAGTGCCGAGTTTCTTCAAAAAATTAACAATAGAATAACCATAGGATCCAGTGATTCCACTACTGGCTATTAACCAAAGAAAACAAAAACACTAATTCACTAATGTGTACCCCTATCTGTACTGAAGCATTATTTACCATAGCCAAGATACAAAAGCAACCCAAGTGTCCATCAACAGATGAATGCATAAAGATGTGGTGTCTGTGTGTACACATACACACACACACACACACACACACACACACGCACGCAGCAGAAAAGAATGAGATCTTGCCAGCTACAACAATATGGATGGACCTGGCTGGTATTACATCAAGTGAAAGACAAATACACATGATTTCATTTATATGTGGGATCTAAAATCAAATGAATGGTGGACACCTGGGTGGCTCAGTCGGTAAAGCATCTGCCTTCAGCTCAGGTCATGACCCAGAGTCCTGAGATCAAGCCCCACATCAGGCTCCTTGCTCAGCACAGAGTCTGCTCCTCCCTCTCCCTCTGCCTGCTGTTCCCCCTGCTCGTGCTCTCTCACTCTCTGTCAAATAAAGAAATAAAATCTTTAAAAATTTTAAATTAAATTTAAAATATTAAATTTTAAAAATAATCTAAAAATTAAGAATAAACAAAAAGAAGAGACAGACCCATAAATACAGAGGATGAACTGATGGTTGCCAGTGGGGAAGGGGAGAGGATAGGGATAGGCAAAATGGGTAAAGCTGAGTGGGAGATACAGGTTTGCAGTGATGGAATAAATAAGTCATGGGGATAAAAGATACTGCAGAGAGAGTATAGTCAGTAGTATTATAATACTGTCGTGTGGTGAAAGACGGTAGCTACTACACTTGTGGTATAACATAACGTGTCAACTTGTCCAATCACTGTGATGTACACCGGAAACGAAGGTAACATTTTGTGTCAATAATACTTCAATTTTTGAAAAAATTAAAAATAAATAAGAAAGAAAGAGGGTGCCTGGGTGGCTCAGTTAGTTGATCCTGACCCAAAGGCAGTTGCTTAAGTCCTGCATTGGGCTCTCTGCTCAGGGGGATTCTGCTTTTCTCTCTCAGACCCTCCCTCCTCTTGTGCCATCTCTCTCTCATTCTCTCTCATATAAATAAAATCCTTAAATAAGTGAATAAGTAAGTAAAAGGGGGGGAATAAACTCATGCAGATTGTTTTTCTGATCAAATGGAATTACAAGAGGCTTCAATAATGAAAAGATAAGTGGATAATTTTCAATGTTTAAAAGCTAAACAATACACATCTGAAGAACTCACGAGTCAAATATAAAATCAAAATTAAATTGTAAAATATTTGAGGATGAATTACAATGAAATAATAATATAATGTGAAGGATATATTTAAAGCTTAGAGAAAAATTTTATAGCCTTAGTTGAATATATTAGAAAAGATAAAAAGCTTCAAAATTGATCCAAACTTCTACCTCAAGAAGCTGAAAAAAGAACAAATGAAAGCAAGTAAAATAAAGAAGATAATAAAGATAACAACAGAGATTAGTGAAATAAGAAACAAACATAAAGTAAAATAAAGAAACCAAAAGGTGATTTTTTAACATACTCAAATACTTCAATAAAAATTTATTACGAAATGATTGACAATAGCAATGTAAGGAATCAAGAAATAGATCATTCAAGTGTGAAGTAATATGAAATGTGACATAATTTCGAGTAATTGGTGGAGGTGGTCTATTTCAACTTGGCATTAAGAACATATGTGTTGGAATGGCCCAAGCGTTGTTACTGGCATAGTATAGAAATTCATAACTAAATATTCATAGTTTAAAAAAGCTGAAAATGTTGAGTGATTTTCAACTGTTCAAGTCCAACTGCAGACAATTATCATTTTAAAAAAGATGGCAAAAGTTGAAAATTCTGACAATGTTTAAGAAAAAGAATGCGAGGCAAAAGGTCTGGAGGAACAATAACGTCATCTTACAAAGTTGGGAGTTAAGAGATGAAGGTTCGAGTCTGTCTTTTGAAGGTGCACAGGCAGCTGGTGAACCAACTAGACACAGGGGTGTAACCACCAGAGAAGGAAGAGGAGGAGGGAGTGGAGGCTGATTTCAGGGAGCCCAGACCTATATGTCATAGCAGAAAAATGCTTAATATCAAAATGTGATCAATCAAGAGGTAGCCATACAAGCATATTATTTAGAGATAGAGTCAACATCCAAAAATAACCTAAAAAGAATTAGTCTACAGTTGTTGCCTTCTAGAGGTTGGCACAGGATGGGGATAGAGCAGGGGTTGCTGCTTTTCACTGTAAAATAACAGTACAGATAGGAAACTGTTAAAGCAAACTTGCAAAAGATAAAGTGAAAGGAATCACTTTACCCCAAATCAAGTCTTACTGGATAGCTACATTAACCGAAACAGGGTGGTATTTGCAGAGGACCGTGCATATAGTTAATGAAACTGAATAGAGAATCCACAAACAGTCCACACAAATATGTCCAACTAGCTTTTGGAAAGGGTGTGAAAGCAATTCATCAGGAAGAACAGTTTTCTCAAGAGATAATACTAGAACAATTGGAATCCACAGGCAAAATAAGCAAATAAATAGATTAACTTTGACCTAAACCTTACACTTCATACACAAATTAACTCAAAAATAGATCACAGGCCTACATGTAAACCATAAAACATAAAAGTTTTGGCAAAGAAAACTGAGAGGTCTTTGAAATCTAAGGATGGGTAGAGAATTCTTAGTCTCGACACCAAAAGCATGATCTATAAAAGAAAAAAAATCATTTGAGGACTTTATCAACATTTAAAAAATTTTGTTCTGCACAAGAACCCATTAACAGGTCAAAAATACAAGATACAAACTCAGAGAAAATATTTGTAAACCTCATATCCAGCAAAAGACAATTAACTAGAACGTCCAAAGAACTCTCAAAGCTCAATGGAAAAGAAAGAAAAAAACAGTTAGAAGATCGGCAAAAGACATGAACAGACATTGCACAGAAGAAAAATACAGACAGCAAATAAGCACATGAAAAGGTGTTCAACATCAGCAGACATCAGAAAAATGCAAATGAAAACCCCACTAAGCTATCACTATGCTCCTGTCGGAAAGGCGAAAATACAAAATAGTGACAGCCCTAAACGCTGGTGCGGAACACATCACCACCCAAAATACACAGCAGAGTGTGGTTGTTGAGTGTGAGCTCTAAAACGGACTTCCTGAAGCCCAATACCAACTCTGTCAATTATGAGCTGCGTGCCTCAGTTTACTCATAATACGTGGATCCCAGAAGGTTCTCATGAAGACCAGAGAGGGTAATGTATCGAAAACTCAGAGAAAATTGCCTGGGATTCAGCCAGTCTTAGTGAGTTGTGTCACTGCCTGACCTGAAGGCATTTATCATATATGATAACAAAAGGAATCATTTTTCTCTTTTTTCTTACTATTTCCTGTGTTTTGAAGCTTCCACTCTCTGAGCTCATCTCACAGTGTCCAGAGGCGGGGAATTGCCGCCTCTCCATCTCTGATGGCTAACGCCAACTATCTGAAAGCAGCCAAAGCAGCACAGAATCGTGTAGGCAGCTGCTTACCCATCCAGGTACACACAGCCCTACTTGGGGTGAGAAACTGGTTCATCAGTACATCCCACTAGAACCTGTTCCCCCTTTCCTGGCTCTCATTTCCAACGTATCTTTGTTTCAGTCCAGGGAAAATCAGAGGTAATTCTGTAGTTTCTTCACCCTCTTGCCACCAAGCAATCGGTCTAGTCTTTAAATTCCACACTCACTGAAGCTCTCATCATCATTTCCTAGCCCCGCTGACCATTTTCTTCCCCATTTTGTACCCTCCTTGACTGATGAAGATTGACAGATGGTAATGATCTAGACGGAAGTTGTCGGCTCTAAATCCCCTACAGACACACCTGCTCGGCTTGTCACAGGTGTGGGAGTGGGTGCTGGAGTAGCCCTGAAGCCTGCAGAATGACAGCCCAGAGAATTCCACTCTATGACAGGACAAGCGTTACTGGCAAGAACACGTGATTCATGGAAAAAAAGAAATATATATATATATTTCTTAATTTATGGGCATGAGCTATAGGAGACTCATTATCTTCTAATGAACCATAATACGGTCACTCCTAGGGAAAATACGATGTTGGTGGTATAGGCACATTTCTTCTTTAATAAGGACAAACACCGACTTGGCAGCCATGGCTGTTGGCGTATCACACATAACACGCAGCCATGGAAACACCAAAAAAAAAAAAAAAAAGAAAGAAAAAAGAAAAAAAAGAAAGAAAAAGAAAAAAAAAAAACCACAGAGGGAACATCAGAATACAGTCCGTTGTGTGGCTCCTGTTAAGTCATGAAAAGAGATTTTGTCATCGGCAACGGTTGACCTCTCTGTCAGTAACTTCAGAAATTTAGGCATGTGAATTTCTCATTTCTACTTTCCCTTCATGAAATCCCCTTAGAAACCCACCGTCACACGCTGAACTGTTTTGAGTCTCCTTTTCTTGATAATATTAACAAATGTCATCTTCGGAGATGACCAGTTCTGTACATTTAGTGCTTGCTGTGCGCGGGGTTCTATCACTTTTTCAACCTGATTTCTTAAGTCCAACCGCCCTGGAGGAGTTCTGTGTTTCAGAATTTGGCTCAAAGAGCCATCTGCATCTTCTCTCCACTCCCCAGAAGGTATCTGGCTAGGCTGTGCTCAGTCCTCACCTTCTCCAGTGAAGCGTCCCTCCATCCCCTGATCAGTTCAGCTCACACCGACTGAACCTCCTTTCTTCTTGTATAAGGTCAGGCCCCAGAACCATACATCGGACAAGAGCACAAAATGATGAGACTCATCATACTCCAAACCAGATTTTCAATTTTTCCTGCTAGAACTCTTCCTAAAGTCTATCAGCTCTGCAGAGACATGGAAGAGTGGGGAATTGCCTACAGAACACTACACTTCGGGAAACCGTCAACAGTCACTTCAAGATACAACGAATGGTTTTCTGCAAACCTGTTACCTTTCCCCATGAAAGCACATCTACCACGTCTTACCAGGTCGTTTTGAAATCATCCTTATTACTGTGGCAACTCATTCTCTGGAGATTAGCATCATCTCTAGATACAAAGACTGAAACTTTCTTCTTATTTTTTTTAAATATTTTTATTTATTTATTTGACAGAGAGAGATCACAAGTAGGCAGAGGGGGGTGGGGGAAGCAGGCTCCCTGCTGAGCAGACAGCCCGATGCAGGGCTCCATCCCAGGATCCCAGGATCATGACCTGAGCCAAAGGCAGAGGCTTAACTCACTGAGCCACCCAGGCACCCCTGGAATTTTCTTCTTTCAAAAAAGATCACTTAAGCATATCCTTGCTTATTTTTCTCCCTCTACCTTTTAATCATTCTCTTTTATTTTGAAGTTAGTTTTCTATCCAGTTCTTTCTACCCAATTTCCTACCCAAGTTCTATTATCATCTTTTTTTTTAAGTCTGAAAACTAATCAAAAGATATTTTTGAAGCCCAAGCCTCAAGAACATTGGCTCTATATGGCACTTCTATATAATCCCTTTGTATTACATAGCCACTAAGATAATGTATAAAAAAATTCATAGTAAGGCATGATCTTTCTGGTATATTGTCAGTTAAAAAAAGCACGTTATAAAACTTTATGCGTGGTATCATCCTACTAAAAAAACATAAATAAAGCGTGTGCCCAAGAAAATGCTGGAAAAACATCCATCAAATAACAGTAGTTATTTCTGAGTGGGAAATACCCATCCATAAATCAAACAAATAGAGGTTGAAATCAGTACCATTTTAAATGTGTATTTTAAAATATGCATCTTAAATAAAAATATCTAACTAATCAGATTTTAAAGTTCATCCAGCCTTATTCTTACAAAGCTCTTAATGTTATAAGCTATGATAGCATTATTGTTATGTGTTGGTATATTATCTTCATCTCTGGGGGACTAAAATAAATAGGTAGATTCTAGTTTTATTTGCAAAATAGTTTTTTATGCCTAAAATAAACTTATTTACAAAGAAAACTTACTATATTGAAATACTAAAATGCCAAATATTATTGTTAAAATAATAAAATAAATTGATAATAGAATAAAATAGGTAAGATTTTATTAGTATATTAAGTATTGGTATCGGGTCTATTAACTATGGTAATTTCAAATTAGTGATGAATGTACTCTGTTTAGGTGTCTCTAACACCTGTGAACAGAAAATATCTAAATTTCATTGGTGACAAAGTCATATATGATATTGCTAACACTACTGTAGTTTGTTGTCTACATTCATAATTGAATAAACTGATACATTTCACTTAGGGGTTACTGAATATGAAGATGTATATATTTTTCCTATCCAACTTCAAAAACCTTATGAATTTAATCTTTGAATGCTTTGGGAGTCTGTGGATTCCAGAACTCCTACATTACAGCAAGACCAAAACATTCTCATAAAGAGAAAGTAAAAAAGTAAAATACTTATAGAAATCACCTTAATATTAATAAGAAAGATTCTTTAATGTGTTCTATATATTCACAAATTTCTAATGCCAAAGATTTACAAAATCCAGTATTGAATAAAAGCTACATATTGAAAGATGACTAAAGTATAAAATCACACCAAATTAATATGTCTAAATTACATAAATAAAAAGTTCAAGATTTACCATTCAAAACTCAACTACTATATGAAGATATGATAAAGTAAGAAAAATATCATAATAAAGTTTAGAGAATTTAAGCTTAAGGGAAAAAAAAGGAGAAAATCAATGGGTTTTTCAATACACGTATTCTTGAGAACAGTCCTTCAGGCATTGTAAAGTCTTTATGAATCAGATATATAAGGATGCATTTAAGAGGCCTTTTGGCAAGAAAGCACATCGAGTCAGTTCAGAACCTTACAGAGTAATGAGTTGAAATGTCAGTATTATAGGCGCTGATCGTAAATACTAGACTGCTGAATTCAGAAAAGAAATATCTGGAAAATCAGAGTAGAATTAGGGCTATAGCACTGCTTTAGTGGGTCACTCTTACCATTTGAGTCATGTACCGGGATATACACTGATCTCTTAGCTACAAGGAGCTACTCTAGGGGTCCCCGTACCTGAAATGACATTTGGAACAAGAATGTCTGATCTCCTTTCCCTTTCTACTGACTTGCATATCTTAGGACACAGAAACTAAATGTTAATGAATGTTCACGGTAGTTATCCTAGGCCCAAGAGATGGATTTCTTATTTTTGATTATAGTTTCTAAAGTTTGTTCAATGAACATACACTTCTTTTATAGTTATTAAAATTATTTAAGAATGATTTACCATCAATTCATTTTTAGAGATGACAGAGTCATCTATTTGGTAATAGGTGTATTTTTCCCTTATGACAAAACCCTCAGTTTTAATGCTGCTTAAAGGTTGCTCAGACAGCAAGCAGCTTTTTCTTGGCTAATCAGGCTAAATGGCATTTTAAGAACACAAAGCATTCTTTTAGTATGGACAAGATTATTCATTTTGGAGTCTAGTGCAACATTAGCTTGGACATAAAGAATAAACATACAAAGCAGACACAGCAAATTCATGAACTCAACACCCAGGAAACAGTCCATGCTATTTGGTAATTCTACTTGGGTTACAGAGATTGCATGAATATCAAGCTATTTTCCCCCTGAGACTTTTTAAGTCTTGCATTTATTATGCTGATATTGATATGAAACTCCTGAAAAGAAATTATGCAGACACAGAGTATTTACCAGTCACCAATGAAATTATAGGAGGTAAACGGTGAATTGCTGAACTCCTGGGGGATTCTGGATTTCAGCATCTCGGTAGTCTTTCCGAGATTATGTATTAGATCTAGGAAATAATATAATCTATTTCCTAGATTATATTATTTCCTAGATTATATTCTCCACTGCTGCAAACTCACTAATTCAAATAGTCTCATTTGAATGGTCTGGAAGTTCAACAAAATGTTAACATTATAATTCTCACTTTACAGATGAAAAAAACATAACAGCTAACAAGAACTTGGGAGAAACATTCACCTATTCTTCTGACTCAGACAAATACATTGAATGCCAAGCAAATTATTAAGTATTAGAAAGAGACAGTCTTTGCTGTTCCAAAGCTTGCAATCAGATGCCGTAATAGTAAGAGAACAGAATTCTGTCGGCCTGATTTGAGTCTGAATATTGGCTTCACCTCGTATTTCTCTCTGAACTTTTCTTAGCTTCAATTTCTTCATTTATGAACACAGGACAGTGACAACCCTATGCGAAGTTGCTACAACAAACAATCTGAAGTACCAAGTGAACCCTTCAGTACAATAACGGTACTTAAGAAAAGTCAGATTCCTGACACAAAGTAGATACTTAAAAAAAGCATACTCACTGGTGGTGTTTTGTGGCTGTTTGTATTTTTAATAACTTTTTTAAAGTATCATGCTAATTTATCTTCAAGGAGGGCCCTGGCATTTCCAAAGTGTGGTATCATGGGAGATTTACACTCTCTTTTTTCACATGTAAAAACCTCTTTGGAGAACAGTGTGGAGATTCCTCAAGAAATTAAAAATAGAGCTTCCCTATGACCCTGCAATTGCACTTCTGGGTATTTACCCCGAAGATACAGATGTAGTGAAAAGAAGGGCCATCTGTACCCCAATGTTTATAGCAGCAATGGCCACGGTCACCAAACTATGGAAAGAACCAAGATGGCCTTCAACGGACGAATGGATAAGGAAAATGTGGTCCATATACACTATGGAATATTACGCCTCCATCAGAAAGGATGAATATCCAACTTTTGTAGCAACATGGACGGGACTGGAAGAGATTATGCTGAGTGAAATAAGTCAAGCAGAGAGAGTCAATTATCATATGGTTTCACTTATTTGTGGAGCATAACAAATAGCATGGAGGACATGGGGAGTTAGAGAGGAGAAGGGAGTTGGGGGAAATTGGAAGGGGAGGTGATCCATGAGAGACTATGGGCTCTGAAAAACAATCTGAGGGGTTTGAAGTGTTGGGGGGGTGGGAGGTTGGGGCACCAGGTGGTGGGTATTATAGAGGGCACAGATTGCATGGAGCACTGGGTGTGGTGAAAAATAATGAATACTGTTATGCTGAAAATAAATAAATTTAATAAAAAAAAAAAGAAAGAAAGGGAAAAAAAAAAAAAACCCTGAACTTGAAGGTCAAGGTTGGAGACACTGTGTTAATCCTACCTTCAATGTGTTTAGCCAGGTTCTTTCATAAAATCTATTTCATGAACCCAAATGGAAAACCACTGAAATTTGACACTTGCTACTTATATACTAGATGGAAGATATCGACACCCACCTTTGATGTATTTACTAATATCAGGGGGGGTTTTTTGTATGTACATATTTATTTATACATACACACACACGTACTTTGGAGATAAATCACGACCCCTCCACTACAAGGAAATAAGCAGCAGGTTTATCATTTTAATAACACTACCATTATCAGCTCATACCCTGACATCTGCACAGCAGGAACCACCTAATTTTTTACTTACAGTTCCCTTCAGGTGTCATCTGATGGAGGAAAGTTCCTCTCTATACCCATCTCCTTAAAACTGTCCTGTCATCTATTCTGTGTTCTCCAATGACTGAGAAGGAATTAAGTGCTGTTAATGAATCAATGCAAATTGTAATATCAGGGTTTTAAAACACAGACATCAGGTTACAAATCCACCATTAACTTCAACCTATTACGGAAATACAGTCTCAATATTGCAGAAGTGAACAAGCTAATATGACAGAAGAAGAGAAAAAATTTAAAAGGGAGGAAGAGAAGATAGTTATTCCAAGTCTACATAAATGTAAATACTATTTTATTAACAAGGGATGATATAAAAATGTGCATAATGAAAAGATCTGGACCCATAGATTGCAAAAGCTATCTTCCGTGTCCAATTAACCTCGAATCTGAAAACGTAAGCATTTCTTTCTTTCTACCATACCACTGTGTGGGCATGTGTGTGCTCATATACTTTAAATTTGTTTTGTAGCCGTTTTTCTGTGATAATGTCTACTCTAAACTTCAGCCTTTTGCCAGTAGATTTTGAAGTAATGAAGTGTTTTATTTTTTTATGAGAAGAGGCATGCTAGGTTGCTCAGATCCATTCTGTATTATAAAAATCCATCAAGACGAATGGGCATCTAACTTTTTTTTTGACCTGATGAAAGATTTAATTGTGTAGGTTTTGGAAAATATTTGTTGATTAGAAGAAAACAATTTCTTGAGTGTTAGAACCATGTCCATGGCCATTTATACCACAAGGGTTCTCAGCAGACGGTCATTAACTAACGGTATTTCCAGAATATTTAAGGAAGTAACTATCTATCCTCTCAGAAACATTTTGCAAATTTGGATTAAATGTAACCTTTTTGAATTATACTCGGTTATTTCCTGGACTCCATCTCGCTATCTATTCATCACAGTCTCTTTCACCTTGAGTAAAACCCCGTCCTTTACTTAATGCCCATTATTGATCATAAGCAGAGTTCAACAATCAGGTCTGTTTCCCCCGGAGGCTTTGAGCACCACGTGACACCCAGTGCTGAGTCATCTCCCCATCTCAAGCAAGTTGGCGCTTCCAGTCTCTGACGTAAGATGGAAAGCAGGGGGCTGAAGAAAAGGGGTCCTAGACTGTCATACGGACAAACAGCCTGAGTGAGTTGTTCTAAGATTCAGGCTGTACCGAGAGCAAGGTCCCTGGGACATGGCTGACTCTAGTATCTTCAAAGCGGCAACTCTAGACTTGACCTTCCTCTACCTTCCTCCTGGAGGTCATGCCCCAGCTCTGCCTGGAATAGTAGCGATCCCATCAGCACTCCGTCTGGCCAGTAAGTCTGAGTCACTGGCAAACTGAGAGACGGTTTGGTGAGGGCTTCATGTTTATAGAGATCATTTATCCAATGAATGTATTTCACTAACATGAGCTTATTCACAAGATGAGGCAAGCCTCACTGTTTTATTCCATTGACTGAAACACAGGGAAAAGGAAGATGAATATATCATTCTGTGTATTTAGATGATTTTATACTGGGTCATCTGCGTATCGGATTCACAAGCTGAGTCTCAGAGATACAAGGGTGAGTGGTATGCAAGGACAGGGTATGCAGCAGTTTGTTTTAGTTGGTTTTCAGTGGAGAGAGCTGACTGTGCATCTATTCCCAACTCTGCACTCAGTGATGGAATTGTCACTGCTAGAAACAGGTTGCGATGGAGTCTTGATACCATGGAAATTATCACTACACATCAGGGCATTTGTATATTTCTGTTTTCAGAGAGCTGTCCCGTTGTTAAATATACATCAGCACACGACTCAGTGTGTTTCTGTAGGTGTGTGCATGCACACACATTCTGGAAATTTAATTCTGGAAAATTAACCAAAATTAATCAAAGTAACTTTAAAGACTGCTCTAGCTCATCCACATATTGAGAGAGGATCAGCTATATGTTTTAATAGCTATAAACCTCAACTCTACTTCCTATTTCATTTTGTTTATTCATTTTTTTATAGTGGGAAGATGTTAACAGCAGACTCACCTCAACCTGTTGAGAATTCCAGCCCAATTCTTTCCCTTAGTAGGCCAACCCTTCCCTTCAAACTTAAATAGAGTTATTCCAAAGCTTTTCCTTTTAAGCTCATTTGTTTCTCTTGATTAGTAGAACCTTGGTTAGCAACCACTCAGCTAACTGTAACCTTCAAATAACAGGCAATTCATAGAATATTGAGTTATCAGGAAGAGAAAGTTCAAACCTTTGTTTGCAAACTTTGCAATCTAACAACAAAAACAGTAACAACGCCAAGCCAGAAACTACTCTGCAACACTTAGTGTATGTCAAGAACAGGTGCTAGAAGACACAGATTTGCCAATTCCTATATTCCATAAAAATAGAATATAAAAATTTACTCTTCGGGCATTTGGGTGGCTCAGTCAGTTAAGCAACTGCCTTCAGTCCAGGTCATGATCCCAGAGTCTTGGGACTGAGTCCCACATTGGGCTCCCTGCTCAGCTGGGGGTCTGCTTCTCCCTCAGCTTCTGCCCCTCCCACACTGCGTCTGTGCATATGTGCATGTGTGTACTATCTCTCTCTCTCTCTCTCTTTCTCATGCTCTCTCTCGCATGCTCTCACTCTCTCAAATAAAATCTTCTTAAAAATTTACTCCTTCATCAAATTTTATGAAGGTCCATTCTAGTTAGGATCTCTTCAAGAAAAAATTCACAGCCTCTACTCTTGAAGAACTCAATATCTACTGGAGGTCAGATCATAAATTACATTGCAATATTTTGTACACAGAGATAAGGAGAAGATGTTTTATAAGTGATCTATTTTAATTAGATTTATTCTCTCCCATGTTAAAACTCAACTTGGTGATCAAATATGAGCTTTTTAGTGATTTGGAGATTTTGTTTTTCAGTTTTAATAAGAGACAAAACCAACCTTAACCATGTGGTCTGGGAGGGGTGTGTTTCAGACTGGATTTTTAGTCCCCAACTTCTAAGCAGTTAAGGGGTTCCCCACTTTGCCACATACTTTCACAAAAATGGACATTAATTTATTAACCCTTGGTTGGCCAGAGAAGTCAGCTCAATATAATACCTTATTCCCTAACCAAACCAGCAACCTGAAGAGTAGCTATAATTACTTCTTATCCAGATGACAGAAAGCAATTTCAGTGACTGCTTTACTTAATTAGGATGCATGAAGCATGGACCTCCAGGTCACATCTCTGTAAATTATGCCTCTGCAATTTTCTTGAAAAAGCACTAATGTCTCAGGCATCTTGACACAGTTTTCAGGAAGACCATAGAAACTCAGGGCAACCACATTCACTTATTTGTGGTTATATTATCTGCACTGCCTTCTGGTTTTTCCACAGAGCCTAGTTCACTTAATTATTTATCTCCACTTGCTGGGTATTAACTGGAAAATTATCAGTGAAATGCCTTCATTACGCATCTGTTGGCACAATATGTTTGAAGGAATAGGTGAATCCATGAAGGCACTCCCTCAATTTACTTTGCCTGATGAGAGCTCCTCAAAACAGAAGTTTCTGGCCCCTTGCCCAGATTAAGGGTTGTTTTGAAAGAAGGCTAAGTTTGCATTAGTCTGAAGCAAAGCAGCTGCCTACCTTTGTGAAGTGACTTTTGGGGGCACGGGGATCTGGACAACTCCTTTGTACCACGGGGATGTCACTAGGTGTTTCAATGGTTGTTGAAGACCAACAGATACTTAAATATGCATAAAAACACTTTCCAAAGACAAACATAAATTGGCCATTTTTAAGTTATGCAACATTTAGGACAACCCACTCCAACGTGACTACAAGCATTTAAGGCAAGAAGCTATGATGGAGTTACCAAGAAATATTGGACCCAAGTGCTGTACTCAAATAGTCCATGACCAGCAACAGCAGCAACAGGAGAAGCATCAGTAATAACACAAAACTTTAAAAAGCACCCATGTGACAAGGTATATACTCTATTATGTATAACTCTACATTTACTTCCTTTTCTCTTACGGTACTGAGAGTTAACTGTACCCTGATCATCCAGCCTTGATCAATTCTTAGGACGATTATTTCCAACTTATGATAGTGAGAAGTTTCAACACCTGGATACTTAGGCATTCAAGACTAGACTAATTTAACTAATTAGCAGCCACTGGCTCAACTTCAGAATAAGTCTTGGTATCCTGGGACATAGCATGTTTAAAGTCTGAATATATAATACAACTCCAGTGTTGTGACTGGATTTTTAATTTTGCTGGGTGGAATCCAGGAGTTTCCTAGAAGTCAGTGGGGCTTTGTGTGTTCACGAACATTTGTATATGTATGGATGTGTGCAGGTGGCGTGTGGCTTCAAACGGGACAAGCTTATACACCCATGTGTGTGCACATGTGTACCAATGCAGTGAGCAGCTCTTCCAGTGTGGAGTTACAAGACCACCCTTCTTGTTTACTCCAGCCTTCCCACTGTGGCTGACTGTGTACTGTGTGGTTCACTTCATCTCTCAGCTAACTGCCTGCAGAACTTTGGTACGATGTGGTCGGCACCCACAGAAACCTCTCAGTGAAACTTATCACATCAGATCTAATCAGGGATGTACAAGAGCCCATTAGTTGTATAACACGAGCCAACCTGCTGCTCTCCCCTCCTGTCCACTCACTGTTCCACCGAGCATGATGGCACAGGAGAATCCTAATCAAGAGGCACCTGATAATAACATCAGTGCTTCTAGAAAATGGCATTTATGCATCCAAATAAGTGGTCTAGCCTATCATTCCTGCAGCTAAAGCTCTTACGTGCTTTTTTTTTTTTTTTCAGTCTTTTTCTGTCAAAATACAGTAGGGCTTACTGATTACAGGGGAATAGAGGTCTAAGAATTTATTTTAATGACCCGACTCAATTTTCAACAGTCTTAGCTTACTAAGATAAAAGCTGGAGTGACAGAGTATGAAGTGTTTCCAAACAGATTTGCATTGTTGAGGGCCACGGGTCACCTCATTCTTTGGGGAGCTGGAAGAGAAGTGCATCTTGGTGTACATTAGGACTTGAGAACACTTATCTGTGAACAATTGTAGCTCGGGAGAAGGATGGAGTTTAAAGAAATCTGAGATGCCTCTTGTCTTCAAGTTCAGATTCCAATTTTACTGATAAAAAATTAGAAGTTCAGAGAGGGGAGATAATTTATTCAATGTTATGAAGCAAGCAAATAGAGGGGCACCTGAACGCATGTCTACTAGCCTTCACTCCTGTACTTTTTTGTATTCATCAGGTTTATCACATGCCTGCCACCCAGATTCTCTTCCTCTCTCCACCTCCCTCTCTCCTTCCCTCCCTTCTTATCTCTCGGCCAACTCTCCCTCCTCCCTCTCTCTCTCTCTCTTCTTTCTCTTACATCTCCGACCATCCATCTATTTAACAATTATTTGCTGAATACCTATTATGTGCCAGGCATCGTGTTAGGTACCAGGGGTTCAGTGGGTCCCTGAACGGGCACACAGACACGTCAGGAGAAGCCTTCTGAGGAAGCCCTACTTACAGCGAGACCTGAAGAAAGCCTGTTGTGGAACGGGGGAAGGTAACATTCTGGGCAGAGGAAATCATTTGTGCTAATGTCCCACAGCAGAAAACTGCTCAAAGAGACCACAGCAGAACTGACACACCAGGCAAATGCAAAAGATTGTTTTTTGACTCGGCTTCAAGGTCATGGCCCCAGTCCCCAGGCCCACATTCCCTCTAGAATATTTTCTCTCCCGTATAATCTTTAAACCTTGACCTAATCAATAAGGAAAAAAGATGCTGGCACTATAACCATGCACGGTGGTCTTTTTTTTTAGCCACACATCCCCACACCCTTGGGCAAGCCCGTGTGGTTAGTGTGCTATACGAATTATGGATTCTGACATCAGAGAAATGAGAGAATCTAATGCTCACTCCAAACTTCCTGAGGTCTTGGTCTTGAGCAAATCTTTCTATGGCTAAGCTTCAGCTTTCTCATGTACAGAATTAAAATTCAAAACTATCATCCAGAAGGTAGGAAACCAGCACGTTAGACATGTAAAGAGCCCAGCATGGCGCCAGGCATATTAAGGACTCAACAAACACCCAAAACATTCAATGAGTGGGTCAAAAGGTATATAATATTTTTAAGGCCAATGTTTTAAATCATACTACCAGTAGATGCTCTTTAATGATACCAGCGGGCTGGGCGCCTGGGTGGCTCAGTGGGTTAAGCCGCTGCCTTCGGCTCAGGTCATGATCTCAGGGTCCTGGGATCGAGTCCCACATCGGGCTCTCTGCTCAGCAGGGAGCCTGCTTCCTCCTCTCTCTCTCTGCCTGCCTCTCTGCCTACTTGTGATCTCTCTCTGTCAAATAAATAAATAAAATCTTAAAAAAAAAAAATGATACCAGCGGGTTTACAGAAATGCAAATCTATAACCCCTGACTAGATACTGCCAGGATGATAGAAGGTTCTGTTTCAAGAGAACATATTGGGACTAGAAATGCCAGATGTGGACACAGAAGGAGGAAACATGGATGAGTCTTTTGGGCCATAAGCTCAGTGAAGTCTGCTCAAACACTGTTCTCACCAACACAGATACACACACCAAGAAAGACCCCAGCTCTCAGCATTTATGAGTAAGACTCATCAACACTGGAAATGGAATGAAAAGCTCTAAACCCCATCTCAGTTTTGTCTTCTATAAATGGAGACAGTGCTTCACAGGGTGGCTTCGGACTGAATGAGAATATATAGAACATATTGGTGTATCTTGTACCCGGAGCATTGTATGCGATAAACAGACACTGTATTTTTTTCTTCTGGGTGTATATGAAGGTCCTGTTTTGAAATGCAGTGTTTGGGGGCGCCTGGGTGGCTCAGAGGGTTAAGTCTCTGCCTTTGGCTCAGGTCATGATCTCAGGGCCCTGGGACTGAGCCCTGCATCGGGCTCTCTGCTCAAGCAGGAAGCCTGTTTCCTCCTCTCTCTGCCTGCCTCTCTGCCTGCTTGTGATCTTTGTCTGTCAAATAAATAAAATCTTTTTTTTCCCCTAAAGTGCAGTGTTTGAAATGCTAATACTTGATTATTTGATTTTAATAGTAGTAATGCAAGAGTGGCCAAACGTTTTCTTTCTCCAATCCAACTCATGGAGTTTATGAAAACTCATTTGCCCCCTTCATTTTCAAGGAAGGGGAGAAGAGAGCAGGAGCCCCCATGGAGGGAAGAGAAAGCTTGTGTCTGTTTCACACAAGACTTTTAAGGCTTCTCCATCTACTTTCACTGATACACAAACAAGTTTACTGCTTGAGTAAAAGCAAAAGACTAAATTCTTCACGTCTTTCAGCAGAAGCACATCCTGATGGCCAGAGCTGGAGTTCTTCATAAAAAATAGTTTATCCCAAAGCACATACTAGTTCTCAGTTTATTTTAAAGATGAACCTTGGTGAACCAAGCTTTCTCTCTAACAGAAGCTTTCACGGCGTAGCTGCTCATTGTCCTGGTGCTGCTTCCCATCCCTCCTCAGCAGGGCCAGCCCCTGGGCATTAACAGTCACCGCCAGGGCTTGAGAGGCTTTTCCAAGCTTCCTATAATAAACATTCTGACTTCGGGGTGGCGTTTTGTAAAGTGGAGTCATTCGCAAAAAGTAGCATCTCCCTGAATACAGGCTTTAAAAGTGGCTGTGGATGTGGAATTTTAGAAGTCACCATTCAGAATCCATCATGGTAATAACTGATTCAGAAAGATTCACCAAGGGATGCTAAAGCTAATGCCAGTTTTTAGTAACCGGGTATTTTTACATAGTCGCAAAGCGAAGCAGAGAACAGGAGAAGCCTAGTAGGTACCACCTTAACCCAGAGATGAAAATTAGCACCAGCAACGAGAGCCATCAGGTGCCTCCCGGTGTAACGCACTGGAACGAACACAGTGATGCTTCTGTGGCAAAAACAAGGGACCTGAATGCCGTCCTGCGGAGAGAGCAGACGGACTCAAATATTGAGAGAATCACCAAAATAATTGGCCTGGACTCTTCAAAAAACTGTCAAGTCATGAAAGACAAAGAAGGAAAGAAGGAAACATCTGGCAAAATTTGAATAAAGTATGTGGATTAAATAATAAGGTATTTGTTCCAATTGCATGAATTAGGTCACTGCACTCCTGTTACGAAAGAACATCCTCATTTGGAGGATATACCCAGGTCGTTAACGGTAGAATCTGTGACGATGTGCACATGCACGCGCACATACATGAATCTCTACATTTTCAACGGGGTAGCCATTATTGTTCCAATTTTACAGCTCAGGAAACAGGATCAAAAGACAATTTTTAGTTGTCTGGGTTTGTCCTTTCCCTACTTATTTCCTAAAGTAGGTACCTTGGAACACTGAGGAGATTACTTGAGGAAAAAAAAAGTGGGGTGGGGGGTCGGGGAGAGTAGGATGAGCACATACACCGAGGACAGACTGCATTAAATGAAATTAAGTTAGCTTCCGGCATGCTCTTTTATGTCACTGTTCCTCAGTGTGCGTGCAGCTATGCGGCATTCCCTATATCATGGGCACATGCAACAGCTACTTTCAAAAAATTGTTGTTATTTTACATAATTTTGTCTTGACACTCAAATAGGTAGTATGTGCTTGAAGAATGGGATGTGCCTTACGCTTCAGTCTCCTTCAGGTGTTAAGCCCCTAGTAGGTATTCAATAAATAAACCATGATCACTGCTTTCGTGATCAGCCTCAGCCTCCTATACTGTGTCCTTTCTTCTTACAGTGTTTCTTAGTTTTCCCTGAATTTTCATTCCTCCAACTTCCTGTATCCACGCTAATATTTACATATAAACTGACCTTCAGATGTCCTAACGCTGACTTGTAATCATTAATAGAAACTCCAGCCTTCTGACGGCCTTTGATTACATTTGTGTAACTCTTCATCCTCCTCTGACCCAGGGAAGGGTCAATTTTGCAAAGAGCAGAGTCCTTAAAGGGTTTTTGAATGAGAGAGGAAAAATTGAATTTAAATAAGCATCACCTACCTGGCAGTTGGGCAAAATGAAAGGGCCATAAGAAGTACATCAGGAAGCACCATGGCGTGTTAAATTATAGGCAATAAAATCATGGTGTCATAAAGAAAACCACTATGCAGACTTTGGAATGACTTTTCTAAACAGCAGTAGTTGCATTACTTTGTATTGCCTGGGATTGCACATGACCATGACTGCGTTTGGTAGGAAGCAGAAAGTGGTCTGCTAACTTCTTGTAGTTTTATGAGACAGAAATTTTGATATCGTTGCAAAACAGATCTTGAGCTTTAGCACATAAATGTAAGAAGGCCCGCACTGCTGCATTTTTCAGACTGAACTGATGTCTGATACATCAGTATCAGATATGACCCTTTCATAGCTCAACTCTCTGCAGAGAACCTCAAACCTTGCTAGATCCCAACTTTGATACGGGGTGATTGTCACACGACTGATATATTTTGGATACAAGATGAAATGTGGGGGGGGGCAGTTTCTGGGGAGGAGAGATGAAGGAGTTCTGAAGAGGTGAGTGACCATATTTAAGGCTACTTTCATGAAGTCTTAGCTACCAGAGCAAGGAGAAAGAAATGGCTATTGGCTCTCTTCCATGCAGAGACAGCTCCTGGGTACCTCATGCATGTAAGTTGCGGGTTCTATGGGAGGGAAGATTAGTCCCCAGAAGTACAGCCTTTCCCCCATCTTCTTTTCATAAGCAACTATTTTGATCTTGCTTCCATTCGCTGCCTAGGCATCTGGACTATCATTTATTCCCTTACTCTCTTACACCGTTACAATTTTCCACCGCTCTGTTACTGTGGTTTTCAAAGTACAGTCCCTTGGAGCAGCAACATCAGCATCAGCAGGAAATGTGTTCGCAGTGGAAATCGTCTGGCCTCATTGCAGATCCACAAAATCAGACTATTTGGTGGCAGGTGGTTAGGGAGGAGAACTGAGCAGCAGTCTGTGTTGTAACAAGCCCTCCGGGGGGTTCCCATGCATACTGCAGGAAGAGCCACTGCCCTCTTGGAAACCACATTCGTCAAGTTCAGTAATGACCTCTGAGACACCAAATCTAGGAATCTTTCCTCAGATTGGATCCTTCTTTACCTCTGTAAGCATCACACTATGTCCACATTTCACATCACTGCTTGAGGCTTTCTCCTCCTTTGTTTCCTGTGGTTTTGTACTACCCTGACTCTCTCCCATCAGTCCTTGAGCTCTGTCACTGACATTTTTTCCCCCACTGTCTGGCATTCTGTTCAGTTAAATCTCCCCTCCTTTCACTTTCTACACTCTCCGGTGAGGATCTGAGTCACCTCGATGATCTCAAGTATTTATTTAACTACAGGAGTTTTAGAATTGTGTGTTGTTTTTTTTTAAAAAGAGTTTATTTATTTATTTGACAGAGATCACAAGTAGGCAGAGAGGCAGGCAGAGAGAGAAGGGAAGCAGGCTCCTTGCTGAGCAGAGAGCCTAATGTGGGGCTCAATCCCAGGACCCTGGAATCATGACCTGGACTGAAGGCAGAGGCTCTAACCCACTGAGCCACCCAGGTGCCCTTACAATTGTGTTTTTTATCCAAGCCTCTGTGTTAGTCTTCATGTTTGTGTTTCAGATTGCTTGCAGGGAAATGCCATCCCCATGTTCCATGGCCTCTTAAAAGGAAGACATGGAAACCCAAACACCCCATCCTCACCACCCCCAAAGCAGCTGCTCTTCGGCTCGCCTAGTTCTCTCTCGACTCTCAGACAAGAACACTCGGAGACTCAGACTCATCCATGGTTTTAATTCACTCTGTGTGACCGACGACTCCCCGAGTCTTGCGGTGCCTCCCTACCTTCTTTCTGCCACCTTGGCCTTTCCACCCCCTTCCCAGTAGTCCAAGCTTCTAGTCTTCTTTCACTTGAGTTTTTTCCCTCAAAATTGCTACTAAGTATTTTTCTTAATGCTACTAAGATCATTATTTCTCAGTAATGTATCATTATAAAGACATTCAAGGATGCTGTGATAGGGGCCGCGGCCTTCCGCGTCAAATCTTCATTCATCATCCTGACACGTGCCATTATTTGTTCCGTGACTCCTCACTTTCCTTCCAGGTTTAGTTCATGCCACTCCTCGTGAGATTGCAGCCAAGCTGGGAGCCTCCCCACTGAAGAGGCTCCAGGCCTACCACGTCTGTAGTTCTGCACCTGCACCTTCTAACGCTCTCATCCAACCTGCAGTATCATCTCGGCTCTCTTCCGTGTCTCCTTCTGAGGTGTCCCCCATCTGGACACAACCTTTACTATTTTCACCTCATTTATACCCCTCCCACGGCAGGTGACCGACCGGCAGGCCACTCTACTAATGCATACGATGCCCCCTCATGTGGTTAGATTGTAACCTCCGTGAAGACAGATGCTGAGACGGTCTTTAAGTTTTCCTTCCTCCCTTCAGTAACTAGTGCCCAATCTGTCAGGGGAAAGACGCTTAATAAATACTTGTGTTCTGAGTTCTGAGGAAAATGAATAGCTAATAGTCCATAAAATCAGGAGTTCTACAATCAAATAATTGGGGGAAATAGGATAAACAAAAATAAACAGGGTTCTTGCCTGTATGACTTCCTAGGTCTTTCCACGTACTAATGTATGACTTTCCAGAGGGGTCTGCAGCCCGAAGTATTTCCTACACTTCTCTGAGCACAGCCCTCCTTTATCCCCGAGCATCATGTAGGAACAGCATTGTGGACAAACTCATGCTGGGGAATGCTGTGAGCTTTTAAATAAGAAACTAAAGACAATTTTAATATTCAGGACCTTAGAAATGAAAAAAAAAAATTAGCTAGCGCGTAAAATGACAAAAAAGGGGGCATTTCTATTTTAAGCCTCCAAAATATTATCTGCTTCACAGTCCCCTCTCCCAAGAGGATTTCCCTGACGATCCTTATTTGTTGCCTGTTTCCAGCTCTGCTCCCCCACCAGCTACCACCCACCCCTCTTTTCTATTCTCACTTTGTGAGACACTTTTTTTCTGCAGGGATCTTCTTAACAATCCCAGGAAGGTGGAAAAGAGAAAATTAACTACACGTATAACTCTCAGGCCCTATAATTTACAATGGATTTACCACAACTTGAAAGTGTTACTAAAGCAACATATATACTAAATAGATATTTGCATGTGGGCACAGAGTAAGAAACTGATTACAGTGGAGTGAACATTCTACCTGGACTTAGATATTTCATAGTTGTGGCCCATCTTTTTTGCCGTGACATTTACTTAAGAAATGTTCCTAATAATAATTTAAAATAATAAGCACCAAATATCGCTTGAGTTCCACCTAGATGCCCAAATAATCTTATCCTTGTATCCTCAAGAACTGCCTCTCCCCGTATCTTGAATGCAAAATACAAGTTGCATTTTCAATGTTTCTGAGGATGAATTCCTCAGGACTGTTCCTTCAGGGAAAGAAGATAGAGAGAGAGAGACTGTGTGTGTGTGAGTGTGTGTGTGTGTGTTTGTGTAAAATAAATAAAATTGTTTTCCAATAGATGGAGAGGGTTCCAAATTAAACCCACATATGGATATCTCCTTGGCAACTTGGAATCAAGATCATTGGATTAGTGGGAATTACTGACTATGTAGATAAATAAATAGGTTATACTCTTTGATCATTCACGGACCTTTATTTTTACAGTATCCCAGTTTTTGTTGGTTTTCTTCTATCCATTCAAATGCTTTAGCCTGAACTGATCATCAGGTAAGAAAATTTTAATGATTCTTTTTCCTGAAATTCTTATGAAATATTTCACTTGAATGTCTCCTAATCAAGATCCTTCATTAAGAATCTAGACATGGCACAAATAGGGTTAGAAAGAATTCAGTTGATGAGTTGATATTGTACATGGACTGAAATGTTCTGGTAGAAAGGAAACTGTCCCCAACTGCTGCAACTCTGATTATCCTCTAGATAAGATAAACACTGCTCATTTGATTATTTGGACAAGATGCAAGCTGGTCTGCTGGGTCACCACATGCCAGAACTCCTTCCTTCATGATCAGAGAAGGAGAGCAATGGCTCAATCCAATGGTTCAATCTGACAGTCAGAATTATACAACTCCAAGTTTATACATATGCAATCACAGAAAATCATTGCCTCCTAAACGAAAACCTACCAGTTGCATTCTTCTAGAACAGAAGCGTGTTAAGGGCAGATAATCTGACTCTCTCATTCACCGATAACTCACGGATGCTTTATAGATAGCCTGAATGGTAGGTGCTTAAAAAGTCTTTGTTGAACAAATCTTGTCTACTCTGCTCATATCATTATTCAACTCTAATAGATACTTAATCTAAGATGATATTGACACTTTGGGGGTGGGGAAAAAGGGAGAAGAGGAGTATTTTCATCACCCCATTCTTCATACAGCTTCAACCAATGTTCTACTCAAAACAGGTGTTTGATATTTTTTTTAAGTGAAAGGATAGCTAAAACTATCTTTTAACTTTTTAGAGCATTTAGTTATTGAATTACCATGTCCCTTTATGCCAAATAAGTAAGTAATTCTGTATAATAATATACTATTATGTATTATACTATACATAGTAAATATGTATGATAATATAATAAGTATAATAAATAAATTATGCCAAAGAACTAAGTGACTCAAGTGCTCAAGAGGTTGGCCTTCACTTAGGGGCACAGAAACTGGCCTCCAACCCTCCTGTCTTTGGGAGTACTTCACTCGGGGCCACTTACAAAGTACCCAACCCTTCCCTGCAGGCACGCTGGGCAGTGCGTGCTATTAGCAACAGTCCTGTGGCTCTCATCGACCATGTAAATCAGGAGAATGCCTACTTGTTTCTGCTTCCTCTCTGCATACTTTTGTTTATCACTCCAACCAAAGTGGCCAGCCTTGCCTCAAGCCTCAACGTACCTCCCTTGGTTTTGTGATTTGAACACTATGTTTTACTTACTTAGATTCTGAGCCTTGCCCTGAAAAGGATAGAGACAGTTGCAGACCATCCAACTCAGGCATGGAAACTGCAGGTGACTGAAAAGCAGTGTCCGATTTTTGAGGCTGCCTCAGAAAGCAAAACTCTCACTTTGATGCTCACGTGAGAGGAATGTCAAGACGTATTTCTGTGGGGTATTAAGTAATGGAAGGGACTGGAAATCACTCATTGCTAATGTGAAAAAGGACATATGATTTTTCATCAGGCATCTGAGCTCTGGCTCCAGCCCTGCCTGCATTAGCCATTACGAGATGAAAGCAGATGGAAATTATTCATTCCCTCCAAACTCACGTTCTTAAAATGCCATCTTACAAAATAGCCTCCCCACAATCTTTCACATCCAGGGAAATGGGACAAATGAGTCTTTCTCCAGAGCAGCCGGAGGAGCCTCACTTTCTTTACCATTTCCTTGCTGTGCTAACATCTTCGGCACCATCCTTGGTCATGTGTCATGGACACTATAGCTGCCTCCACCTCTTATTCCAGAAACCAATATTGCACTGCATGTTAATGGACTAAAATTTAAATTAAAAAAATTAATGACTCCAGCTCACTTATCTTTTCATCCTGAAGCACACTCTGAGTCCTCCTGCCCCAAGGCTGTCCTGACCTGTCCTACCGGCTTGATGGTCCTCCAACACCCAGGTCCCATCTTGCACCCAATGATGCTCAGAGTCATGGCCGTAGAGTTAAGAACTCATCTTTTAGCTTATGGGAACACTATCTAATAATGCTCTGACATTGTCCATATCTGAAATGTAGGTTTGTAGTCCCTGAAACATCATTTTATAATTAAACCTGAAATCAAATTAACCAATTCCTGTTGGTTTTATGAGGAGAAGGGGGAAAGGGTGGCTCCAGGGAACCCACATATGCCAATAAGGGGGGCATATGTGTTGCCAGGGTTTGGGAGGGGAAGGGAGGAAATGGCCAAACAAGAAGGTTCCAAAAGAGACTGACCTTGCCTAGCTCTGCTGGATTCCCACTCTTTGAAGGCAGAGGGGGCACTGATGTGTGGTGGCAAAAAAATATAAGTTCTAGACTCCAAGTGGCATAGATTGAAGTCTCATTTCCTTCACTTCCCAGCTCTATGAGTCTGGACAAGTTACCCCACTCTCTGAGACTCAGTTCCCTCATTCATGACCTTGGGGTTAATAACAGCCTTTCTTTGAATCTTCCATACAATATTGTGCCTATAATCAGCAATACAATGTACTGTATACTTACATTTTTGTTAAGGGTGGATCTCATGTTAAGTGCTCTTAACAATCAAAATCAAAATTTAAAAATCAATTTTAAAAAACCCCATAAAACTCAACTAAACAAAAAGCACTCCAAGTTATTTTGAAACTTCAACAAAATAATGCAAAGTGGAATAACAACTGGGGTTGGAACACAAAAGGTGCTCAAAAGCTTTATTAATTATTTTCTATAAAGTCCCCCCTCAGCATCACACACATAATAGGAAACAATGCAGACGGGAATTTGTTCTACGGGGATTGTGACTTTTTCATCATTGTTTTGCCGATGTGAAGCATGGTACTTGGGACCTAAGAAGCTCTCAACTAAAATTTATAAATGTGAATGAGATGTACCAATTATCTTTTTGTGAGACTCAGATAGGTCTCATAAAACACACCTTGGTACCAGAGAATTTTAAAAATAAAGAGAAACAAAGTACAATTTGCACTTTTAAGAAGGGCAGCGATAAGGTGCAATGTTGCTTATAGAAAAGGAAGTGTTTCTCAGATGCGTCCTGGAGTCCCTGTCATGTCAGACACGAAACACAGGAAAACCACAGTAATGGAAGGGGAAATTAAAAAAGGACACATAGAAAACAAAACAATGTATCTTGGGTTATTAAAATGCACTTATTATTGTATAATTCAGTAAGAAAAATTGTGTCTTATTTAACACCAGCTATATTTTACCACACAAAATATCCTATCTTAATATACTACTTGTTGACCAGAAGTGTCACTTTCTTAAAACACTTCTGTTCACATATCATACACAAGTGTATCCACAACTCTGATATACAAGGATTGTTCAGACCTTTTACTTGTCTGAGCTTGCAAATGGGCCCATGCCAACAGAACACACGCCGGCCGCCATACTGAATGAACTAATATTAACTCAAAGCTGGTCTTTGATGTCTCTGGATATCACTTCACAGAAGAGGGAGGGCTTCAGATAAATGCATAATTCAGTAAGGTAATTCAGTAATTCAGGAATTACTTACCAGTAATTCAGCACTGGTAAGATGGGATGGGGGAAGGCCAATGAAGAAATGGACTTCATTTCATGAGAAACGAGTCTCTCACATCCATAGGCTTTAGTATCCTTATCTATAAAACAAGAGACTTAGACCCAGGCAGTGCTTCTCTAACTGTCTCTACTGGCCTAGGCAGTTCTGATATGGTGGAGTTATGACTGAGCTGGGCTTTGGGTCTTCTTCAATCTGAGAAGCTTCCATTTTTTTTTAATCTGTCTTAATTATTAGCTTGTTATAGTAAGACTTTCTTTGAACAAAGTATTAAACTATAAAAAAAATCTGTAAAGTCGGTGGTGGACTAAGCAAATTAATTGGTTTGCATTTAATCAGCAGGTCTTTGAGCCTCTAAGACTAAAAATGTGTAAGTGCTTTGCAATTTACTAAATGCACTAAATTGTATGCAAGGTCTAGCTTCAACACTGTTGTGAGGTCAATGTTACCTTCCCCTCCATTTTGAAGATTAGGAAGCTTGTTGAGGTCAACCATGGACCTAAAGATACACAGGTAGTTGACACAAGAGCACAAGTGTTCTGGTCCCAAGGGCAGTGTCCCTCCCCCACAGTGCACTGCCTCACCCATGTAGGGGACGCTCCCACTCAGAGGGCACAACACCTGAGAGGAGAGAAAGGAAAGACAGGCAGACTGTTTAGTCTTATTCTGCATTGTAAATATGCCCCAAGTATCGAGGCCAACATGTCATTTGGCTGTTTCCTTCTTCTGTCACCACGGATTATCGCAGAACACACAGTCTGGGTGTTCATTTCTATCATCATTATCTAGGGGATAGGGGGAAGCACTTAATTATCATTTAATCTCACCTCCATTAGTATTCAAGTCTAGCGCGTCCTACCCGCTTCTGTACTACATCTCTTAATCAAATGTATGCCTGACACTGGAATAACCAAGTCAGAAGGAGAAGAAAGCCGGGCATGGTGAAAGAGAAAGTATAAAGGCGACACACTCGCCACTGGCAGTTGGATCTGTATCACATGAAGAAGGAAAATTTGGGGCACAATGTAGCATCATGTTAAAGAAACATGTCAATGTGTTTTTGTACTTATTCCCATTTCATAGCAGGGAAATGAAGTAAGTTTAAAAAAAAAAAACAACTTGGCCAGGGTCACCTGGGTGGCTCAGGCTGTCAAGGTTCTGCCTCTTGGTTTTGGCTCAGGTCATGATCTCAGGCTCGTGAGATCAAGCCCCGTGTTGGGCTCCCTGCTAAGCATGGAGTCAGCTCGAGATTCTCTCTCTGTCCCTTTGCTCCTCCACCCACTCACACACTCTCTCTCTCCCTCTCTAGAATAAATAAAATCTTTAAGAAGAAGAAGAACAACAACAACAACAACAAAAACCCCCAAACTTGCCAGTCACACAGGAAGTAAACAGCAGATCAAGGACACATAGTCTCATCCAAGTAGATATTTAATATGAAGTTAAAATTGAGCTAGAGGAAGGAGGTACGAGCTCATTAATCCAAACTGAGCAAAGCTGAATGTATTGTACTGAGAACCCAGATCTAGTTCTTAGATGCTCATTGGGATGAGACCTGGAATAGCAGCTGGGCTTGGGGTACTAATTCTTAGAAGCCATTAGTACCTTCCTGAACTGCCGTGTTGAGAAAGGATTCTGAGGTTTTGACCCACACCAGCAGGAAAAAGTGCCATGTTCAGTGAGTCATGTCTAAGGAGGGTGGGGGGGTCTAATGGGGAGTGAGGACACAAGTGCTCCGGAGTTCATAAACTTTACCTGCTGGAATCAGAAAATAACTATACTCTCATCGCAAATACTTTACAGTAATTCTTAATCATGACAGTTATACTGAGCTTTCTTCTACTTCTATTCAATAACCAAACCAAAAACCATATATCTAGACAACCCTATAATTCCAAGTCCAAAGTCCAAGATACCAACATCTGCTTTCTTCAATACACAAGCAAAACACAACTCACTTTCACCAGATAAAATAAATTCCCCTAAATCCATGTGAGACAATAATTTCTCTTTTTGAGTGAAATGACCATCAACAGCTCTATTTTCATGGCAAAAAAGAAAACCCAAAAACCAAAACCAAACCAAACCAAACCAAACAAACAAACAAAAAAACCCACAAAAAACCATGATTACAAAAAACAAAGTGACAAAACATTTACACCTCTCCCAAATGGTTTTGGTGACTCTCTTGGCACCAATGCACATGAAATCTTATGACCTGTAAACCAATGTGTCTCTTCCAAAGAATCATGCTATAGGGGCAAAAAAAAAAGAAAAAGAAAAAAAGGAGCAGACAGAGAAGGAGGAAGTTGTTGGCCTTGCAGTAGATGTTTAGAATCTTTCCATTAACAACCTAAAGGGACTTCAGGCTCATTTATTTCAACTCTCTGCGGAAGAACAGTGTGACGGAAGGTGGAGACACACTGCCCTCTGCAGATGTCCGTGCCATCCTGGGTCTCTCGCGCGAACTCATTCTGCCTGATTATCCTCATGTCCACAGAGCTGCCCATCTCGTTTCCCATCACATTCATTTAAGTGCTAATGTCACAGAAATTCTGAAGAAGGCGTGTCCCAGAAGTGAAAAGATTTATTGCTAAATACACACACAGAGTTGGTGGCCTTGAGAATGGAAGGTCGTCTCTCAAGGTTACGGTGGCAGAGGATGAGGGCTGACTTGCTTACTGTGTATGAAACACAAGATAATGAAAGAGGTACAGACGCCATCTATAATTCCACAGCCCAATTTTGACCAACGTGTGCTATTTTTCAGCTCTGCTGGAGATTAGCGAGGTCTTCTGACAATCTGAAAACATTTTAGAATTTCTGTTTAAGTATCACATTGCTTCTCAATGACATGAACTTGGCAAGTGAAGCTTCTTTCTAGTATCTGTTCTGCTTCCTTTCACTCCCCAGTCAGGATGCCCCCAGCAGACGGGAGCCAGACTGAGCTACATAATGATGGAGATTGGTCCATCCCCTGCCCATGGGGCAGGCATGGCCTCCCCTGCCCATGGGGTAGACGTACCAAAACCATCAATACAGAAGATTGGCCAAACCTCACAAAATGGGGTGAAGGATCTTCAGATACTAGAGTGGGAGAGATTCCAGTCAACCCAGGAGCTTCAGAGTCAAAGAGGACTTGTGGAAGAATCACTGAATTTTGGAACTGGAAGAGGCCTTACAATGGTGGCATTCAAACCTTTAAGTTCACTTAGAGGGTGTAAACCCTAGCTCTGGCCCATACTAGCTGTGCTAGCCGCAGTTGACATGTGTATGCCTTTGGCATGCTGTGTGACCCCTGAACCCCCGCTAGCTGTTAACCATCTCTAGCAGCCTCTTTAGGTCAGAGAGGAGGTACTTGGTCAAAAAATGGGAAGGTTCTGACCAAGACAACCCAGTCAGTTGTGCAGAGGCTAAAGGAAGAGAACGATTCTGAGGAGGGGCAGCAGCCTGATTTATGGACTGGCTTGAGCCATTGCCCACATTCTGCTTTCTGCTTCTTTGCTTATTCAGGAGCCCTCTGTGGAACTCTCTTCCCTCTTGTAGGAAGCCACATACCAGCAATGTTCCTTCATAGCAAATCCTCAAGTTCCTGGAATTAGTTTATTCTGCCCCTTGAGGCAGACAGAGGTAGTTGTGAAATGAATGGAATTTAATTCAGCTCAGCATTGGTGTGGGTCCATACAGTAGCCCCAGGTGCCACGTTGCTTTTCAACATTCGTGTTATGCTTGCTCTGAAACCATCCATTCTATCCATTCACCAAAAATTCATGGAATGTCTCCTCTGAGGCTAACACTGTGCTAGACCTTATGAGTATGAAAAGGACGTATTCCATTGATATCTCCATGGTCCCAGTAATAAAGTAGCTCACGGTCTTCCCAGTGGAGATGCTCAAAGGTCTCACTGGTAGATTGGCAGCAGCAGGGACTGGGGCTGGGGCAGGAGGACAGCTTAGGAGTCAGGCAAACTCACCTCCTTTATATAACCTGAGGACAATAACAGCATCTTCTAATGAGTTCTTATCCAGTTACTGTGAAGATTTAAGGAAATGACACACAGACAGCATGGAGCACATGCTTCACAGCTAGTAAGCACTCAGTAAACGTTAGCCCTATTTGTGGTTTAAGCAGTGAGTTGAGAATACACTTGGAGGTTCCAATTCATTGGAAAACTAGGTGAGGAGGTGAGGTATTTAGTTACTACCATTAGGTTGTGCTTCTACTACTTGGGAGAATAGCTGGCTAAAAATTCACTGGGTTGAACAGAGTTACATTTGAAGAAACTTAATCAGGCAAATGGATGGATGGGAGAGCACAGAGAATCAAGTCGAGGAGACCAGTTATAGAAATAATAATCTTGGCAAGAGTTAGTGGGAACCTAAGGTAAAGTCAGTGCAGAAGATTTAGAAAATAACAAAGAGGCGGTCTGAGGATAATTAGACACCACTGGTGATGGAGAATAAAATAGAGAAAATTAGAGGTGTCTGCAAGATTTAAAATATAGCACCTAGAAAAGGAGACAATTCAGGATGAGCAAGAGAATCAAGAGGGGGAAAGAGAAGGTTTCCAATTTCCTATTTTTTCAGCATATGTTTATATATCCAGGATTTGTGAGTGGCCAAATACTGTTCAACACACATCCTTTCTTATATCCAAATGCCACGTTTTTCCAAAAGCACAGCACAGCTTCAGCGGGATCACAGTTCAAATGTATGCATGTCCAGGCAGTGTCACCCACTGCTTTGCACTACTAGCCTGATAGAGCATAAACCCTCCAGCCTCGATGCTTGCTCTCTCAAAGGAACCGATGATGGAGATGGACGTCCTAAGAGTTCAGATCTTCACGCCAATTTCTTGAAGACAGTGTCACATCTATTAGTGCTGCTATAGTTCAAGGTGAGTGTGTCCATCTGAGTTTGCAAATGAATGTGGATTGGAATGAGTGATTTAGAAGTAATCCAGAATAGTTTCTGTTCCTGACAGAGAACAAGAGTTGAAGGAGAATACCTCTTTCTCAACCTCCTCTCAACTCAACATCTGAAAGCCACTCCTTTTCCCCTGTACCATTTATAGAAATAACCCTTATAGATTTAACTATCATGCATTGAGTGCCTATTGTATGCCGGACATTGTACAAAGCACTTCAGAGCAATAGCTCCTCTTACTTCCTTAGTGTCCTATCAGGAAACTGCCCCCATTTTACAGAAGAATGGAATAAGACCTACAGAAACAAACTTGTCCAAGGCCACTCAAGTAGCTAGTGTGAGAGCCATGATTCAAATCAAGTTCAAAGGAGTATTAAAAGAACTTGTGTAGGGGATGAAATTTTTTGCAGACTAGAAAATTGGGACTAGAATTGAGGAAGAATATATTATGTTCTGGTGTTTACAAAGTACTTATTAGCTGTGAATGGAAATTAACATCAATCACAGCATGCTGCCTCTTGCAATTTTTTCATATGTTCAAAGGAAATCTAATTTATTAGTTTCAAAACTTCAGAATAGGATGATTATTTGACTCTAATTCTTAGGATGCAGTGCAAAGTTAGAGATAATTAGGTACTCTTCATGGAGATGAAGATTAAGCTTGTGGTCTAGTCAGTGGGTCATGCTGAATTTTTCCTTTCCAGGAGCACTTAATGGCATGTATTTGGACTGAGTTGTATCTCCTGAAATTCACATGTTAAAGTCCTAACTCTTCGTACCACAGAATGTGACTACATTTGGAGGTAGGATCTTACAGTGACAAGCAAAATGAGGTCATGAAGGAAGGCCCTAATTCAATTTGGCTGCTGTCTTGACAAGAAAAAGAAAATTCTGTCTTGACAAGAAAAAGAAAATCTCTTGACAAGAAAAAGAAATTCAGACAAAGACAGGCACAGAAGGAAGACCATGTGAAGACACGGGGAGAAGAAGGCCATCTACAGGATAGGAAAGAGGCCTCAGAAGAAACCAACCTTGCTAACACCTTGAAGTCAGTCTTCTATCCTCCGGAAGAGGAGACAATACATTTCTGTTGTGTAAGCCACGCCATCTGTGGTCCTTTGTGACAGCAGCCCTAGAAAACTAATATGGCATGCTTGGAGTTGTCCACAGTCGAGAGCCTGGGCTCCCTTGTGAGGAAAATCATATCAGCATATTTATTGAGGAGGATGAAATGATAAGAAGAAATGCTTTGGAGGTTCCAGAGTGTTCTCTTTTAGGTAAAAAACAAAACAAAACAAAAACAAACAAACAAACAAAAAAAAAAAACAGAGGAAGGGGACAAAAAGATTCTAATCTGCAGCAACACTGTCATTTTAAGTCTCCAGGCACCCATGCGATGAGCTCGTGAGGCCCTTTACAGAGACCTGGATTTCCATGCCCCTCTTGGTGCTTCTGTGCCTGACCAGGGGGTCCCTACCACGCTCCGCCTGCCTCTGAAGGGCGGGGGGCTGTCAGCTCTTCCCCTCGGCACCTTCCCCTGAAAATCTTTCATGACAGTTTTCATTCCATTGAGTCTCCTGTCAAACAGAGCATAGCCTCACCTCAGCCTGATGGCGGTGTTCTTCTGCTTCTGTATGTGAAGTCACTCAGATAAGAAAGTGCTCTCAACAGGCTCAGCTAAACTGCTGTTCAGTTATATCGATGTGGTCTCATGGATTTAATGCATTTGCTGTCTGCCTTGCTCCTGGATCTCTACCTTTGTTCCCATCTATTTGAGAGGTGTGCCATTTTTATTTTTTTTCCAGACAGACCTAACAAAGGCAATGATTTCCATTCATGGAGTTTCTATAATGTGGCCAACACTTTATATTATTAGCTCTAATCCTCAAACCTGTCCTTACAGTTAAATATGATCACTTCCATTTTATGGATGCGAAATATAAGACTTGAAAGAGGCCATAAAGGAGGTGAAATCTGAATAAAGTCCTGACAGTAAAACCCAGCTTTTTCTCCCAGGGCATACTATTTTCTAACTGTGGTCATTCCCATGTCACTGTTACGATGTCGATCATATCTGCCTACTGCCTGTACTATTATTTATTTAACACTTTCCTTCCAAGTTCTACCTTAATGTTGTTTCAAGCAATACACAACAACTGTATTTTTATGTAGCTTAATGCAACAGCTATACTTCTTAAATATTCATTAAAATGAATACAACATTACATTTTACATGAATACGCACTAAAACAAATAAGCTCACGAGCTGAATAAAATATGAACAACCACATAAAACCTAAAACTGCCCTGTGTCACCCCCGGTATAGATATCATACTCTTGGAAACACACTACAAACCGGTACTACTTAGGAACAGAATGAACATAGGGAAGGGCCCAGCACAAGCCGTGATGTTTTCCCAGAACCACGAGCCATGCATTCTAAGCAAGCTGTGCAGCCTCCTGGCAGGATCTTAAAATCTAGAGCTTTGCCTAATGGGTACTGCACTTAATGCTTTATTATTATTATTATTATTTTTAACTAGACTCCACGCCCAGTGCGGAGCCCAAAGCAGGACCTGAACTCAAGACGCTGAGCTCAAGACCTGGGCTGCGATCAAGTTGGAAGCTTAACCAGCTGAGCCACCCAGGCGCCCTGGCTTACACTGTTTTTGAAGTAATCGGCTGCACTCTCTTCGTCTCCTACTGATCCTTGAGCTCCACAGTCCCTGTTGATATTGATAAGGGAATCAGGAAACCAAAGGAGGGACTGACCCAGTCCAGCAGCCTAGTTGTACAGAGACTGGCTTTAGAGGCCAATCGAACGCAAGCAGTTCTTGGAGAGGTCAGCCTCCTGTCGGGCAGAGGGAACAGATTTCAGGAAAGTAGGATACAGTTGGGTCCACCTGCTAATCTTGTGCCTGTTTCCCAAAATATCTCCCTCTCCGCCTGTGTTTGAAGTCTTGAAGTGCTGCTGTAATAAATACGTTTCTATGTCATGTGTGGGAAATTTCCAGAGTCACATATTAGGTTATAAGTAACCTGTAGGAAAAAGAACACTCCAAGTCATTACTACCTATACTCTGCTAGTGGTTTTCGGTGGTAGAAGGGGCTTGGGAACAGAAGGACTCGACCAGGGTTGGGGACGGGTATGTTTAAGTGAAGTGCCTCCTTCCCTCCTCTGGGCTCCTAGACAGAATTCCTCCCTCTCCCCACCCTCCCTCTGATCTGGGGTTTTCCTGTGCTGTCAGGCATCCTGCCACCAGGACCAGGAACTTCTCCAACAGGTCCAGGCCCCCTGCTTGCAAGGGCGTCTATACAGTCAGTATAAACAAGTCTGTGCAGTCTCTTTTTAAAAAGTTAATACAATCTTAGAGCATGTTAACACGAAAGTGGTTTCCGGAACAAGGGAGCTAACATTCTCCGTGTTGGACCCAAGTCAGAGCAAATGTGCGGTGCTGGGCTCCGGCATCACACTTGCGTCCTACTGCCTGTGAAAGTTCATTTTATGGCTGCTCAGCTAGACAAGAGCATGAGTTATTTCATCAAAGAGTAACTCAGGTGTGGCTGTGAAGGTGCTTTGTTAACACCTACAATCAGCTGAATTTCGGCAGTTTACCATCAATAATGGGGGGATGGCGGGGGGCTCCTCCCATCAAGCGAAGGCCAGAAGAGCAAAACCGTATTTCACAGGAAGAAGAAATTCTGCCTCAAGGAGACACCATCAATGCCTGCCTGAGTTCCCAGCCTGCCAGGACCTGCTCCACAGACTTTGGACTTGGCAGCCCAGAGAATACCATGAACCAATTCCTTAAAGTAAAAAAAAAAAAAATTTAAAAACCCAACATCTATCCCATTGGTTCTGCCTCTCTGGAGAGCTCTGATGGATCTGCGGCCCATTTGGAGCACGTGTGCAGACAGACAGCCAAGACTGCGAGGGGTCCGGAAAGCAGGGGGGCTGGAAACACCAGTCTGTTAATTTGAGGAGTGGCTGACAACACTACACATGCTTCTTCTGGAAGGAGGAGGTCCAAGCGTGATCAGACAGCTGTCTTCATACATTTAAAAGGCTGAAATGTGGAGGAGGCGTCAGACTTGTTCTGTGTTACTCCAGAAACCAGAATTTGGCCCTAAGGTTAGAGGTAACAGCGGGCAGATCTGGATCAACAGTTTTAAGAGTCCGCACTAACGGTTTGAGAGCCACCAGCTCCCAAGGGATGGGATTTCCAACAGAACAGAGATATGTGGAGAAAACTTAGAATAAGGACTCCTTGATTAGGTGAGAGGAAAGAACTCGGAATCAGCAAGGATTCATTTACCAAGGGCTTCCTGTGTGCTAAGCACTGTGCTAAGTACTTCATACATTTGATTTTGCCACATCAGCCTTCCAACTCCTAAGGTGGCCTTAGTGTATCTTCACTTTAAAGACTGGAAAAATAAGGCCCTTGGAAATCCGGTAACTGGTCCAAAGTCATCCACCAAGTAGAGAAGCAGTAGGTTTCCAACTGAGGCCCACCTGACCCTCACGCCTCCACCGTGTGGAAACACTGGGTTTCCCTGTGACAGCAGGACTCCAAAATAGTGCATGTGAGCCATAAGCCATTGACTTTCCAACCCATAGCACAGCATCCCAATTACACGTTCATCTGCCTTCAGTCCAATGGGGGGAGGTGAATTTCTCTGTGATATAGCCATGCCTTATCTGCCAAAGCAGTGAAAGCGAAAGAAATACATTCTATCACGAAACAAATACCGGTTGACCACAGGTACTAGTTATCTAGAAAAGTAGCTACAAACACCACAGACATGGCCTCGATCCCATCAAAAAACTCACATCTCCAGGAAAGGCAAATATTAAATGAAAATGTATTAAGTATTTAATTACAATGGTCACCAATGCTGAGAAGAAGAAATTGGTTCTCTGAGAAAGAGCATCAGATGGATCATCTTCCTACAGGAGGGTCAGGGAAGACCCTCAATGAGGGGGTGCCAGGGTGGGAACCGAAGAAAGCACGTGCTTAGCCAGGGGGCATTGCAGAGCAAAGCCTTGACACAGGAAATCAGTCAGAGCTCTGGAAGAACTCAAAAATGACCCATGCGGCTGACATTTTATTAACAAAAAAGGCAGGGGATGGAGAGGTGACAGAGACCACTTGCACAGAATATGGAATGATTTTAAATGAGTCAGTGAGGATAGAGATAACTTGGTGGCTTGGGTCAACAGGGCAGTCTGGAGATCGCCATTCCTGTAAGTCCTCTCTGCAAGGTGGGCCCCTTGGCTGGCGACAGGAAACACGGGACATTCAGAAGGTTCCCACTGTTCCCACAAGGATACGAGAGGCTCAGTGTACCTACACTGTTTGTGGGAACAATATGGTTTATGTTGAGCATTTGCTTTTTTTCACATGTCTGGAATTGGGTAGGCAGAAGATGCCTATGTGACCAACCCCTAAGAAAACCCCTGAGCACTAAGCGCCTAATGAGCCTTCCTGGTGGAAATCATTTCATACAACGGTCACTCCTCTGACAGAGGGATCAGCATACCCTGGGTGACTCTGCAGGGAAGGCTCAGGAAACTTGAGCTTGGTCTCTTATCTCTTCATCCATGCATCTTTGTCCTATGGCTGAGCTGGCTTTGTGTCTTTTCCTTGTAATAAATCTTACCATGAGTACAACTGCGTAAGTTCTGTGTCAGTAGAGGGTCACCAGTGTTGGGGGGAGGTTGGTCTTGGGAACCCCTGACACAGGATGTGACCTTGCTGACTCCCCAACAGTGGCCATGGAAACAGGAGTTCCCCTCTGATGGCACAAGAGCTTATTGAGACGGGCTGAAATGGTCTCCTCGCTTCTGGGGACCTCCAGCCTCTGTAAACTAATTCCCTACTTTAAGGTCTAGAAATGTCTGCAGTGATCCACAGCTGTGCAATGAAAATTTAAAGACAAACACCAACTTCCAGAGAAGATGCACAATAAATATTAAATCAGCACCTGCAACCCCAGTCCCACGGCCCTGGATCCGCCAGGAACATGCCGTCTTACCATCGGGAGCTCAGAAAGCCAATTCTGTAATGCTCTATAGCTTTAATCTATCTGCCCTTTATTAAAATGCAAGATGCACCAATGAGTCTAACAAGGTAGCCTTAAGGGCATTTCCATTTTATATCTTTACATTTAGATAACCTACGTTATTATCTTAATAGCTTCCTTTTTTATGCTTTCAACTTCTTATTCAAGACCAAGGAAAATCAGTCATTTCTTTGTACTTTACATTCTGCTAATTGCAAGATCTAGCAATATAAACATACTAGAAACCACACAAAAGCAAATTTTATAAAATATAAGCCACTTCACTACAGCCAGGGGAACAGTGCTTAAAGCTGTTGATTTTGCTTACTAAATACTTTTGTTTGAGTAAATGAAAATTCAATATACTTACTCTTACATTCCCAGAAAAAAAAAAAAAAACAGCAATCCAATATTGACGAGATAAGAACCGGCATGGAAGACAAATCCTACTTTCTAAAGTAAACAATCAAACCCCACTACTGCTCTTCTACGCCTGGAATCCAGCCATCCTGGCCACATCTTCAAGGCAGATTTACATTCCTCTCCCTGGACTTATCCTCCTCCCATAAACTGCCACTTGGGAGAGTCCTAAAGCTCTGCAATCTGTTGTCTCTGGGGAGCCTGTTTCCTATGGAGATTCGCACTGATGCCGATCAATGAAATGTCCTCACCTTTGCTGAGCACAGTCCGAATTTTTTAATGAAATCAATAAATATTTACCTGGCACCCACTTCCTGCAAGGCATGTGCTGTGTCCTGAAGGTGACAGGGTCCTTGATATCTAGACCCTGTCCGTCCTAGGCATGTCACCACATGTTCCAGTGCAATAAAACAATCGAAAAAACTGTGCTAAGTACCAAAGGCAGACCGACGGTATGAACTTGGAAAGAAGAGAACCCTCTGTGGATGTAAAAGTCTTCCCAGGAAGAATCAGAACTGAAATACCAGGACTGGTGGACTCAGTGCCTCGAGGTAGGAGAGCATTTGTGATACAGCTGCTTAGGGACATGAGTGCACATGCTGAGGACAATCAGTAGACTAGGGTGGCTGAGTGAAGAACGTGTTCAGAGACATAATGCAGGGGCACCTAGGTGTCTCGGTCGGTGAAGCGTCCAACTCTTGGTTTTGGCTCAGGTCATGATCTCAGGCCTGCCTTGGGCTCTGCGTGGGGCATGTATCTGGCTATATATTCTCTCTCTCCTTCTACCCCTCCCCACCCCACTAGCTCTTTCTCTCTTGAATGAACGAATGAATGAATGAAATAATGCAGTATAAATCTGGACAGGCACACTCGTGCCAGGCTGAGAACAGCCTAGAATGCACTCTAGAAAGCTTGGCTTTCCATATGAGAGCAACAGGAGACCACCAAAGGTGTCTGTGGAGCAGAGAACTTTTGATCTCAAGGTGACATTGTGGATGCTTAATTTGGGGGTACAGCATTAAAAAAGAACAAAATGGGAGACAGGTGTGGAAGAGGTCCTAAGTCAGTGAAATGAAGATCTGGAAAAGTCCTGGCTGGATTGGTGAGCTGGAAAGCATGTCTGTGGAAATGAGAAAAGTGCAAATTGGGTTGAAAACACAAAAAAAGGGGGGAAAAAAGACACTGACATGATAGGCAGTGGAAACTCTTATGATATGGTGCCCCATAAAAGAAGCATTAAAAAGCCGGGTTTAATACTCTACTCTCATAAGGGATGCACTTCTAATTCATAATCTTTACCATAACTGCAAAAAAAAATGATAATTATTGATTTATTGTTATTCTTTTCTCTTTTTTTAAGATTTTATTTATTTGACAGAGAGAGCAAGAGAACACAGGCAGGGGGAACAGCAGAAGGAGAGGGCGAAGCAGGCTCTCCGCTGACCAGGGAGCCCGAAACAGGACCCAATCCCACGACTCTGAGATCATGACCCAGACCAAAGGCAGACACTTAACCACTTAACCAACCAAGCCAGCCAGGCGCCTCTACTGTTATTCTTTTCTAACCCATAAACTTTTACAGGCTGGGAGCATGTCTCGTGTGCCTGAGGGTAGGGCATGACACGTTGTAATTGTTCGAAAACTAGAATTAATATTCAGGCATATTAAAAAGAGAAAATAATTTGAGAAAAAAAATCTGGGAAATCTAGTTTCAAACAAAGAGAATTGGAGGCCAGTGACCAGTATGAGACACTTGCTTAGAACATGCTTTCCTGTAGTTAGGTGATAGGGCTTGTAAGCAATCGACACACAGATCTTTCAGAATATTCTATGGACGTCCCTTGTCCAAATCCCTGTAGTGATGAACCATACCACAAAACTGACTTTTATTGGAAAAGGTAATAGTCACTGAAGATTCTCAAAGCTAGTGGATGGAGAAAACATGCTCACGGGGGAATGTCAAGTAAGGGTGATTTTTTTCACGCTCAATTATGGAAAACGCCTCTAACTAGTTTAAAGTTCTTTCAGCGTCCTATTTCTTTGAAGCCCCATTCCCTCTTAAGCCTCTGTAACCTTGAGATCACGCTGCATACAAGTACAGAATTAATCCTTCTTAAATACCTCTTTGATGAGGGACTGAATGAATGAGTGAGAGCTCGGAATCCTGGGAGAGTCTGGAAACCATCCGCACTGCTTCCAACGGGCTAACGACCGTGGTCGAGGCGCAGCTGCGGGAGGCTGTGACTCACTTGCTCATCCTACGTTTCTCAACAACGGGCCCACGGACCTGTTCTGAACACTTTGAGGGTGTATCATTAAGTACATTTATTAAAAGGAAAAAGCCACTAAAAGTATCTATTGATGCTCATAGGACAAAACTCACTGACCTAAAAAGCATTCATCTTATGGTCTCAACCACCTAAAGTAATCCTGGAACCCAGGAGATTGAGCAAAGTAGCCAAAATTCGTAGAACATGTGTCTGACTGGCATGCTGGGAAGAGTAAGGAAGTGGCATATTAAGGGAGAGATCCCAATTCAAGGGAGATACACAAACTGACCCGGGACAGGAGGCTGGAACTCAAGTGCAGAGAAACAACTACATACTCATCAGTTCTCTTCAAAAATAATCACTTGTGTGTACAATGCTGACCCCCATCCCAGCCACCCCAAAGTACAGGGCTTTGCTTCAAAAGGGACAGGAAGGGATCACGTATTTGAGAAGTGTTCCTACCCACCTGCTTCAAGTTAGAGACAGTAAGCTGTGACACCTTCAAGTTATAAAACCCGGTCTTGCGGGAAAAAACATTCATTCAAGTAAAATATTTTCTATCCCGATGATGGTAATATCTAAACAAGACTTGACTTTGTAAATTCTACTATTAAAATATTGGAAAACTTGCCTAGGGCAGAGCTTGACACGTGAGAAACATTAGGTTGCCTGAGAAACGAACATATGGTCTGATTTTCATACCAAGAAACGCAATCCTAAGAGATGAATTCCATGCAGACTTTCCAAGAAATTGCCCATTAACGTAGAGGCTCAAAATCACAAGAAACTCTATGACAGAGACCTTCCTGGTCATGAATAATGGATTCTAAAACTGTTTTGTAAATGGGGTCTTGGCAGATGGGGTGCAGTCTTTAAGTTGTGCTCATACTGTTTTGTGACAGCAAGGAACAGAGAGGGCCCCTGATGGCCTGAGACGCAGAGCAGGGTCACATTCCAGGCTGTTGTTTAATTCACAACTCAGGAGTTTTGGCATGAGAGACACACACTGGTGAATCATTGCTGACTAGCACTGAAGGCTGCTGCATATGAAATTACTTTGGTTTTTTTCCCCTAAAGTGGGAAATTATGGCTAAACATAATTCACCGTTCAGACCACTCTTTCTTATGTGGTCTATCATCTGAAAGGCCTCTGCGCTGCTGATCCCTCCTGGTCCCCATTTCCCTTTCTCATCTCATCTCGCCACAGTATCCAATCCTTGGTCACCTCGCTGTACCCAAAAGCTAACTCCTGCAATCCACCCATTCATAGTGTTGTACGGATAAAATTTGGAGGTCTGTCTTCTTCAGTGACTCTAAGGGGTTGGTGCAATGGTGCCATATTTCAGCCCACGAAGACATTCATGCTGTTCCGCCAGCCCTTGAAATCCCCACAGTACAAGAGCACTCCAAAGACAGACAAGAATATACCCTCGAGGCCCAAAACTAGACAGTAAATGTCTGTAGATGTCGTCAAGGAAGCCTTTCGATGGTTTGAGACAGAAAGGAGGCGATGAATCTCTAAGTTGCTTATACCATATTTTAAAAATAATATTTATTTTCTTTTTGACTATCCAAGTAGCAGATGTACTTTGTAGAACATTTGGAATACAGATCAGTGCCAAGCAAAAATCAAACTGCACTTATTGGAGGACCAAGAGATAATCACTGTGGACATTCGAGTACATAACCATCTAGTCTTTTATCACTGAAAACATCTCAGTGGCGTTTCTTCATTTTAGGGCTTATGTTCAAGTGCAAAAGTTACCAGGCACAGAGCCAAGATTCTATTATGTTTCATGTTTCATAAGAACGCAGATAGGTAAAAGCTTTGGTCATTACTCTCAAAGTTGGCCTTAATCATCATTTCCCAGAGAGAAACAGCCCTCACATAATAATGCAGAGCGTGGGCTTATGGGGCCAAAGTGCTGGAGTTGGAATACCAGCAAATGAATGAATTTCTGTACTTCCTTTTCCTCATAAATAAAACGGAGAGGACAACAACAATAATAATGATAATAATAATGCCACTTACTTTATGGAATGATTATTAGAACCAACTGAGTAAATATGTAAAGTACTCAGGACAGTCACTAGCACCAAGTAAGTGGTCAACCAACACTTACAATCATAAAGAGTGTAGGACCTGGTAATGGTGTATTTCTTCACTGCCAAGGGCTTACTGAGGGCCACGTTCACAGATGATTTTCAAAGTCTTGAAGACATCAGTGACCACATATTAAGATTCCCATATTCCAGCTCTATCCCTGCTGCAAATAATTACATGACCTTGATAAGTAACTGCAATCCTCTGGATCCTTGCTTCATCATTGGGAAAACGAAGGTGCTAGGCTACGCCAATAGAGCTGAATCATTTTGAGGAGATTAGAAACTCCTTTGACACAGCATTCTGTTTATGATTTCAAGATGTCCACTGACCCTTGGAAGATCAAGGGTCTCTTCTAGGGGCCTCAGATGAAACCACCTTATGCTATATGATCTCTGAAGTTTCCTGAAGCTCTGACATTCTATGGTGGTCCGTTCTGTAAAAATGGCCCCATGCTTATGATTTCTGACCTGACTATTGTGGAAACAAGAGAAAGGTAAATAGTAAACTCAGGAAGCAACTCTTCCTCACTGAAGATTTTTCTGTTTTCTGCCTTATTGGAGATTGTGAGAGTTTCCTAATTAAATCTCTGGCATCTACTTTCAATTCCTGGTGCACTCAGGATCTGGGAATATAACACCTTATTTATATGCTAATTTGCTACAGAGAACTGTGGTCTTTCTCAATCCCAAAGGCACAAGAGATATTCAGCCTTATGCTTTGCTGCACCCACTGGAGCCTAAGGCAGCCTGTGCATGGCCAGAGTGCAAAGTGCCCTGGAGAACAAGGCCTGGCCCAAAGTACTACCATGGAACCAGATGGCAGTGGGACCTGAGAATACTGGTGACTACCCAGCAGGACGCCCTCCATAAATAATGTGTGCCTCTAGACACCATCTATGGCTCTGGGCTAAAGCGTGGAACAGGGCTCACTGCTCCTCAATCATCTGGGGGGTGTAGGTTCAAAATGAAGATTGCCAAGCAGGACATGTAGGTACCATTCTACATGAATGGCCCTGCTAGAATTGGGCTCCTGGTAACAGATGTGTTCCAGCAACTCACCCTAGACCTACTGATAAGAACTTATGAGATCAGAGCCTGGAAATCTGCATTTTCAGAGGCATCAGTGGATTCTCTTGCGTGAGAACCTCTGTCATAGAAAAACTTCTCTGTGAGCATACAGATGAAGAAGATTTCCTTAAGACTATCCAGTATTTAAGAACTGGTATTACTGCTTCCAAGGGGTAGTAGATCAGGAACGCATCTCCCAGACCCTGAAAGCTCACAGAAGCACACAGAAGCTCCCAGGGCTTTACCCTTCTGCAAATTCAGGCTACTAGTGCCTACCTTTGAGTAGTTGAGGATATTAGAGCACTTGAGCACGTAATTCCCCTTAGACTAGTTATAAATAAACTCTGACACAACCACACCATAGAAAACAAAGGCAGCCCTATGAAAGAATGAGGAAACGGTTTACGTACTTGTATCAAAATCTCCCTAAGATAGCTTACATGAGAAATGCCAAGTACAGAGTAGAACGTATACAACTTATATGCTCTTTCACATAAGAAAGGCAGGGGAAATGCACTTGCATTTATATATTAAGCGTATTTAAAAAGTCATAAAAATGGTTACCAGTGGGGATCACAGTGTGGGGATGGGTAGATAGGAACAGAGGATCCCAAATTAATTTTTTTAAAAGCCCTTTAGTCTCTGCCTATAACATAAATTCATTCTAATCAAAGAAAAGTGGATTTAAAGCCACCAGTCCTGCAATTTAATATGCCAAGTTATCATTCTGTTTAATTTAGATTTTAATGGGTGTTGACCATGACATTATTCTATTTTGCTCTGTTGCCAAAACTCTCATCTCCCAAATCAACTCGCAAATTAAGGGGGGACATATCTGGAGGAGGAGCTCTTATTAAAATGTATTAGTTATTTGTTCCTGAAACGGGAGGGGGAAATGTCCTAGATCAGCAGAAAATGCAACAGGAGAAGCCTGTCACCTACAGCTGAAGCGCTTTGTGCGGTGGGATTCCGGCATCAATCGTCATGTACTTTGTCTACCCCGTTGGGTCAGGAATGATGCACGGTGAGACCCAAGGTTCAGCTACAAAGCTCTGCACTACTGAACAAAAACACAGACGACTGGGAGAAAAGCACAAACGGGTCCTCACTCTGCTTTGGCCTCCGCACCAGCTTATGGAGCAAACCCACAACCACTTCTGTAAGCTTCGTTCCCTAGATTCTCTCGGGCCAGATTTCTTATCAGATATATTTTCTTAAAAAAAAAAAAATCAAAACAACATAAAACGAGAGCAAGATATTTTAGAAGAACAACATTTGCAGAACTCCGAGTTGCCGAATGGTCCCTGCCAACAACCACATATTCACTACAAAAAAATGCTGACGTTTGCAAAGGGAGAGAGGATAAGAAGAGATATGCAAATCTGGAATTATCTTTGCAGTCTAGTTATTGCCTCTTTGGAACACAAATATAAGTCTTTGTCTCGTAGTTAGAATGAATAGAAATTTCATTTTCCCCGCGATCCTGGAGAAAGACTGGAGATTTTTCCAACTCTGCTGATCAGCTATAAAATACAGACTTTTACATCTACCAAGACCTTAACTGTTGCTTTAAAAGATTTCTTTCCAGCTCTAAAATTGATCTAATTCTATGTTGGTGAGGGTCTGGAGAAAAAACTGAATGGGCAAGGTAGGACCTCAGATAGGGCAGTGGAACCTAGGTCAGCTTCCGTAGGAGAGACAGTGGGACTCGTGAAGGTTCTTTACTTTGGGAGGAGTCAGAGACCCCTTGGATTATGCCCCAGTATTTTTTTCTTTCAGCAGGAGAACCTCATCTCTGCACTCGCCTGGTTAGAAGGTTCACTGGTTTTGTAGCTAGTTTTGTTGTATGAGTGAGTTTGGACCAGTAAGATGGTAGTAGCAGGAATATGTGCCATTTGGGGGCTGTCTCTTTGTCTTGGACTACCTGCTTCTCCCTTCCTGGGAAAGAGGCAACATTCAAAGCCATGTTTTGAGGACAGCAAAGCTGTTTGCTAATATTGAACTATTACATGAAAGAGAAATGTACCTTATGCCTTAATGAATAAAGATGGGGAAAGCATTTTAGGAAATGAGTTTAGCTATGGGTAATCAACAACATATCAAGTAAAAGGCAAGAGATTATTAGAAAGTTGAATCCACAGGAATACAATGATGAAAATGAACTGAGTAATATTAAACTACCCAGGAAAACTTGTCTTCAAAAGTTGACCATAGGTAGGAAAGGAATAAATGAAACAAGATGGGATCAGGAGGGAGACAAACCATAAGAGACTCTTAATCTCACAAAACAAACTGAGGGTTGCTGCGGGGAGGGGGGTGTGGAGAGGGTGGTGGGGTTAAGGACATTGGGGAGGGTATGTGCTATGGTGAGTGCCGTGAAGTGTAAACCTGGAGATTCATAGACCTGTACCCCTGGGGCTAATAATACATTATATGTTAATAAAAAAAAACTAAAAAATTGACCATAAGGAACTGTAACTGAACCAGACTCTGTATCTATTGCTTACAGGTTCCTAATTAAGCAAGAACAAATTAGTGCGTTATAGCTACAGCTTTATCCATAGATTCAGGGATAAAGGCATGAGAGATGCCAACCTGGGCTTCTTTATAAGAGAATGGGCCCTAGTGCCATAATGACCAGGGTTTGACTCCAGCTCTGCCATTTACTTAAAATGAAAGATGCTGGGAGATTCATTTAACTCCTCCGAACCTATAATGTAAGTGGGGATAACAGACACCCGCCCGTTGCAAAGGATGTGGCTTAGAGCTTCTGGCAGTGGACTTCATTCATACCGAGGAAATCAATAAATGTCAGGTGCATTTATCGCTCTTCTGTTCCTGTGAGGGATATCACAGACATCTTAGTGACAGGAAAAAAGAAAAGAGAGGTAAGGGGGAAGAGTAACAAATGGAGTTTGAATGTTTCTAGTACTGGATCTCTTGATTAGGTAAGGCTAACCTCTTAATTAGGCAGTAATCCTCAGATTACTAGGCCCAGGACTCTAAGACATAATTTCAAAGAGATACTGAGTGAAACTAGTATGACACAATAGACGCCTATCTGATTTCTTATCGAGGGAAACCCACACATTTCAGGGCTAGTTTCCAGCAGTTTATGGAATGCCCTCATTTATGACAACACTTATGTCATTCGAGATTTCTCTATTTGCTATTATAGTTGCTGAGTGTCAGGACCACATTTTGCTTTCAGAATCATCAGTTAATTTTTTCAAAGATTTTATTTATTTATTTGACAGAGCGAGAGAGAGGCAGCTAGAGAGGGAACACAAGCATGGGCAGAGGGAGAGGGAGAAGCAGGCTTCCTGCTGGGCAGGGAGCCCCTTATGGGGATCAATCCCAGGACCCTGGGATCATGACCTGAGCTGAAGGCAGATGCTTAACAACTAAGCCGTCCAGGTGCCCCAGTTATTATTTTTTTTAACTTAAGGTAGTTAACTTACCATTATTTCTACAAAGCATTTTACCAAGCATGTGGCCATTTCCCCTCCCCCCAGACTATGTCTGTCCATCCATCTCTTCAACAGCTAATACTTATTAAGAACTTACCATGCGCCAGACTTCCTTCTAAAGCACTTAAATGATATTAACTCATGTAATCCTCACAGTAACCCTTGGAGGCACATACCATTATTACCCCATTCTGCAGATGTGATAGCTGGATTCACCCTGTTGCCCAAGGTCACACAGCTCGTTGAGTGGCAGAGCCAAGATCAAGATGCAGGCAGTTTCCTTGCAGTTAAACTGTGTCTTCAAGCCTCAGGATAAGTCATAAAAACTAAAACGATACACAGCATCGGGTACCGAAACGAGAGAAAATAAAACTACGAACAGAAGTCCAGGGAAAGCCGAGTAGAAAAGGATGAGGATGGGGGGTGGCCAAGAGTTGAGACGGAACAGCCAAAAGTGTAAGCTCAACGCAAGAGCCTGAATCGGGGGTGCCTGGGTGGCTCAGTGGGTTAAGCCACTGCCTTCGGCTCGGTCATGATCTCAGGGTCCTGGGATCGAGTCCCGCATCGGGCTCTCTGCTCAGCAGGGAGCCTGCTTCCGTTTCTCTCTCTCTCTGCCTGCCTCTCCGTCTTCTTGTGATCTCTCTCTGTCAAATAAATAAATAAAATCTTTAAAAAAAAAAAAAAAAAAAAGATCCTGAATCGGGGCCAAAATCCTACCTCTCAACTTCTTGGGAGGTTGAGGCAAAAAGGAAAACAGGAATGAAGGTGTGGTTTTCACTATACAGCAAAGCGAAGACTACTCATTTTGAAGAAGAAATCTACTGTCTGACTGTATTCCCAGCCCTTCGATTAGTTTCCCTGCGCTGACCTCGAGGATGGAGTGAGAGCTCATCCGTGAGTAGCCAGCCGTGGATCCTGCCCAACTGCTTCAGCTGTGCTGGTCGGAGATGTAGCTTCAACTAATGCCCATATTCCAATCAGCCCGTTCATGTCTTCTTGGCAACAAGTTGCAGTGCCTTCCCCCATTCCACTCCACAGATGATCAAGGAACAACAAACCAATTTGTTTAGAAAATCTTATTTCTTCTGCCACATAATATTAAAGCACAGAGTTGTGCTTTCCAAACTAGTTGCTTATATATAGCAGGAACTCTAGGATATGCCTGAGTTAAATATTATTCAGTTTTTTTAAAACCCAAAAGAACTACTGCTGAGATCATGCTGAAAAAGTAATGCTTAATTTTCTATTGATACATTTATGATTATCAAGATGTTATTTCCCTAAGTAGCTATTAGAAAGCTGGAAAATCACTGATCAAAGGAAAATATGCATCTATCATATCAAACTGTTCTAATTTAGACTTTCTTTTCTAGACCCATTTTCCTTCTCTGTAAAATGCATCTTTTGATTGTATTAAATCAGGGCTTTTACATGAGTTACTTTAAGATCTACAAAAATAGTTTTTTCTCCATCAAACAGAGAGGCCAGAAGAATACGGTCAACATGATTATGGTTGATATAACTCAACAGCCTGTAATTAATTCTATTTTCATAGCTATCAGAACAGGTAAATTATTAGTTTAGCTTTTAAATTATTGTCTAAATATTACACAGTATTTTTTCTAAACATGAGGTAAGCAATCTGTGCAACTGATTCTTATAGCTTTTACTCTAATTGGTAATGTGAGTAAGCCATTTAGGAGAAGAGAATTTCCTGGCATGGGTATTTACTTACTCCTGTTTATATAATTTGTGTGTGTGTGTGTGTGTGTGTGTGTGTGTGCTTTAAAGTAGTAATAAATATGGCTTATGGCCACATAACCACTGGATTTGGGGTAGTTGAGAGTTTCAGTGTTTCTCGACCCTGTGACGTCACTTGTCAACACTGGCCACAGGTCTGGCACCAGATTACCCTCCAGAGCAAGTGACTTACCAACCTCCTGCTCCAGGGGCTCCACATAGAAAATGGGAACAACATAACTTTCTCCCTCCCAGGGTTCTAAGGATTAAAGGAGAGGAGACTTTTTCTAATGAGAAGACACATGGGATATCTTAGAATAAAGTCATAGTCGTCACAGAATAATACACAGATTCTCAATAGTTATTACTGCTGTCAGTACTGCTTAAAAAAAGAAAAGAAAAAAAAAAAAAAAAAGCAGAGACCTGGCAAGGTCTGGACAGAATTCAGAAGGACATCACTGTGGTGATTTAAGACTAACCATTACCAGGAAAGGCTAACTGGAAATGACCCTATTCAGTGTGGGAAAACACATTTTGTTATAAATAGTGGGGTTAGAAAGTTTGAATGGGACTTGATCCAGGAAAAATGAAATTTTATGTGAAAAACTTAAGTTTTAATCCATCCATGTGTTGATTCTTAGAATGAGACTATTGATTCTAAGGATACATGGCTCTACTGTTTTTATTTTGCTTTGGTTTTGTTTTTGGTGGATGGGAATGTAGCTAGCTAGCTAGGTTTCCTAACAAATTTGCATGATACGTCACAGTACCATTATTAAAATGGCCATTTTGGTAAAAACAAAACAAAACCATTTTTGCAAAGGTTTCTCTCAATGTTTTGATATTTGAATAATTCACTTCTGAAGAGCCTGTCCTGTACTCATCTTCAGATTTCTTCAATTCTTGACTCAGCTAAGTCAATCAGATCATCATTTGTTTTGTGGCTTTGCATAAGACCCAGGCCATTCCCCAACATGGCCAATGGTGAAATTCCGCATGTGAAAGGATTTTCAATTTCACTTAATCAGTTTTCGTTACATTTTCCTCAATGTTTAAACAGACAAGACATCAAGTGGGAGAGGGTTGTTCAAGTGGGGGCTAATTTTTTAAGTGGTGAATTCATTCGTGAATATTTGCATGATACGATCATCTTTGCTTTCCCCGTGCAAGCTTGTTCCCACAGAGATTTGGATAAAAAATGTTTACAGAAAAAACTACCCCTTCTCACATGCCATTTGATAGATTTAATTTCAATATACATCTATTTTGTCTTTTAAAAATCTTTAAGACTCCGTGTACTGAGCCCATCTAATGCTTCAAAAAGCCACCTAGTAAGTGACTTGTGTGTCCTAAGTAAACAGTAAGTCATAGGTTTAACTAAAATACTTTTTTGTGCTTTAAGGAAAGCTATAATTCTTTTGGCCTAAGATTTATAACTGGATCTCTCAGAATAGAAATACTCTATACTATTCTTAATCATGACGCTCAAGTCAACAGACTGCAAAGAGTACGTATTAACTAACAACAAGGTAGGCTTTCTCTAAAATGGAAAACTAAACAGGACACAGATGAAAATCACTAATCACGGTAAAAAGAAGGAAACTTTAGCCTCAACCCTTCATTTTGGTTTTTGTTTTATTGTTTAATTGAGATACTGAGATAGGGAAGCCAAAGAACTCCATAAAAATCTGCTTTTTGCTCCTTTTCTTGCTCCCATTCTTACTAAGGCAGCACCCCACTTTACACAGGCCTCAGAATGCAAATTGTGCATGTTCTCCTTGTAAGGGACAAGGAGTTATGATTTTTATGGACGGGTGGATGACATCTAAAGAAGGACCAGGTGAGAACGAAGCTATTGAAGGCATAGCCCAGAGCATGGCGCTAGACAGCTCAACACCAAGGCTTGCTGGCTCCAAGGAATAACACTTGGGTCCTCATCTTTGTTCTAACTGGTTCCTTGATGCCTGAGGGGACACATGCACTAGACCATAATCCTCAACATAAACCCCCAGACTCCAAACAGAGATGAGACTCCCTTCTTTCCTTTCTGAGTCTCCCGGACACTGCATCTGTACCTGTACTCTCTCTATGCCTTCAATGAACAGCTTTCACCTGCTGCTGGCTTGCCTTTGACTTCTCTCCTGAGCGCAGCCAAGGGATCCTCCTGGCTGATCTTACAGAACCCTTCGGGGTCCTTGGACCCATCCTACCAGCATCAGTGTCACCCATATACAATAAAGTGCCAACTCTTTAAATTTATGCAAAAGAAACTACCAAAATTTTACAAATGACTAGAATGTGGGGGGTCCAGGAAGGATTCAGCAGCGGTGTGCTGAAATCGGTTCTCGCTGACTCAGGAGAGCTGCTCATCCAGGTTCCAGGAAGCTTGCAAGCCAGGTGTCCAACTGCCAGCAGAGTGGAATCAGCCATGGGAGAGTCTCTGCACCACGAAATTAGCAAAGGCTGCCAAGAGGGATTCATTTTTTTTTTTTTTCCAGAGCTGGGTGTTACGCATTCACTAGCACATCACTGTATCTTATGATAAAAACAATGGGCTAATTTGCTCGTGGATCAAGCAGCCATCCTTGGGAAGAGGGAAAAAAGCTTTCATTTGCTCTCAGATTCTGATGGGGAGTTCTCTGCAGAAACCACCAACTGGGAAAGGAAGGGCTGCTACACACAACACAAGGAAAAGCCTTCTAGTCACTGAAGATCTTTGTTCTGTGGCTTTTAGCATCCTCCTCTCCTAGGACAATGAACAACACGTTCACTCTCCCCATTGCAAAAATGTTTGATAATCCAGCATCTTTTCCTCCACCGGAAATCAAGGAGGGGAAGGGAGCTAATTTGGGAAAGAAGAGCCAGAGAGAGGTCACTGGTGCCTCCTCAGACTCGCGTAAATCCAGACAAGGTTCCCAACACTTCTGCCTGGAAAGCTTTAAAAATATGTCAGTGTCTGCGCCCCATCCTGAAACCAGTGAATTCCATCTGCGGCTGGAGCTCGGGCAGCAGGGACGGTGCAACGGAGAAATCACTTATCTGGATCGCTGAATAATACAAAAAACAGAATCTAATCTCGGACAGCAGGATCCACCCCCAGGAACAGAGGATTCACAACCTGTACTCCTCCACAGAGAGAAGGTACTTTCTGGAGATTCAACAAACATTCCATGCACTACCGACACTTGGCCTAAACAAAGGTTTCTTACACCGTCAACAGGTGTCCGTATTCCTCTCTCCCTGACACCCAAGGTTATGTCCTCCAACCTTGCTTGAGTATTAGAACCGCCCGTAGACAGGAGAACACCCATTCCCGGGCCCTGCCCTTGAAGAGCCTCCATCAGATCTCCACCACTGGGAGCCAGTGACTCAGGGACTGGGCAGGGCTAGGAAGGGAGAGACAGGGAGCGCGCCATGGGATCAGGCTCACAAAATTCCAAAAATTTGTAGATGAAAGGAAACTAGAGATCAGAAAACAAATCAGACCATCCTGTTTTAGGTGTCAGAGATGGGGTCTTGTTATAACAGCTACTCGTGACCAACAAAGAGTGAGCAGACCCTACAAAGGAAGGAAGTCATGGAAGGTGTTACCTCTAGTCCTTGCTCAATGGTGGTATCAGCAGAGATGTTAGAAGGATTTCAGGTCCCTGACTAGCTTTCTATGAAAGAGCAACCCTGGAGGCCCTCGGCAGCAACCCTGTCGGGATCCCTCTCACCCTTGAGAGCTTTCTCTGTATCTTCACTTAAATTAATATTGCTTTATTCACTCTGTGTTGTCTGTGAGATTCATTCTTTCATTTGGTGAGACAAGAACCCAGGTCTCCCACCTCACCTCGAATCTGCATTCCCAAAACTTCCCAGGGGACCCTGAAGTGCTTCCAGATTTGAGAACGGCTGGTGGAAAGGAGGCGCTGCCAAAGGCCACGCCCCTTGCAGAGCCCAGCCGGCAGAGGGTCTCGGAGAAACGCCAGGAGCCGCCGGGCAGTTCTCACACGCCGGACGCTGGGCTTCACCTCCCGGCTCAACATACAGGTCTCAGTTCCGCTGCAGGACACCCCTTTCATTCCTCCTCCACTCTTTATTCCAATCCCTTTCACCTCCTGAAAACCTCTTCCTCTGATCCATTTCCATGAATCACACAAGAAAGGCAGTCAAAGGACAAAACAGTCAACGTCAGGAGAGACTGGTTAACTCCTAAAGGCCCTTAAACAAGGAATACCCTTCAGAATCTCCAAAGATCTTTTCTCCTTCCTCAACCAACACCTGGTGGCCTTCAAGTGATGGTAAACTACCGATTTAAATTGGTTGTTTTTATCTTTGCAGAATTACCTTGTGTTACAGTATTGCCTTCTTTCAAACAGATGTACATTTGTTTCTGCTACCTTGTGCCTAAGATATACTGTTGTATGATGGTTTAGGAATTGAAACAATGTACCCCAAGGTTTCTGTGAGCACAGGTATGCCAAGCTCCAATGGATTTAAGCAACTTCTGGATTTCGGAAATCAACCCATGGTTAAACAGGGAATAGCCTGTATATCACTTTGTCCTGAATTGTTGATAAATCCTATAGGCTGAAGCAGAAATATATTTGAGGTACAAAAGTGTCCTGTGAACATCAGTGCCCTCCTCACCAGCACCATCCTGATCTTAAAATTTCTCACCTGCACCCCTGTAACACCTGCCTGCACCTGTGGACTGGGGATCTCTGAAAGGTAAGATAAGCCTGAAGCCATACTCACCGGTGTGCACCTTCCCCCTGCCCGTGCCCTCTGGCTCCTTCCCATCCACCCAGCATTGCTTACACGTACTAGAACTAACTAACTAAATCACCGACTCCTTAGGTGCCTGGGTGACTCAGTTAAGTGTCTACCTTCAGCTCAAGGTCACGATCCCAGGTTCCTAGGATCAAGTCCCATGTCGGGCTTCCTCCTGGTGGGGATTCTGCTTCTTTCTCCATCCCTCCCCACTGCTTGTGGCTCCCCCTCTCTCTCATGCTCTGTTAAATAAATAAAATCTTCAAAAATAAACTAATAAATATCTATGATTTTAGTATGTTGTAACATTTTAATTCAACTCATAGTCACCTGTTTGGGTTTCATATTTGCCTTTCTTTTTCCCCCTAGTCCATCAGTTTTTCCATGCTAGATAGTCACACGAACTTCTTATAGTTTAGAAATTTAGAAACCCTTATCAAAAGGTTTAAATGCATGTGTGTTTTGAGCCAGTAACTCCACCTCCAGGAAATCATCTTATACATTTATGTGAGCGTGTGGGCAAAAACATACTAATGAGATTTTTTTTTACACTGTTGTTCATAATTGCAAAAATCTAGGAATCATCCTCTTTAGATGACTCGTTACACAGATTAAGGAACATCTTTGAAATGGAAATATATGGAGATGCTAAAAAGTGAGACAGATCTATTTGTGCTGATATGTAACTGTCTCCTAGATATAATTTTAGGTGGAAAAAAGAAAAAGAAAGATGCAGGATACTATGTAAAGTTTCTTCTCATGCACATAAACACATACTTTCATTTATACATAGCAAATTTCTAGAAAGATACGCCATGAATATTTTAACAGTAACTGCCTCTTGGGAAGGAGAATCTAGAATTAATTAGTGGTAATGAGATGTCATATTATTTTTCATTGTCTTGTACTCTTTAAAAGTTTTTCCATGGCCTGTATTACGTTATAAATATTTTTTTAAAAACAGAAAACACCATCATTGAAAAGTTTTAAGTATTCAAACTTACATATGTATATGTAGGTATAACATTTTTTTTTAAAAGATTTTATTTGTTTATCTGACAGACAGAGATCACAAGTAGACAGAGAGGCAGGCAAAGAGACAGAGAGAGAGAGGGAAGCAGGCTCCCCGCTGAGCAGAGAGCCCGACGCGGGACTCGATCCCAGGACCCTGAGACCATGACCTGAGCCGAAGGCAGCGGCCTAACCCACTGAGCCACCCAGGCGCCCCTAGGTATAACATTTTGTTACCTAAGAGTTTGTAATGTGAAAGGGATTACCAAAAACTATCTTCCCCTGATCACCTTGCTTCTTTAAATACACAAGAGGATTTCTGCACCATTCCCTTGGGTTGGCTTCTGTCCCAAAGAACTTGTACCAGGTTCCGGGGAAAGATGTGCTGAATGTAATAAAGACCAGGCCAAAGGAAAATTGGGCCGCAGGGGGAGTGTGACCTTAGTAAGTCAAGCCACCTCTCTCAGCCTCTACCTTCTCTTTAAGTGCCTGGGTGGGAAGAAATATTTGCAAAAGTAAGTCCCTTTCCATTTGCACGTTTGGAGATGAGCTGGAAAGGACATCGTTCTTTATAAAAAATGCACGAGTCTCCCCAGTGGAATGTAGTGCTTGGTTATGCAAACTGCACCCAGCTGCTCCCTCTCCGGCTGGTTTTCTCAGTGGGTCCACTGGCCCTGAAGACCCTGCCACCATGGTACACATATCCCTCTATCAGATTGGGAAGGCTGGTCCACCCTGAAATGGACCCTCATGGTTCTCCGCTTACCCTAGGACCTTTCTAAGGACCCAAAAGAGACTCTGCCCTCTAACATATGCAGTCTAGTTCTGGAGATGAGACAGCCATGCCCACCTCAAAGGATGTCCTTTGATGGCTGGTCCACAACCCCAGTTGTGGCCGGAGCATGAAGGGGCTTCAGCCATACCTTCCGTCAGCTCTGTCTGCGAAGCCAAACCAAATAAATAAGTATTAAGAGTCGGCTTCCTACACCAGCAAGCAGTATAGCTGCTCCGGCCCCCTGCTCAGAAGGGGGACCTGCCCTTGGGGTTTAATACTCCACAGCTGCTATCGTGAAATTCTTCATAATTTTTATTTTGAGTTTGTATTCTGGGAGGTCCGATGGGACAATGGAGGATTCTCTGGGGCTCTGGAGACCAGGCTGAGCTGCACTGTTCCTTGGGACAGACTCTTCGTCATCCCCAATCCCAGCACCACCCAGGAACTGTCCCCCTTCCGTCTCTCTCCTTCTGGGGTCCTCACTGCATTCGGCCAATGACTATCCCCTTGGCTGAGGGAGTGCAACATTAAATAGCAAATAAAAATCACCACGACTGGGTGAAAGACCGCAGAAAAAAAGGAATAAACTTTTGCCCGTGTTTTGAACAAGAGGCCCATATTTTCATTTTGCACTAGGCCTAGTGAATTATGTAGCCGGCACGCAAGTCCCTAAAGTTCCTCCTTCCATAGTCCTAAACCCCTTCTACATACACACTGTGGGGTCGACCATTTCTGAAGGAGGAAAGACCAGGGAGCAGAAGTTGAGGGGAGAGGAGGGAGATGCCAGGTTTGTTGGAGGCAGGACTATGCCTTCCAGCTCTGACCGCCACGGGTCCAGGCCTTGAACTCTACCCTTGGCTTTCTGGATGTGAAGTCAAACTGATTTTTATCAAACCAAGACTTACTGTGCCTCAAGGATATAAAGGGAAACAATGCCTATCACATATTAAAAAAACTACCTGGAAGGGTGCCTGGGTGGCTCAGTCGGTTAAGCTCCTGTCTTCAGCTCAGGTCATGATCCCAGGGTCCTGGATTCAAGTCCCACACTGGGCTCCCCTGCTCAGTGGGGAGTCTACTTCTCCCTCCCTGTGCCTCTTCCCCATTTGTGAGCATGCTTTCTCTCTTTTGATCTCTCTCTTGCTCACTTTCTCTCTCCAATAAACAAAATCTTGAAAAAAAAAAAAAACCTACCTGGAAAGATATAATCACAGAGAATAGTAGTTAATAGTGAACATGGAAGGTGATCTATGGAAGTAATTAGGAAGGTGGGCACTCAGAAGAGACTGTGCCTAGCTTGCATTCTTGGCTCATCCCTCCCTAGTTGTGTGCTTTTGGACAAGCTGTCCTCTTTGTTTTAAACAGTGCTCTCATCTTTACGACAGTCTAATAAGAGCAGCTCCCCTTTGTAACTGTTAAAAGGATTAAATGCTTAGGATAGTGCCCAGCACATAAGAGTGCTTTAATTAATGTTAATATAAAGGTTCAAAGAGGGATGCCTGGGTGGCTCAGTCCGTTAAGCATCTGCCTTCGGCTCAGGTCATGACCTCAGTGTCCTGGGATAGAGCTCCATATCAGGCTCCCTGCTCGGGGGAAGAAGGCTTCTCCCTCTGCCCAACCCCCTCAACCCCACCACATGTGCTCTGTCTCAAATAAATAAATAAAATCTTTAAAAAATAAATAAAGGTTCAAAGAACCTGTTGAGGGACTCAGGGTCATCAAGGAAAGATCTGTAAGGTGCCCAGACAAAGGTTAAGTTTACTGAAAATCTGCATGGCATTGCTAAGAAGGCAAAGCTTTCATTAGAAACAATCTTTGGTATACTGTCTAGATGAAAATGCTTTATGTTGTTATTTGAAAACACATACACACACACACACACACACACGGGACCACTTAGAAGTAAGAGACTTAGTTTAGCTATATCCTTTGTAAGGTATTTCTTAAATGATTACTGCTGGTTTTTCCAATCTCACGGAGCCCTGATTTAGTATTAAGCAGTTCTAACGAAAGTGTGCAAACATCTGTCTTTTATTCTGGCTCTTTCCTTGCCTACACTGCCACATTGGTTTATAGTTTAGGATGACTCCGAATAAGATAAAAGTTACATCTGCCTATCCATCGATCTTTTATTTTTGTTCAACCAGAACCTTATGTCCCTGTACAGATGTACCATCAAGTAGTGTTTTAAAATAAATCCTGTTGGAAAGAATGCAGAAAAAGTGCATCTATCTGGCCATATCATAGGGATCCTAAAATACCAATTAGGTAACTGTGTGTTCAATTAATAGTTGTATACTACCAACTAACCCCAGCATCGATCTCAAGGATCATGGAAATATATCAAATGTACTAAGGGTAATTCCCTTGGTATTTACTGATAATTGTTTGGGTACTTTGGATTTAATTACAAGCACTCATTCTTAGAAGAGGTCCAAACAGCTGAGGTTGAAAAATAAAAGTTAGGAAACCATTAGAATGGTGCCAATTTTCCTGACATTGGTGGAATATCACCTTACTTTTCTTTTGGAGCGTCATTAACAAGGCCCTATAAGTTTACCATTCCGTAGCGTCTTTTTGTGGGATTCCTACCAACATGAGGAGCAAAGAGAGGAGGGCTGTCAGGTTAAGTTAGAGCTGCGTTCTCAATTCATTCTAGGTAAAAGAAATTTATGTTTGGATTCAAGACTTAAGTCAGAGACACGACTGAATGATGGCTCACACGGTGCCTTAACTTCTAGAACTTCCCTTTCATCCTGAGTAGAGACAAAGGGAGCTGGAAACACTCTGTCCAATGCCTTCCTGCACTAATGGTTTCTGATTCTATCATTAGTAGATTATGTGATCTTACAAGCCTGATCCCCTGTCAAATCATCGGAGAGGGAACAGTTTGTTACTGAAATTACAAAGGCCCATGTCAAGAAAAAGAAGCTGAAAGGTTAATAAGGTAACCACCGAGAGTGGTTTTACCGGGAATAGTACCTCCGTAGGGGTAGAGACAAGAAAAGTCACATAAAAACACAAGGTGCTAAATTTTACTTCTATTGTAAGAGGCTTTAGAATAGCAGGAAGGAATTACAAAGGCAGGAATAGGGCCAAAAACATCGAGGAAGACAATCTGAAAAAGTCTTTATATGGAAATTTCATGTGGAAATTTCTGGCTTGTCCTGAATAGGGAAAATTCTCAAACAGCTCTATGTGTGCGTTCTGAAGAAGAGCCTTCATTTAGATGGTACGACACGACGCGTAATGCATTTCACAGAATCTAATGAACACATAAAAGAGGTATGAGTCTGAATTCCAAGCAAATCCCTTCGAATATACAGGGAATAAAGTGGCTGAGTGATTTGTATGAGGTGGAAATAATTTCATAAAATTGTAATCAATGTCAGGCCGGTAGTCATAGTTACCATTTACTGAGTGCATACCATGGATCCGGAACTATGCTGGATGATTTACGTGTATCATCTCACCTAGTACAGCACCACAGAGAAACAATTTAATATCTAAAACAAATGTTCAGAAAGGCAAGCAACCGCATCAAGGTCACAAGGCTGGTGGATGGGAATTTGAAACCCAAGCCTCACTGAATGAAAGCTCATGTTCTTCCCCATCGTCCGCCTGGCCACTGTATTTTATGGGGTGAGCTAATCTGAAAAGCCACAGACTCTGAAACTGTAAACACCACAACTCTCTGACCGCACACTGCATGTTTTCGATGGAGGAGAAAGTATAAAGGAGTAAATGTAGACTTTATTTTTTAAAAAGATTTTATTTATTTGAGGGAGACAGAGAGAGAACATGAGTGGGGTGAGGGGCAGAGAGAGAAGCAGACTCCCCGCTGAGCAGGGACCCGATGTGGGGCTCGATCCCAGGACTCCAAGATCATGACCTGGACCGAAGGCAGATGCTTAACCCACTGAGCCACCCAGGTGCCCCTGGAGCCCTTATTTTTCATGACTATGACTCTACACGTTATTTGTTTTTTTAAAAATTACTAGACCTGTATGTTGAAGGGGCTATGTGTGTATATATATTTACACATGCACCCCAATATACCGATACTGCATATACCAGTGTAATGTAATACAACCAGCATATACGTACATTCTTTATATATACATGCATATGTATATTTTTAATATGTACATGCATGTATGTAGTATATATATGTGTATAAATATATATACAGATATATATGTGTGTGTATACACAGATATATTTTATGTGTACATATAAAATTTTTCACCAACTTTTCCTTTGAAGTGGAGGTACGATGTGTCCTAAAACCAGTCAACCATCTGGCACAGAATGTTCAAAGACGGCAATTATCTTAGCAGGGGAATCCTGAAGTACTCTGATATGGACCCAGTCTATGTGGAAGAAAGCAATTCTATAGGGGAAAAGATTTTTGAAAAGAGAAGCAAACCAGTATTTGGCTGAAGGTCTATAGTGTGCTAATGTTGTGACAGGAGCTTCCTGAATATCTCCTTTATTGCTCATGCTTGACAAATAATGCGGACTGCCTAGAGTTGCGTAGACACTCTTGACCGGAGAGGCATAGAGTGTGTACGTGAATTGTAACAATGGACCACACAGTAGATTTACACAACAAACTGCTCTAACAATCTGTGATTGTGCATGGCTTCATGTAGGCACTCAATAATGAATTAGTAACAACACGAAGGGATCCTGTCCATGAATGAACAAGAGTTCCAGGACACCTACTTCTTGGTTTGAAAAAGAAGAGATTCCAATTTTTTTTTTCCCCTCCTCTTCTCAGCAAGCTTCAACATGAGCGGTAAGTCTGGATTCTCCTAACAGACCATGGACAAACTCATTCTCAGAATTAGGTGCCATCACCCGTCAGAGATGTCCTTTCTCTACCTGAGACCGAGAATCTAACCGAGGTCCAAGTGATGGGGACCTGAGGGTCATTATGCATATCCTGTCAGGGTAAGTGAGAGCGTCAGCCTCAGGGAGACTAAGGTCCTCTTTTTCTAGTTGGCCTGGTTGACTGAAAGATCTCATTGCAGTGCTACATTTCTATGCAAAATGGGCTTCCTCTCCCCTACAGGAATTGAAAATGGTGGCCCAGCAAAGAATCCACTGACCACTGTGCGAGTCCGCAGGAAAAGAGATAGGAAATGCTACAAACGCCTACTACAGTGATACTAACTTAGTCCTCTAGCCCCAAGCCCAGGCTGGGTTAAGGTGAGTGAGGTACCATTTCAGGCACTGGCACCGCCAGCAGAATGAGTGTTTCTAAGTTGATACCCTAAGCTCCCCACATGCTTTTCCACAGTCTCGGGCTTCACTGGAAGGACAGTTATGTCTGGACATTTCCTTTCCTTATGAAATTACCAAATTGCCTCCTACTTATCAATTCACTAGCCATTAACTCTGATGTCGGGTGCTTGAAAACTTTTGAACACCTTGGCTTATTTCTTCTTTCCCTGGCCTCCAAAACTTTCATTATCTGCCTGGGAAATGAAATCAGGATCCTCGCCTCTCACCAAGAACGTTTGATCCAAATCTGATTTTACAGCCTCATCTCATACCCCATCTCCACTCCTAAATCCTCTCTGTGCCCCCCCCCCAAAAATTAGCTTTCAACTTGGCTGTTTTCAGCCTTATGTCCAAGACACATCTTCCTCTTGAAAGTTCCCTTCTCTATACAGCATATACCGTGCAATGTTTTACGTCGTATACTTCAAAGCTTGATTCAAATGCCCTTTCCTCTGGGAGGCCTTTTTCATCCCACCCATAGGAATTAATTTTTTCCATCCTTGTTCTACCACTTCCTTTGTTCACAGTAATAACCGAGCATGGATGTCAGCGCTCCTTTTATAAAAACATTATTTGCCATTACATCTGTTCTATGATCAGCCTTCGGCCTCCTGGAGGGGAGAGCCTATTGCCCTTGTCTCTGTACTCCCAGAGGATCTGGCACTGAATGGCACATGGTGGGGCGTCAATCCATTTACACCTCGCTGCATGACTGAGTGTGCTCTTTGGGAAAGTAAGTGTACATGGATTAATAAGCTTTTAGGGAGAGCAAGCAAGCAAGTGCAAGCTCATTTCTTTTTTAATCAGCAAAGCAGATTTTAAACACAGGCTGTTTAATGTTCAGGCCCATTCTACTGGGTATAAAGACTAGGAAAACACTTATAACTAATAAATGACTTCAGGGTGAGGACACAGTGTAACTGTGTTTTGAAAATTACAATCTGCATACATACAAAGTAAGTAAGTCCTAGAAGTGCAAATATTTAAAAACCTCAAAAAAATGTGAACATGATGGTCTTTGGATTCATATGGTGACGAAGAAACCAGGTCTACGGCAGTCCATCTGCTTTAACTCTTATACTGATTTTCATTTTTTCAATTAAGTGTTTACTGTGTGTCTCCACTGGGCTAGGGGCTAGAGAGAGAAAACAGAGAGGAAAGTCCGTGAGCTCTTGTCAACAATGAGGTACGGTTACACCTGTCAGGTTCGAGTGACTCCATAGCCTTTTGTAGAAGAAAAGACAAGCACTGGTAGAGGGAAGCATGTGGGAACCCAAATTATCAAGAGGAAAGGATACAGGGTTTTAAAAATGAGAAAATGGACTGTAGGATGGAAGCTCTTCCAACAGACTGTGGAGGCTGAGTGGAACTGCTCCAGACAGCAAGGGAGGAATTGTATTCACCAAAGGCGGAACAGAACTATAGAGAATTCTGAATGGGTTTGATGTATCTTAAGCTGTATTAAATCACATTTTAAAGATGGACATAAAATATCTTTGGAGGCCAAGATAATCTATATACAGAATCTAATAATAGTTTATTATACAGACTAAGCTATAGTTACTTGGTTATCCGAATGTTTCCAAATGTAACAACAATGTTTCTCTCTGGTTCTAGATTCAAGCTGACTACTAGTACTTTATTTTAGAAAGTCAAAAATTGTCCAAGCTAACTGAGAAGCTAACTAACATTTCTGGATATAAGCAGCAGAATTTTTAAAATCAAGGCAGAAGGAGGTTTCCTCATTCTTAATTCATCCAAGGTAACATAATTAGCAGGTGGATTTGGGGGATTTCATTTCTGGTTCTAAAATTCTGTAACACCACTTTACCCAGTGCTCCTCTCTTTGAAAGATTCATCATGCTCTTTTGATTTTAGAAGTCACCACATCCAAACTTTCCCTCTGCACTTGTGCATTGAGACCAGATGATAAAATCCACAAGTAAAGAGGTGGAAAGAGTGGGGAAAGGGTGTCATAGAAACTGGATGGCGAAGGACACAGCTTCGGAGACATTGATTGCTCTCTTCTTTCTTAGTAAATGCTCTCTCTGAAAAATGATACACACACATATAATGTATGTATATCTGGTCAGGTATATTACATTACATATATGAACATTAGCTTACATGTATGTATAGTTTCTATACAACTATAAAATTGGTTCTGGAGAAGTGTTTTGTAACTCTGAAGATGCTATATAAGAGCGTACATGCAAGGGCTGCCTGGGTGGCTCAGTCAATTAAGCATCTACCTGTGGCTCACGTCACGATCTCGGAGTCCTGGGATCAAGCCCCACGTTGGGCTCACTGCTCAGCTGGGAGTCTGCTTCTCCCTCTCCCTCTGCCCCCTGACCCATGATCTCTATCGTGCTCTCTCTCTCTCTCAAATAAATAAATAAAATCTTTTTAAAACAACATACGTGCAAGAATACATACATAAGATGCATATTTTCTTCACATAGCATTTCTATCTCCATAGAGCTTATCCATGCAGATCATCTGCTTGGGAACAGATAAGAGATGGTGACAGACTCCATGTCTGCATCATCTGCAGCTTCCTTTATGTCACCTGAAACTACTTCTATCTAAGAGACCCATCTAGATACTTGACTGCCAGACATTCATTTAGGATTTTTTTTTCTCAGATGCATAAAATATTTGAACAATGATGTGAAAAACATACAAAGTAGGCATAAAATCATGCCATAAAATATCACAGAAAAAAGTGGGGTCTCTAAAGTCACATAAATTATCATTTGCGTAATGCATTAATTTACCACCGTAACTATGGTCCCCAGTTCTCTGTTGCAAATAACCGGGGACGGGGGCCCTGTGTCTCACCAGCCGGCAGCCCTAAGCATCTGCTGTGTACAGGCTAACGGAGGACTCCCAAAGGGTTCGTGGATGAAGCTAGCACTTGTGCTCAGAGAGCTCATGGGCTAGCCTCAGAGAGAAATCTTCATCAGTCAAAGACAGCACAAGGCAGCAGCGGTGATTGTCTTAGGAACAGCAGCGTGTTAGTGCTCTCGGAGTTACTGGAAGAAGATGCTGGTGGCAGTGGTGAAGGGAATCAAGCAAGGCCTCATAGAATAAATGGCATTTTGAGCTTTCAAGGACAGGTTGCATTTAGATACATGAAGGGTAGTGGAGTGTTCTAGATGGAAGGAATATTATATGCCAAAGGGTAATTGCTAATGTCTTTGCTTAGGTGTAAACTGTCTCCCTGAAATATCCCACACTTATTCCAAGCAGGGTAAGTACAATTCTCTATCTCTGAGCTGGTTCTCACAAAGAGGATGCTATGGCCTGAATGTCTGTGTCCCCTCCCCATTCATATGTCAAAATCCTAATCTTAAGGTGATGATATTTAGAGATGGCGCCTTTGGGAGGTCATGAGGCCATGAGGAGGGAGCCCAGCTGAGGGGATGAGTGCCCTCACATGAAGACACACAAGACAGCCTGCTCCCTCTCTCTCTGCCATGTGATGCACAGTAGGCCGACTGCCATCTGGGAACCAGGAACCTGCTAGTGCCCTGATCTCAGACTTCAAGCCTCCAGAACTGGGAGAAGAAAATGTTTGTTGTGTAAGCCACCCAGGCTACCGTCATTTGTTAGACTAGCCTAACTAAGACAAAAGAGAAGCCATCATGTCCCTTTCCTCGGTAGAAACCTACTCATCAGCCAATATTCAGACTCCTCAGCCTCCTGGCCGTTCTCCACAACACGCCCGCATGTTTCTGGAGGTCTCCTCCACGATCTGCTTCCCTGTGCCCTGACCAACCACGGCTTCTCCTGCTGTGGGTTGTTTCTGTGGATGGAAGGAGCTGAGGGCACAAGTTAAATCCCTGTCTCTCAAACCTACTGAAGGTCAACGCAGGCCGTATTACTTGCTTGCTCTGGGATCTGAGACAAGTGATTTAACTTGGCCAATCCTCAGTGTCCGCACTTGCGAAATGAGGATAACAAGTCACCACTTTCACTGGGCTACCACCGGTTTACTGTGAGGTTTATGTGAGGATTAAAAGGATTCAGGAAAATGCCGGACCTGTAGGAAGGACCTAATAAATGTCAAGCGGTATTAGTAGCACATTCATATGTAATGATTTTAAAAGTGCCAATAAAACTTTCAGACTCTCGATTGCTGTCTCAGGAAATTTTCAAACACCTCCCCCACCCTCTTTTTCTTTTAATAAGTCATAAAAAATTACTGTCATTTTCTACCTTCTAAATTAATTTTTGCTTAATGGTCACTGAACCTACCTTTGAATTCTGGCTCAGTAAGGAACTCCTTGAAACATCAAAGCTGGAAAACATTAGGCTTGCCATTCCCTCACAGACAGAACCTCTCCCTTTTTGGCATGGTGATAGCTTTTGTTATGAAAATTGAGTGGATTGTGGTAAAGTATAGACAAAGAAGGCCACATTTCTCTTTATGGCTTCTGTAATCAACATCTACAGTTTCTGCTCCCCGAATTCGTCTCACCCCAATTCTGGTCACAGGAAGCTAAACTTCCCTCTTCTCTCAGTTTTGGCCTTCAATCTTTAGCTGGTGAATCTACCCCAGTTCAGAGCTGGAAGGTGTAACGCAGGCCTAAGCTGCTCAGAGAACACCACTGCCCTTGCCACAACAGTTGGTTTGAATTTGCCCTAGGACCCGGCCAGAGCCTGTGAAACACATGATGCATTCAAGGCCAGACTTGCTGTAGTCTCTGTGAGTCTCAAGAGGACACCATGCAGAGGACAGAAGTAACCCAGAAACAACCTAATAAAAAGATGAAAGAAGAGAAACCCAATACCAGCAACACCGTCTACTTGAAACTGAACACTTAATGCTTAGAGCTTACAAATGGAGGACCCTATCAAGCTACTGCGGGCTTCCAATTGGTTGGGGTTGGATTTTCATCATGTCCTGCTCATAAAGAAGGCAAAGCTGATCCAAATGAAATCACTAGTTCAGTGTGTCACTAAAGAAAATCAAGGATATAAAAACCCTGCAAAAGGCCAGTTTCCCAGCATCCTCCATTATCAGAAAACCCATGGAAATAAGGAGTCGTAGCTACTGTGGTCAGAGTAAATATGAGGGGTAAAGAATTGTGTGTGTGCGCCCCTGATATAAAGTATCATAGTGACCTTAGCTATTAGCTAGTTTCTAGCTATTCAAGCATGAGCATGCATCATTTATAGCTCTGTACGTCTACACATCTATGCATCTATCTGTACCACTAGATCCATCACATCTGCCTGAAGATACTGTCACATCAGTTTAGTGTTTTTCATTCTGATCAATGGTAAATCTCCCTTAGAGATCATGTCTTACTCATCTGCAAGTTTCTAGCCCAAAGTTTGACATACGTATCCAATAAATGCAAAAATAAAATGAGTTAACATAGGAACATGAAAAAAATAATTCCCTGGATAAATTGTTCCTTGTGCAAATAGAAATCATTGCTTTGGACTAAACAATCTAGCTCAAGAGAAAAAAAAGGCAGGGCTACTAATGTTTAGGAAACTGGAACACTCCATAAGCCAGGCTGCCATTCACACAGATTTACTACGATGGGAACGGCGCCCCCTGGAGTTGTGCGATGGAGCCACCTGAGCAAGGCTTCTAAACTACATACAATAAAACACAGATTATCTCTCTTCATGACAAACATGAGGAGACGTGGATTTATTGAAACTTAAATGTGATTTCTCACTAATGTTTCCCTAATGGCGGTAAGACTATCTCCTTCACTTACCAAGTATAGATTTTTCTGCCTTCTCTTCTTAATATTTTATAAGCTATAAAACACACTGGCTTTGAAATTTCAGGATCTGAATCAGAAGATATCCACAAATAATGTCAGTGGTATTTCTGTAACTGTAATACCATATTGACTGTAATAGAGACTTAAGAGTAACAGAGACAAAATAAGTATTTCATGTTTTTCTGCTCTGATTCGAAATTTCTGAATCTTTAAGACTGATATTGCCACATTCATTTGTATTGAGAAAATCAATGTCCTCTGCTCTTTGGTTTTTATTAAAATGTATCTTTTATATTAAACACTGGGATCATTTATGGATGGTATAACATAAACATTAATTTATTTAAAAATATTTGGTTGTTTCCATCTGCCAAGCACAGTGCCAGGTGCTAGCAATGCAAGAATGAAAAGTCAAGGTGCTTCTTCTTGTAGAAACAATCTCTGACAGACATTTGGGATTAAAAAATTGAATCGTCTTTCAAGCCTGCATAGTCTCACTATATTAGCTTGACTGCTTCTCTACTTCCTTCCTACTTTTTATATGCTGTACTTTATTGTTTTAGAGAATCCCTATTGTTCCATGGAAAAAGAGAGCAGAATAAGAGAAACTCCGGAGGAAGAAATCAATTGGTAGTTAAGGACACTAAGCAAGATCAAATGTGAGCTACCACTTACCACCAACTACAAGCAGAGTCACCTCTAACACTCTAAGTTGTATGGACAAAGGGTGATCTTATGTCAGTCATAGCGCTGTTGGGAAGACCAATGAGATAAATGTATAAAAGACAGTAAGCACAGTACCTGTCACACCATAATTTTTCTGTTGTAAAAGTGCTTTCTAAAAATCAAATTTGCTTCTGGTTTAACCATATACATCATTGAAGAATTTAAAAAAAAAACAAACCAATGATTTACTGTACGGTGAAACCTACAATAAGATTTATTGTAGGTTTATTAATTTATTGTATGGTGAAATCTACAATAAGAAAAAATCCATCCTCTGAATATAGACACTCAACTTAGCAAAAGGACACCAGTCTCACTGGCTACAGTCAGGGTTTACAGTACAGGGCCAGGAAGAGGATGACCACAAAGCTTTCCAGTTTGAGACATACATACAGCTCTAGGAAGGTCTGAAGTTCCTCTCTGCACACTCCATCCAAACAACTACTTGGTATTCATAAGAGGAACTGTACCATCGCCACAGATGACCATCTACAATATGGCCTGTAATCCAAGCCCTGTGAAATGCCTTGGCTCTTATCTGGAATGGGGTTCAAAGAACATATTACTATTTCCCTTTTGTGCTTCTTGGACTGAGTTTCTGATTACATTTGCCTGTTAAAATTTACGTGAACAAAAACTCTCCTGTTTTCACTGACAGAAGATCTGCTTATTAAATGAATAGAGAAGGGGTCCCATGGACTTCATCACCATGCATAGAAGCTAGAACCATTTTCCAGATTCCATTCTTTTTCTTCTCTTATGAAAGAACATGGAATTGGGTGGGGGGAGGGTGCCATAAGGCAAGAAGGGAAAGCCCTTAATTTCAGCTTTTCAACTGTTTCCTTATGAGCCCCTAATCACAAACTAAAATAGGTAGAAGATAAAATTAACTCTGTCAACCCAGAAGAAGTTGAGAATTTTCTATTTAAGTTTATTTTCTACTATTTCCATTGTTCATGGACTACCCACCAGTGATATGGAGTGGACACTTGAGATTTTCATCAGAATAACTTCTCAAGGAATTACAATTCTCCTCTCCCATTATCAGATCAGTCGTAAAAATCAAAGTGGGCCTGTGGTTTTCTCTTCTGGGAACCACCACTGTTTTATCCAGTTGCGAGTTAAACAAAGGCATTTACTCAAGCAAGATAACTTTCCAATATTAGCTTTCATGCCTCTGGAGGACCAAATCTGATTTTAAGTGAAGTTCATGTTTCTAAACCATAAGGTCAGTTGCCCCAACCTAAAAACAGATCAGTGGTCAGGAAAAAAAAAAAAAAAAAAAAAAAAAAGAAAGGAAATTAAAAAAAAAAATGTTATGCATGCTATACTTCTATCCAGAATCAAGACAGCACAGAACCGGAGCCCAGCTTCTTTCTGTAACTGATTTCGGTATCTGGTTGCTTCTCTCTTTATGACTAAAAATCGCAGGAACGACTCTGCTAGGGTCTGAAGGACAAAGAGAATCATGTCCATGGTTGAATTTCTACGAAACCTCAGAGGAAGCCAAGCACATCATACATACCACCTTGCCTCGGGGCGACAGGAAACTCTTCCAGAGGTGGAGAGTGAGAACGGGACCCAGCAGGTGGGGAGCGTGCAGGATCGCCCACCGATCGGAACCCGCATCCGCTGGTGTCTGCACACCCTCAACGCAGTAAAATGGTGACGAAAGGACGAGGAGCTACCGTGGCAATGGCAGAGCTCTCACGACCTGGCGAGCTGCGATCGTTATCTGTATACAAATAATCCCTCATCGTTAAATGTTCACTTTCAGATCCGCTGGTGGTCCGAATTAAGGTGTCTGTGAATTTTGTGAACAAGTGGAAGACGCCATCTGGGACGACTGGAGAGAAAATATGGATATAGAATTCAAACATGATCAGACTCCTGTTGCCAGAACAGTTGCTGGAATGATCTGTTTGATGAAACTACGGCGCTCACCCCATTGATCGCCAATATAACTGTGCCTCCAAGTAGCTACGGCTTTGGCGGGGGCGAGGGGTTACCAATTCCTGTGACCTATTTGGCCAGAGCCCACCACGTAACATTAGCAATTTCTGTGTCCTTCCTGACTTGGGCAGCTTTTATGGCTTGTTGTCGAAAAGACCGAAGCTTTATAATTGGCTTTATAATGTTTATTATATCCTTTTTATAAAAAGGCTCCACGCTCCCTGAAAAACTTTGAAAACACTCAAAATACACAGAACATATATATATATACTGTCTAATAGTTTCCTGTAGTAATATTAACACTTTCAGATACATATACACATATACGTGGCCAACATTTTTTTTTAAAGGTTATATTTGTTTGACGCAGAGAGCAAGAGAGCACAAGCAATGGGTGTGGCAGAGGGAGAGGGAGAAGCAGGGTCCACGCTAAGGAGCTCCATCCCAGGACCCTGGGATCAGGACCTGAGCCAAAGGCAGACGCTTAACTCAGTGAGTCACCCAGGTACTCCCGGTCAACATTTCATGTACACATATACACTCTCATACACACATATATATGTAGTTTAAGGTAAGACATGTTTAACTTCCATGCCTACGTAGTATTTACACTTAATTTATGCAGACAATATATTTACATGTAAATGCATGGGGTTTCTTATAGTTCTTGCATTCCTCTGAAGTTTTCTGAACTTACAACTCACCCTGGTGAACTTTCTGACACTTTCAAGTCTCCTTATTCTTATGGGTACCACTGAATTTCTCCAGAAACCAAATACACACCCCAAAGGAAAAACACATTTCCCATTACTCAGGTTCCCATGCCTCCACATTTTAGGACTTACAAATAGCTGTCAACAAGTCCAAGTGCCCGGCAGAAGGGAAATGATTATCCCAATATCATAGGTGACAAAACAGGCGATTATGGTTTTGAAAGACATCGCCAACAGACGAACTATCTTTGATAGCTGTTGGGGCCAAGGGGTGCTTTGGATGTAACTAGCAGCTGCCGAGTGTCACAGACGGTTTGCGGGTAGAGGTGCAGGGAGGGGAAGGGAAAGATGCAGATAGGAAACCTCCTAACACCGTCCAGGACTCTCGTGAGGGTCCTGCTGTACAGAGGAAGGAAAGAGGATGCAAAAACTCCGCCAACGCCAGCATGGCCTCTTGGATCCAGGGTATGCCAGGAGCTGCGCTGCGTAATGAAGAGAGTCCACACTGGAACGTGTGTCATAGGTTTACTTGTCTCCGAATAGCCTCTGCAGCAGGACCATGGACCATGTCAGGTGTCCTCACTCGACTAACACAATCTCAAACCCAAAAGTTGCAAAAGCAACAACTAAAAGTAAAGAAGTCGATGCTTCTCAGTGGGAAGCTAGCAGGACCAAACATTAATTGATTTAGTGTGTTGGAGTGAAGCAAGTCTGTTTTCACATCATCAGTTAGATAGCGACCCTGGGAAACAAACCAAGCTGGGCTGCCGGGCTGCTCATGCTGGTGTTTTCTGGTTTAATGCGACCACCTCCACACCCTCTTCAAGCCAGCCGCACTCTTCCTAATGCTGGTTGCTCACGGGCAAATGCGCTGGCAGATGCCCTCCCTCCCTGCCTTTCCCCAAACTTTGTTAAGCAGATTCTTACTACAGGTGATCTTCAGAACGTCACTCAGACTTTGTGGATCACCAGTTAAGGGCTATCATTGGACCAAATAAGATGTTAGGTTCTTCTCAGCTCTAGAATTGCACGGAATTCCAGTTTCCTCAACCACATGAGGATGGAAGTTGTAAATGTGTAGATACAAGAGTAGCATAGCTCTCTACCTCTAACACCAACCAAAGGATGGCTCGTTCTTCTCTTTCCCAAAGATATCTTTGAGTCCCCTGGAGAGTCGGTGGCCAGTGAAACCTCACAAGTGATGCCATGTTTCCCCAGGCACCCCTACCCCCTCCTTTCCCAGGGCTGTGAGCCTGGTGCTATTGGCAGGGCCATGCTGGGCTGCGCAGGCAAGGGGGAGGGAGAGCTCGGTTTCCTCTCCATAGGCATCACAGCAGCACACCAAACACGAACTAACATTGCCTCGTGCTTCCAACATCTCAGGCACTCTAGAACAAAAGGGCACCCCATCTCCCCACTATATTTCATTTATAATCCCTGTCTCCTGAAATGCACAGGATGGGCACATGGCGGCATACTGCATACCCCACCCCTCAACCCCCCAACCCCCCATCAGTGAAGGGCCTTTTTAATGACCGAAGCTCACATGTGACTGTGCCCGGAGATACAGTCTTTCCCCAAATGGCTACAACAAGCCCCCTGTGCCAGCTCTCCGCATGCCAGGATGGAAGATACAACACGGCCTCTACCGGCTCTGTGCTATGTTTGTGTTAGGACCCCAAGCTCCCTCTCATTCATACAGCATCAAAGAAGAGTTAATACTGACTGACCATTTACTGTGCATAAAACCTAAGTGCTTTAAGTGTGTTAGCTTATTTGATCTTTGTTAACAACTGAAGGAGGTATTATTTCCTTTACAGACGAGGAAACTCAGGTTTACAGAAATCAGTTTGCCCAAAGTTTCCAGTGACTCGAGATAAGATTCGGGCATTTATAATGCTTATGGTATTCTGCATCCTTGGGGGTGATTACTGACCCTGTTATGTGCTGGATGGTAGGCTACAGTTGCTCCCATTATTTTCAATACCAGAAGAAATTAAATACACCTTTAGTTTAGAAGTTTTACTTGACATAGCAGGACCTCAAATCTTACTGGTCACACTTCAAGGGACTGCTATATTTCTCTGTCACGATATTTTATAAAAATTATTTCTGACTTTCAATTCTTAATTTCCATCTCCCCAACTTGAATCCCTTTGATTAAAAGATCCGTTAACAAATATCTCACTGACTGCCTCGAGCCAGGCATCTTGTGAGCCACTGAGAGAGAATCAGAGACACCAAGTTGAAGTCTTTACCTTCAGTGAATATACAATCCACAAAGCAACAGACGCATATATATTGAGGAAACCACTGGGAAATGAGAAGGAGGCTCAAGCTCCCAGCCTTATCCTCTTACTTTCAGAAAGTGATGGCCTCTGGAAGCACAGACTCTAAGTTCAAATCTTAGCTCAGTTCCAATTGTTCTCTGAGCCTAGTTCCCCAAACTATAAATGATCAGAATACTAACCCCGCCCCCCCACCCTGCTGGTGTATGGTGAGGATTAAATGAGACAACATACGTAAAGTATACAACATGCTGCCTGGCACACGGCCATCATTTCCTAAATCTTTACCACAATTACCTTGGAGGAGTAAAGTTTAATAGTCCCAAACTCCTCTCCTTCTCCATCAAAACCATTGCACTTTTAACTCCTCTTCCTTCTGTCTTAGAAGATGAACGGTCATTCCTCACACACTTGCTTAATTAACCAATACTATGTGTCCACCATTAGATTTCTCCTCTCCAAGAAAAACTCGGCCTCTGATTCTGACTCATTTTGTCTTCTTAAATCAGGCTTCAAATTTAAATCCCCTTTTCTCTTTTGGCTTCCAACCTCACATGTTGAAAGGCGAAATATACCTTTCACCCAGGGCCATGTTCCCACCTGAAGCCCACCTTCCCTGTGTCCTCCTCTCCACCACTGCTCCAAGTACACCCAGGGCCTCTCCCTCTGCTTCCCCCAGCCCCCCAGGAAACACACAAGCATCTGTGACTTCAATGTAGGCGTTACGATCTCTGCTCTTGAGATGGTCGTGTTTGTGTCCCACGAGCGCCCTACCACAGCTCCTCATGGAGTCACCCTTCAGTCTCCAAAGTCACTCAAACCAAGGGTCTTTCCTCATTCCTCACTGTCTTCCTCATTTCAAGGAAGCTAACAGAACAGAATCTGCAGAAATAGTCTCAACCAGTGGCTGAACGTTTCTCACGACTGAAGGGAGGGCTGGCTTGTACGCGTTTGTGTCATTGAGGACAGACTAGAAGACAGAGAGGGACCATAGCTAAGGTGGGATGAGTAATATCCAGGGAACTCAGGCAAACTCAGCGAAGGAAATCAAAAAATTGGCAGAGAGCTATGCTGTCAAAGATGAATGCTGCAAAAACCTCCTCCATCGGATGCAATTTGCATTCATTTGTATGAGTTTCTTCAAGGTAACGAACACCCGAGACATCTCTTCCTGAGAGGAAGAGGGAAGACTGCTGTAAATGCGTTCTTTGTGAGCCTTCTGACCCAGTTTAGTGACTAGTTTAATATTCAAAGGGCAGATGTGTTCTCTTCACTTTGGAGAGTTTGATGCTCAAAGACAATTTAGGTCATTGGCTCTCGTGGCAGCATTTCCCTAGTGAGGAAGCTACATTTAAGAATCCATCTTTTGTATTATTGATAACAAAACTGGGAAGGGTCTGCAAAGTCCAACAAGTTTTCTGGGCTGTTTGGAAAAAGCAATTAGATCAAGACTCTGTTCCAGCTTTCCTCTTTAGAGGGATGTGTGTGTCCTTTGAACACCAGATGGGTCAAACAAGAGTTTTAGCACAACTTATTCTTTTCAAACACATTTCAATCATCTCTTCCACATCGAAGCAAAATCAGAAATGACATTACGGGCCCATTAAGTTTTTGATTCAAAACATGAACATTTTCATCTTGTAGTGAGTGCGATGGACTCCTTTACTGGTAAAGAAAACAAAGCCTGTCCCCCAGTCTCCCATCTTCCTTCCCATGGTGTACAAAGAGCCGCCCATCCTTGAATCAACTCCCATTGCTTCTATGTTGGTCTATCTCCACTTAAGATTCCTGGGAGATGGGAGTGAATTTTTATTCACTGTGTTCTCAGTGCCTAGTTCAGATTGCCACACAGATTTCTATAATTATTTGTCAAATATTAGGGGAAAATGTTTTCCCCTAAGAACATTTTAGAAAAAATCTCAGATGTAAAATCCAAATTACTGAGCATAGCACATGAAGCCCTTCTCACTTCCTGTCCTAGCTCCTGTCCCATTGCCTACATTCCCCTAGAGTCTACACTACCCAGCTACACTGATCAACTTCAAGTCACCCAACACAGCATGCCCATTCACACCATGATGCGTTTGCAAATACTCCTATGTCCATCTGGCATGTTCATTCCCTCCTTGGCTAATCATCTTTTAAGATTCCTATAACCCCAACATAACACACTCTATATTGTCTTCTCCCTCAGGCAAAATTATTTTGTACACTCTGCTAGCTAGAATATTTTTATGGTATGTTTTATTAGAAAGCATTATAATTCACTGCTTATGTCCATTTTTCCCCTCAGTTGGTCAGATTCTAGAATGTATAAATTATGACATTTTCATCTTTGGTACAGCTAATGCCCAGCATAAAGCTTAGAACATGGGAAATGTTCAAAAATATTTATTGAATTAAGTGGATTTCTAGGTCCAAATCCAACACATATACTTTATCTTGCCCCTGATTAACTAGTATATATTTTCCCCCTTACCAATATTTTAATAAAATTCTAGAGGCAGAGTAAAAATAAAGTTTTTAATTAGTCACAGAAGTCAAATCCTCTTTAAAATAAGAAAGCCAGTAAATCCATCCTTATGTAAATAGGTAAAAAAGATAACAGCTTTAATCATTTTAAAATACCCATCCCTTAAATCACACATTAAACTGCACTGTTTGAAGTTTTCTCAAACACTCGTACTATTTTTTTTCCATTGAATCCTGATTGTAACCAAGGTAAATACTCCTATTAAGTTTTATTATAAAATGAGAATTATTAAAAAGAAAGAAAAAGCGCAATAGGAATCTTAGAATAAAGCGACAAGTATCTTCTCTCTTATTATTTGAGTATCCTACGAAAAGTGATCTATTCACCTGCTGAAATCAAAGAAGGACTATGTATGTGAGACGTCTGTCCGATAAGGTCTGAGATTTCAGTAGCGAGTGGTGAAAAAAGATTATGAAATACTGACACAGAAATTTGTCCCTGTGATCTTTGAAATTTACGAACAAGGGGGCATTTTAAAAAAGAAAAAACTACAAACACAGACAAAAGAAACTACCCCATGGCCCAAACACAAAAAGATCTAGCTAACCATGGAGACCTCTTGAAAAGATCACCCTAGGTGGTCTAAGTATAATTAATTAAGGAACTACATGTGAGGTTGGGGAGATAGAACACACCCACAAAGATAGCCTTTTTCTCTCTTCAGATCTGTGAAGGGTGTATTGCCATCAGCCAGTATATCTTTTTTTAAAATTTTATTTATTTATTTGACAGACAGAGATCACAAGTAGGCAGAGAAGCAGGCAGAGAGAGGAGGAAGCAGACTCCCCATCCAGCAGAGAGCCCAATGCGAGGCTTGATCCCAGAACCTTGAGATCATGACCTGAGCCAAAGGCAGAGGCTTAACCCCCTGAGCCACCCAGGTGCCCCCATCACTCAGTGTCTTAGGCATAGAAGGCATCTGAGAAGTTTGGTGGAGTCGGCGAATTCATCACTCAATTAACAACAGGCTATGTGACCTCTTTCTGAAATGTGGACACTCTCCACCTAAACCAGGGTCTATGGAATGATAGCTGAGCACAATCAGACCCATTTGGCAACTCTTCAAGGGCGACCATTACTAATATGGACACATCCCTAGTGGTACAGCCGACATTTTATAAAAGGTCTTCATGTTAACTTCAGCTGGGTTAAAGCCATAGCCTGTCACACCCCGATCTTCCCAAGCCACAAAGCTAACTTGTTGTTTTCATTTTTAAAGATTTTATTTATTAGAGAAAGAGACAATGAGAGAAAGAGAGCATGACAAGGGGAAGGGTCAGAGGGAGGCACAGACTACCCACTGAGCAGGAAGACAGATTCCAGACTCGATCCCGGGATAACAGGATCATGACCTGAGCCGAAGGCAGTCACTTAACCAACTGAGCCACCCAGGTTCCCCAAGCAATCTGTTTTTATTTAAAATATGTAGTAGGAGTGCCAGGGTGGCTCAGTTGGTTAAATGCCTGCCTCTGGCTCAAGTCGTGGTCCTGGGGTCCTGGGGTCCTGGGATGAGCCCCATGTTGGCTCCCTGCTCAGCAGGGAACCTGCTTCTCCCTCTGTCTTTGCCTCTCCCTCTGCTCATGCTCTCTCTTCTCCCAAAAGTGAAAGAAAAAAAAATCCTTAAAATTTATAGTATTATATTTCCAAACAGCAAAAACACATTCTATGTGTTCACGTCCCAGGGACTATTCTCAGTTCTTTACATTAAAAAACAAAACCATAATGTGTACAAATGAGTATAACTCATTTCTCCCAAATACATTGCAAGGTAATATTACTATCCCTATCTTATGTAATGTCTCTGTCACAAATTCATCTGAAAACTGGACATAATACCTCATTATTAAAGATGACATGACATAGTATAAATTGTGTCTTAGTTTCTAGCTCCGATAGCTGGATAAAAGTTCATTTTCTTCCCCTTTCAACCTTACCCACTTTTTTTTGCTCTTGTTCCAGTTAAAAAAAAAAATACTGTTGTATGTGATATTTAGCATCACATTAGTTACTGGAAAAATGAAAATTATAATAAAGATAAAACTATACACCCAGCAGAAGAGCTAAAATTTAAACATTAAAACAATGTTTGTTTTGGCGAGAATATGCAGCAGTTGAAAACTCTCATACGCTATATTAAAAGGAGCACAGAACTCTATGACCATATGCCTCCCCTATAAGCCAGTAATCCCATTCCTACTATATAAACGAGACCCATGAGTGCATATGTTCACAGAAATGTTCATAGCACCTTTATTTGTAGGAGCGTAAAATGAGAAATAGACCAAATGTCCAGAAAAAAGAAAGAGGACAAATGAGTTATGTCAGAGTCATACAACGTGCCCTTATACAAAATGAGAGATGAAACGAAATGGATGAATCTCAAAAGCCTTACGCAGAACAGAAGAACCCGGACACAAGAATACATACTGTCTGGTTCCACTTACTCAGAAGTTCCTAATCAGGCCAGACAGTAACGGGATGATAAAGCCTGACCGTGGTTACCTCAGGTCACGGGTGCCGTGGAATTGACCGGGAAGGGCACCAGGGAACTTGGGAGGGTAATGGAAACTGACATGTTTCGATGTGGATGGTGGTCACCTAAGTGACTTCATTTATAAAAAATGACTGAGCTTAGAGGTAAAAGTCATTAATTTTACGGTAAGTACGTTTACCTCGATTTAAGTAACTTTTCTCGATGACGTTCAACAGTTGGTGTGAGTAGTTCACCTGTTAGAAATAATTTCACAGGATGGGGAAACACACCCGTGCCAGAGAAGCCAGTTTGAAGTTCAGGAGTTTTGAGTGTAAAGTTCATGTGTTTGTTGTGCGAGGACACCTGCGAATGCACGTCCACTCCTTCTCCTCAGACACACAGCACCATGAGCAAGGGCAGAGTAAGCTCCGCATTCCCTCTGCCTAACATCTCAGAGCCGTCGGGAACAAGAGGAAGCGTTCCATGCCAGAGCTCCTCTTGACTAGAATTCTCATAAGGCCATTCGATCACTCTGGAGGAAGACATTTTAAATTATACATAACAGGGGGCACTTGGGTGGCTCAGTTGGTTAAGCATCTCCTTCTCCTAAGGTCATGATCTCAGGGTCCTGGGATCGAGCCCCACATCGCGCTCTCTGCTCAGCAGGGAGCCTGCTTCCTCCTCTCTCTCTGCCTGCCTCTCTGCCTACTTGCGCTCTCTCTCTCTCTCTCTCTCTCTGTCAAATAAATAAAATCTTAAACAAAATAAAATAAAATATATGTAACAGGAGGTGCCTGGCTGGCTATGTCAGAAGAGCATGCCACTCTTGACCTGGGTCAGTTCGAGCCCCACACTGGTTGTAGAGAACACTTAAATAAAAACTTCTCAAAAAATAAATAGAATGTATTCAACAGAATGAAACACTTGTCCATGAGGGGGCAGTTTGCAAAGGTGTCTGGATATGGAAAGTGAGTTTGCCACAGGCACCAAAAACAAAACAAAACAAAGGAAAAGCGGGTGCCTGGGTGGCTCAGTGAGTTAAGCCTCTGCCTTAGGCTCAGGTCATGATCCCAGGGTCCTGGAATTAAGCCTCACATAGGGCTCTCTGCTCAGCTGGGAGCCTGCTTCCCCGCTCTCTCTCTGCCTGCCTCTCTGCCTACTTGTGATCTCTCTCTGTGTCAAATAAATTAACAAAAACTTAAAAAAAAAAAAAACAAAAACCAAACAAAGGAAAAGCAAAGCAAGGGTCCCTCCTACAATGTAACTCTTAAGAAAGCATCCCGTGGCTGCTGAACCATTCTGCATTTAATGACTAACTCATCTGGGCTCGCCTCTGCATTTACACAGCTGGGGATGGCAGTGCTCTGGGCAGAGTTCTTTGAGGTAGTGGGTGAGGAGGTGGCGGCATTGCATTTCAACTTGAGCAGCCTCAACTGTGCAGACTGGTGGGGTACAAGCTGTACATCAGAGCAACGTACCCATACCCCACACCCACTACCCCAAGGAGCCCCACTTCTTGTCCCGCATTCCCTTCACACTTTGTGCCTCCACGTGCTAGACTCCCTAGGATGCCTCCTTGCCTTTGTATATGCCACTCTACTTCTCTGGAATATTCTTTCTATCCCAACTTCCCTTAGAGATCACTTCAATGTTTCGCTCTAGTAACTCCCCAGCTCGGTTTGATGGCCCTTATCTAGGCTCATCACTATGAAAACATCTACCAAGCCATAGGGTCATCTCCAATTTGCTTGTCTGTCTCTCTAACTCCATTACTAGCTCCTTTCAATCAGGGTCTAGTATTTTTTCATCCTTGAATTTCTAATACCTTTGGTAGTTTGACACAAAGCAACAGGTGATTGTAGAATAAATGTGGTAAGCACAAATAAATAGGGGAGAAAAGCTAATTTTGCACTCTTGTTTTGATATGTGAATTGCTGTAGCCCTAAAAACAAAATGCTCATTTTGACAGCATTCAATATGTATCAACTTTCCACCCCAAAAATGTCCACAGAAACAGGAATACTCTGATTAAAATGTTAATCCCTCTTACACTGAATTCCTTTAAGTGTCGTTAGTTTAAAAAAAATCCTAAGACTGTTCTCATATTCAGTTTACTATCCTATTGCTTTTTTTAAAAAATATTTTATTTATTTATTTGACAGAGAGAGATCACAGGTAGGCAGAGAGGCAGGCAGAGAGAGAGGAGGAAGCAGGCTCCCCGCTGAGCAGAGAGCCTGAGACAAGGTTCTGTCCCAGGACCCAGGGATCATGACCCGAGCCGAAGGCAGAGGCTTTAACCCACTGAGCCACCCAGGCGCCCCTCCTATTTGCTACTTCTAAACCACGTGTTATTCCGCTTTCTTTTCTCAGGGATATAGATTTGGGATGCTGCCATTTTACGAAGCCAGAAGAGCTGACAAACCCCATTAAAAGTCCCACACGACCTTTTAGCAGGCATGGAACCATAAACAAGGGAGAACTCCAGGAGAATTTGAGGGGACATAGGAGCCTATCACGCCATCTTGCTGTGGAACTCTAAAAGCATTTCTTCTGGACTTCAATGTACTCCTCCAGTGGAGGAGAGCTTCCTGTGTTTCTAAGTTCATTAAGGCTCCTCCTCAGAAACACAGTTTATGGCCCTCCAGAATCAGGTTCTAGGAGTCCCTCTCCTCTTGTTACGTATTCGGAAAGGCACAGACTTGGTGAGTTTCACCTGCAGAGTGAAATCTTAGTTTGAGATGAACTGCGGTTTCAGGCATGGGTGCCTTCCAGAATCATTAAGCTACTATGTATCTAGGGGGATCCCCACTAATTGAATTAGTTAAGCCTTGTGCCTATATCCACTCTAAAGAGAATCCGTTTGGGCCCACATCACCCGCTGGAAGAATGGGTCTAGGTGGCCACATATGTATCTGGTGATTCAATTCCCCTACCGAGAGCCACATAGGCAAGGATGGGGATCTGTCCAAACCCTGTTCAGTGAGATTCCACAGGAGAGGGAGAGAAAAAAACTGGTGAGACATGAGGAATGCAACTGTAGGATCACGTAGTACAGAACGCTGTGGCAAGTTTTAGTAAAATATGGAGCAATGGAGAAAGCTGGTCTACAAAGAAAAACCCAAGCATAGAGTAGATGGGCAAGAGAAGTGGAAATGAGACTCCATGGTACCTAAGAAAACTCGATGGTCTAGTTGGGCCTCAGATGAAAAGAGAGCAGCAGAGAGGAGACACAAGATGGAAAGGAGTACACAGGATGGAATTCTGAATTTGGGATCAGAAAAGCCCGCTAGTATGCTGCCTAACCTATCTGGTAGATATATACACACACACACACACACACACACACACACACACACACACACACACATATATATATATACACTTTTTTTTTTTTTTCAGCTAAAAAGGAGAGTAATTGTTTACTTGCTTTGCAGGGTGGCTGTGAAGTTCAGCTCCTTTGATGTAAAGCAAGGTACTCTGCACATTGAAAAGAACTTTACAAATGTTACATTTTAAAACCATTTCACTGGGTCTCCTGGGTGGCTCAGCGGGTTAAGCCACTGCCTTCGGCTTGGGTCATGATCCCAGGATCCTGGGATTGAGTCCCGCATCGGGCTCTCTGCTCAGTGGGGAGTCTGCTTCCTCCTCTCTCTCTGCCTGCCTCTCTGCTTACTTGTGATCTCTCTCTGTCAAATAAATAAATAAATTCTTTTTAAAAAAATAAATAAAAAATAAAACCATTTCACTTTCCGTCTCTGTGCATTTCAGTAGAGTTCATGAAATACCATCCTTTGTAGGACTGGAACGTTCCTTTTTCTCAGAGCATTAGAAAACAAGGACCCCCTACAAACATTTGCTAAATGTGAGCTACATGGTGAGACATCAAGCCCACCACACACCACTCCCCAACAAGCATTACATTATTATAATTAATGAACCATTTACTCTCAGCTCTTTTAGATATTAAGGTAATTTTAAAATAACTAAGGACATACAATGACTTTCTCCCATTCCTACTCAATCCCAGAATGTTAGAGCTGTAAAGGACCTTAACAAGCATCTCAGAGTTGGCAAACTATAGCCCACAGCCCAAGTACCACCTGCCCTCTATCAACAGCCAGTGAGCTAGGACTAGTTTTACATTTAAAAACAGTTGAAAACAATGAAAATAATGTTTTATGGCCTGCAACAATTATAGGAAATTCTATTGTCAGTCTGTCTTAGTCTCCACAAGCTGCTGTAATAAAATAACAGAGCAGGTGACTTATAAAAAAAAAAAAAGAAATGCATTGCTCACAGTTCTAGAAGCAAAAGTTCAAGATCAGGGTGCCAGGATGGTCAGGTGAGGGCCCTCTTTTAGGTCAGAGACTTCTTGTGTCCTCACATGATGGAAAAGGCTAGAAGCCTCTTTTACAAGTCACAAATCCCATTATAAGGGCCACCTTCAAGACTTAAGTACTTCCCAAAGTCCTCACCTACTCATATCATCACCTTTGGGGATCAGGATTTCAACGTGCAAATTTTCACCATATGAACATCCAGACCATTGCACGATATTCCCAGTAAGCTGTCCTGGAACATAGCTACACTCATTTATGCATTGTGTATGGCTGCTTTCTCAGGCTACAGTGGCAGAGTTGAAAAACTGTGACAGAGACTGTATGACCTACAAAGCCATTTACAATGTGGTCTTTTATAGAAAAAGTTTGCCAACCATGATCTAATCCAATCTTGTCATTTTACAGATGAGGAAACTAAAGCCCTGAAAGATAAAATACTTATTCTCAGTAATTCAGCTAGCATATTATTTAAATGCAGAATCAAGGCTAAAATCTAGTTTTTCTGTCCATTTTTGATCATGCTGAATTTAATGACTGAAAAATTAGCTGTCATTAAACTTTTCTTTCTTTATGGCATTAGTTTTATTTGAATATAGTTGACACACAAGGTTATACTGGTTTTAGGTATATAATATAGCTATATGTTATGCTACTCAGTTCCTTGTGCTAATTATTGGATTTATCTTAAAATCTTTGATTGCTCACATGAACTAGCTTCATACAAAAAATTCACCTTGAAGTAAAACGCTTTCGTGTGTTCATGGAAATGGATTTTCTATCTTATTATTCTTAAATAGTTCTAAGTAGAAGTTATTGTAGAACAAAATCATGATAAAAATTAAATATTTCACTGGATACATCAATCAAATAAAATATGCTCTGCTTTTAAATTACAAAGCAATAATGTATGGAACATTCAAACACTTTCAGACAAATTGGACCCACTGAATTTTCTTACAAGAGATGATTGACAATAAAATTGAGAAACGAGTTCCTTAGTCTTTCTATGTTTAGTGAATAAAACTCGACCAGTTAATTTCCCAAATGTAAGCTGAATTTCAGTCTTTTGTAAAATAAAAAAGGAAGTGTGTCTGAAGCTGAGCATCCCCATCCCATCACTGGAAGGTCTGTGCTGGGAAGCTGGTAAAATCAATTACCTACCCAGCTCTTAAAATATTCATCTTCAAGAGGTAATGTTTAGGGGCACCTGGGTGGCTCAGTGGGTTGAGCCACTGCCTTCGGCTCAGGTCATGATCTCAGGGTCCTGGGATCGAGCCTCGCGTCGGGTTCTCTGCTTGGCGGGGAGCCTGCTTCCCTTCCTCTCTCTCTGCCTGCCTCTCTGCCTACTTGTGATCTCTCTCTGTCAAGTAAATAAATAAAATCTTAAAAAAAAAAAAAAAAAAAAGGTAATGTTTACAGCGTTGGTTCTCAACTGGGGGTAATTTTTGTTCCCCGATGGATATTTGGCAATGTATGGAGACATGTTTGATTGTCACAATGGGATGTGGGAGGAAGGTGCTCCTGGAATTAAGTCAATAAATCCAAACATATTGCTAAATATCCTACAATGCACAGGACAGAGAGCCTGACAACGAAGACTTATTCAGGGCAAAATTTCAGTAATGTCATCATTGGGGAACCCTGTTTTAAAGGGAAATCACTAGGCTGGCCCAAAGCACTCAACAATTACAAATTAAATATCCAGAGCTTAAATGTCATTCACTCCTGAACTAGCGCTACAGAGCAAATATGTTCTATGGATGCCTGTATAATAGTTCATTCTTTTAAATAGTTTTATTCATTTCTTTATCCCAGAAAATAGATGGGAAAGCATGGAGATGATGCAAAAAAAAAAAAATTTTTTTTTTTACTTTCTTTCCAGCTACTTCTTTTATTGATCTTAGCCAACCAGTACTAGGATAATTTTTCTAATGATTCTGGTATCTTTCCTAAAAAATTTATTTTGACTTTGATCTATTTTTTCTCAGTAGTTTATCCGGTAAACTACTGATTAATAAACTAAGACTTCTAATTGACTTCTATCCATAACAGCTGATACAGTAAAAATAACCTAATGTTAACAGAAAAACAAATTCTAAGTCACATTTACCTTTAAATGGAAATGTCAAGATACTTCAATAGGATTATATCTTACCATTATCTCTAGACACTCACAAGAGGCACATTTAAAGAAAGCAAGGGACATCTAGGTGGCTCAGTCAATTAAGTATCTGACCCTTGATTTCAGCTCAAGTCATGATCTCGGGGTCCTGAGACGGAGCCCTGTGTAGGGCTCTGTGCTGAGTGTGGAGCCTGCTTAAGATTCTCTCCCTTTGGAACCCTCCTACACGGTTGGTGGGAATGCAAGCTGGTGCAACCACTCTGGAAAACAGCATGAAGGTGCCTCAAAAAGTTGAAAATAGAGCTACCTTACGACCCAGCAATTGCACTACTGGGTATTTACCCTAAAGATACAAATGTAGTGATCTGAAGAGGCATGTGCACCCAAATGTTTATAGCAGCAATGTCCACAATAGCCAAACTATGGAAAGAACCTAGATGTCCATCAACAGATGAATGGATAAAGAAGATGTGGTACATATACACAATGGCATACTATGCAGCCATCAAAAGAAATGAAATCTTGCCATTTGCGACGACATGGATGGAACTAGAGGGTATTATGCTTAGCGGAATAAGTCAATCAGAGAAAGACAACTATCATATGATCTCCCTAATATGAGGAAGTGGAGATGCAATGGCAGCAGGGGGAGGTTGGGGGGGTAGGAAAAGATAAATGAAAAAAGATGGGATCAGGAGGGAGATAAACCAAAAGAGACTCTTAATGTCACAAAACAAACTGAGGGTTGCCAGGGGAAGTGGCTAGGGAGAGGGTGGTTGGGTTATGGACACTGGGGAGGTTATGTGCTATGGTGAGTGCTGAGAAGTGTGTAAACGTGGCGATTCACAGACCTGTACCCCTGGGGCTAATAATACATTATATGTTTATAAAAAATATTTTTAAAAATTTATTAAAAAAAAAAATTCTCTCCCTTTGTCCCTATCCCCTCGATTACACTCTCTCATGCTCTCGCTGTCTCTCAAAAAAATATATAAAAAAAATGAAGAATGGCCCAGCAAGACAACTATGTAGAACAGCACTGCCTCTAATTCACAGGGTAACCCATCCAATAACATTATTAAAGGTAGTATGTTTAAGTCTCTTACATCACTAAATTAAGGAATGTCCTTTCTCCAACATAATCGATAGATGAGGTAATTACAATCTCTCACTTTCTCTTTCAGCAAGTATTTTCAAAGCAGGTATCAGGTGCTATCTATTTACAGTTTCTCTCTTGAGTATGTAATTCTATTCTGCATCACTTTGACTGAGTATTAATTATTGGTTCAACTCCTTAACTAATCATCCAATTTGGGGAACACATGAAGTATATCTACTCAAGCTCAACATTTTCTTTAATTAGACAAAAATGCCAAGACCCTGTAATAGCATTTGGTTCTTTTGTGTAATAACTTCAGAGAACTGCATCAAGAGCATAGTTATCTACTTGGACATTTCCCTGGTCAACTGTAATTCATCTAGCACTCAAAATATTCTCAGCTCTTTGCCAAATGCACACACCAAATTGTCTAAAATATGAATCCCATGGGATTAAAGAACTAATATTACAACATACTAAAAGCAAGATAGAAATGCCCACTGATTTTTAGGGACATGCATCCTAGTAGAGCCTAATCTGGTTTTTGGGATTCAGGGGAATTTTTCCTAAATTCATCCAGCTCACCTGAGTTCTGTCTTAAAATATGGGCAGGAGTTGGGTAGGAGGTGTGACTCAGACTTCCCAGGTAGTAGAAATAGCGTGTGCAAAAAGTCCAGCTAGAAGGAATGCTGAGGTTTGAGGAAGGAAAGACAAAATATAAAGGTCAAGAAGTAGGCAAAGGACTGGTCACTGAGGATGCTTCATACCACAACAAGGGTCTTAGATTTTAGTCTACATGAGAAAGGGAACCACTGAAGAATGTCAAATATGGCAGCATCCTACTCTTACTTGCATTTCAAGTGGACCACTCTGGTGACTGTGGGAAGCATCAATTTGAAGTAGACAACTACAGTATTTTGGATCCAAGAATAAGAGACTAATCTTGGGAGCTATGGATAGACAGAAGGAGTTGAGCAAAGACATACTTATGAGGAAACCTGGCCGAACTAATTGGCTGGTAATGGCAGGGATGAGAACCAACAAAGGAAAAGGCACAAACCCAGGTTTTGCAGTTCAGACAACCTGGGGAATGGGTGACGGTAAACAGGAGACAGAAGGAGAAGCAGCAGATATAAAGGAGTCACAATTAATTCAGCAATGGCTGAACGATTAGAGCAAATGTTAGACTTATTAAAGTCTGCTGCTGTAAGTATGTTGTATGTAAGTATGTTGTTTCTTCATGTAAACAGAGGTTGATATGTCATGCTTTATTTTTTTTAAAAAGATTACTTTTAGAGAGAGAACAAAAAAGAGCATGGCCGGCCGGGGGGGGGGGGGCGGTGCCAAGGAAGAGAGAGAGAATCCTCAAATACTGACTGCCAACTGAGTGCAGAGTCTAAAGCAGGGCTCGATCCCACAACTGTGAAATCATGACCTGAGCAGAAATCAAGAGTCAGACGCTTAACCTACTGAGCCAACCAGGCGCCCCTTCCCATGTTTTCTTTTATTACAGGATACCACTTACCTACTGTACATTTCTAATACCCAAACTAGCTCCCTCCATGATCCCTTAGGGGCGCCTGGGTGGCTCAGTGGGTTAAGCCTCTGCCTTCAGCTCAGGTCATGATCCCAGGGTCCTGGGATTGAGCCCCACATGGGGCTCTCTGCTCAGCGGGGAGCCTGCTTCCTCTTCTCTCTTCTCTCTCTGCCTGCCTCTCTGCCTGCTTGTGATCTCTATCAAATAAATAAATAAAATCTTTAAAAAAAAAAAAGATAAAGAAACAATTATGAAAGTCATCCAATGCTCTAGGAACGTGGGGACTTTTAAGATATGGAAACATTACGGGCTTATATACACTTAGAGAGACTGTGTGCTCAATTTCTAACAATGAAAATCAGATACTGAGAGGTGGTCCTGCCAGAGGCATGATTTTAATGAGTCCATGTCTCTTTATTTAAGTGTCACACTTCAGAAGACAGAGTTTCGAAATATTACAATGCATACGGTTTATCTGTATTGCTTGTTAAAATGCGAATGCTCAAGGTCCTTCCCGGTGTTGATCTTAGTTGGTTTGGGTGGAATCCCAAGAAATGGATTCTGTAACCGGGAGTCTTGGACCACACTTGGAGAAACGCTTCAAGGGTTCATTTGGTGGATACATCTTCTTCCAAGGCAATTGAACATAGAAGGTGTTGCTGCTAACAGATTTATAAATAGAATCAGCCCTTCCTTCCTTCCTATTCATCCATCCATCCACTCTCGAAAAATCTTTAATTATTTGGGGGAGAAGACGTAAAAATTATCAGTTCTATCCCAAATCTGCAATTCCTATGCATGTCCCTTGAAAATGGAGGCAGAGAGCAGCCCCTGGTTGGTGCATTTCCAAATGTTTAAAAAATAAATTATGCGTGATAAACAGAAAAATGCAATATCCCTCTCCTAGAGATTTTGTTACGTCTGCCCCCACTCATCACAGGAGTTACATTATTGTATCTTTCTCCTATGCTTGAGGGCCAAGAAAAATTTGTTCAGCTCAGCTTTCCTTATTTAAGAATTAATACTGGGAATTATTTTAAGAAAAATTTTAAGTATAAAATTAATTTTAAGTTTGAAAGTGTTTTTCCAAATGAAAGCCCCGAATGTTCTCTTCCTCCCCTCCCAGTTCCAGTCCAGATTCTCCTCTTTCCTTGGTTTTTGAAAGCTGTAGGGTAGAGTGGGTGGGGCGAGTGGGGAGCAACTCTACCACTGTAGACATTGGCCATGGCTGCTCTGGCCTTGGCCCCCAGGTGAACAGGCCACGACTCACTTGGTACAACCACATTCCACTGGAATCAAAGGAACATGCACTTGAATGACCTCTGCAATCGGAAGGGCACAGGGGAAGGATAAAGGGAACCTAGACAAGACACTGCAGAATTTTTACCATACACACCGTCTCTGGGAGCTCTGGTTCACAAAGCTCCGGGTGAATTCCACAGAACGGAAACATCTGAAATCCGATGTCCCGTGACTGAGAACAACTTGAGACAATAACGGAGAAATACACAAACAAACGAAACCGAGAAAGAGGGCCAACCATTCCTCCAGACTGTTTTGTCATCTACCCATCAAAACAGGACAGCAGAACTCAATTTGCTTCTTTATCTAAAATGACTGCTCATGATTAAATTCTGAAAACCTGGGAACTGTTTACATAAAACCTTTTGCTCTCACTGTTGACTATCACAAAATCTGTTCTGCCCAGATGCCGGCATAGGAAAGGGCATTTAAGCTAGTTTCCCTCCAGCTGAGCTGAATCTGTGTCGGCTTTTCTCCTTGTATGGTCCTTCCAAGAGCTGTTCCCATCAGAATCACTGAAGAGCTTGTTAAAATGCAAATTCCCAGGCCCACCACCTACCTACTGAATTAGCACGGTGTGGGGGGGGGGGAGTGTTTGCTCCCCAGCTCTCCAGGGGATTCCTAAGCATCCCCAGGATTCCATACACTAGCACTGTTTCTTTACTCTTCAATAAACACTTACTGAATACTTTTTTTTTTTTTTTTAATTTGTCAGCCAGAGCTGTCAAAACTCCTTTCCCTGTCAGCAACAGAGAGGGAGAAAGGATCCGATCTAGCCATCTGCAGACGAGCAGGGAGCCAGCTGAGGTTACACCAACAAGATGAGGGAAAATCCACTTGGAGAGGCAGTGCTCTCCTGAGCCGCCGGAAGTCCGGTCTACAAGCAAGGCAGAGCCCTCTCCCTGGAGACAGACCTTGCCTGGGACTCCCCAAGTCATCCCGCAGCCAGGGGGCCCCGGACTCAGACTCCCAGCCACAACCTCCCTCTTTCCCCAGCGACCACAACTTTCAGCCTTTTTCTGTAGGAGAAGGCCCCAGAAGACAGAGCTCTCCAGAGAGACAAGGAGGGTTTCTTGTTGCCTCAGGAATTTCCGTCAGGGCTGCCCGAGGAACATTTCACAAAAAAGGCAAGTCACATGGTGAGCGCTCGGCAGCCGGAATCAAGCCACCATCTGAAACACACCAGACAGATTCTCTCTCTCTCTCTCCCGGGTTTCAGTTTGAGCACATTTTTCTTTTCTTTTTTTCTCTTCTTTCTCTCATTTTCTTAAAGGGAATATGAGGCTGGCTTGCCGAGATGAAAAGCCAGAAGTTTCTTTTTTTTTTTTTTTTTTTAAATTATTATTATTATTTTATTTGACAGACGGAGATCACAAGCAGACAGAGAGGCAGGCAGAGAAAGAGGAGGAAGCAGGCTCCCGGCTGAGCAGAAAGCCCGATGCGGGGCTCGATCCCAGGACCCCGGGATCATGACCTGAGCCGAAGGCAGAGGCTTTAACCCACTGAGCCAGCCAGGTGCCCCCGAAGTTTCTTTATTAGTAGCCCTTAACATTTTCCCTGGCAACCCACTGTGTTGGCCTAAAAGCAGTTGATTCTGCAAGTGTCTCATCTTGAAGGCACTTAGTGGAACGGCCCCTCAGACACTCCCTGACCTTGCTCGCCACGGCTCCCCGACATGTCTAGATAGAACAGGTGTGTGTTTTCTGTCCTGTGCTGGAAACTTCACTGCTGCTCACAAGGAGGTGGCTCAGGAGTGCCTCGTCCTGGCTAAGCAAAAACAGTCTGGTTTACTGAGATTCCTCTATGTGCCATGTAAAAATTCAGGATTTTAGATGTGAAAAGGAGACCTTGGAAGTGTTAAATTTAAAACACACATTGAAATGAATCTCAATCTAGGGGCACCTGGGTGGCTCAGTCAGTTAAGCCTCTGCCTTCAGCTCAGGTCATGATCTCAGGGTCCTGGGATAGAGCTCTCTGCTCGGCAGGGAGTATGCTTCCTCCTCTCTGCCTCTCCTCTGCCTACTTGTGATGTCTGTCTGTCAAATAAATAAATAAATAAATAAAATCTTAAAAAAAGAAATTTAAGAAAAAAAAAAAAAGAAATCTCAATCTACTTGTTTCCTACAAGTTCGAGACCATCAAAGGGAAGTCAATTTCCAGAATGCCTGGCATCAACTACAGAAGACAGACTCAATTCATCTTGTTGTGAGGATCTCACTATGCTTCAGGGACAGCATGATGGACACTGGTTACTATTACAAGGAATTAGAGATGCAGAAAACCTCAGTAATCGAGCAGAATTTATGTTCATCTGGTAGACTACCTTGATCACTACTCTCAATTACTTCCTTTTTGTGACCCAGTTCACTTTCATTAATCCTTTGTCTAATACTATGAAAGAAAGGAGAAGAGAGAGAAACATGAGCCTTTTGACTGGATTCCAAAAAATTAGCAGTTTACTATGCATAAAAAAATATTAGAAGAGATATTCCTGATTATATATTATTCACGCTAAAGTGTTCTGTGATCAGGCAGTGACTGGGGCTCATACTCCTCAATGACATGGGGTTATTTCTTTTCTCAATCCCACTAGAAGAACTGACATCCCCTTTCTAACTCAACAAAGACGAACCACAAAATGAGAAGGTCTGTCCTTCCTTCTCAAGACTCTTCTTCTCAGATGGGGGACCTCTAACCAACGAGGCACAAAGATCAAAACTCAGAACTTAGCCTCAATTCCTCCCTTCGCCACAATGAATCAAGTGTTAAGCCCTGTTTATGTTACCTCCATTCCTACTGCCTTAGTCCACATCCTCATCAACTGTCTGGGTCTCCAATTTGACCTCTAAGCTTTTGATCCTACCATCTTCTATCCATTCCCGACAGTATAGCCGGAACAATGTATTTAATGCCTCAATCTGGAAGTCTGCTCACGTCCCTTTGATGGTACTCCATAGTTTTCAGGATAATTATCAAACATCTTAGCTTAGCAGCTAGGGCCCTCTATGATTTTAAAAGCTGCTGAATGTTCTAGTCCTCTTCTATTTGAATATCCAATCTAGTCGAACTAAAAGAGTATTTCCTTTCATACCCACAGAAGATGGTAGCCTTTACCACGTGGAATTTTAGCACTGGATCCAAGTCAAGACCTAACCTTTCATTTTAAAGAGGAGGGCACTAAGTTACAGAGAGGTTAAGTAAGTTACCCAAGGTCACACAGGTGGTAGGAAACAAAACACATTTAGGATCCAGTGTTTAGGTCTAACCCTCCAGAATATAATTTCTTTAATCTATTTTGACATTGCTCTAAGTACGAAAGCAGATTCCTCCTCAGTATAAAACTCTGAATATCCTAAAATGATAGGTCTTGGTCTTGGTCTTGATGGACAAACTGACTTAAATGTTTATATCTAAAATCTGTTCAAAGTATAGAGCTTCCTTTTCCCTAGAGCAATCCATTTTCAGAAGCCTTCTCTTCAATAAGTCCACTGAGACATCAATACAAAGCTCTCTGCCCTAAAATTAATCTTCCAATTCATCATTAAGTCACCAAAATAAAAATCTCCCAAATAAAACAAAAGCAGAGGCAGACCTAATAATGAATATGAAATATGCTAAGAACGTTCTGTCACTGAAATTAACTTGACTTCTTGTGATTAGCAAGATGATATCTTAAAACACAAGAATGAAGCAAAAGACAACTGAAGAGAAATAGTCTGGACAGGGTCCCATTTGAAATGTATCCGTTTGAAAACAGCCTCTGTCTTTTGGCTATCATCACCACGAGCCTGTCCAAAAATTCATTTTCAAATGTTATTTCCAAGTGCAATCTCAAATTCAAAATGTGAGTTGGTTGGCATGTTCAAAATTTGCTCTGAGATGGACAAAGCAACAAATGAGATGTTTTCAGAAGGAATAATAAGTATATTCCAACATTCATTCATTGAGTTTAATTCATGCTTCAGATGCCAGCCTTCCCCTTCTAATTCCTTTGTATCCTGTTTCTATTAGGAAATAGGGAAAATAGGATTATAAAGCCATTTCTAAATATTAACATGGTACTGAAGTAAGTTAGCAAAGGAACATATACATTCTCAAGGAGAGGGTGGGGAGGGAAGGTGGCTTGAGCCCAGTCTGTGAGAAATGGTGAGTGATCCGAGGTTAGCTAAATCTGACCATACCGTCACATCCTCTGCTGTGTTACTGACAACAAGTCAGAGCACTGGAAAAAAACATATGACATCAGAAAAATGCTTGGAAGGGGACCAAAAATTACCTGTTGAATAGGAGAATTGGGTTTGTTAGCTTATGATTTCATAGACTCCGGGATGCCCAGAGAACGCATCCACTAAATTACCATGGTGGCAATGGTGTGGGGGTGGGAGAATAGGAGACTGGGAAGGGAGGGAGGGAAATGGGAAAGAACTGTGAAGAATCACAGTTACTAAATATTTAATTTATAAACTAAACCAGGAAGAACACAGACCAAAAGATGCAAAGGATTACTCAGGAACTTCTAATTTATATACAAATGGAAATATGAAAGCAGGGCAAGAATACATAGGGACTAGCAAAGCAGGTAAGATAGCAGCAATCCAAAGGAGGACAAAATTATATGAAATCCATATCCAGAACATTGGTGATATAAAACTGAATAAACCAAAGTAGCTTTCTTTTCTTTTTAAGTATTGCTGGAAGAATCTGGTGTCACTTTCTTTTTTTAAAGAGTTTGAAATATGTTCACTATCTGAAGTTTCCTAGGATAGGTACGATCTTTCAAAAATACAGATGTCATTTGGAAAGGAACTTCTCTAGTAACACACATCCTGTCTTTCATGTATTCAGAGACTCAGAAGGACACTCATCAGTACACTTTAGTAGACGAATTGTTACAGAGTACCATGTTAAAAAAGCATGGTAGGAGCCAACTGTACACCAATCACAGTATTGGTATGACATTGACAATGCCTGTTGGTAGAGAGCATCAACAGTGGTTTCCATTAAAAAAGACAACAGCTGTTCTCAAAATAAGTAATCTACCTCAAATACATACTTCTCGGCTGGTTTTGTGACTATGAAATGACGAATAAAGTTTTCCATTAAAAAAAAAACTAGAGTATTCATGAATAATATATTGAGAATGCTATTTTGCACATGCCTGTTAAGAAGGTCATTATGTAAGTTAAAAAGCATTATTGCAGGGGGGGGTAGGGCCAATGAATGACTTCAAGCGAAAAATGTTTCTCATTGCACATGGGATTGCTAGAGTCAATTTTCTCAGTCCTTGTTGGATTTGCCAAGACATCTTTTGCCCCAGACCCTTGATTCAACAGTGATTCTGGAGGAAAAATTACATTCATTTGTTTCCTTCCCTGGCCTCATTCTCTCTCATGCCCTATCACACATGTTGTTCCTATACAGCAAAAACACTTACACCCAAGGACGCTTCTCTCCCACTCCTTATTCCCAAATTGGCTTTTCCTCCTCAATACTCTCTTAGGGAGGTAAACCATCGCCATGACAACATTATGGTGGGGCTTTGAACAGGACATGGGGTAGCCTTTGTCAAAGTTAACATGGGGTTTTTGCTGGACAGGATAAAGAAAACTCGGACAGTGGGTAATGCTCTGTTGTGAGCTGCTTAGCTGCACAGAACTAACTGTCCATATCTAACTTGACCCAACCAAACCACAGCCTTAACAAAGAAGAAAGAAAAAAAAAAGGAAAAAGAAAAAAAATGCTGCAAGTGTCATTTATTTAGGACTAATTCCTTAATCCTCTGTTGTGGTCAATTAGGCTCAATATCCTGTTGTCATTAAATCACGGTAGCATATTAATATGGAAAAGAGAATAAGGAACTTTGCCTTTTTAACTTCACGTGGATGTGGGACTTCCAGAGACACCTACTTTTCCCAAATAAGTGTTAGTACATTCTCTCCTCTAGGGAAAAATACTTGTTTTCTGCACCTTTTAAATTTCATGTGATTTTTCTTGCCTATGTGGCAGATGATGAAGATGAATTATTATGCAGCTGTGGGGACTCTTCCCGGATCTTTAACATACCGGCCTCCAGAGACGGAGTGCTGCAGACACAGGGTGACAATTCTGAGCCCAGGTGTAGTCCCATTCTTTTGTGTAACTCAGAGCAGGAGCTCAAGGATTACGATCAACATACATTTAACAACACTTTCCCACTACGGGCTTCACGCAGGAGACGAAAATTATCACACCTTTCTAAAAACAAGGACACCTAAGAAGTCACCAACTGATGAGATTCATTCTTTGTCTTTACCTGCGCGACCACCTAAGGCCATCGGGCTTTTAAAATAGTGAGGAGAATCCTTTGTTCTCTCAGGTTCCATTTAAAGGGAAAGTGGGTCGAAGGGCTTCCCCGGGGAGCGGGGTGGGGGGGAAAAAAACCACAACGAAGAGCCAAACACCCAGGAGTAAGAGATTTCACTCCCACTACGGTTCCCACCCTCCCGAAGAAGTTAATTAATTCTATTTCAGGGATGTTTAGGGCGGGGGGGCGGAAGGGGGAGAGCACTCAGGCAGCCCATTCTCTGCCATCATACTCTCATTCTCAAATGTGGCTCAGACCATCTCTCCTCCTGACACCATGGGGTGGGGGCGGGCGATGGGCCGCTGAGAGCCTCTCTCCAGCCTTAGGCAATGGAGCCAATACCGTAAGCGTTTGTGCTCCCCAAAAGGTGTGTCCCAGCCCAAGTGCGAAGTTGGGTATTTAGACCTGAAAAGCACAATGAGAGCCATTCAAAGCAGCAAGTTACAGTACCTTCAGAAGTCTGACAGATGGGAGAAAGGCCGCGTGGCACAGCTTCCGGATGGTCCAGTTTAGGGGACGAGGAGCATCAGTCTGATTCATGACCCCTTCCAAATTCCACCGGGAGAACCAAAAACTGCAACCCTGAGCAATGCCTAGAAAACAAACGGTCCCCCACGGCCTTGGCATCCCATGGTCATCTCCACACCTGCAAATTCCATCAGGGCAGAGGCTTGCTGGAACTTGGGAGACTAGTCAAGTGGCGTTGCCTGAGCCACGGAACCTTCTTAAGAAAGCCACCTCCCCTCTCCCTGCAGCCGTGCTCATGCATACCAAATGTGGCTGAACGGAGGCACACTGCCTGCTGCTCCGGGGAGGGGATGCACGGTTCTGAAGGAGAAGGACAGCCTGCGCGAAGCAGCCTGTGGTCGCAGCCAGAGCAGCCCGCTCCGAACGCGCGCTCCCTCTCCGGCTCTCCTCCCAGTGAACGCGAGTCAGGCACTGGGGGAGAACCCGGGCCATTTGCTCTGCTCTCGCTTGCTTTGGGGGGGAGCCAGGAGGAGAGCAAGAGGGAAAATCAATAAAGCCAGAACGAGCAACTTGCACTTTCTTGCACAAAGCATCTTTGGGGGGCTGGAAACTGGCACAAGGGGAGGGGCTAGGACACAGAGGGAGAAGGGATGCCTCCAAATGATAAGATAAACACTCGCCTTGTGATTTATGTGACCGAAGAAATGGAGAGCTGTTGTAAAATGGATCTATAGTAAAAGGTATCTCTGTCGTGTTCCGGGGATTTTTATTAACTGTGACAGAAGGTCCTCGCCCTGATATACACATTGTGTCCATGACGGACAGGCAGACTGACAGAGAGAAGGGAACCAAGCCCCGGCCACAGGGAGCGGCAAGTTATTCCTTTCTTAGAAAGCAGTGCAAACTAATGTACATTGGGCTTACCTTTCAGAAATGGCAGTTTCTAAACTGGGGCTTATATCTTCCTGGAAAGCCACTTGATACTCTTCCTCTGCAACAGAAATTTAACCCTCAATGTGCCACACAGGATGCTTTACATAAAAGATGGGTTTCCTCATGTGGGGATACCCACCCCCCTCATTTTCTAAGGACGGCTTTAAGAGAGAGAGAAAGAGAGAGAGAGAGAGAGACTCCTGTGGCAAAAGAGAGAGAGAGTGGCTGAGTTAGTATATGATTCTGGCTCCTGTGGCAAAAAAGAGAATAAAGGAGACCTTTCCATCTGGAGGTAGAAATTGGATAATTTCACTTGAAGTGAAGTTCTGGCATTGGCAAGAAGAAGTTCATGTCACAATCCAGCGGGACCTCCTGCTCCCGCCTCGCTCCCCCAACCCTCCACCCCCAGCATCAGACTCTGTGGGTGCAGTTGACCCTTGGCTGGCCAGGAGAATCCCCACATTTTTTAAAGAAGATTTTATTTATTTATTTGACACAGAGAGAGATCATAAGCAGGCAGAGAGGCAGGCAGAGAGAGAGGGGGAAGCAGGCTCCCCGCTGAGCGGAGAGCCCTATGCAGGGCTCGATCCCAGGAACCTGGGAACATGACCTGAGCCTAAGGCAGAGGCTCAACCCACTGAGGTACCCAGGCACCCCGAGAATCCCCACATCTTTATAGCATTACCATCTTCCCGATTTTTCCTAAGTCCCTCCCCATGGCTACACTGATTTTGCATTTCTAAGGACCTCAAGGAGATTAGTAAATGCTAGCCCCACAGTTTATGCATTCTGAAGCAGAATCAGGAGAGGGGAGAGCAGATGTGACACACTGGGACCCTGCTTTAATTCAGATTTGGGGACAACTTGAATTTTCCCTGTGGAGTAATTAGCACCTGAAACGCGGCATTACAATGCTTCCTCCCTCACAAGCTAAGGACGCTTGCAGAAAACCTCATCTGTTGGTGGAATCCAGACCACTGACTTGCCCTGTCGAAAATTCAGCATCTGAGTATCCTCTACTCCACAATTTCACTTTAATAGATCCCCCCCCGCCAGCTGCTTCCTTTTGTCACAATTCTATTTCCACAAAAGATGAGTGATCATGTATTGTGGTCAGCACTCTGAACACATTACCAAAGTTCCTGTCAAGAGCACCCTGCCGAGGAGATGCTGTGGTCATGTGCCCACTTCAAAGATTAAGCAACTGAGGACTTAAGAAATTACTAACAGGCCTAAACACGTAACTAGTAAAAGCAGAATTTAGATCAAAACTAGTCTATTGCACTCCAAAGACAAGTGTTCTCTTCGTCTTTCTTTCCTAATCATGGGGACCCAGCTCTAAAGCCTGGGGCTCAGTTTTCTGGTGATTCAACCATCTAATTGCTGAGCTAAAAGCCCTTGAAAGAACAAATGCTCTACATTTCTTCCAGATCATTTCTTTGGTGTGACGCTGACGCAATAGTAAGCAACTGAACTCTAGAATCAGGCTGCGTGGTTCCCGTTCTAATTTTGACCCTGGCCTTGGGCAATCTACTCAACTACGCTGGGCTTTAGTCTTCCTCCGTAAATAAAGACACAAATGAAACCGCACACCTAAGGGTATTAGGAGGACTGGATGAGCTCCTGTGAGCCAAGCACCCAGAACAGTGCCCGGCCCAGACTGAGTCCCTTCCACCACGACCCGCCTTCTTTGTGTGTGTGTGTGTGTGTGTGTGTGTGTGTGTGAGTATCAGATTTTTTTTTATTGGTGAGTAGTATTGTATTGTATATATACATGACACATTTACCTTTTGATGACTACTTGGGCAGTTACCAGTTAAGGACTATTGTAAATAAGACACAAGTCAATGGTACTTGTGTCTTATTTACAATATATATGGATTCATCAATCCGTATTTATTTATTTATTTTGACTTATTTATTTATTTTCAGAAAAACAGTATTCATTATTTTTTCTCCACACCCAGTGCTCCATGCAATCCGTGCCCTCTATAATACCCACCACCTGGTACCCCAACCTCCCACCCCCCCGCCACTTCAAACCCCTCAGATTGTTTTTCAGAGTCCGTAGTCTTTCGTGATTCACCTCCCCTTCCAATTTACCCCAACTCCCTTCTCCTCTCTAACACCCCTTGTCCTCCATGATATTTGTTATGCTCCACAAATAAGTGAAACCATATGATAATTGACTCTCTCTGTTTGACTTATTTCACTCAGCATAATCTCTTCCAGTCCTGTCCATGTTGCTACAAGAGTTGGGTATTCATCCTTTCTGATGGAGGCGTAATACTCCATAGTGTATATGGACAACATCTTCCTTATCCATTCGTCCGTTGAAGGGCATCTTGGTTCTTTCCATAGTTTGGCGACCGTGGCCATGGCTGCTATGAGCATTGGGGTACAGATGGCCCTTCTTTTCACGACATCTGTATCTTTGGGGTAAATACCCAGGAGTGCAATTGCAGGGCATGACCCGCCTTCTAAGGAAGCTTGTGTTGATGCTGAAGTAGGAGCCTGCTAATCACTTCCATTAAGTATGCACCACTGTATGCACTTCTAGGATCAGATAATGAAGCTGAGAAGGCAGATTAAATCGGATATTTCCTTGCATTTGCCATGCATTTCATAAATGGGGGAAAGAAGAAGGGGAGAGCCTGTGAGGTCAGTATGGGTTTTCTCATGCTATACTGCAGGGTGGCATTCAGCAGAATGCAAGATGCGGCCTTTCGAGAAGGCCACAGGCTTAATAAAAGGCCACATGGTGAGGCTCCCTTGTGGTTGGGAGACGTCCGCCCCAAGAAAATGCGGCAACATGCAGTTGCCTCTCCTCCTGCCCCTCACTGTTCACACTGTTAAAGGACCCCCACAAAAGTGCCAGCACCATTCTGAAAACACACAGCTTTTGATCCTCAGAGCCCCTTTAATTTTTAGTGAGTAACTTTAGTCAAAGAGAATAGTTAGGAACCCCGCAGAAGAGTGAAGGAGAAGGATTCTCGGCTCTCTCTAAGGGCAATTAGAGAGAAACACAGAAGCTCTGGAGAATTGCTTTGGAGACGACACTGCAGGAGAGGTACGGATCAAAGAGGGAAGGGGGTGCGAGAGAGGAGGGTTTTCTTCCATCACTGGAGTAGTTTGTGCCAGAATGGTCGGCTGCCAAAATGTTTCAAGCCCGGTTCTCAGGACCCCGCCCCCTTCAAGAAATGAAATTTTCACCTAGAATGATACTTTCTCCCGGCGCAGGGAGAGAAGTCTAATGAGGGAGATGCTGAAAGCAGCAAGTCCAGACCTGGAGGTTAGCCGCCCAAAATGCTTCTTTACCAGTTTTATGGACGTGGGTGTTTACAAATCTACAGAAGAAATTCTAGCAGGCTTAAAGACCTGACGCGACCACATTAGCTTTCAGGACCCTAACAAACAGCAAGCCCAACACACAGCCGTCTCTGCACTCTGAAGTCTGTCTTTGCGCAAACTAATTCTCTTTCATGCTACATAAGCCCACTTCCGAGTGATCGTCTTTGCATTTTATTTCCTATGTAAATGATACTAAATTTAAGAATCATGATAAGATTTGAGCTGTCTCATGGCTGACAATGAGCCATGGTATAGATGTTCTGCTTCCCTTCCTTTTGAAAAGCAAGTTCCTTCTCTTTAAAGAAAAAGACTCACAGAACCCCCAAGGTACCACTTTGCACGCTGTCTTCCTTTACCCCCTTTAAATATAAAAGGGCCTCACCCATGAAAACCTAAGACAACAGAAAGGAAAGGACCTGGACAGTTCAGTGTTCCTCTACCTCATGCTCAAGAAAACCAAAGCAAAAACAAAAACTGCAATATAATTTTTCACAGTGTAACACTGAAATTCATAGTTATCTGGACATTAATTGAGCATCTATTTTCAGGCTCTAACAGTGAATATAAAAGTACATAAGTGCAAAAAATGGCATGTAAGCATCCAAGGGAAATGCAGGAACAAGCCCAGTGTTCAAGCCTTTGTAGATAACTCCGTTTGCCACAATATTCTGAGACCCTGATATTAACTTTGTGACTGGCCTCAGCTCTTACCTTTGTTACATTTCATAGTTCCCCATTTTTATCAGAAAAATCATCCATGTTGTGAACTCTGGCAATTTAACAGTCTTATTAGAAAAATGCTTTTCCCATTTCTTCTCTTTAACTACATTTAAATACTGCTATAATATTGTTAGGAATTTCTAGATGCTTCTACAGTATTTTCCAAAATAGCAAATCTCTTTATAGATTCCGATGACACTCGAGAGTCCTTAACTAACTTCCCAGTGTATGTTCTTCCAATAGATGAAATAACTTTTTTTCTACTGAAGGTATTTTTCTGCTTGGCATCTTTTATAGGTAATAGTTTCTGAAGTACACTAAAATCTATTAAAATAAATGATTCGCATTTATAGCTTCGATGGCATTTATTTTGTGTAAAATGACAAGATCTCAGAACCAGAATAGTTTCCTTCTCTGCTCCCTGCAGTACCGAGACCTCGCCCCGCTTCCCTCCCTGCTGGCCGCCCTCTACAGGTGACCCCCGGGGAGCAGGTGAGCCTCCAAAGCAGCCCATCCTGTCACTGGGTGGCTCTAGCTGACACAAAGTCTCCCCCTGTAACTCCCAAGGCAAGTCTCTCCTCCAGAGAATGGCTCTCCAAGTGGAGAGGCCGACAACAAGCTTCCCTGAAACCTCCTCTCCACGCCGGCCATCTCTGACATGCACTTCCCCTTCTCTACGTGATGCAGTGCAGTTCCGGGAAAACCCTCTTGGGTGATCATCTATTTTACGTCATAAGGGTACTTTCAATATCGTACTGTCTCATCCTCTTAAAGGCCTTCAATTACTTCTCATAAAGGTCCTTTTGAGAACTTTAAGTCACAGCGGATACACACACGGACACACACGTCTTCTTCCCTCAACCTCCCGGGTGAGTGTGCCAAACAGATCCTTGTTGCAAAGTGGCCTCCGTGATATCCGACATCTGCAATGTTGTGTGTAATTTACTTTTACGATCCTGACTGGTCAGGGAGGTTGTGGTGAGCCCTGGCTAAGGAGAAGCCTATGCTCGTATCAAGACATGGGTAGAGGGTGCCTGGGTGGCTCAGTGCGTTAAGCCTCTGCCTTCGGCTCAGGTCATGATCTCGGGATTCTGGGATCAAGCCCCGCATCAGGCTCTCTGCTCAGCGGGGAGCCTGCTTCCTCCTCTCTCTCTGCCTGACTCTCTGCCTACTTGTGATCTCCATCTGTCAAATAATTAAAAAAAAAAAAAAAAAAAAGACATGGGTAGAGACTGGACCACTGTGCTTCCTCCTCTGTACCCTTACCTGCCCACTTGAAGTCAGATTCATTTCAAACTCAAGTCCCACCCTCACAGGCAATGGGGCTCTGGGTCAGTGACACAACCACTCAGCCTTAGTTTCCACGTGATAAAACGGGGCCTGTGATAGTTTCTCCCTCAAGGTCTTTGTGAAGATAAAAAACGATTAGCACAATGCTTAGAGGGTAAACATACATTTAATTGAAATTTGGTTAGGATGATGATTGTTCTTTCTTTCTTCTTCTTTTTTTTTTTTTTGAAGATTTTATTCATTTATTTGACAGAGATCACAAGCAGGCAGATAGAGAGGGGGAGGCAGGGTCCCTGCTGAGCAGAGAGCCTGATGCAGGGCTCCATCCAGGATCCTGAGATCATGACCTGAGCTGAAAGCAGAGGCTTTAACCCACTGAGCCACCCAGGTGCCCCATGATGATTGTTAATTCTTTCACTGACATCACTGGCATAGCCCGTAATAGTCCAAGCCGTACATCCAATGGCCTGGGTTTGAACGCCCTTCACCACGTACACGTGGCTTTGAGAAATTTCTTTACCTTACCATGCTTTAGTGTCTTTAACTGCATATTGAGGATAATTATACCCCCCATGTCAGAAGAATACTGCAAAGCTGATTAGCTAATATGCACAGAGCCCTTGAAGAGAAACTGGTACATGGTGAAAGTTCAAAAAATATTAGCAACTGAAACTACCAATATGAAGTCCTCTACTGTCTTTCCCCAAGCTACTGCTCTAGGAAAAAAAGCAAAATCATCTTCACGCCCTCCGTTGCTTCATCCAGGAAGATGAGGAGCTGCAAAGAACAGGAGAGAGGAAAAGCACGTGGGGCTTTGCTTCCGGCTCTCCTCTCTGCAGCTGAGGGGATCATATATTCCATTAGTAGAGTACAAAACTTTAATATAAAAATGTTTCACTCTGGAAAACCCTAAGGGATATAAGCAGCTTCTGTCTCAGCAAAAACAGAAAGCACACACACACACACACACACACACACACACACACACAATGTATAACAAATATTCAAAGGCCAAAAGCTAAAATACATCCTCATTCAAGCTTTGAAAATCTAAAATTTCCATTTACAAAGGGGATAATTCTTGTATGATTCTAAAATTTTAATGAGTCCATAGAGGCTTGTTAAAAATAAAAGAATTTGAAAGATGCATTTCTAAACCACTTAATATATGCCTTCTTCTAATATCTGCAATGCTATTCCTTAGTGTAGATGTTCTCTACTGTGAGCCTAGACCTTGATCTCTCTTTCACACACACACACAGACACACACATGTGCACATGAATATATACACACACACACACACACAAAATAAAGATATTTTAGATAATTTTCCATTAGGAAACCAAGAATCTGACCAACTTGGTAAGGAACTCCTGAATGAATACCTTTGGGTATTTAAGGGAAAGGGAATTTAAGCCTTGGGGCTTTGAATAAATCGTGTGAATCGGAGGGAAGCTCAGCGTTTCATTACTCACGGGACAGCAGTGTAAATCAGATCTTCCGGTCAATGTTGCTCAAGATACAAGTTCAAACTCAAGCCTCACATATGTCTTTCTCAAACACCATCTGACTTCCGTCCTTGAGAGCCGAGAACCTGCCCCAGCCACACACCCCTTTCTGCGTGTGGGTTTCGGAATGAATGGCTAGCATGGGGTTCAACCCTGAAGTCCGCTCACCGGGCAAGCAGAGCCATGCTGGGATTTGGCAAATCCTCAGTCTGGTAGCTGTGCATGGTAGAGGATACTACGGAAGAAAGCTGACGGAAACCACACTTGCCATCTATTTTGACCATCTTCCCATAAAATGCTGACTGTTAATGTTTACTCCAATATCATTTTTAACAACCGTGAGCCTTTCATTTTTCTTTTGACTAAGAGTCGTGGCAGGAATTACATGATTTTAGTTTTTCAGAGAGGTTGTCCAGTTTTTCTTTTGTTTCTCTCATGAGGCAGCATGACATCAATGCAAACAGCATCGATTCTGAAATCAGGAAGAACTGGGTTTGAATCCATGTTACAACACCAGGCAGTTCGAATAACCTTCATGAATCTTTCTCTTAAAAACAATATAATGGCTAATTATACAATGTAAGATGATGATAAGGAACTGTGAGCGTAGCATGTGCTAAAATGTGCAAACCCTCTTTTTTTAAAAATATTTTATTTATTTGACAGCCGGAGATCACAAGCAGGCAGAGAAGCAGGCAGAGAGAGATAAGGAAGCAGGCTCTCCGCTGAGCAGAGAGCCTGATGTGGGACTCGATCCCAGGTCCCTGAGATCATGACCCGAGCTGAAGACAGAGGCTTTAACCCACTGAGGCACCCAGGCGCCCCTGTGCAAACCCTTGTAAAGGCATAGATCTTTTGATTCCTACAGCAAACCTATTTTGTTTGCAGACAAGTTTTGGAGCATGACAATCTTCGTATTCTTAGTTTGGGTAATAGAATGAGGTAATAGTCTCAGGGAACCATAGACTCCAAGAGGTTAAGAGACTTGCAGGTCACGCAGCTGGTAAATTGACTTGAAACCAGGTCTATAATTTTGTACCTTGTGTGTATCTGATTCTATAAACTCCCTTATCCACTACCATGTGCTCCTGCCAATTTAAAAAAAAAAAAAAAAAAAAAGGTATCCTGCGGCATTCCAAAAGCAAGGTAGTGTTTGATCACTAATATACTTCAAAAAGAGGAAAAGCAACTCAATGGATCTAACCTTAACATCCAAATCCCGCAGAGCACAGAAGTACCAAAGGTCTCCCCAGTGGCTCTGGGTTTCCACACTCTCCTACTCTCCACTTCCATCTGGCTGGGGCAGCCCGCCCTGGGCCAGAAGCTCAGGCCTCTCGCTGAGACAAAGATTTATCCTTCCTCATTTAATATGCCAGTATATAACACAAGTGCCGGGTACACTATTTATTACGTGGAAAAATGAATGTTCCTCAAGGGCTCACATGATTCTTGCAAATATGAGTTAAATTCTTTATACATACGAACTCATCTAATTCTCACGACTACCCCATTTTATACCCACCTGCATTTTCTAGATGAGGAAACAGAGACACGGAAAGTTTAAATATTTGCGCAAGTTCACACAGTTTCAGAGCCATGGTTTTAATTAAAATATAAACTCTTGATAATACTGTATACTGTCTTAGAATATATAAATGAAAAATAAAATCTACTTTTAAGGCAACTCAGTTTCAGATACTTTAGTTAGATAACTAATAAAACCAGGATCTATCGGGCGCCTGGGTGGCTCAGTGGGTTAAGCCGCTGCCTTCGGCTCAGGTCATGATCTCGGGGTCCCGGGATCAAGTCCCACGTCGGGCTCTCTGCTCGGCAGGGAGCCTGCTTCCTCCTCGCTCTCTCTCTGCCTGCCTCTCTCTGCCTACTTGTGATCTCTGTCTGTTAAATAAATAAATAAAATCTTTTAAAAAAAAAAAAAAAAACCAGGATCTATCATTCTTCATGACTGAAGGACGATATTCTCAAATATTTACGAGGGCAACAGGAGTTTGCAATCACACAGAAGATGCACTTGCCCAGAAAAGCCGATAACTATCATGGTAAGTAAATACCAAAGGTATCTGTGTAACCATATAAAACATTTTATGGTTGATCACATCCACATTAGGATGATTCTTCAAGGTTACATGATGCTTACATGAAATATGCAAAGTATGTGGGGAGGGAAAAGTATATCATCAGACTCTACTACTGACCTGAAGCTGCTGTGTTAGAAAATGAAGGTGCCAAAGAATTTGATTTAAAATATCTCCTCAATTGGCTAATAAATCAGATTCTAACTGCCATTTTTTTAAATCCAGCCAAAGCCAGCCACAGGAGCCTAAAGGATACACATGCTGACACAGGGTATGTGGCTCACTGCATTGGGAAACCCAGGCGGGGAGCCTCCCCCAGTAAGTAAGTGGACAGATTAATAAAGGGAAGACTACGGTGTCCCATAATACCTGACATTATCCCAAAGAGAAAATCTTGATAAATTATTGTTTTAGGAAATAATAGGTAAAGAAAGCTTTAACGTATTTTTTCCTTGCATTTTAATTAAATTCCTTGCAACTAAACCACTGGCAACAGATGTGAGAATGATCTGTTCTATTTATGAAAACATCCAGGATTAAAACCTAGCAAGTCACTCTCATAAATAAAACCAACCAATTCTCGCTACAGAGTTAGGGCATCCCTGTTTGCAGCTCTTGTTTAAATTCTTCTTAGTTATCAGAGTTTGTAACTATTTCATTGGTTGGTTGGTTGATTTTTGGTCTTCATCTCCTATGTTAACGTAATTTCCATTAAGGCAATTCTCAGGTCTACAGGGTATCTAGAACACGACGGAAATGCAACCAAAATTCAGTTGGTTGAACGAATAATGAATAAACAAATGAGGCATGAATGACCCAGACATGTTTGTTGCATCCTTTCTTTTAAGTCATTTAGAGCTACTTCCTAGTGTCTAGCACTTATCTGCAACTTGGTTTGAACACTTTCTGGTTTTTCAGTACCTTGTTGTTCCCTCAAATCTTAACTGTGTTGCCTTGGAAAGTTTAAGAATTGCTTATTAGATAACGAAAGATTCAGAAAACGAGGAGGGTGTTTGTGGACTCTTAACCCACTAGTAGAGACGATGTTCTCAACACAGATTTGGAAAAGAAAGCCAAAGAAGTAAGAAGTATGGATATGAGAACTTGGGTCTGGAAATAACATGCTAGAGAATTCCAAAAATTACCTCCTGTAGTAAAACATTCTAAAACATCTGGCTCATTTCTGGACAATCTCAAAGATGGCAATTCATTGCGGGTTCACCCTAACGTCAGGAATTGCGAAGACAAGCCTCCTTTTCAAGGAAAGGAAGACCGACCTGTATATCCACAATCTTAATTAGACTCATAATGACAATAAAACCAGAAACTGATGCTCATGCCTCACAAAGTGGTTTAACAAGCATATTCTGATTTGTTACCCATAACGATGCTGAAGGATGGGTGAGGATGGTGTTACCATTAGCCTCACTTTACAGATGAGCAAACTCCGAATCAGAAAAGGTAATGACTTGTCTAAGGTCTCCAGGCTCAGTAACATTATTCTTTCCACTATGCCCATGGCCTGGCTCTTCATCCCAAGGTTAATTTTTGGAACGAAACCACACAATGAATACTCTTTCAGAATAGATTCTTTAGAACAAGACACAGCATATACAACGGCATGGATCTCTCTTAAAAATCATACTAAGGGGCGCCTGGGTGGCTCACTGGGTTGAGCCGCTGCCTCAGGGTCCTGGGATCGAGTCCCGCATCGGGCTCTCTGCTCAACAGGGAGCCTGCTTCCCTTCCTCTCTCTCTGCCTGCCTCTCTGCCTACTTGTGATCTCTCTGTGTGTGTGTGTGTGTGTGTGTGTGTGTGTGTCAAATAAATAAATAAATAAATCTTTAAAAAAAAATCATACTGAAACTCTAGAGAAGACAGAACAGCAGTGGCAGAAAGCAAAGCTGTGGTTGTCAGGAATTATTTGGGGGGATGCAACTGACTGCAGAGGGTCGTGAGGAACTTTTAAGGGTGATGAAAATGCTTCCTACCTTGAAAGCAATGGCAGTTACTCAAATGTAATGTAATTGCTGCAATTTATCAAACTATACAGTCGGGACGCCTGGGTGGCGCAGTTGGTTGGACGACTGCCTCTGGCTCAGGGCGTGATCCTGGAGTCCCAGGATCGAGTCCCACATCAGGCTCCCAGCTCCATGGGGAGTCTGCTTCGCTCTCTGACCTTCTCCTCGCTCATTCTCTCTCTCACTGTCTCTCTCTCTCAAATAAATAAAATAAAATCTTAAAAAAAAAAAAACTATACAGTCAAAATTTGTGGATTCTGTAAGAAAGCTAGGGAAAATGTCTACTGTGTGTTTTTTTTCTGACTGTGAAAGAACTTTTCAATATAGAAAATTTAAAAAGTTGTACATATATAAAGAAATAAAAATTACCTTTAATTCCATTACTCATAAGTAACCACTGATGAGATTATACGAAATTCCTTCAGGTATTTTAGGAATCGTGCTTTACCTATATATAGCTTAGTAAGATTATGATATCATGAAATAATCCCCATGTTACTGAATATTCTGATTATATGGAATTTTATGTGTTATTCACTGCAGGATAAGCAGCCTGCCTCTATTTTTATTGTTATAAATAATGCTACTATGAATATATTTGATCATACACTTTTGTGCGCAACTCCTGAATATTTCCTTAAGATACAACTTAGGATGAAGGATAATTGGCTCATAAATCAGGAATATTTTTTCTGACTCTTGAGAGGTACTTCCAAATTGCAATCCAGAAATGTAACATTCTATATATACATATACGTATATATGTAAATATAAAATACATTGCCCCTCAGCAATATATAAAATAATAGTCCCTATTACTGAACCATTGAGAAAACTTGTTATATCATTAATTTAAATTAACTTTTGACCAAGTTGATCATAGGAAAAGAAACATCGAGCACTGATTTGGTAACTTACAAAGCTCCATTCTTCTCGTGGCCATTTATCATTCTTCCAGTGAGTCCCTTCTTCTTGTATTAGCTTTTTACTTTTCTTATGAATTCATAACTGCTCTTTTATATTGAGGGTATTAATTCATTGTCATAGGAGTTGCTACTGTTATTACAATTTTCCATTTGGCTCTTTATTTTGTTAGAAGAAAATTTTAACATGTATACATTCTAACCTAGAAATTTTTTTTTTTTAAGATTTTATTTTATTTATTTGAGAGAGGGAAACAGTGAGAGAGAGCATGAGCGAGGAGAAGGTCAGAGGGAGAAGCAGACTCCCCATGGAGCTGGGAGCCTGATGTGGGACTCGATCCCGGGACTCCAGGATCACGCCCTGAGCCGGAGGCAGTCGTTTAACCAACTGCGCCACCCAGGCGTCCCTAACCTAGAAATTTTTAACATGTATACATTCTAACCTAGCAATCACTTCATTTGCATCTCCCAGTATGATTGCTATGCTGAAGGAAGGCCAGTGCCAACCCACACTCAGATTAACACCCATTTATATATTCTCACAGCTGCTCTGTGGTCAGTGAGAGCTCTCAACACCATCTTTGCTCTGTTCTCCTTCCTTGATGACCTCTTCAGTTTGCCTATGACCTATGAAAGCGTGTGCTTGTGTGTGTGCCTATCTCCATTTCTCGTCCTCTCTTTCATTATATTTTAAATATTTTGGCTAAAATTTCCTTGCTGATACTTAACCAAACTGCAATTCTCTATTACTCTTTTTATTATAGTCCCATCCAAATGGTGTGATAAGATTCCTTAAACAGCAACTGTGAAGACAGGGATCTTCTGTTCCATGATACCATCTACAATCTGTTCTAAATGAGGCCTGTTGCTTCATATTTTCAAATATTATTAAGGGCTTCTTCTTTCCCACAAACACTCTCTCCACAGAGTAAAGAACACAACTGCCTTGGAATCTCGGTCATCTCAGTCTCTGATCGATGCAATGCTGTGGTGTTCAACGTGGCAGTGATGTCTACCACAGGATGTGCAGGAAGCAGTGATGAGTGAACCGCATGCTCTCTTACTGGTCAGCCACTGAACAGAGAAATCTAAACCACTAGAGACTTGTGAACGATCTGAGCCAACACCTTGAACTGAGCTCTCTGGACTGGTAGCCAGAAAACAGAGAACTTCTGTTTCTTCGAGCTGTCAGCCTGGCCCCAAACCAGCTGGGGGAAAATCCAATGTGAAAACACACTGAACCCTCACAACAGTAAGCACAGGCAAGAAGCAGACAGACAAAGAGTATGTCAACAAAAGGAACACATCATAATTATACCTTCCAAGAGCATAACTTACCTAAACCCCAACATTCTGGAATTATTAGGAGAATCTTTAGCGTCCCTGAATGACATGAGTGACTCCTCAAGCATTCATCTGGAACAAAACTTATTTTTGGTCTCCAAAGGTCACCTTCTGTTGGCAGCCTGTCCATACACTGGACGGCAAATTCTCAGCCACCCTTCACCTCCCTGGTTCCTCTCTTTCCAAAAACTTGCCATCGGTTATCTCTAGTTCATTGAGGGGGTAGGGCAGAGAGAAGGGTGCCAAGCAGAAGACATGGAGACATGATTACACAGAATGGGAGTCATACGGAGGAGGCCAAGGCAGCTGGATCCTTCTCCTGTGTCACACTGAGTAGCAGTGTGGACTTCATCAGGGCACCTCACTCCTCTGGGCCTCGGGAGGATCGTATAAAGGAACAGTGATGTGGACGCTCTGATGAGCTCGTTCCAGAGTTAACATTTCAGATTTTAAGACTTATGCCTTCCTAGATTGTTTCCATCCATTTTCAGGGTAGTAGAGATAAAGCATTTCTAGCATTATCTATTAAGAATAAGAAGTGAATATTGACTAATATTTACCACAGATATTTACCTAATATTTACTATTTCCTAATATTTACCTATTACAGGACAATCTAAGAGGCTAAATTCATCTCTAGAGCCACATGGAATGCAATCAGAGATATAAATGGAGACTTCTGCATCCTTCAGGAGTTTATCCTGTGAAACATCTGGACCAGAAACACCTCAGCATATGGTTATCATCAGGCAAAGAAACAAACAAACAAACAACCTAGTTTTAGCAAATTTTGGATGTGCTTTATTTTTCTCAGATTGAAACAGTCATGTGTCAATGGCTATTAATATAGAAGGCAAATATTATTGTTTGCTGAGGAATTACATAAACGTATTTCTCTAGGCCTCAAACTTGTTTGGTGCCATACTCACAAACTGATCATGAATTTAAGAATTTTGCACATTTATGAAGAAAATGTTTAAAAGTGATTTAATTAACACTGACTGCACTAATTGGACATATTGGCTAATCCAACCAATTCCTTCTGACTCTCTGCTGTGTGTCCAGCACTATGCCAGTTTCTGAGGATAAAAGAGATTAAAATATAACCCACGCAATGATGGAACACATAAGCGCATTACTTGAGAAAATGAGACATTTACACAGCATAGTAAATGCCAGACGAAAAGCAACACTGGACAGAGAGCCTCCTAGACACAGTAAAAACACAAATTCTTGAGCTACTGGATCAAGAAGGGTTAATCCTTTCAATCTTATTTGGAGGAGTGGCTGAGAGTTGTGTGGGGAATGATTAAAGATTGCTAGGCCCAGCCTCTCCTCTACTGCCCTAAGTCACTAACTCTGACACCAAATATGGACACTCCATCCAGTAAAACACAAGTGTCACAGGTACCCAGACTCATCCACCTGAGAAGGTAGCTTGGAGTTAGGATTGGAACCTACTTCCTGGGGATTTTCACTCTTTAACCCTAATGACTTTTCAGTCAGTCCTTCCCAACCTTCCCAACCCTATCCTATACCTTAGTGTCCCTGAGAGACGCTCTAATAAATGTGTTCTCATCTTCCTTGGGACACATCCAGTGGTATTACGGTATGCCAACAACATTCGAATGTCCATTATACAACAGGGACCAGAAAGGGGCTCCTAGTTTTTGCTCCTTAATCCAAGTCTAGATCAGGAGATGCCCAAAATGCTAAAAAGAGTACAGGAGAGGGACTTACCTGTGGGCGGTCCCACAGTACCGAGCACAGGAAGACATGTCATTTCTAAACTACTACTGGGAGCACAAGATTTTTGTCAGTCTAGCCAGAGAAAGGAATTCCAGATACAACAGCCCTGGTAAAGGCAAGGAAGGAAGAGGCCCCATGGTACCTTTCAAAGACAGGAAGTAGTCTTGTATGACAAAAGATTAGGCAGGAGAAGGTGACAGTTTCACTTGTACCATTAAAACAGATGGGGTGGGAGGTTGGGGAACCAGGTGGTGGGTATTATAGAGGGCACGGCTTGCATGGAGCACTGGGTGTGGTGAAAAAATAATGAATACTGTTTTTCTGAAAATAAATAAATTGAAAAAAAAATAAAATAAAATAAAATTGAGGCTATCCAAAAAAACAAACAAACAAACAAACAAACAAAAAAACGGATGGGGTGGGGGCAGTCCTAAAGCTCTAAATCCTGGGAGTGTTTTCAGTGTAGACAATGGATCACAGTGGAAACCGCTGAACTCAACGCTAAAATTTTCTTCGAGTTGAGACCAATCTAATGCTCCAAGCATGTGCTTACTAATGCAAAATTATTTATATTGTGACTGTTCCTTAAAACTAACATGAAAGTATTGAAATTCACACAAAAGACACACGAAAAAAGGATATTACTTCAAAGAAATAAAGATTAAGTGTCACCATTTTCATGGTTTAAGACTAAGACAAAAATCTATTGTTTGAGATAGCTTTTCTCCTGTACCAAGAACATCAAATAAAAATCTAATAGTCTAATAAATATCAAGCAAACAGATTATCTTAAATACGTTAGTAAGTACTTAAGACAAGCTCATCTGAACATAACTAACATGAAGAAATGATAACTGAGTTTTGAAGTCTCATCAGTGAGATTCTAGACAATATATTTAGCAACGGTGTCAATAAACAGGTAAAAATGGCTGAGCAATTCCAATTATTTTAATCTCTTTTCTTCTTGAAAAAAAATGGTTCTTTCCCTATTTCTCTTTAATTTCACGTGAGTTTGAGCTATAATCCTCACCAGTTTACTTAATAGTTCACTAAAAGTCTCATATGCAAAAGATTCAAGAGTTCTGCAAAATGTCCAAAAGGAAGCTTCCCATTTAGATGATACTTTTCAACAATTACTTTTAGGAAAGAAACATTTTTCTATTAAGTAGCTTAAATACATGTTTAAGTAACTTCTTCAAGTAGAAATAGACAATGGAGCTTCAAAAAGAGCAACTAATTCCCCCCTCATCTACAGGAGGTATGTTCCCAGACCTTCTGTGGACGCCTGAAATTGTGGACTATACCGAGCCCCACCTACTAGGTTTGCTCCTATACCTACACACCGATGATAAAATGGAATGTATAAATTAGCCACAGTAAGAGATTAGAAAGGAGAACAGTTATAACAATATATGGTAATAAACACTATGTGAATGTGGTCCCTTTCAAAATAGCTTACGTACTCTACCCGTCCTTGGATACTAGATGACAAAATGCCTACATGGGAAGACAAGGTGAGGGGAATGACATGGGCGCTGTGGCGTCACACTAGACGACTGCTGACCGTCTGACACTATGTTGGAAAGAGGATTTTTCTGCCTCCAGACAGCAGCTGACCACAAGCCACAGTAACTGAAACCACAAAAAGCAAAATCATGAGTAAGGGGACAGCAGGGGGTGGGGGGTAAGGCAGGAAGGGGAAGGAGGGGAGGCACAGACGACTACTGTATTAGGAATCAAGAAAAACCCGAGGGGCACCTGGGTGGCTCAGTGGGTTAAGCCTCTGCCTTCAGCTCAGGTCATGATCTCAGGGTCCTGGGATCGAGCCCCGCATCGGGCTCTCTGCTCAGTGGGGAGCCTGCTTCCTCCTCTTTCTCTGCCTGCCTCTCTGCCTACTAGTGATCTCTCTCTGTCAAATAAATAAATAAAATCTTAAAAAAAAAAAAAAAAAACCCGAAAGGAAACATGCCAACAAAACCTCCATTCTCAAACTTACACACCTGGTTCCACATCAAAGGTCTCCTTAGCATCTTTCTCTACCCAGCCTTCCCTCTGCGTTTTTATTTGCTCCCAGGCATGTGGGGCTTTTCTATTTCCTGGTGGATTCTGCGTGAATACCAAGGACGAAGAATGCTCAAACTCAGGGCATAGACACCACAGCAGAGCATAAATATTATTTTTAATATGCTTTCAGGTTTTAAATGAAAAAGAAATGTTACCCAAAAGGTTTTTCAGTATTCATAGGAGTTTCTAATTCAAAATCAGCATTTTCTATCCGTTCTTTGTTTTCTGTTTACTTAAAAATAATAGAACCAAACACTGAATGGTATACTTCAAACTGGTGAAATTTTATTGTACATAAATTGTATCTCAATAAAGCTCTTCTAAAAAATGAAACAGACTATAATAAGGAAAAAATAATAGTCTGGGTTATGGTTCCATTTTCCCTAATATTTCAACTATTTATTAGGTAGAATTCTTCTGATTTCTCTGGTTAGAATCTCTCTTTTCTCTAATTTACCCTCTGATCCCTTTACTATATTAATGACCTATACTTCAAAGTCATGTACATTTCTGCTTGCTGCAACACAAAATTGATTTTTAGGGGCAGCTAGGTGGCTCGATCAATTGAACAGCCGACTCTGTCGCAGCTCAGGTTGTGATTTCGGGTCCTGAGACTGAACCCCACCTTGGGCTACATTCATGCTCAGCGGGGAGTCTGCTCAAGGTTCTCTCTCTCCCCCTGCCCCTCCCCCAACTTGCACCTGTGCACACTCTTTCTCTCTCTCAAATAATTGAAATCTTTAAAAAAAAAATTTTTTTTAATGTGATTTGTCTTTCCACTTACAAACATGAACAATACTGTTCCCAAAGTCTCTTGGCTTGGCAAGCTAACACTAGCATATAACTTGTATAACAGAAAGTCTAATGATTAATATGTTCAAAGGGATCTCTCATAGATTTTATTACTTTCAAGCTTTTTTTCTCTCCTTTGCAGATTTGCATTTTGTTTACCTCCTTGGGGTTCTTACTTAATTCCCTGAATACATGCTATTTTATCTTACCCAAATGCTGTCCGCCCTCACCACAACACATGTTGTGACTGAAACAAGGGACATCCTCTAAGAATAAATTGATGACAACAGCATATCAGAATTTCTCTCATTAGCTGAACAGGCCACGTAGAAATGGTCATGTGGCGAGGTATTATCCCAAGAGGTTTTCTGCCATGAAAATCTTTATAAGTCATAAAACTCTGAAGTAAAATTCACTTTAATTCCTAAGGATATATTTAAAATAATTAAAATAAAAACTTCCACTCATCTTAACTGATAAACCACTGTTTATATTTCAGTCCTGAACACAGGTATGAACTCTTGCCTGGGAATCTTCACAAAAACAGAGTCGGGGTGGGATTAAAGAAAAGGCAAGAATTGAGATGATACATAAAGGATAATAACAGTGTCCGAGTTTGTAAATAATTGATGAAAAAAATTTAAGTGGTAAGAAGTAGCCTATTTTACCATGGAAAATCATAACTTATATTGGAATATTTCTCTTAAGTGCAGTCTGGGATAGTCACAGCAATAACAGTAATACTGAATATTAAGGATTTGACATCCTGGGTTGGGGGCACCTGGGTGGCACAGTCAGTTAAGCGTGTGACTCGTTAGTGTCGGCTCAGGTCATGATCTCAGGGCTCTGGGATGAGCCCCACTTTGCGCTCACTGTAGACTCTGCTTGAGATTGTCTCTCCCTCCCCACTGCCCCGACCACTTGTGTGGTCTCAGTGTCTCTCTCTCCCGCCAATAAAAATATAAATAAACCCTTAAAATATATATATATATATAAAATAAAATCTGCACCAGGCATGGTGTAAAGCAGGAATAATCCTTGCAATGACAGCAGCACAGGCTCTCGGCTGGTGGCCCCACAGCCATTCACAACCTGTTTCTTACTTGTCCTTCTGCTAGAAAAACCAAGAATCAGAGGCTTAATGTCTAAGCTTCCTATCCCATCAATTCTGGTCAAAAAGGGAAAGAAGGCATGTGGGACATGGCGGAAAGACTTCCCTTTGGGAAAAATGAGAAAGGTACCCAATAATCTGGCAGCCCCTTCACGAAGCCACTTACTGTCCCTCCACCAGTTCCTTCGGGAAGCTGTCATTTGAGGAGGGGATGTCCGGGGCTGCGGCAATCATCTGGAAACCCCAAGTGAGAGGCCAAAAGGCAGGCAGAGGTGGCAGCCCAGCAGCCTTGTGTCCTGGGCTGATGAGCTTACGGGGAATCTGTTATCTCCAAGATTTCTAGTTACACAAGATAACCAGACCCCTTTATTATTTAAGAGGGTTTCTATTACCTGCAGCTTGATGCTTCAGTACAAGCAGCCCTAGGGAGCAAATTACGGATGAAGAGACTGAAGGGGAGAAAAGCTAACCTCCCTCAAGACACGTAGGCAGGAAGTGACAGAGACACGTTGCAACCCAAGCACTCGGTCTGCGCTGTTTTCAGTATCTGCTCTACACTCTGCCCCGCGTCCTTAATACGGCATCCTGACATCTTGCCACGTTTGGTCCTTTACCCCATCCTAGCATAATGTCTGGGAAGAGTTTCATGTCATGGTACCTTTCAGGCCATGAGGCATATAACCTTGCTCAATGATTGCCCTAAATTAACAGTTAATCCATCCATCCACCCACCCAAACATGTGCTGAGCTTCTAGGTGTCTGGCCGTGAGATAGAAGTAGCAAGGCAAGGGATAAACAGGACTAGTGCCTAACAGTTGAGTCATAAGTGTACTTGTAGAGAAAAACACTATTAATATACCACATAAATATATCACCGCTATGAGCACAATACAAACAAACAAGCTTTGATTTTAGCAGAGGAATAAAGCAGCTGGCTCTGCCTGGGGAAATCTGAGGGGTTCACAGGGCGTGTGCTTGAGGTGGACTATATCGTTCAAATTTAATTAGTGTCTAGCCTCAAAAGTAGGCAGATAAAACCCCCGATGTCCACTGGTCATGTGTCCATTCGTGTTAAAAATATTGTGATTATGCATATCCTTGTTTTACCTTTTTGTACTGACAAGAACCTCAATCAAGTACACTGAACATGATATTTAACTTAACATATAAAATTAAAATTTCCACAAAAAACTAAGATGGTTATAGTGTTGGCATGTTCCTGAAAGTATTATCATATGCATTTGACTTCAAAGATCTTTCTAATTAGCATCTACTTGAGTGAGATTCCAATATCCTGGCACAACTTATAAATATTTTGAGCTTTAATATAAATACACAAAAATACTGAAATTCATACATAAGATGGATTTTACTGTTCAAAAAAATTGTAAGAAGTCGTGAACATTTAGTTTTTAATTTGGAGATGGCTATAACTGTCCTTTGACTTCTGATTCTGATTCTTTTTTTTTTTTACTGATCATTTCAAAGTAGATCTTTCTTAATTCATCTTTTTGTGGTAAGTTATGCCTTTTCTGCATTCACGATTTATTAAGTTATAGGGGCTTTTCAAACACAAACCTAGAAATATTCTGAGTTAATGAGGTTATGTTTTCATATGATTGCCTGGATCTGTAGCAAAACATGACAACGTTTGAAGTCTATCTCTGAGGCCTCAAGCAACAGAATTAACAGTATTACTACCACTTACAATAAACTTACTACATTTCACAGGTTGATAACATTTTTTACATACCACTTTCACTCATGTTTGTAATTCGGATAGTTGCTGTCCTACAAAACCCCAATTACTTTGGAATGGCCTTTTGGTTTCCCATGAAATGATTTTTTTTTTCCACCATAGCACCTATAATGCTGTGTTACTAAACATTTTGTGTTTTGATCGTTCCTGGGATTCTATTCTCTTGGCCTGTGCTATAACCAAGCTCCCGGTGTATGAAAGATGTTATCAAAAACAACAATGTGTATCTGAATGTCTTCAAAACTGAGCAGGAAGGGTTTTTGTTTCTGTCTTCATCTTTACTTCTGCTATAGTAAACATTTTTAAATGTTGAGAATGCTCATGTCAAGAACACGAAGTCTGGAGTCCAGAGGGTAGAACATTCTCTCCTCTGTTTGTGACTCTGCATAGGCCTCCGTGTCTCTGGACCTCCTGTTGCCACTTTCGCAAGACAGGGGCTCGAGCTGGGTCATTTCTTGACTGGGCGTATCTCCAAAATGCCTCTGCACGTGGTGGCCACTTGTTCTGAAATGCCTGAGGTTGGGTTCTTCCCCCAAACCGCGCAATGAGACCGTGAGGGCAAGCAGTTCGTTTGGTAGCGAGCCCGGTGAACAGAAGGAAAAGAGGAATTGAGGCTGGTCGGGAAAGACAATGAGGATGGTCCTAAGTCACCGCAAGGACCACCTGGAGCTTCTATCACCAGATGCTTTGGGACCAGAGCGATCCCGTCTGAAGGCTGAAGGAACCGTGGGATTTGCACACCAACTCCTGTTGGTCGCTGGCTGAGGGCTGCTTCGAGGGGGGGGGTGGGGCGCTGTCCATGACCTGTCCGTCCTGCCACACAGGGCTCCAGCCGCTGGAGGATGTTCTCGAGCAAAAAGATGCAGGTGGGAGGAGATCCAGTGAAGCTTGCCGAATGATATGGGAGGGACCGTGGGGTCGGGGAGGGTCCCCTGACAGCTTGCTACACCACGGTCGGTGCCCCTTTCTCCATATCTAACAGGAAGACCATCCTCTGGACTAGCTCGACTGTCACATCATCTGTGAACAGCTTCTCTGACTCCCAAGTTCTGCTGCACCATCTGCTTTCGTTGCGGGAATGGTCACATCGGGTCCCTATCTCCCTGTTAAACTCCCACATTCTCTCTCTACCTTGTGGTCCATATCCATCTACCTGATCGTCACTGTTAGATAAGCCTGTGGTTCTTCTGTCGAAATCTACCCTTCGCCAAACTATCTCTTAATTCATTTCATTAAGGAAACAGACCATACAGAAGTTTACTATAGTAGCTTGGGCCAAACAGGTATCCCTGTCCGCAATTCTTAAACTACTTAGACATCTAAATAGTTGAATAGTTGCTATCAAATTCGCAACATCAAAAACATGGTGGGCCAAGAAGTTTCAGCAGCAGCAGCTCCAGCAAGCATATATTGGGTGTCTACCTAATATGTTTAAAGCACTGTAGTGGGGTACGTGAGTGGCTCAGTGGGTTAAGCCTCTGCCTTCAGCTCAGGTCATGATCCCAGGGTCCTGGGATCGAGTCCCACATCGGGCTCTCTGCTCAGCCGGGAGCCTGCTTCCTTCTCTCTCTCTCTCTCTCTCTGCTTGCCTCTCTGCCTACTTGTGAACCCTCTCGGTCAAATAAATAAAATCTTTAAAAAATAAAAATAAAACAAATAAAGCAGTGTAGTGCTTAGGACACTTCTAGTATTCTATACATTATAATTATAATTTCTATATTTATAGAAATATATTTATATTTATATATTATTCTATATTTATAGAAGTTATAATTTTGAGTATTCTATAATTATAATTATATGTTAAATTATCATTATACATAATTATTACATAATAATTATTGATATTATTAATTCTATAATCCATAGACTATATAGAATTTAACCTGAGATCAGATCTAATGTTTAAATTTTACTATTGAAAGGTTATCAAAAACCAGCAACCAAGCTATTTTGAGCACAGTCACTTTAACAACGGTAACCTCCCCAAATTTACTTTTCACTGATAACTTATAAAAAGAAGCTCATCTAGCAATTTATATTAGAGTTGTCTCTTCTGCTTATGTGAAGATGTGTTTTTCATGCACTGTCAGATTCTGTTACTTTATATAAATAGTACACAGTCTTCAAAGCAGTCGTGTATTTTTCCGGTTAGAATTTTGTCCCATTACGTATTACCCTGGTTAATAGAGCCGCATTTTATTTTTTTTTACTAGAGCTGCATTTTTAAAGCATCTTCTAAACAACTTTATTTCTTTTCCTGTTGGTTAGTTCTGAAATGCATGTTTTCTCTATGTTTCTAGAAAATCTCCCTTACTTTATGGCCATTCCCCCTGGGAAAGAAGAAGTACAAAAAGTGATTAAGAGAGTTCTAAATTTCATTTCTTTTTCAGTTTACTATTACCCAGGTTTGAGTCTATGTATCTAGCAGCAGTATATTTTACCCAAAGAAATTACTTTTAAGAAGACTCATCTGATAACTTAATTTTAGTTCCAGCCAATCTTGGCTTATTAAAACACACACACACACACACACACACACACCAGCACAGAACAAAACAACCTTTCCCAAATCCTCTCTTCCAACACTCTGCTCTGGGCACTGTGACCTGGATCTGGTTCCACCCACCTCTCCATGCATTTTCTGTTTCCCTCCTTCGTAGGTTTCAGTCAGCTCGGATCATTTCTTGCTTCTAGTCCCTTCTTAATAATTGTTAAAGTATCCTTGAAATAGGCAGTGCATGCAATGAGATTTGGGGACTTTTTTTTTAGGCGGAGCAAAGGTTGCAATCCCCCCCATCCCCCACTCCGGGTCAATTAGATTTCTATGAGCTCCCTAGTGGGTTGGTCTAACACATTATAATATGCACTATTCTGAGGGTTATACATAAACCCTCCTTAACACATCAGCAGGAGAAAGAAAAAAGTCAAACCAGACTGCTGATCAGTCCTTTTGACAGTCTTTAGAGAAAAAAGAATTAAAAACAATTCAGGAACAATATGCTTAATAAAATAAACCTAGTGAAAAAGAAAATGAACCCCAATCAAAGAGCCGTATTTTTGGTTAAACTACATTACATGCTAAAAATAGTTTGTAATAAATTGATGAAGTAAGCTTCTCCATGTACGTATCCATGACAACTCAGGTTTATATTTTTAAGTCTCAAATAGCTATGCCACCAGAAGTATGTAAATTATTTAAAATGTTGTAATAAGATAAAGTGATTTTTTTCCATAAATATCCACTAGCAAACAGTCCAACAACAGACTTCACAAATTCTGAAGTGTTTTGATTATTTAGAGAAGAAATTAGAAAAGCTATTTATTATCATAATGGTAATGGAGAGCAAGAGGTAAGGGGTCACATACCCTTCAGACTGCCGTGAAGCATAAGGATAGGCACATAAGAGAAAATATGGGTGCTACCTAAGCTAGCAGATGGAACTCCATTTGCAAGTCTGACAGCGTCACTTCCTTGTTGCTGCTACACGCCAGAGGAAAACCGCCACTGAGGAGTCAGCGTGGGTTTCCAGGCAAGGGTTCCTGCTAACTCTTCTTTTTCCAGTGAGAGGTGTAATCGTCTTTTGAAAAGAGACTTGAAGAATGGATTCTGGAATATTCTTTCCGTGAGAAAGCAGCCAACATCACACCGTTAGACTGTGTCTACTCAGAGCATGCTGAAAGCCCTAGTCAACAGTGACAAATTCTGGAGGTGCCCTGCAGGAAAACTGTGAATTTCTGGGAAAGAAAACATTGATGATATTAAGAATGGATAAAACGGGCATTCCAAAGTCCATATTGTCATGTAGAATCCCAATTTTTCTTTTGTATAATGGAAAAGAAAAGCATACTGCTATTGTGATGTGCAGAAAAAGAAGCACTGAGAGAAACAGGTCTTAAAATATGGAATTTAGGGGCACCTGGGTGCCTCAGTTGGTTAAGCATCTGACTCTTAATTTCAGCTCAGGTCAGGATCTCAGGGTTATGAGATCAAGCCCCAAATCAGGTTCCATGCTGGGCATGGAGCCGGCTTTAAGATTCTCTCTCCCTCTCCTTCTACCCCTCCCCCGTCCCTCTCTCAAAAAAATATGCATACACACACACATATGGAATTTATATTTCAGATTAAAGTTTTCCAATAGTATCTAAAATGTCTTTTAAAAAGGGAAACTTATAAAATAATTGGAATAAAACATGAAAATTAACGAGACACTAAAGTATAAAATTAAACATTTTAATTCCTCCCCTGATGCCAGATTCTATTTCTCAGTGCATCAGGTCTAGCAAAGACTTCTGAAGGAGAAAATGTCTGCCTAGTAAGCAGCATGGTTCTTCAGGAAGACACACAGAGTCAATGCACAGCTTGTGCTGAGGTACTCGGATACGAAGGGAGGTGCTGTTTACTCTCTGAGGCAGGCCTGTTATTTAGATCGATTCTCCCCTCACAGACAACACGAATCAACACTTCCTGTCTTTGGGACAGGAAGGAAAGATGACCAAACCATCTTTTATCTTCCTGATACCTATTCACAAGTTCGTTAACTTGCTGCATCTTTACTGAGATAATAAATGACACAGAACATTGTCTGAGGAGAGTTATCATGCCGGTCACCTCACATATAGCTTGTGTGTGTGTGTGTGTATATGTGTGTGTTGAAAACACTAATATCTATTTTCCTGTGGGGGCGCCTGGGAGGCTCAGTAGATTTAAGGGTCTGCCTTCAATAGATCATGATGCCTCCTGGAGATCCACTCAGCAGGGAGTTGGCTTCTCCCCTCTTTCTGTCCCTCCCCCTAAATTGTTCTCTCTCTCTCTCTAATAACATCTTTTTTTTTTTTAAAGATGTACTTTCTTGTCAACTCTACTGAAAAAAAAAAAAAGAGAGAGACCTAGTTTCTCAGTAACTGCAAAATTACAAAAAAGCATTAAGTATGGCCCCCATGCTGGGCATTAGATCCCCAGAAAATATTCATCTTCTTTTTCTGTTGAAACAAAAGCTTACTGAGGTATAATGGACATACAAAGAACTGTACATATTTGATGTGTACAGCTGGATGAGTTTGGACCTGTGCAAGCAGCCAGGATTCCGTTATCTATGACACCATTAATAATACCATCAAGGGGTATTACCATATGGTAATACCATATTATCTCATAGCTCAAAGCTGATACCCTTTGACCAACTTCTCCCCATTTCTCCCATGCTTTAGCCCCAGCACCCATCATTGTACTGTCTGATTCTAGGGGTTTAGCTGTTTTAGACATCTCATATATATATATGGAATTATACAGTATTTATCCTTCTGCATTGATTTCCTTTGCTTAGAATGTATTCAAGGTTAACCCATGTTGTCACATACTGCAGGATTTCCTTCCTTTTTTATGCCTGAGTTATATTCCCTTGTATTTATATACCATAACAGAAATTGATTCTGAGAATGAAATAAACTACAGGCAGGCACAACTGAGAAACAAAAAGAAACCTGATAACATTTCTTGAGCCCCTGGATATACCCTGCGCAAAACCGGTAACACCAACTTGGGCTTGCCAGTGTGGTGGCCGAAAGTTCCTTTTTTGCTCGAGCCAGGGTGAATACGGTTTCGCCTGCAGCCCACAGAGACATCACAGAACATTTTCAACAAGGAAACAGCTCCATGGCTTTCTTACATAAATTAGAGTTCACAAGCAGGAAATTTCTTAAAGAATTCTCCCTGCAAAGTATTAGGATGTTACAGATCAGTCAACACTTTGCCTTGCTGAGCCCTGTTCTCCGCCATATCCATTTGTATCAGTTGGGTTTGTAGCCTCAGATCTATTTTTCTTCTTGTTTCCAAAGAGAAGATGGGGGAGGGGCGCAAAAGAGCAATGGATGAAGGACTGAGAGCCTCTTCTAGAGGTAGTGGTATGAAAATGACAGATCTATGAGTATGGGGAAATGAACAGACAGTTATCTTGCATGTGATGCTAACTAAAGGAACCATTTTATGTATGGTTTTGTTTTCTGCACCTTGTTCCCCTTGCTTACCAATACGTTGAAGTGTTCCATCAGGTGTCCGTGGGCTGAGCCGTCTGCTTTAAATGCTGTGAAATAGCTTCACTGAGATCAATGCATCATCAGGTCTATCCATTTTCCTAATAATACCTATTTAATTTTTTCTTTTATAATTCTACACATTGATACAATAAACACCCAACCAACCACAGGTGTCTCAGACTCAGCACCTGACTTCTATGAGCCAGACGGCACTGACGGTGGTGGGAAATGAGGCAACACCCATGTCCTTAGAATCTTGAAAGAACACACTTTTCTCCTGGAGATCTCAGCAGCTGGTAGCCTTGCATAATTTACTGAACAAACATTTGTTACATTACTATCACAGCAATGTCCCTAATCGTCAAACAGAAAAATGGAATGAATTTGCTTCCTGCCTTTAAGAAGTTCACAATTTATTACACACAATAATTATGAGAGGAATATCTACCATATACACATAATTATTGACAATTATTATGTGCCAGGCACTTGGCTAAGTCCTTCACGTAGGATACCGCGTTTAGTCTTCTTCGTAAGGACCATATCATTCTCAACTTACAGATCCAATTAAAGGCCTAATGTCACATAGCCAGTAAGGCTCAGAGGTGTATTTTGACCCTAATAGTATCTCTGTCTACCAAAACCAGGTTTATAAACATGGCATAAACTGCATCTAGAATGAAAACGTTTATGTTCTTTGGTATTGGATGAGCACTAGCTTGAGGGGAAATAGGTAGACAGAAGGCCACGCCACAGGCCTGACCTACTAATGCTATGCAAGGGGAGGTCACAGAATTTGGGAAATGGAAGTTGGATGCTTAAGATTCCTAAAATAAAAAACCCTAAAGCCAGGAAATGCCAAACATACACACCAGAGCTCCTATTTAGTTTTGGGTACTCTGTAAAGGTCCCATGGATTTCATATCTGCAGACCACCACTTCCATGGACTCCCAGTGTTTCCCAGAATTTCCCCAATTCACAGGATTCAGCAAATGTTTGCTGAATAAAAGAACAGAAATATGTAACATTCTGGGGTGCCTGGGTGGCTCAGTTAAGTGTTTGCCTTCGGCTCAGGTCATGATCTCAGTGTCCTGGGACCAAGTCCCACATGGGGCTCCCGGGGAGTCTGCTTCTCCCTCTTACTCTTCCTTTGTGCCCTCCCTCCTGCTCCCTCCTTCTCTCTTTCTCCCTCTCTCTCTGTCTCTCACTCTCTCAAATAAATAAATAAATGAACATACTTCTAGCTGTGTCTTAGAAAACAGAAAAGCCTAGAAATTACAATGTACTGAAAGGCATAGGTTAATCTGCCCCCGTTTTAAAATTGCTGTGCATTAAAAAAATAGAACTTGGAACCTTTAGAACAGAAATTTCATAGAGGAATATCTAAACTATAACTGGCCAGAGTCCAGATAACCATTTCTCTTTAATATTAAAACAAAATACACTTATCATCAAACACTCCTACCAGTATGACCCCCCCCACACACACACCCAGGGCAATAAAATTTGAACTTGCTGGGAAAGGGTTAATGGAAACCAAACTCAACTGTTATGTCTCCTAAGAGAACTCTTTCCCAGAGCTTCTCTGAAGTCCTATGCCCACACTTGACAGAAACCCTCCAGAGATCTGGGTTGTGTACTCAGTGATTTTTTTAAACTGATCTCCACTCTGAATGGAAATCAGGGGAGGACTGCACTTCGGAATTCAGCCTATTTCAAGGGTGCTAATCACATAACAGCCTGAAAAAAGTAACTGTTTGCTGCCAACCTTTGCTGACTCAAGTTCTCACAGACAGAAAACCCTGCCCTTGGATGAAGGCAGGTACTGGATTCCTACCTCAGACCTGTCAACGCAGCAGCAGCATGACAAGCAGAGGCCTCTCAACAGGCACCCACTGTATGGCACTTTCTGACCAACATGTCATTTCCCCGCAATCTAGAATATTCTCCCTCTCTTCTCTACCTTGACAAAAATCTATCCAGCCCAAGAATCAGCTCAACAAGAAACCTGCTTTGAAAAATCTACTCACCGATGGCCCCTCCCTCCTCCACTAACAGGTATCATTACGGACTTAATCACTAATTCTCAAGTGGGGATAACAGGAACTGGTAGAACATACTTGTCTTAAGTTTAAAAATCTTCTCAAGTGGTCATCACATACTTGTCCTCCCATTTTAGAAAAACTGTTAGAGACTTAAGTACCACATACGGCCTGAGTCCTTAGGAGATAAATTTCAAGAACCAAATTTTTTCATCAGCTAAAATTACCAGATAATGTTAAAAAAGTATTAGATGTATTCAATTACTAGAATACTTCCAAAACAAATTATACACTTGCCAAATTATTATAACTAACATTAAAGGTGATTTACATTTTTCTTAACACCTTGAGACATTATAACGTAGAGCATTATGATGTGACATGCTGCCGTAATGCTTACAGACACAACTGAGGTGTGTGGGATGTTGTTTTGAAAGGCTTCACTTTGGGGGGGCTTCATTTAGATTTTTATGATTTTGTTAAAAATCTCCTCTCTTGTTCTTCTGTCAACTGTTTACAGAATTCTTCAAGAGCAGAATATATAATGAGCGCATGGTAAAGGGATGCCTGAGAAGATCTTAGAAAAAACAGGAACCAAGAATTTTATATCCAGCTAAGCGACTGCTTAAGTATGGAGTCCAAAGAAAGGTTTTTTTCAACATACAAGAACACAGAGAACATTTTTCCAAGATAGCTTTCTTGAAGCAGTTTGAAATTTCTTGAAGTCTGAGGATACATTCCAGTTGAAGAAGAGAAAAATGCAGTAAGAAAAGCAATAGCAGTGGCCTCTGAAGTCATTTAATCCTAGGATAAAGAAAAAAAAAAAAAAAAAAAAAAACCAAACCTGTAGCCATTATGGTAACAGAATCATAAAATGTAGAGTATAACTACCAAAACTTTAATGAGAAGGACACAGCAGTCAATTAGATACTGAGTCTTTTCAGAACTGGGGATTCAAAAATTATCATATACAGCTGATAAATTCAGTAAAAGGAACAGAGGTATATTCAAAGATAGAAACAAAAGTATTAGCATTAATTAAAATATAATCACCCTTAATTGTGAAAGAAAAGACAGGAAGGAAGGCAAGTGAGAGGAAGTGGAAATTTACTAACTTAAGCACCACACATCGAGGAGAGACAATACATTTTGTCTAAATAAAGAGAAGCACACGCAGCATAAAAAGTGATGACAGAATCAGGCCAAAGTGGTCTTCTAATTATAAGAAGAACATTCTCATCTTTTATAGAATGATATTCTTGAAAGCAGAACTACATGTTGTAAATACACATGTAAGAGATACACTTAAAACAAGGGGCTCAGGGATGGTTGGGAAAAAAAAAATGTGAGCAACGGTTTTCCAGGAAAAGTAAATAAAAAGAGAAAAGATTAAGAATTAATAATAAACCGGTCAATTCAGGGCCATAAACATTAAATTACAAAAAAGAAGGCATTCTGCGATGATGAAGAATGTAACCCATGGAAGATTTAACAATTACATCATTTGTGAATAAAATAGTTAAGCACTAAAATTCATAAAGCAAAACTTACAGGAAACACAGGAGATATAGACTGAATCTTATTAAACATAGCACATTTAATTTCTTTTTCCCGGCTAACAAAAAAGCAAATGGACTACAAATAACCAAGGTATCTTAGGCCTAAGGAGCAAGCTTAATAAGGTCATTGATACAGATTCTTATAACCTATGAACCAAGACAATAACTCCTTCTGAAGTAATGATGTAATAACCAACAAAAAATTAAGAAACCTCCATAAACATGTAACAGTATAGATACACAAGTTAAAGAGGAAATAAATGTAAAATTACAGAATACTTAGAAAATACATACAATAAAAATTCTTTTAAAAATGTTAAGACAGGGGCGCCTGGGTGGCTCAGTGGGTTAAGCCTCTGAATTCGGCTCAGGTCATGATCCCAGGGTCCTGTGATCAAGCCCTGCTTCGGGCTCTCTGCTCAGCAGGGAGCCTGCTTCCTCCTCCCTCTCTCTGCCTGCCTCTCTGCCTACTTGTGATCTCTGTTTGTCAAATAAATAAATAAAATCTTTTTTAAAAATGTTAAGAAATAGCTAAAGCCAGATTAAGGAGAAAATGTACAGTCTTAAATATTTGTAGAACCATGAAAACTGAAATTACTAAAAGATTTATCCAATCTTACAAAAGAAAGTTGAAATAGAACAGCAAAATGAAAGTAAGGAACGCAAAGAGGAAAAACGGTAAAGAAAAAGTAAAAGCAGATAATTAGAATACAGAACTTTTGAAAAATTAATTTAAAAACACAAGAGATCCTTTTTTAAAAATGTTTCATCTCACATCTTTTTTTTTTTTTAAGATTTTATTTATTTATTTGACAGAGATCACAAGCAGGCAAAAAGAGGCAGGCAGAGAGAGAGAGGAGGAAGCAGGCTCTCTGTGGAGCAGAGAGCCCGATGCGGGGCTCGATCCCAGGACCCTGGGATCATGACCTGAACTGAAGACAGAGGCTTTAGCCCACTGAGCCACCCAGGAGCCCCAAGAGACCCTTTTCTTAAAAATACAATCAAATACGTTAAGCAATGAACACAACCAAGAAAAAAAATGGGAGGCACACGCATGCATAACATAAAAGGAAATAATGTCAAGAACTGAGGAAGTTAACAGAAATGAGACTGCTACTTCTCTCAGCAATGTGAAAATGCACTGGTATGAAACACATGGTTCGCTAGGAAAATGTAACTTGCCAAAACTGGGCTAGAGCAAGAGACAAATAAGCAGAGCACTGAGGATTTTCAGGGCAGTGAAAGTACGTCGTATGATATTACAATAATGGATACATGTCATTGCACATCTGTCCAAACCCAATCAACACACAGCACCAAAAGTGAACCCTAAGGTGAGCTATGGGCTCTGGGTGATTATGATGTGTCCATGTAGGTTCCTCCTTGGTTTAAAAAAAAAAAGTTACCATTCTGGTGAGGGATATTAATAACGAGGGAGGCTCTTAGTGTGCGGTGTATACCTTCAGTATACCTTCCTCTCAATTTTGTTGTAAACAGAAAACTGCTCTAAAAAATAAAGTATAGAGTAAAGGAAACAAGATGGGATTGGGAGGGAGACAAACCATAAGAGACTCTTAATCTCACAAAACAAACTAAGGGTTGCCGGGGGTAGAGGGGTAGGAAGAGGGTGGTGGGGTTATGGACATTGGGGAGGGTATGTGCTATGGTGAGTGCTGTGAAATGTGTAAACCTGGAATACACAGACCTGTACTCCTGGGGCTAATAATACATTATATGTTAATGAAAAAGATAAATAAAAAAGAAAAGAAAAGAAAAGAAAGTATAAAAACCACTGGCCTAGCATGACAGAATCTATAAATATCCCAGTTGGTGAAAATAAAATTGAGGAAACGCCAGGACTGTGATTCCTGCCCCCCCATCCCATCCCACCATTATCGTATACCTTTGAAAAAGTACCAGTCTCAGGTAATTCCCAGGTGAAAAGAAAACTACAAGGAATAAATAGCTCCAATACTATATCCTCCAATACCTCCAGAACTGAAATAGTTCCAAAGCAGAGAGAAAGAAAAAAAAAAAAAAATCCCCTACATTATTTAAAACGAAGCTAGGATAATATGGACACCAAGGTCCAAAGTCCAAGAGTCTCCCAGTAAAACCACTAACAAATAGCACTTCGGAAAACTGATACAGACACCTTAAATACAGCGGCAACCTATTTGTTTGGCCGATATCAAGCTATTTAATTTCCCTATGGAAAAATAAAGGTGCACAAAAGGGCAATTTTTTAGAAAAGAATCCTGTTCAAGAGAAGGATATAGAGTAGAAATGTATTTTAAGTCTTCTAAGTCACAGATGTTTACTACTATTAAAATACTGTTGTCCTGTTGCATAAAAACGTAGATCAGTGAACGGAGTCTAGACAAAACCCCACACACATACATATGGGACATCAGGCTAGGAGGTAAATGGCATGTGGATCCAGCAGGGGAATGGGACCGAAAGGCGTTGAAATCATTGGGAAGCCATCTGAGAAAAACTAGAGATAAATTCTAGATAAAACCAAATATTTTTATTTGGTTTTTCTTTTTATTAAATAACTTCTAGATAAACCCACTCGGAACAAATAAGAGAGTGCCTATGTGTGTATGCACATGTGTGTGTCTGTATGTTTGCAGGCAGAAATAATCAAAGATTAATAAGTAAAAAAATCAATTTTCTTTCATAGGTAAACATATTCCAAAAATGTCACAAGATAAACAACAAATGAGGAAAATATTTGCAAATCTTGTCAAAAAGGCATGTTCTTCCAACATGGGAAGATTTTCAACAAATCTTAAAAATACCAACTCTCTTAGATAACAAGGACAGAAAAGGCAGGGAGAGCTCATAGCAAATGAAATAGAGATAACCTCAAATGCTCTCATGTGTAACAAAATCTGTGTAAATTAAACATATACAGATAGTATTTTTCACGTATCAGATTGGCGAAGATTTAAAAGCTTGATATACATATATGACCCATTATGTATCTTCTCACACTTCTGGTGGGAGTATAAACAACAAATCTTCGATAAAGGACAATTTGGCCACCCTTATCAAAAATTTAAAAAATTGGGGATCCTGGGTGGCTCAGTCGGTTCAGCGTCTGACTCTTGGGTCAGCTCAGACCCTGGGACAGAGCCCCTGGGCTCAGCCATCAGGAGTCTGCTGGAAAGTGTCTCTCCCTTTCTGTCTCCCTCTACCCCTTCCCCCACTCAAACACGTGCACTCTCTCTCTCTGAAATAAATAAATCTAAAAAAAATTTTTTTAAATTGTACAGACCCTAGGGCCTACAGTTTTACCTAGGAATTCCTGCTGCACAGCACTAACCCATTCGCTACGCGGCACACACCCATATTCTTGACATCATCCCTTATAGCAGACGAAGTCTGTAACCAGCATAAATCTCCATCCATAGGAGAATGGCTGCCTACCTTGTATAAACTCACATAAAAGGATATTTGGTAGCCCTTACCAAAAAATGAGGCAATTCTACATGCACTAACGTGGAATGAGCTCCAAATGAAAAAAGCAGGGCGGCTAATACTGAGTCAAGCCCATTTCCCTTACTGCAAAAACATGTGCCAAGCTCTCATGGGAAGGTTGTGCGTTTCTTCCTTCAGCATCTGCCATCGACAAGTGAAAAATGTCCATTGTAAAAACCATACCAGGACAGATCTGCCTTTCATTTCAGAAGAGGTGTAAGAACTATGGCTGGTTCTATCCGTCATAGCGGATTTTATGATCATGGGAGTGTTTAAAATCCCAATGCAAGTTATAAATAACCAGAAGCGCACGTCCTTAATCACACACAAAACTGTAAACTCCTTGTTGATAAGAATTTCATCACCTTCAACCTGTGCTGCTATAAACTGCGAGAAAAATGATCCCGAAACTTACTGCCTGAGTATCTTGAGGATTTATTCTCCAAGTCAAGGCCGCCACCAGAAGCTAAGTCACTTTGAGGACTTGTGTTGTTTCTTTTCCAGGAAGCGGCTGCATGTTGATTGTCTTGCACTTTGCTTCAAAGGACTTAAGGACCTGACAAATTCCTTTATAATTATTATTGTACTTAAGTGAGTAAATCATCATACTGACAAGTTTCAACCTCAAGGAAATCAGCAAATCCAAGAGCAAGTACAGCTCTGACCAAAAAATAGGTTTCATTTTCTGTTCAACTGGATCATTAATTTTCAATAAAAATAGTATAGGTGCTCCTGGGTGGCTCAGTGGTTAAGCATCTGCCTTCGGCTCAGGTCATAATTCCAGGGTCCTGGGATCGAGCCCCGTACTGGGCTCCCTGCTTAGCAGGAAGCCTGATTCTCCCTTTCCCACTTCCCCCTGCTTGTGTTCCCTCTCTCACTGTATCTCTCCGTCAAATAAAATCTTTAAAAATAAAATAAATAAAATGGAATTTTTTCTACTTTTTGAATTTCAACCCACCATATTTCAAGTGGACTGAAATACAGAAAGAAAATCCAGTGAGAGATAATATATGCACATTGCTTGTCCTAATAGTGGAGTGGCCCCTCACTAGCTCTTCCTTGCCTCTTACTGCCAAAGAAGGTTGAAGCCCTTAGCAAGTAGAATCAGGACTCAGTCCTCCTTTATTAACTCATTATTCTATGAAGAACTTTGAACTCTCAAAATGATAATAAGCTCTTCAATTAGGTAACTCTTGGATGATGGTGTACATTCATTTCACCTCTTTACAGATCAGGACCTATTCCAGGGCACCTGGGTGGCTCAGTCGGTTAAGCGTCTGCCTTCGACTCAGGTTATGATTCCAAGATCCTGGGATTGAGCCCTACCTCTGCTCCCTCTTCAGTGGGGAATCTGCTTTTCTCTCTCCCTCTGTCCCTCCTTCCTTTCTCTCTCTCTAACAAATAAATCTTAAAAAAAAAAAAAAAAATTAACCCCCCCCCAAAAAATAGCAGGTCTATCAGCAGTGAGCATCATGTTAAATCTAGAGAACTGAGAAGGAGCCCCAAATAGTCACAACGATCAATGCCTACCATATATGCCCATGCCTACCAATGCCAAGCTGCATTTTGTTGAATCTTCTTAACACCCATCTGCTGGCTTGGTCAGAATACTCTCTAGCAATACTGACCCCAAAAGTGATACCGTTAGACCCTGGTCATCTGTCTAGATGCCTGTGGGTTTTGGTAACAACGCTTGTCACACAGTGGCTTCCTATTTTAATTACTCTTTCTTGCTAACTAGATTCTAAGCTCAAAGCATGTGCTATCAATATGTAAATGTCACACCACTGTAAATGGCGTTAAAACTTCTATCTTTTTGAAGTCTGCACTCCCTAAACCTGGGTGCTGTTACGCTGCTGACTCTACAATGCTTTTATCTTAAGGTGATTTGGCAGCTGATCCAAAGAAGGGTCAGGAGTGTCCTCTCACTTGCCCCAGGGCCCTGATTTGAAGCAGTAGAGTGAGACTTAAAGTCCCCACTTTTTCACTACACCACCTCCCGAAAGGCAACGGAATTCTCTACGCCCAAATGTGACCCACCAAGTATAGGGAGCACGTTCACGCTTTCTTGTACTTCAGCAACTTTGCTTCTGGACACATAACCTAACTTAGGGTATTTCCCCACAAGCTTCTTTAACATTGTGGACTTTGAGATGTATACAGCCGTCCTTCTATAGGGCCGATTTGACGTCACCAGGAGTAGATTTATGTGGCGCTCTGAGAGTGAAACTGTGGGGAGATGCACTAGTCAACGTTCAACTCCTAAGCGGCACAAAACCTCACAGTTTATAATCCTGGAGTTCTCCAAACAAATGGGACTCTACAGAGGTAAGCCCGCAGAAGAACAAGTTTCACATTGTCACTTCAAATACCCGCATATGCTTTAGATCTCTTACTCAGGGATATTTTGCATTTATAATATAACTATACCTCATTATTTTTAAACCATGAATTTTCAGGATTTTTAGTATGAAGCAAAACGATTCCTCTAGAATAAACCCAAGATAGGCACAGCAAGCCCCTCAGTGCATTAGCTGGAAGCGCATTAGCCAGGAAGGCACAGTGTGTGCCCTACATGGCCATCACCCAGGGAAGCTAGAGTTCCAGTGTCACTTCCTCCCGGGCCTCCCTTTTCTGATGTAAAGTGAAGTGGCTGAGACAAATGATACATAAGGCTTCTTCACATTTGAAGATGCCTTGAGTCCACTGTTACTTGGCAAGCCAACAAACTTCAGTCATTTGCAGGTCAAAATATATGTGCACGGAACGAAACCCAACCGTCCTTCCCTTCCTTCCAAATAATCTAACTGAAGAAAGCTTCCCTGTCCCACAGGAATTGTCAAGCTGTTTTTACTTAAGTTGCAAACTTTCTATTATTCTAGGAATTGGTACCTGGCTTGGGCAGTTTCTAGAAAACTGCACTCAGGAATAAGTGGACAAAGGCTAAGACGCCCTCCTATGAGATATTTTCATTACTCCATACTAACCAACTTCTTATCTCTTGGGGGAAAAAAAGGAGTTTTTCCCAAACAATTTTTTTGTTTGTTTTTGGTTTTGTTTCTTTGTTTTGGTTTTTGTTTTTTTTTCCCCAAACAATATATTTTTCCCAGTTTCTCTAAAGAATACTGTATCCAGGTAGAAACCATTGTCACCAGAGGAAAGAATGATATTGCTTAGAATTCAGTACCCGAGACTCCCTTCAAGCTGATATAAACTACAAATTATATCTAGTGTTACTAATGATACGAACTTATCAAAAAAGCATTATGTTGGTCTTATTTCATTGGTTTCTTTTCTTTTCTTTCTTTCTTTCTTTTTTTTTTTTTTTTTGCTGTTTTAAGTCTAAAAGCAGCCTGGCTACATGCTAAAGGGGCTAGTTTACTGGAAAACACAACTAATATTTTCCAGATATAGTATTATCCTCAAATGAGTCACCATTCCAGGAAAGGCCTTATCAAATAACCTTAATTTTAAACTGAATACAGAATACCTCTATTTGAGTACCAGCTGTGCTTTCTTTCCAATTATCCAGAAAATGATCCATAGAATTTGTGTTTGAACTCAGAACAAATGAACTAACCAAAAATCTGTCCTAAATTTTTGCTGTTCATTCATTCATTCAAGAGATATTTATTGACTTCTTATTAAGTGCCAAACTCCAGTCCCTGTGCAAGGGACACACACATGTTCAATGAGACAAATAAGCTATCAGTTCATGTTTTTGCAAAGACACCAACAATAAACAAGTAAAAACAATATTTCAGAAAATCAGAAGTGTTTAAAGAAAAAAATTTTTGAATATAATAAACAATTTGGAAGCAGTTATTTTGGGAACATTCATAGGCAGTCTCTCTAAAGGAACATTAGAGTAGAAAACTTAATCAAGAGAAAAAACCACCCAGGCAACACTTCTCAGTATTGTAGGCCTACTGCAAAGACCCTGAGGCTAAAGTGAGCTTTGCTCATGCTGGGATTAAACTTTTATACTTCATACATCTGGATGAGTTTTTTATTATAACTATTTAATGGTTCAAATGTATTAAAAATTAAATGAAACAAACTCGAAGCATTTCCACTGAATTCTGTTGTCCTAAAAGACAGTTTGCTCTAAATAAATGCATCTATAAATGGCTATACATTAACATCAATTACAGAGTAATTAAACACACCAGCGACTAGGCCCCACCCAAGATCAATGGGATCGGAATCTCAGTATAAAAATTCCCCAGATAGGGGTACCCGGGTGACTCAGTGGGTTAAGCCTCTGCCTTCGGCTCAGGTCATGATCTCAGAGTCCTGGGATCGATTCCCGCATCAGGCTCTCTGCTCTGCAGGGAGCCTGCTTCCTCCTCTCTCTCTCTCTCTCTTTGCCTGCCTCTCTACCTACTTGTGATCTCTGTCAAATAAATAAATAAAATCTTTTATAAAAAATTCCCCAGACAATTTTAATATATAAAGAGAAATGAATGCCATCATTCTAAATTAATCTAGAACACGGCATATTCTAGAAGCCGGACACTGTCTGGGGGTCCTTCACTCTAATGGTCAACCTTAGGTTGACTTTTTTTGCTAATTCAGGTACATTGGGAGTTTGAGAAAGGCCCTCATGTGTGCTGGCTGAGAGTGTGAGTCTTGAGTCAGATCCTCCTTCTCATCAGGAATGAGTACTCTCATTAGCTGTCGAGAGCTGGGCAAGTCACTGAATTCTTTCAGTGTTTACTTCTCTATACAAATTATGAGTATACAGCTGGTATCTACATGATTGTTCACCAGCTGACATATATACAGTGCTTATCACTGCACCAAGTACATAGTAACTGTTAAGTACCAACTACCGTTATTATTAATTAATTGAATAGTCTAGTCTCTTTATCTACTTAAAAAAAAACCAAGTATAATTTCTCATTCTCAAGATTCATTTTTAATGCTTTAAATGGGAAGAACTAATTGTGATTAGGTTGCTATCCATGTAATACCATATAATTATTTTGTTAAATGCCTTCAAATTATGAGTAAGATAAAAATGGGAGTTCTATCTCTAAATTACTTACCACCATACTTACGAAAATTTGCTATAAGCATTCTTCAGGATCCTTAAGAGACTTATATATTTATTTTTAATATAGGATAGGGACTTTTACCCTCTTGAAAATTTGCAGACTCTTACAAAAGAATGTTCAATGTCACTTGTGAATGCATTCCAAATTGCTTTGGAAAGAACCATGATTATAGCTTGATGTGATAATGGGCATCTTCATGATGACCGTTCTCCAAGACCAAATCACTTTGAAGTGCTTAAATTATAACCCTTGTTATACAGAGGTGTCCCTGAGATTGTGTCTAAGAATGTCAAAGCCTAGTATAATTTCTATAAAGTAGACTTGATCAAATATTTAAATGTTCCATTTCTGCCTTCTTCCCACACATGGATGACAGAGGGCTTCCCTGACTGTAATAATCCACACTGAATACTTAGCAACTTTCTTAGACTCTAGGTTTATTTTCCAAACATTAATAGAAGAAGAAAAGCAGTACATTATCAACAAAAAACATAACACCTACACAATGTTGAGGGAACATTCTGGTTTGCTGAGCTAACAAATGTTACAGCTCTGAAGGCAAAGAATAGTTTTGCCTAAACAAGTGGCAAAGTGTGTGTGAGTGCGTGTGTGTGTGTGTATCAGTATCACACATATATATACATATGTATGTATATATATCTCCAAATTATGAATAGATCTCTACAATGCTATGTAAACATCTTTAAAAGTATTACTTTTTTAGAGATTTATTTATTTTAGAGAGAGAAAGTGTGTGTGAGTGCATGTGTGAGTGAGCAGAGGGGGAGAGGGAGAGAGAAAATCTCAAGCAAAGCCTCTCTAAGCACAGAGCCTGATGGGGGGGGGCTCCATCTCATCAACCCTGAGATCATGATCTGAGCTGAAATCAAGAGCTGGATGCTTCACTGACTGAGCCATCCAGGCACCCCTCTAAGTATTACTTTATATTTTTTAATTTTATTTGCTTTTAAGGATTTTATTTATTTATTTGGCAGAGAGAAAGAGGGAGAGTGCACAAGCATGGGGAGTGATAGGCAGAGGGAGAGGGAAAAGCAGACTCCCAGCTGAGCAAGGAGCCTGAAGGAGCCCGATATGGGGCTCGATCCCAGACCCTCAAGATCATGACCTGAGCAGAAAGCAGACACTTAACCAAATGTACCACCCAGGTGCCCCTAAGTTTTACTTTTTATTCCAGAAAGTTTTAAAGGCTATAGCTATCAATTTCAAAAGATGTCAACCTCTATGATGTTCTGTCCTCCAATCACCTGAAGATACAGACAGCATCATTTCTTTAACTCTTGCCTCTTTCCCAGTATGAGGAGGATGAAATTAAACCAATGACACTCTTTAGGTAAACTTATTAAATACGATGAGGGTATCAATGAAAAACTTCAAGTCAAAGCAAAGCCATTCTAATTTTTCATCAATACATATTTTTGGCAGAAACTCACAACTCTGATCAAGCTCAGTAATTAGCCATGGTCTTGGTCTAAAGATGCTTTGCTGTATCATTACTGTGTTTAAGTACTATAGGAAGCAAAAACTATAGATCTGTGCTGGCCTAACATTTAACGAACACTTTATATTTGAGTGCAGATGGTAAGTAATAAAACGACTTGGGTTAAAATATACTTTTATTCGTCTTTTGTGAATCAGAGGAATCAAGTAGTTCAGTAAGGTACAATGTAAGCCAAAGAGCACACAGACAGATTGTTGAAACTGGAATAATTAAATTATGCAAGAACCATGAGACAGATTGTCAAAAAATTTCTGCATTTGGTGCTACAGAACACTTGACTGGGTTAAATGAGGTTAATACAACTTGCCATTCAAGACTGGTAATAAACTTTTCTTCTTCCAACCTAATTATCGTATCATACCTTGAGCTTTATTATGTGTAATCTTAAAGTGTGACACAGACTATTAACACTCGGTATGGAAACATGCTTTGCCAACCACACAAAGAAAAGGTCCTACTATATTCAACTGACGAAAACTCCAAGCTTACTCAGTCTAAAATAGATCCTTATTCAATTCTGTCAAAAAAAAACTCTTCAGGGTATGTGCGATTATCCTCAATTTATAGATCAGGAAATGCAAGCTCACCACTATATGGTAACTTGACCAGAGTCATACTGTTCACGAGGGGCAAAGCTGGGACTTGAATACAGGATCTTCACACCCTTTCTACCTTCCACAATCTAGGACGCTCTATCGGGTCAAGAACACACGGTAGGTATCAACCTATTAACAATTATCCCCTCTACCAAACTCTAGTTACATATGGTTCAAAGAGAGTTAAAAAGAAAGTGACAATTTTATTGTCTGCAAATACAAAGAATGTGGGGGTCATAGCAACACGAATACTACAGCACAAGAACATGTAAGCTGTGCAGCTTGAACACAATTTTTTTTCCATTTTTTTTCCAATTTATTTATTTTCAGAAAAACAGTATTCATTATTAACACAAGTTTTTAATCTCTGTAAGCTTCAGGTAACTCTTCTTTAGAATTTGAATAAAAATGTCTCTTTTACTGACTCCTTTTGAAGATCAGAAATAAAGTACAGTGCATCCAGTAGGAACACATGAACGGAAGGCGGCCATTAACACACTCAGGCACACACAAACACGTTCCTCATACCCTTGAGATAGAGTCACACGGAGAAAATAAGAGTCGGCTAGACCATCTGCGTCAGTTTAGAAGAGGCAATTTAACCATTACTACGTGGAATCAAATATATCAAAATGCATACTTCATTGTTTGACCAAAGGAAACACATATATGTAAAAAAAAATTCTCTACATACATAAAATCTACAAACATAATTTTTTCTACCCACCCTTTGTTTTTAAAAAAAGTTATTTTGTAACGGGCCTCTTTCTTTCAAACAAATTTCCTTCGAATATCCTTGGTGTAAAAACCCTTTCCAGGAAAATAACTCATACCTGCTGTGTCTAACGCAACACGTGTATGTCTCCATCACAGGGAACACATAACAATCTGAAATATTACCTCCTTTCTACTTGAAGTCTAGTAAAATCATCTCCATTTCAGAGATCTATGAGGTTGAGTCAAAAATTTACAATGCAATAGAAACTAAGTGGATTCCGTTCCACTGCGATATGAGTAGATGAATTGCCACATCCTTGCCAGGGGAAAACTGCCAGGGAGTACGTTTTCTTTGAGATTCCAGGACCGCAGAACAATAGAGCGTTTTGGGGGGAGTTGGCATAGGAAACAAGAAATACTGTCAATCTTCTACCAGACCTTCTAGAACCCCTAACCCCCACCCCACACCACTTTACTTCTCGGTGTCTTCAACTTCTCTCCTCTGCACTTGGCTCCAGTAATATCGACATCTGTGTCATTTCTTGAACACACCACTCTCAGTTTTTTCTCATCACTATCTTGCTGGAACATTCTCCCTTAAGATATCTGAATGGTTCTCTCCCTAATCCCCTTCAAGTCTTCGCTTGGACTACCCAAATTACGCTTGGACTACCCAGCTTAACATGGTAACTTGCAACTTAGAAGGCACAGCAATCCCCCTTACTCCACTTTTCTCCCCACATGATTTTTGTAGGACATAATTACTCTCTAAAATCCTTTATAATCCTTCTATTATGATTATTGTTTATCTTTTGTCTCTCTCCATTTGCACATTGTAAGTATTCAATGCCTGTCAATTGTGAAACCCATTGTTCCATATAAGGACATTTCTCTACCTTGTGGCACGCCACTCTGCACCAACACAAGAACGTACTGACTGTTCATTTTGCTCTAATGCCCATGTCCTTGCTTGGAACACATTTGTAATTAAAATGGTTTCCCCCACTTCTCTTTCACTGGTCAAAATCCAACTATCCTCCAAGCCTGTTCAAGTTCTGTCTCCTCCATAAAGTCTTCCTACATTCCTCTAGGAATTCCTCTAGGGAGTATTAAAGCCTCTTTTCTTCATTCCCATGACTTTAGTTAAGTAATTATCAGAGTTGAGTTTCTTTCTCAAGCTCTCCAAGAAGGTATAGTCTTTAAAAAACCATCTGTATATTCCCCTAGAGCCTAGCACAGTGCCTGGCACTTTAGAGGCATTTAATTATAGATATGAAACTGAACTGGCCTTGGGAGCCTGGGTGGCTCAGTGGGTTAAAGCCTCTGCCTTTGGCCCAGGTCATGATCTTGGGATCCTAGGATTGAGCCCCGCATTGGGTTTTCTGCTCAGCAGGGAGCCTGCTTCCCTCTCTCTCTGCCTACTTGTGATCTCTCTGTCAAATAAATAAATAAAATCTTAAAAAAAAATGAACTGGCCTTAACTTTGTGGTTGTATGTTGTTACTAGACAAACTATTAGATAATAAGTGTTATGCTTTGTAGACAATGGCAATGAACTACTTCCAACTCAATGCAAATCCTTTCAGTCTGATGAAATATGAGGTTTCCTACTTAGTGACAATTTATTGAGCAATGAGGTGATTCTGCCAATGCAGTATTTCCCTTCAAACTTAGGTAAAACTGTATCACTCTTCCCCATTATAATAAATGAAAAGGTTCCTTTCTGACTTACTGGTCTTGGTTTTGTAAATATGCTTCAATTTAATTTTAATGTTTCTTTAGAAGGAAGTTCTGAGTGTACTTTCACAGAATCTAAGCCCTCTTCCATTTTTGGTTATCTCTGGTGTGGCCTCATCTTCTAACCTCTCCCAACACAACATGACATCCTTCACTCCAGAAATAATCAAACCTGATTTCAGAGCTAACCGACCTGAGCTCTGTGGATCCTAGAGAGTCAATGAAATGCCTTTAGAGATCTACGACCCCCTGAACCTATTGTTAGCATCTGTGAGTATGAGTATGTGCGTTCTCTTTGAAAGAGGACTCTATCAGATGGTCAGGGGGCCACAATCCCAAGGAGATGAAGAAACACTCACTCTACTTCCTATTCTCTACTGTGTTATATCCTTGAATTCCCCTTGGCTTTGCAGAGAATACATTAGGAGCTTTGGTAGGTTGGGAATCCTCTAAAATGGTCTAACTAAAAAGAAAGAACAGCTTCAAGAATGCAGACTCAAAATACTGTCACTGAGAACCTGCTTAGCATCTGGTACTATGCTAAGGAAGAATTGAAAAAGGGAATCTCTAATAAGTCAAACTCTAGAGAAAAGTTGGGTTATTTGGGGGAAGGTTTAGACTTTCAAAAAGACACTATATTCCAGGAAAATTATTTCTAAAGGAGATGTTTATTTTTGCTTTTGTTTCCCTTGCCTCCAGAGACATGTCTAGTAAGAAGTTGCTGTGGCTGAGGTAAAAAATGTTGTTGCCTACTTCTTCTCTAGGATTTTGATGGATTCCTATCTCACATTCAGGTCTTTTATCCATTTTGAGTTTATTCTTGTGTATGGTGTAAGGAAATGGTCCAGCTTCATTCCTCTGCATATGGCTGAACAATTGTTCCAGCACCATTTATTGAAGAGCTATCTTTTTTCCACTGGATATTCTTTCCTGCTTTGTTGAAGATTAGTTGGCCATACAGTTGAGGGTCCATTTATGGGCTCTCTACTCTGTTCCACTGGCCTATGTGTCTGTTTTTGTGGCAGTACCATGCTGTCTTGATGATGACAGCTTTGTATTAGAGCTTGAAGTCCGGAATTGTGATGCTTCCAGCTTTGGTTTTCTTTGTCAACATTCCTCTGGCTATTTTGGGGGGTCTTTTCTGATTCCATACAAGTTTTAAAGTTGTTTGTCCCAGCTCTGTGAAAAATGCTGGTGTTATTTGATAGAAATCTTGCCATTTGCAACAATGTGGATGGAATTAGAGGGTATTATGCTAAGCAAATTAAGTCAGGCAAAGAAAGACAAATACCATATGCTTTCACTTGTATGTGGAATTGAAGAAACAATACAGATGAACGTACAGGAAGGGAAGGAACAATCAAATGAGATAAAAACAGAGAGGGAGGCAAACCATAAGAGACTCTTAACTGTAGGAAACAAACAGCGGGTTGCTGGAGGGGAGGTGAAGTGGCAGGGGGACGCAGTAATCGGGTGATGGGCATGAAGGGCACATGATGTAATGAGGAGTGGGTGGTACATGCAAGTGATAAATCACTAAATTCTACCCAGAAACTAATAATACAGTATATGTTAACTAACCTGAATTTAAATGAAGTTTTTAAAAGGACATGTTTAGTAATTTAAAACATTGCACAGAGATGAATGAAACACCTAAAGCTTTGCTATATTCAAATTACCGAGTCTACGCAGATGCCAGAAGATCTTTTAAAGCAACTTTATTTAAAGGAAATAGCTGCCTTGGGGATTAGAGTAATAGTTCATAATATAAGTACTTCTGACTTTCCAGTAACCTATACTTCTCTTACCTACCATACAATAATAACTGACAGTTATGACAATGGACAAAGGACAAGAAAACACTGTAGACTGAATCATTTAGAGTAAGTAATACATTTTTTTTGTATTATGTATTTTATTATATTCTAATTCAATAAAATGGGCATGCTTTATATAGCATAAATAGCTTTACACACTATAACTGAAACATTTAATTAGCAAGAATGTAACTTCTCTCCAAATATGCAGAATAGAATTTGAAAATAGAAATGAAATTACCTAAATGGAACTGTTCAGAGGAAGCATGTGATTTTTTTTAATGTAGAAAAATTTCTGCTTGTATCTTCATTTATTTCATTCATTTATATATTAATCATTCATTCAATAAACACTAATTACCAACTGTGTACTAGGCTAGATTTGGGGACATAAAATTAACAGGATTTGACCAAACATCTTAGTGTAAGAGACAGAAAATTCAACAGACTATTCCAGAAGGGTATGATAAGTACTAAGGTAGAAATGTATATGTACAGCCTTCTAGAGGGGCAGGAGTCAGAGAAAGTATCTTGGAAGGTGATGCTTTCTGTAGGTCTTACAAGCAGGCCCTAAGAATATACATGGCACACTTATAAAACGTCATGTTTGTTATTTCTGGAAAAATGGATACATGCAGGAAAGGATAAGTGTTAGATGGGCCAGGTTATAAGGGCCTTATGTTGATAATAATTAGAGGACACTGTTCAAAAAAAGAATGGTCATCTAATGACAACTTTTACCCAGAGAAGTGAAACGATCAGAGTAGGTCCTTTAAGGGCTCAGTGGAGGGAGAGGAGAGCAGAAAGAAAATGATCACTGATGAACCATTTTGGTGATGTGGGGGAGAAGAGAGGCACACCTGCATGACACAGAAGCAGTGGTGATAAGGAAGGGAAAGGGGGTGGGCAGACAGTGGTCGAAGCCGACCTGGGAGATGGAAATGGTATGATTTGGTGGCCAAATGGACAGAACAAGGTTGACTAAACAGCGGTACCTTTACCAGATGGGCAATGTCAGAGAGCACAATTTGGAGATGGATGATGACCAGATTGAACTGCTTATGACATAAGCAAATTGAGGTAACAATTAGACAGTTGTATAGCTATCTGGAGACCAGTAGAGAGGCCAAACAAGAGATATAAATTCGGGGATGGTCAATACAGATGCATCCATTGGCATCACAGACACAGAGAAGTACATTTACAGATAGATGTAAAGGAGGAACCCAGAGGGTCAAGGGCTCCATTCCAAAGAAAGACGATATTAAAGGGAGTTGGTGGCTGAAGAGACATTTGTCAAGGTGGCAGAAGTAACATCTAGAAAAGAGACCATGAATCCTGGAAAGGAAGAATCTGGAAACCAAAGATATTTCAAGTAGTAGAGAACTATCAATATTGCATAAAAGCAGTAAGGTTATTGAGAAATATAATGACAGAAATACAGCTACTCAGTTTGGCCATGTGAAGGTCAAAGGTCACTGGGGGTAGAGAAATCATTAAAGAGTCAAATCCATCCCTAAGCTAAGTAGTAACCCTAATCCAAATCCTGGTGTTTATCTATAATGCACACACTAAAAAGTGCAGGCTTAGATTTTGAGTAATACAGGTACACAGGCCACATGGGACCATAGAAAGTCTGAAAACAGGAATGCCAGATGACTTAGAATTTTCTGCTTCTGCCACTCCCAGAAGAACTGCTCAAAGGACTAACTGAACTATGGTTCGGAAGTGTCAGGACACTTTCTATCAAGTCACAGATGGTAGCCAGAATCAGCGGAAGCACAAAGCATGCTGGGAGAGCAACAACCAGGAAGGCAGGACCCAGGGCAGCCTCAGGGCCCATATCCTGAGGGAATTTACCATTTCATCAACTGGCTGAATGGCCATTGTCTTCTGAAAGCCCATTCACTAACCAATGAGTTCCTTGAATTTACTTGTTGCTTTAACAATCTGAACTGGGGAGCACCTGGGTGGCTCAGTGGGTTAAGGCCTCTGCCTTCGGCTCAGGTCATAGCCTCGGGGGTCTCTGCTCAGCAGGAAGCCTGCTTCCCCATCTCTCTGCCTGCCTCTGCCTCCTTGTAATCTCTGTCAAATAAATAAACAAAATCTTAAAAAAAAAAAAATCTGAAATGGTTTACAGAACTTTATATTAGCTGGGATAGGGGTAAGAGCTCGTGAAAAAATTTATGCATGTTGTAACTGACCAATTTTCTTTATTTTCTCCCTCCATAACAGTACAAGAGAGTTCAGTGTGTCCTGGATCCCCACGGTTAGAGCTGAAGGGGGCTGGCCAAGGAAGGGGTAGAAGCAGCAGCCCCACAGCTGGAGGAGAGCAGAGGCAGCCTGCATCCCAGCCAGTACTGTGGATGAACTGATGGGGAATCGGGTGGACGCAGATGAGAGCCAGAGGCAGAGTCTGGAGGGGAAAAGGGGAGTGAGAGGCAAGGTCCGGAAAGCATGTGTTCAAAGCTAGGGAGAGGATCACCAGGGTTTTAAGAAGATGCAAAGTGAGGACAATGAACCGCATTGTTCTGAATTTTATTTTCCTATCAACAAAACCAGAAGTACTAGATGGCATCTGAGGCCAGATAGCCATACGTTTTGAACTTTTGTTTTTGTTTCCGAACATCTAATACATTCCGGAACACTCACTAAATAATTGCTTTGACTCTTTGGAAAGAACTGCTTTAACATTCTCGATCCTTTCATGACTCATCCTTTTGCTTACATTTAAATCCATAAAGTTTCAAATTCACTGAGTTCAACAATAACTTACAAAGTTACCTACATAGGTAGGAATAATCTGATTTTTTAAAAACAAAATAATGCATGGAAATTACCATTTAACGTATTCCCTCACACACCGAATCCGACTGAGCAAGTTATCCTTGTGTCTAATTAGCTTTACCAACAACACCTGTTCACAGTGATGCCGCATGTTTATGACAAGAATAATCAGTCTAGAGGAGCCTCAGAGGGCCGCCTGGGTTCCATGCCCAGCTTTACCACTCATCAACTGTGGGACCTCAGGCAAGTTACTTAACCACTCTGGATCTAGTTTCACAAGCCAACACGGCAAGAATGACCCCTCTGAAGGTTTATGAGGATTAAATGCGGTAATACGTATGATGCTTCCAGGACAGGGACTGACCTGAACGGTAAGCACCATTTAAGCGTTCACTATTACCGTGCTTGTTATTTCTTAAAAACATGTCTTTGTTTATTTGAGAGAAAGACAGAGTGTGAATGGGGGAAGGGAGAGAGAGAGAGAGAATCTCAAGTAGACTCCACACCAAGCACAGAGCCCAGGGCAGGGCTCAACCCCACAACCCTGAGATCATGACCTGAGCCGAAACCAGGACTGGGACGCTCAACTGACTATGCTACCCAGGCACCCCGTTCTTATTTTTATTGAGCCTTTTTTTTTTTATCCCTATGAACTACCCTTATAAGACTTGATTTATGTCTTAAAGTAGCTTAAAATTCACGGAAGAGAGAGAAAATATGACACATGTACACAGATGCACACGAACATCCTAACAGCATGGTAAGCGGGACTGCATACATTGCAGGAAGTGTAAGAAATTGTATTAACATGTTAGGTGTGCTCCCCATTCACCAACCTTTCTCCCTGCCCTCTATGTCCCAGTCTGCAGAAGCGTGAGCCTGAAGGGCACCCTTACAGTCCACAGGTACGCACACTCTTTGGTGAGAGGTTACTCACCCTTATCCCAACTATAACAGGCAAGAATAGCTCATTCCTAGAGCCAAGCATTTCAGGGGAGGAGGAGACTCGCTGAGCAGCTGCTTGTCAGGGAAACTGGCAGGCTGATTCCTGAGCTGGAACCAAGCGCGGTGACCAAGTTCTTCGGTGAGGTTAACACCTGTCCCCTGGAATATGGGGTAAACCTGCTATGCATTTCTGGGCTGGAGCTGAAGACAGAAAGCTCTTCGAGTGGCCCATGTCAGCAGGTCTGAAAAGGATTAAGTCCATTATATGTGTGAAAAACAGGGGACAGGCCCCCTCTAGGGTGCCAGAGGCCATCGGTGGGCACAGAAAAGAACTCCTGTGATTCATCTGGCCCCACAGGAGGTAACAAGGGGAAGAGAGGAAGGCAGAGACAGATGAGGAAGTCCTCTCCACAAGAAGGAACTGGAAACATGATCTCCTGGAAGGACACAAGGGATTCTAGCTGTCCTTCTCTCCAGTACTTGTGAACAACAGTAGTCACCAACAGGAGGATAAACAAAGCCCTCACCACCCCCACTGACTTTCCCCCACAAATGCAAAGCCCCTACAGAAACCATTTCCTCAGAGCATAAGTAGGACCGGAAGGAACCAGAACAGCTTAGTTACAATAAGTTCTGCTTCCATTATTCCTCTACCTCCTCTTTCAAGAGACTAAACCTTGAAAAGAAAAAGAGAATGATGATCTAGAAAGCAGACCCTCCTACTCCCCAAGTCCAAGTGGCCAAGATCATAACCCATACCTGGACAAAGAGAATTTTGAATTAGACACGACACTTGAGTTTCAACAGGATTAATTATAATGACCCAAAGTGACCAGAAAGTTATGGTATATGGCTAAAAAGGACCAGAAGGAAATTCAAGTTAATAGGTTGAAAGTTGTGACTAAGGGAAAAAGAAATGTTTTTGTGTTGGCATATTCTTTTGAAAGTGTTCTGAAGAGAGAAATTAAAAGGACTGGCAGGTCATCAAGCAGAGGCTAAAAAGTCAAACTTCAGTCGATCTTTGATTATATGAAAGTAAATTTAGGCATATCATCAAGCATAAAATATTTGGAAGTTGACTAAGAGAGCAACAAAGTAAAATAATGGGTTGTATGACTGAAATCTCATACAAAGAATTTGGAATCGTTCACTTGGAACTGATTAAAGACATTACAGCAAATTAAATGACCTGGAAATATCCTGGGTACTGTCAATATTATTTCAACTTCTTATCATTATGTAGAAAAATGAGGTAAATGGTAGAAGAGATTTCAAAAACTCCATTTACTATTCCATTCTCATACCTAGAAAGTATCAGTAAAGTTGGTCTCCAGATCTTAGATCTCCAGATTTTAGAGACCAACTGGTCAACAGATACAGAGTTAGAAAGAAAGAAAGAAAGAAAGAAAGAAAGACAGACAGACAGACAGAAAAGGGGGGGGAGCCCAAAATTTATAGCTATAAGCTATAGCTATAACCAAAAGTTATAGCTAAAATTTCAAAATTTGAATTAGGTTAAATATGTGATGTATTACAATTCAAGATTAAGACTTTACCTGAGCTAGTCATCAGTGATTGGCTGTGGAACAATATCCAGATAATTCTGAAAAAGATGTCTCCATTTCAGCCCAACCTACTTTAGATAGGTAGATTTTCTCTTTATCTATTTCTATCATATGGGTTTCCTTAAGATTACTGGGCACGGTATAAAGATACTATCTTTCATTTAAAATTCACTGTCCAGGCACACAGGTGGCTCAGTCAGTTGGATGAGTTGGATGCCCAACTCTTGATTTTGGCTCAGGTCATGATCTTCAGGGTCATGAGACTGAGCCCCGTGTTGGGCTTCACACTGAGCATGGAGCCTGCCTAAGATTCTCTCTCTCCCACTCTCTCCAGCTGTGCATGTGCTTGCTCTAAAAACAAACAAACAAACAAATAAATAAAACTAATAAAAATAAGATAAAGGTCACTGTGACTTTCCACTGGTCCCCCCAAATGTTATGCACGAAGACTTGTGAAACATAAGAGTGGACTGACTGGACTGATGACTTTGTCCATAAAACCAGCCACACAACCAAATATCTCCAGAACCGCGACCCCACCAAAAAACTGAAAACAAACACAGTTCTTTCTCTCATGACGTATTTCATTTTGGAATCTTTACAGGTATGACTTTTCCACAGAGTGACAATGCATTCCCGAATTCAACAAATCTCTATTCCACGCAAAGATTAATTTAGAACCTAATTAGCAGTTTTCAGACTCTTGAGAACCATAGGCTCATGGTCTAAGTTCCAATTAAGACTCCCTAGTAATGTCACCCCTTGCACAACTAGAGTGGGTTTTTTTTTTTTTTTAAATGTTTTCCCTGCTGAGCTATGAGAGATTCACCCAACTTTTCTAATAAACCAATTATGGAGGGAATCGTGACAACATAATTTAAAAAAACAAAATCTAGCAGCATTCTAGGTACATTACACAGAAGAAAAATTGAGAAATTAGAAAGGGTAGGGAGGTGGAGGGCAGGATGTGGGAGCATACAAGAACTAAAACAATCGTTTTCATTAGGTACACAGTTATCTTAGCAGCAGCAGTATAATACTATGACAGATAGACTGCTAAAGAATTGTTTGTGCTGAAGCTGAAAATAAGTAAACTATGACATACTTCATCTAGAGGAAAAACTGTTATTATCCCAAGAATACAAAAATGGATTGCCAAAAATGTTCTTTTAATGAGCTAGCAAGCCAAATTAAAAACTACCACCCATCACTGGACTCTCTTTAGTTGTATTATTTGCCTGGCTTTGAAGCCACCAGACACTCTGGTTTCCACGTGGCATACAGACCACATTGACCTTGAATATGCTACTTATCTGCTGTCTCTCCTTGTGGTCTGTTTTTCACTTATTTGTACCTCTTCATATTGGAGGAGAAAGGAAGACAGATTTGATACTACCCTCCCTCTCCCACTCCAGTCCCCATTCTACCTGGGTGGAGAGGGCAAGGGAGCATGCTGAGGGGCAGGGGGATTTAGCCAGAGCCCCACTTTACCATCCACAACTCCAGCATCTCCACTGCCCTTATCCCTGACCTCTCCCCATGTGGATTATCTCGAACCACTGGTAATGAGCTACTTCCTGGATGTTGGTATAATTTACCAATAAAATAATTCTATCCATTTTTCAAAAGTCACAAACTTTCATGCCTGCAAGAAGGAAGTGTCTTGAAAGAGTTAAGAAGCCTGGTTCAAGTTCCAGGCACACTTTCGGTTTGCATCTGAAATACGTAAGAATGTGCTCCAATGACACAAAGAAATAAGCTTCTAGTGTTTGCCTGAAATACGTCATGCTTTCCAGACATCTTTCAATATCCTATAACTGACCAAGCCATGGATAAAAGGATGTATTTTCCCACTACAAGAGAATGCAATGAGAGAGCAGAGATGAATAAATGGTCACACGCCCTGGGCCTCCACATACGAGAAATAATACAGATGGCTGAGACTTTGGTCTGTGGCAAGTTGAGAGCCGTACAAATGAAGACGGGCTACTAAGTCCTCGCTGAGTTTTTCCATATTGTAAAAGTGGATCATCTGTTGGATTTTAAAAAAATGTTTCTTAAGTGTGATTTTATTTTAAATTTTTAAATATTTTATTTATTTTTTTCAGTGTTCCAAAATTCATTGTTTATGCTCCACACTCAGGACTCCACGCAATATGTGCCCTCCTTAATACCCACCACCAGGCTCACCCCACCCCCACCCTTAAAGAGGACCCCCCCACATTTATTCTGTGACAGAAGAGATTGGGAAATGCAGCCTTGGGAAGTGAGAGCATATAGGTGAGTGTTATTTATAAGCAATAGACAAATGATGGGCGGAATAAGGCCAAGCATACAGATCAAGAGTGGATCTGGGAAGCCAACTAAATACTATGAACAGGAGAAAAACAAACTATTTAGAGACAAGTGCTCGATTCAGTGATTTAGTTTCAGTTAAACAAACAGATTTGATTCCTCACTGATTTTATTAAAACTGTGATTCCTCCCCCACCCCGCCCTGCCCAGTGGGATGGAAGGCCAGGAAGAGAAATAGGCAGTGATAGAAAAAATCCATATTCGATCTATATTGCTGAATTTCCAATTTTCGGTGGCAGCTATGGAAGAGAATGGCGAGAGACACACAATGGAGGAAGAGGGAAAAGACCCTGGAGGAGAAATTCAGCCTGGTGGACTTCTGAAAAGGTTACGCTAGTATTCTTCCTATAGAGTTAATGGGCTGAGGAGTAAGGCGATAATGGTCAGTGCACCAGCTTACAGCAGACAGAGAATGTGATGACAAGGGGCAGGGAGCTGAGAGGATCACAAGTGTACAAGGCTGAAGAAATGGAAACTCCAGTATTTGGAATCAAGATTCAAAGTTGGAAAGTCTGGGCCACTAAAGCCTATGAGTCAGGATGTGCAGCAACACTCTGAGTGAAGCCTAGATCCTTCATCTTCAAGCATGAATTTTACAAAGAGATTCTTCTACTCAAATTCATTTCTTTTTCATTAATAAAATAAGCCTTTATTCTGTACTTACTATGGGCCAGGAATTAAGTCATAGATTCTGTCTCTAAAAATACAATGTGTTCGGGGATAGAAACATAAATAGAAGCAGTAGTGTAATGGAGGAAAACACTGGGTTCTCTGGGAGAAGTACTGCTGCTCAGGTTGTGAACTGCACAAATGCAGGAGGTGCCATTCACACAGAGTGGAAGTAAATGGCATTCTCCGGAAGTGTGAGATGTGGCAAGGTCACTACCTGAAACGAGTCTTGTGCCACAGAACGCTTTTTGGAGGAAATCACTCTTGGACTAAGTCTTAAAAGCTCCTGGACGGAGTTAAAAAAGCAGAATTTAGCCATACAGAAATTTGCTGAGCAAGACAGGGAGAAAACGGAATAGAAAAGATCTCATTCCCATAGAGGAACTTAAAAAAATAAAACATAAACATCGCTAATAATCACATCATTGCCAGGCTTAAAGGACATTTGCCACCAAATAGTGAGTCATATATTTAATTGGGAGGCCTCAGACAGAAACAGTGAACTGTTGCCCAGATTTACTGAATGTGATGTGCACAAAGGGATTTTTCCAAACAGAACATCTGAACAGATTTCTTCTCATTGAGCTGGAATGGACTGATTCAGGAAGCAGCTTAAGGAAACTCAAAATTAAAGATGGCGTCAGCTATAGAAAGGATACCACATATGGTCAAGAGATATCTGAAGACCAAAGGCATTTTGTAACTAGTGAAGTAAATGGGAGCTTGAGCAAAACACCATGACAACCTGGAAAAGCCACATGGATATCAGAAGGAAAGACATAGCTAGTAGGGCTTTTTCTTTTTTCTTCAACCGTAACTGTCGCCGTCCTTGGACTGTCTTCTGACTGGGCCACATACTTGTCAGTGATGCCCTACTTGCCTTTCTGATGTTTTGCTCTCTTCCTAAAAGACTGGACGTGTCTCCTCTCATAACTCTGCATTTTCCATGGTCCCCGGAGCATCAACCTCCACCAAGAATACATACGGATGATGCGTAGAAGTAGACCACCACAGCACCCCAGACTGCTTTAAGATCTGTGAACGGTACCACCGACATGTGCAACCACCACCAAGAAATTTCTGTAAGCACCACCAGTGTGTAGCATCCTTTGCATTTCCCAGTAACAATCTACCTGCACTGAAAAGGATTAACGAGCAAAGCAGACGCTCCTCAACCTTTTATAGTTTAATTGGACATGGTCTTGTACCTCTCTCCAAGCACACTTTATGAATCGCTACTATTTATGTTTGTTTTCTTCCAGTCTCTTTCACCAGCCTCCTACTGGGGGCTTCCCATTTTCCAGGACTATACCAGGCAATATTATTTACCACCTGCCCTGATCTCTCTTCTATGCCTTCAATACTTCTACCTCTTTCTCAGGCACTGAACATTGCCCCAGAATCTCCAAACTTCTGTATACACACTTAATATTCAATTAAAAACAATCCTCCTGATCTGAACTCCTATTCTCCTTAGTGAAGCATTATAAATAACTTTTCCTAATTACAGAATAATATGGACAACCACAGAATCAAATGATACTAGACGTATACTCTGAACTTGGGGAGTTCAGGACATGCTACCCTAAGACTCGACACCTTAGCCTGTTAAAGACTTTGAGCTGAAGGAGTCTGAGAAAATGGCAGAAGCAGGAAGCCCACCGAGATCTTCCCACGTAACTTCTCCCCTGAAACAGATCATAAAGTCCTCATGCGAGATACCACACTTACCTCACACCCTTTGACCTATTATACCAAATGACCACACAGCCTTCATCACACCTGCCAATTAAAAATACTCAGGTTTAGCTATTTTTTCAGGTCTCCATTTCCTAGTGAAGGTCCCCATGTCACAGAAAACTCAAGTCCATGTGTAAGCTTTTCTTCTGTTGACCGTCTTTGCCAGTTTAATTTTCAGAAGCAGTCAGGGACCCTAAGAGGACAGAAGGAAAGCTTGTCCTGCCCTACAGAACATATATGAAAAAGCGGTTTATTAACCTCGTAAGTCTTCTATTTGGTAGTGAAGAAAGAAACAAATTGTACTGCAAGAGTGTTCTTCCTAAAAATGTGGTTGGCAAGGGCCACCCCTGCCTCTGGGAGAGGAGTGAGCCGTGGCTAAGTATTGATGGAGGTGTCTGGCTTCTTTACGGAAAATTCCACGGGGTGGGATGGGGCGGCAGGGAGACAGATCACTACCTGCCAGTGAAGAAGCTTTGGAAACAATCATGTCACAAATCATCCAAACGTTTTTTTCCCTACCTTCATCTAAGGTAAGAATGATACGGAAAAGGCTGCGGGGCAGCTTGAGTCAACTTTTAATTTGTTTTTAGATGTATTACCTAGGATGACTAATTTATTTCCTGAAATTACTATTCTTCCTTGTGAGCTTTTACTTGTACAAAGACAACAAGTTTGATTAGCAAATAACTGACAAGATCTGGGCATGGCTTTGTATTATAAATTGCTAAAAATAAAGTCATTCCACATTCACTGCTCTCCCAGATAAACCCGATCTCAATCGTCATCTGCAATACAATGTACTTTCTGTGAAGGAACATACTTCAAAATCCGTGAACGTGTTAACTGACTATGCATGTAATTATTTTAGCACCAGATCAAAAAAGTATGTTCTATTAGGCTTTATTTCTTCTTCAAAAATTTAAATAAAATAAATTTAGAAATAAAAAGGCATCTGGGGAAGGAAAGCCAAAGGAGAAAGGTCTTGGGGAAATGTCCCTGATTAAATTGCAGACAAGCTAAAACGGAAAACATCGTAGGAAAATTGAGTTGCCGTGTCCAGCAGGTCTCTGCAAATGGAGTTGTAATTCTCAAGAGATTTGAGTGGAGGTGTATTTTGGGGCATCATGAAAATACAGTTGAAATGAAAGTGCGCTGATGGCTGAAATTGGGGAATGCCGGGCAAAAACCCAGCAGGGAAAACTATCAGGGATAAACTTTCTAAAAAAACATTTCTCTTTTGAGCCTGAGGGGTGAAAAAGAAGCCACCAGGCAGAAAAGGGACGATCAGAGCAGGACTGTCGGACAGAATGTGGGTTCAGCGCGGCTGGCAGCCGGAGTCCGGGGCCATAAAAAGCTGCTGCTGCTGAAGAGGACACGGCCCTCAAGGAAGGACCCCACGTTCCCGCAGGGACAAGGACAGGAAGGAGGGGACAGCCAGGTCTGGCACAAGCTGTCTGCTTTGTCTTACTTCCACACAGTGAGAGCTAATTGTCGTACAAGTGGCTCTCGGGAGCGGAGGGACGCCTGAAGGGCCCTAAAGCAGATGAGTTCTGGAACCCAAGGGCTGGGGACAAGAGCACCGACAGGAAGGAAGGGACAGATGGAGGTGAACTTGACCGAAGAGGCAGAGCAGCTCCCGCCAGAGTGAAGCTCTCTCCGCTGTCCGTGTGGAAGTGAGGGAAGGCAGGTCGCCTCGGCAGAGACCAGAAAGGAGGTCACCAGCGGCCTCTGGGAAAGCTCGCTTCGGGTTGCGCAAGGGAGCAGTGAATCGACCCGTGGGGCTGCGTTAATAACCGAGCTACATTTGTGGGAGCCTGTAACAGGGTTGGCATGTGTGACTCTAGGCTTCTCCCCGGTGAGCCTAGCGGCTGAGGAGCCGGAGAGCAGAGAACGTGTGCAGAGACTGTGTCGAGTGTTCCCGGCCATGTGGGAAGCTGGGAGGCAGATCCCGGGAGCGGGAACACGGCTGGGGAAAGGAAATCTCCGATATGACGAAGGTTGGAGGCCAAAGGGAGGGAGGGAGATGGTGAGCTGGAAGGCAGCGCTGTGATGTCGGGGTGGCAGACGGGCAGGAGTGAGGCCGCGTCCCCGCGGTGGTGGCAGGCCGGGCACCGTGGCAGGCGCTGTGAGAGACTAGGAGGGCCGCAGAGAGATCTCTGAGATGCAGCGGGGCTCGCTGTACTCAGGGCTGGGCTGCTGGTGAGAGACTGTGCTGGCAAAGAAGGCATAAAGCCAGGTGAGGGAGAAATCCGATTGGCTTCCGAAACAAAAATCCTCAAAAGGTAAAGGACGTGAAGAGATGAGGCCTTAAAAACCCAAGCCAGGAGCAGAAATTCCGGAAGGCATTAAAAAGCTATCAATAATTTCACAGATTTACTCAGACACACTGAGTACCTAAGTTTTCACACACAGAGACGGGATTCCTATCATTCTTACATTAGGAAAAACCTAGCTTTTTCCCCACACCCAAATACTCAATTTCGAGATGACCCAACGGATATTCTAAATGTCCCCAAAGTTATTCAACGCACACAGCAACCTTCACGGAGTATTTCGATTTTCAGCTCTTGCTTCCTCTGACTTTGAGAAGAGCACACAGACGCTTGGTTTTTAGTCCTGTGGACGTGTCATCAAGGGTTACAGCCTACACTGACTCCATGAAGTTTTCCATTCATTTGCCCTACTTTCCGCAGGCTACAGGAGGGTTGCAGTTCTGTACCACAACAGGAAGGATAGTTTAATGCTTCTGATGAACCCGCCTTTGCTACCAGAAGATGTTTTACAGTCAACCAACATCTGATCTTCAACTCAGTAGGAGTGTAAACCTCACTCAGCTGGGGACCTCTGGAAATTTGTTTTCCTCTACGTAAGATTTTTATCACAGCCACCCCGGACAAATTAAGTGATAAAGTGACACAATGGCAGATGTAGCCACGTATGATTTACAAGGTGTCCCTGCATCTGAAGTGCCAAGACTACCGTTCAAGGAGGAATTCTTATGCGCACATTCTCCATATTTACAACTGCATATACAATAGAATGGAGCGTATTACAGAAGTGGGTAGTACATTCAGTGGGTTTTGTTTCAGGTAGTAGAAACAGTGTTTCTCATAGCAAGCAGTTGAACAGAACAACATCTGAAGAACAACATCACGGCAATTTAGATGCAGGAGGGATTGGGGCACCTAGTGACTCAGTTCACTGAGGGTCTGACTCTTGATCTCAGCTCAGGTCTTAACCTCAGTTTTGTGAGTTCAAGCCCTGTGGTGGGGTCCCACCATGGGGCCTACTTTGGGGGAAAAAAAAAAAAGGAAAGGAAGGCAAAAGAAATGGTAACTACACGTTGGGACGGAGGTGGTAGCTTATGCTACGAGAGAAATCATTCCGCCAGGTACACATGTATCAAAGCAACATGCTGTGTACCTTAAAACTACACAGTGTTGGGAGAGAGAGGCTGACTGGGTTATGGACACTGGGGAGGGTGTGCGCTACGGTGAGTGTTGTGCATTGCGTAAGACTGATGATTCACAGACCTATACCCCTGAAGCAATACAATATATGTTAATAAAAATGCAAATGAGGGGCGCCTGGGTGGCTCAGTGGGTTAAAGCCTCTGTCTTCAGCTCAGGTCATGATCCCAGTGTCCTGAGATCGAGTCCCGCATCGGGCTCTCTGCTCAGCAGGGAGCCTGCTTCCTCCTCTCTCTCTCTGCCTGCTTCTCTGCCTACTTGTGATCTCTGTCTGTCAGATAAATAAATAAAATCTTTTAAAAAAATGCAAATGATGTAATAAATATAAAAGAGCAAAAGAAAAAAAAACCCACACACAGTGTTATGGGTCCACTGGATCTCTTTAAGGCTGGGGGAAAAAAATGAAAGGGGGAGGAAAAACAGAATACAACTTCACTCTAAGATGACAGGCAATTTTATTTTTCATTCAAATTAATCATTATTTATTATTACTCAGTAAGACCCCTGTCAAACAAGAGTTCAGACTTATCCACATTAAAGCTTTTAAGAGTCAATAAATCTATGACAATACATTTGCAAACAATTATTTTTTAAGACATAATGTGTTTTCTATTGTGGAAACATCTAAGGCTGTATTTCCTTTAGGATACTATCTTCATGGTAGTGGTATTCAGAAGATAGGATGTGAAGGAATAATTACTAAAGAAAGGGGAAAATTATGAGAAGATACCACAGTTGAAGAGAAAATAGCAATTTTGTAATACTCACTCCATCTCTAAGAATAGTTTCCAACAAAATAGAAGTCTCAAATGTTATAGCATCCATGACACTATCAGAATCATCAGCTCTTTATCCTTGCTGTTCTATCTGCTGCTAAAAATGTCTGCTTCCTTCACTCCGAAACCCCAACAGGCAAGGGAGGCTTGCCTTACTTCAGAGGATTTACTTCTATGAAGTCAAGGTAATTAATCCATCTTATTCCCTCAGTGACACTCCAGCTGCTATAGAACCTCGATTCTAAAAATTAACTTTTTAACTTTTGTTCAAAAACATTTTTAAGAGGACGGATTCAACTTTATTGAATAAAACTTCATGCCTTAGAATGATGAACTAGATAAACGGGAGCTTCCATGAGATACGCAGCTCGAGTCTCCTTAGTTCTTTTATCCCAGCATTTCACCTGCTTTCAAGAAATTGGCAACCCCACACAGGATGAAGAGTTAGCTCTGCCCCAATATGAGATACTGGGCTGGTCTAGTCACACTGGGCAGAGAAGACTTGATCAGAGGAGCCGACCGTTAAAAGGGGCAGCAGAATGGGTGAAGAGGATCGGAGACACAGGCTTCCAGTTATGGGATAAGTCGTGAGACTAAAAGGCACAGCACAGGAAACCGAGTCCCTGGGATTGTAACAGAGCTGTGTGGAGACGGATGGTGGCTTTGCTTGCGGTGAGCACAGCATAAAATGTAGAAACTCTGCAGTCACTGTGTCATACACCTGAAACTAATGTAACATTGTGTGTCAACCACACTCAACAAGGAGGGAGAGGACAAGAAAAGGCAAGAGGCAGCACCACCTGTGAGCCTCAAGAGAAATGGCAGTCACCGGACGGACATCTGTTTGTCCAGCAAAATAGTAAAGCTTCCTCTCCATCCGGCTATAAGCAGTCTCCCCACACTCCTGTTGGATGTTCTCAACTTGACCTTATTAGAAATCAAGTCCAAATTCTTATTACCGGAACAAAATGGGGAATTTGCTATTTTTGGTGACTTTGATCAGTTTAGAGAATTCTAAACAAATCACACACACACACGCACAAAATGCTATCTACTTACTAAATACTGAAACTGTAAGACAAAATGCTCCGAGCCAGGCAAGGCAACAAGGAAACCAGACTCCATGTGTTTTCTGAAAGGCAGAACGCGGACGGGGATGGCCGGGATCCGCTGGGATCTAGAAGCTCTTTACTTGTCATGCTGATGAAACTTGTCGTGCCAATGAGACCTAACCAACCTATATTCGCGTTTGGGGAATTTTCCACTAGGGAATATTTTTTCATAAACACCTTATGTCAACAAAATTTTAAACTCATAATCAGACTTCCTAATCGAATCTGCATCCCAAAATAGAAAGTGAATTTTAGTGGTTCACTTGACAATAGCAGCAGGACTCGCCATATGCCATTAATGTGTCTGGGATGCTGGTGTTCATCACTGCAGGAAATTGCTTTGTTGCAACTACCATGTTGGAAATAATTTCTCTCCCAGAAGAATGTAACGGATTTTACAGGACACGATAAAGGGGAGATCCTTACCATCCATCTTTCTTAGAAAGGGATGTCATTCCTAATGTATGTGAAATTCAATTCATTTGGAAAGGAATTTAACCTGGACATAATTCCCCAAGGTGTGGGTCACAGCCTGACCCCATTTCTAGAAAGGAACCTGCACCTTGTAAGTTCTGTACTTAGTGGGGAATGTGAGTTCCAATACTTCACATTGGAATCCAGAACAGACCTCTGAAGGTCAAATTAATCTCTGAAAGTGTGTCCGATCAGGTAGAAGGGAGGAGGCTGCGTGGTTCTGAAGTTCCCAAGAAACTAGAGTGCATTTGCTGTGGGGATGTGTGGGGGATGTCCTGAGGCTACACGTTCTTTCTCTTAAGATATTCTGAAAATTTTTACCAAAATGAACAGCAAGCATCGCAAGGCATTTCTCTCATGGATAAAGCAAGTTTGAACAATGTGACCCCAGTCAAAATGCCCTAAATCCCAAGATTAAGAGGTTAAGAGTACACAAAAGACGAACGGTCATTGTAAAGAGTCCTCCCTCACGCCACCTCCCTCCCAAAACTCTGGCAAACTGAGTCGTCTAATGATAGAATAAAAGTACGATTTAAGGTTTGGCCTTTTGGTCCGGTGAGAATTAAGTTGCTAACGATAAAGGCAAAGGGTTCATGAGGGCTCCGCCATGTTTATTTTAATCATGGTAATGGGAGCACAGGGCGTTGACAAGACTGCCCTTACTTGAGGCCCCAATGTTTCTGAAGTTAGAGTCATTTCTCTTAAAATTAATTTAACGCTGCCTTTTTTTTTTTTTAATGCTGCCCCTTTTTAATGCTCCTTCTTTACAGAGCAAAAAAGATGTGTGATCCTCCAGAGAACAAAGAAACGACGCCCGTCATTCACCACTCAAACTCTTCAAGGTTTTCTCTGAAATTGTGTGGAAACTGATCTCATATGATCCCAGCGTCCCACAGCTTTGAACCCTATTAGGAATAGTATGTATGTAGCCACTTTTAATTCGAACTTCTGATTTAATCAAAATAGCTATTTTATTTTTAAGAGGAAGAGAGTCAGAAACTGCTGTTTTCTCTTGATTTAGAGAAAACCTAGTTCTTCCAACGGCAAGAAGACAAACCCAGTCCTCAGGTCAACTGTATTAAAAATAAAGCAGCAAATAGGAAATGCATAGCTTAAATAATGAAAGAATGATAAAAGGAATCCATGGCATTTATTAAATAGCTTATCTTCAGACGTCGTGTGAAATACTACCAAGGATTTTACAATCACTCTCGTTAAATCCTCTGAGGTAAATACTGTAGTTACCTGCATTTCTACAGATCAGTTTTTCTCTTTAAAATTTAGACAAATGATGTCAACTTTACCACGTCCTTTAGCAACAGGAAGGCTTTTTTTCCCTTCTTTGTCCTTTCTCAGCCATTCACTCACTCACATGGGGCTGTTAGATATCACTTTTGTGCAAAAGTCTGGCCCCACATACTTTTAAGATCATCTCCCATGGTGTAAAGCACAGGTTTAAGATGACCCCCTTCCTGTTTCTTGTACTACCTGTATTATAGTCACCTGGTGTGTCTGTAAAAACACAAATTCCTCAGAGACTCCATAAATACAGAATCAGAGTCAGTGGGAGCCTGGGAATCTGCATGTCTGACAAGCATCACTGACCATTTTTCAAAAGCACATGAATGATCAGAACAATGGCCTCTGCATCAGGAACGCCCCCATAATATTTTTTCAGGCCATTCTCAGCTTTAAAAATATATGTATATTTGAACCATATTTTGCCAAACCCACAAAAGCATATAAGTCACTTGGAAGTCTGTGTTGGACAAGCATTTTTCTCTTCTAAAACTAGTACCAAGTACATAATATTTTCAGAGATGTTTCTACATCTCTGTAGTCAAAGTCACAGCAGATATTATCAGGAAAAGGAACAATCCTTGGTGTGGACGTGTGAGTGAGCGGAGTCCTGGAGACCCCACAGGCTGCCATCCTGAGAAATGTGCACTTTCTGCCCCCCTGAATTCCTCTCCTCAAACGACAGCCTGGGTGGGAGAGCTGTCTTTCAGTGCTCCAAGGCCATGAAAGGAATCTGGCTTCTTCTGTGTCATTAAATAATTTGATCTGGCCTAGTAAAATCTGATAATCTCTTTTTTAATATGACAAGTAGGACCTCAATGAAGAACATAGTCTTAACTTCAAGTACCTTTAGCAAAAACATACACAAACCTCTTTGTCCTAAAAGGGTTTTCTTTGCACTTTAAGATCTTATTTGATGGGATTAAACATAATAAAACACAGAATAATATAATGGCTTCCTTATATGCCCCAAAGCACTCACTACTGCCAAATTCAAAAGCACATCAAGGCAGGGAATGAAGTAACACATTCCCCAAGTGGTGTAAGAAAGACAATCGTCTGGGCGCCTGGGTGGCTCAGTGGGTTGGGCCGCAGCCTTCGGCTCAGGTCATGATCTCGGGGTCCTGGGATCGGGTCCCATGTCGGGCTCTCTGCTCGGCAGGGAGCCTGCTTCCTCCTCTCTCTCTCTCTGCCTGCCTCTATGCCTACTTGTGATCTCTCTCTGTCAAATAAATAAATAAAATCTTTAAAAAAAAAAAAAAGAAAGAAAGAAAGACAATCGTCTGGTTATATACAGACAGACCTAATCCTCTCTCTGTAGGCAAGGCTGTAAATTGGGGTTTGGGTACCTAGATGCATATACTTTGACTATCCATCATTCACTCTGATGGGGAGACCTAAAATCAAAGCAATGTTTGTGATCCAGAACTTACGTGTCCCAGTTAGATCAACGGACGTGTTAACAATGGACGTACAAGGTTGAGGCTACCACTCAGTGCCACCCTCGGCCACACTCTCTAAGGATAGTTAAAGTGGAAGAACAGAAGAAAAGCATCTTGCTCGAGTCAGATCTTCCTCCTGCAAGTCCTCCTTGGGGCAGTGATGCTGGCGGCGGCTCGGGCTCTGGCCATCCGGTCCCTTTCAAGGCACCTCTTCTCCTCTGCTCTTCAATGTCCTGTCTTACAACAGTTAACCAGCTCCTTCTCTTACAGATGCCTCTAAACACAGCCCAAGCGCCAAGCACAGTTGCACTGCAGGATATTTTTTCCTTATTATATTCAAACCGATTGTTTTCTAAGCCTTGTTTATTAATTTCATGCAAATTCTACACTTTCAGGATGATTGATTTAGAACACTTCCCCATCCAAATCGACCTGGCTAGGAAAATCTTCCCCTCTGGAGTTTCCATCATGTCACTGTAGCTGTTAACACCATTACCTGAGCCCACGAATCACATGAAGGATGTAAGTGGTCTACGTTTTTCCAGGTCCTCTGCTCTTTAACAAGTATGCCTGTCCAAGTTTAACCTATGGGGGCATTTGACTGAAAACCTGTTAGTATGTTTCCCCTATGGGGAATACAGGACGAGGAACAGAAGAGAACACGGTTTCCAGCTTTAAGGCTTCACTCATATGCCCACCACAGAACACAGTAGAGAAAACTCAACAGCAATTCACCCTGGGCCCCAATGATAGCCCGTGAGCATCGGTGCTGTAGCCTTGCCCCATCTTCTCTCACACCCTTGTCAGGAAACGTCAGCTCCTACCATGAGGTCAGCCACCATCAGGACAGGTTTTTTAGCTAGACAGGTAGCTGGCTTGTTCATGTAACTCTCCTGAAGGAGCTTGTGGGGATTCTGTCCCAGGTGTCGGCCGTGTGTAGATGTTAGAGTCGTCAAGAACACCACCTGCAAAGAGCTATTGCTACTAGTGAAGAATCAACAACCCCACAGCAAATGGGAATAAACCAAAGAGTAACAAGTGGTATTAATCCGTGCCAGAACCCGAGACGGGGGCTTCGAGAGGCCCAGCTGCCCAATGGTCACTCTTAGGGTCTCAAATCTACACTGATGAAAGAAATGAAATGAAAGTAATGAAAAGAAATGTTTACTTTTTGATTGTAATCATTTAAATCTTACAGTTCTTGTGAACTGGCCTTGGCATCATTTTTTCTTCTCAAAATTACCGAAGCCCTGAAAAATCAATACGGTCTGGGCCTCTCTTGACATCTGCTCATCCTCAATTCATTCCCTAACTGTCTCCTGCACTGGGGCCATTTGGGCACTGAGCAGGCAGACAATATTCTTGTTGTGAGGCATTAACCTAGAACTAGCCTCGGGCAAAAATTCTCATTAGGCAGCCTCAACCTTTGCCTTTTCTTCTGTCTCCTTGACTCGTTCTTTCTCCTAATGCTCACTTCCGTCTCCAACCCTGCTCTCAGGCAAGGATCTGACAACATTTTTTGCTTATCCAAACTGAACTCCAGATGTTGCTTACTCCTGAAGAATTTGCATGTAAATACTATTTCTCATTGATGAAGAGGTTCAATTCATTCTTATTAAAAAAAAAAGGCAGGAGAGTAATTCAGAAATAGGTGGTCAAGACTCAAGGTGAAGAGTAAACTCAAGACAGAGGATGACTGGACTAAAATCTGTTGGTCTTAAGGAGCAGATATGCAAACACATGCACTGATGAGCAAAGTGCATGTTCAGAGAACCCAAGTGACTTTTCCAAGACTGTGTTCTTGGATGAACTCTAGGGAACTCTTTGGGGCAGAAAAGTTGCTGGGAGGAATCTACAACCTATGGTAATAAACCCCCACATGCAACCGGTATATGAAAGCGAAGAGGAGACTTGAGGAACGCCATCAATTTAGAGCAACCTCGAGTACAGAACTTAGCACAACCCCCGCTGCTTCAGACTCAGCCCATCTCCCTGCTCTTTACCACTGCGAAGTGTAATACTGTCCCCGGGCTCGAAAGCAAAGATTTCAACCTGCAAAATTCCACAGGTATCTGCATTTTCACCTAGAGTAGCCCAAAAAACACCCAAGAACAAAACCAAAAATGAACCCCAACAAAACAGGAACATCAAAATTTGCTTCGGAAGTAGAGAAACCCTCTTGTGTTGGCCTTGGCCCTTTGGGTCAGCTGGAGCACAACCCTAGTCATGGATAAAGACTGAGCTCTCCTTCCTCAGATACCAAGGAGGACAGACTTTGGATAGAGCTTCTCACAGAGCCATGGTCTGCCCTGCACAACTCCTAGAGGGGCAGCTCTGTGCTCCGTGTTTCATACGTGCTCTCACCGCATAACCTTGCTATTAGGTACTAGTCGTAGTGTGTCACAGGTCAAGACACTGAGGCTCATGGAGACAAGGGACTTCTTCCCTGGGCTATCTGGCCACTGTCAGTATCAAGAGCACTTTGCAGAAGCCGGGGCTTGTGCACGTGAAAAGCATGAGAATCACACGTTCATGGAAAAATCTAAGTAAATATTTTAGTTTCCTGATTATGTACTTAATGAGCAACACTGTAGAGATTAGCTGACCAGTAAGTGTCAATTACTGCTCTACCATCAACTTAGAAAAATCTAAGTACTCCTTACCAAGGCTACCACTACTTCTCCTTAAATTCACACCCTTTCTGCTCTTAGACTACATACTTTTTAAGGGCAAGTTCTAGTTCTACTTAAACTTTTTATCTCCAACACATTTAGTTTCCAAATCATCAAAGGCAACCGATTTCCATCCTGCAATGGAGTTTGGAAAAGTTCACAAATGAATCATGACGATCTACGGTCATCCCAGACCAAGACCGGGGACAAAATCGGTCAGAATTTTACAATTTGTATTATTCCTAGTTAGGAATATATTAGCAAAATTTGCTAGTAATCATTCTATTTAGCTCCTTAAAGAACAGATTTGAATGACTATAAAACCTTTCAGCTTTGCTCATACGTCTTGTGGTCACAAGGCGTCGTGTCCACGAAGCTGAGCCTAGCAAGAGTCTAACCAGCTTGTTATGCCTCATTTGCATCTGTGAGTAAATCTGAGACTACCACAGGAGTTTAAACATATCTCATAAACATATTTTCCCCTATCAGTTAAGAACCCTTCTTAGAAATCATCTGTAATAGTGCATAATACTTTATCAAGTAAACACACATAATTCTGGGTCAGTTTTAATTAAAAGATAAGCCTGATCTATAATTACTGGCCTATCTGCATACCAATACTTAGCTCATGGAATCTTCAACAGGAGCTCTACGGAGCATAGATTAAGCAAGCTTTTGGCTATCTTTGTAACAATACTATTGTGCTTGGCAAATTTCTTCGTAGATCAGATAAAGTTAAACTTCAGTTCACTTTAGGTTAAATATTCCCTCATTTCTAATTAGTCCATTTACATTCAGCAGTTTGAATGCTGGAACCACAATCTTTGTTTCTACATAGTTTGCTCCAACTGAAAAGCCTTTCAACACACAGTTTACAGTTTCCTCCAGGAAATTCCTGGTCACAAAGCCAACATCTCGCTCACCTCATTTACCCCCGCGTCCTCCTGGGTACTCAGCACTCTCCGCAAAGGCCTACAAGCTGGAAGAATGGAGGGGATGGAGGAAGGATGTGCTCTCCTGGTCATCCTAACCAGACATGGGCACATGGCACCACTCACTCCAAGAGATTTCTGGGAAACGAGGGCGGGGAGACAGGGATTCCTGACAGTGGAGAGCAGAGAATCATCACCTCAGAGATAACTGTAACAAAACTGAGTGATTTTTTAAAACCTAAGTTTCATTGTTATTAAAGTACATGTGTGTGAAATAAAAAACTCAAAAGAATATTAAGAATAATAAAGAATGCTGAACCAAATAAATTTTAGAGCTCAAAGCTGAGCACTCCTAATTGTATTATTGCAACATTGTTCAAGAATCTATGATTAAACAGAGGCATATACTCTCTATGTCATAAAGAGAACACAGTTCTTGCATTAGTTGGCAATACTTTTCTCTGTGAATCTACCTTCTCTTTTCATGTCACAAGATATAAATATACATTTTTTCATTTTAAGTTCACTGGTATTCAATTATGTATCTCTATCATTGTTCATCATTTAACACTTGTCTTCATGAACATTTAGGCTATTTCCCTTTTCCCTTTTTTCCTCTTATAAGCTGTAATAAACATCCTCATATTTGCTCCCAAAGGAGGGTGGGCATATCCCCATGATAAGTTTCCAGAGGAAGAAGGGCTAAATAAATATTCTGCACAGTTTTCACTTTAGAGGGCACTGTCTAAGGTCATCCAGGCTGACCCTCCTGGCAGCGCTGTGTGAGACTGCGTGCTCCCCCACATTCTTGCCGAACCCCAGGATCATCTCCATCTCAATCTTTTTCAATCTGATTAGGAAAAAGGAAATTTTTAATTAAAAACCTCCTATCTACATGACAGCAGTGCCCATTCCCAGAGCTGACATGCCTAAGCTGACCGTGTCTCCAGACAGGTTTTCATCACTGTAATCAGAGTGTACAAGCAATTATATATTTTCCCCTTCGTGTTTAATCTCTTAGATGATCCTTTTGATGCTGCCATGTGATATTGATGATTACGATGCCGCAGAGTAGAAATAATGATGTCGTTGGATGAGCCTGGCAGATGGGGCTTTGCCCAGCTCGGGAGCTGGGGAGAAAGCACAGGTCCCTCACAGGCTCACAACTCTGCTCTAGGCTGACCGCCCCCCCGCCCCCCCCCCCGCCCCAGCACCAGCCCATAGCTGGCCCAGGGCATCCCGCCATGACCCAGGAGCCACCATGCTTCCTCCCCTGCATGTAAATCCAAGTATCCACACATGAGCTTTGTGCCAATGAAAAAGCTACCTGGCATCATGGTTTTGTGTCTTCTGTAAAATGCAGATAATAACTAAGAGTCACCTCTTAAACTTGATATATAAACAGTACATGATGTATTTCAAGTAACAGGCACAGTGCTTGGCACACAGTAGATGTATAAAATTGTTATTTTTATATTGCTGTGTACTTTGTGCATGGGTCCATGAAGAAAGAAAGGGAAAAAAAAGGACCCATTTTACCAATTTGAGAAGTGAAGACACAGATGGTTCTCAACCCCAAGCCTTCGACACATAATTCCAGAACTGGTTTTAAATCCATCCGTGCCAACACTACTTCAGTCAAGATGTTTCTCAAAGCCACTCCATCAGCAGTAGCCTCTGGCCCTGGTTTCCAGGATAAAGGTCAGCCAGTCCAAACCCCACCTTCCGGAAACTCTTTCCTAGCCCCTCTGTGTGCTTGGCTCACTGTGCTCGAGAAGTACAGCGTCCCTTCACTCCGTAAGCAACAGACTCAGCTTGTGGATTCAGATGCTGAGGGAAGCCTCTTCGCCAAACAGCATTTATGGTACCTTTAGTTAAAAACTTTAAGGCTAACATACTCCCTTGGCGTGCTACATAGTAAAGTTCACCTTCTCCTTTTGCCTCGAAGCCTACCATCTCCAGTATAAGCTAGGTATCATGAAAGGAAGCCGTCTTGATTAATGAGGAATTAAAGCTTACTGTTATCTCAAGTCTTATTATCCTCTCCGCAACCCCCCCCCCAAAAAAGAGAGAAAAAGCTCTGTTTTCGAATGGAGAATTACTACAGATTAGTTCATAGGAAAACTGGTTCTTCCTGCCATAGCAATCAGTCACGACAAGAATGGGAATTTAATTTGGGTCCTCCCGAGTGTATGTTGTTGTAAAATGACCTACGTGTTATGTAGGGCACCGACGCACATGCACAAACCCTCAGCCCGATGTGTGGATGCTTTATTGGCAGTTAAGATTATTTGCATTCTGGAACTTTCCCAGCTTTCTTGTTTCAGGCCCATTACACTGACCTCCATGGACCTCCATGGCTCCCTGATAGCTCCCATTTATCCAGGTCTCCACCTGGGACCAAGCTGACCCTGCTGCCTAAAAACACTTTGGCCTTTCCAGCCCTCACACAGCGAACTCCTACTCCATCCTGGAAGGCCCAAGGCCAATGTCTCTTCCACCCCTTTGCCCTTTTTCCTCCCTCCCTCTTGCTTCAGCCCTCTGCATCTGTCTCCAGTTAGCTCTTGCCACGTGTATCATGATTTGTTTTCTCTCCCCATTCATAGCGATGCTAGGTCTCTTGAGAACATGGACCAATGATGCGCTTTTTAAGTCTTTTATATCCAAGACTTTACATATTATATATACAGCTTCTTCCATTCACATGCGTTCTTCATACAGAAATTCACCTGCAGGCCATGATATTCCAAAGGCTTTCCATCCTTTTAATGGATTCTGGTGTCATTTCTATACATTTTAAGTTACCACTTGATTTCCCCAATGGCTGTCCAGAGATGAAAGAATTTGAAAGAGCAAACCAAATACCTTGCCTTTGGCCTTGACTTTGTGTTACAACGCTATGGGCTTTGCTGTGTCAACAGTTTCGTACGGAAAGCATGAGCAGGAGCAAAGGCACAGACAGGGTGGCACTGGCACTGAAATGCCCGAGCGGGGATGCATAGCGCCAAACACACTGCACACAGCAGTTCTGTCCATCCTGCCCCAACAACTTACACAAAACCTGAGGACCAAGCACTCCACTAGGATCGGCCGAGGGAAAGCCAGCCCTTTCTATATCCTCGCCAGTTAAGGTCTTCCCTCTCATCTCCGAGATATCATGCTCACATATTTGCCGGACAGACTTGGAGCAATTACCTCAAAGACAAGCATCTTTTCACAACTGATCATTTATTTATCAAATATCTGAAATACACAAGTTTTCCAGGCCTCAGAAGCCACTCTGTGCAGAGGGATGGGTCGGATGATGAAGGGGAGGATAAAGGAAATGTTGAATTTTGTAGAGACACTTCATCAACTCATGGAGGTATCAGAAAATCCATAAATTGATGAAAAATTCACAACAGGCACTTCCTTACGAAATGGGACAAAAGTACAGAGAACCGCATCACTTACCCCAGGATGTCAGACTTTGAGAGCTCATCAACTGGCTGCCTTACTCCTCTGCTCTAGTCCACGTTACACAACCACCGTGACCATGACACTCTCATGGGCAGAGACCTGTGAAGGGCTTCGTATGACCTACAGAAAGAATATGCCCAATTTCCCCGAGAGCCAGCTGCAGACTGTCTCCCACCAAAGCACCCTGATGACGTCTCCTAGTCCACTAAATGGGAAGCTCCAATCAGGGAAAAGCAACTCTCATTTTCTAAGCTCTTGCTATATATACACACCAGGCACCGTTTTTTAATAGCGGAGGTCTATGCACTCCTTTAGTCCTTACAACAGCCCTGCCAGGGAGACCTCCCGGCTTGGATTAGAGAGGAGGAATCCTAAACCTAAAATAAGGAACTCTTCTAAGGCCACCCAGCTAGAAAACAATGTAGCTAGAACTTGCATACTCATTCCCAACCCTCTTCAACCTGACTGTCTATTTTGTAAAGATCTCACTTATTCGAGAGGGAGTGTGCAGACGCCTACATGCAGAAGCAGGGGAGAGGATCTCTAGCAGACTCCACACTGAGTACAGAGCCCCACGTGGGATTTAATCTTACAACTCTTGAGGTCAGACCTGAGCCAAAACCTGGAGTCAGACACTCAACCAACTGAGCCACCCAGGCATCACTAACCCTAAAGGTTTGTACTGTACAGGTCTGTCATTTTGGACTTCAACTCTTGTATTTATCCTCAGTGGCCAGCATGGTGCTCAGTAGGCAACAGTCGCTCAATAAACTCTTGTTGAATAAATAAAGCAGGATCTTGTGGGTTCGCATGTTCACTTTCTGGATCGTATTAGACTCACATCTAACATTAGGAGACTGAAAATTCCTTGGGAGCACTATCGTTTTGACAATTTGGAGCTGATCGCTTTCCAATATAAAGTTTGTCTCTTCCATTGTGGATCAATTTTTTTACTTATTTCCTTAAATTTAACAATTTTCTGACCCCACCATATCATCAAAGATCAGAAGTGAAGTGTGAATTCAGCCACTGGGAGCCCCTGCCTCAGGGTAATATAATGTCTATGGGGCTCATTACCTTGCCTTTCTTATTATCTGGAGAGCTGATGAGAAGGTGCCCTTTGGACGCTTTACTCCCTTGCATAGAAATGAATCTAACATTCTAATAGACTTGTTACTTTTTCTGCCCCACCTTTTGAGGAGTGGAATCAAAGAAAAAGAAAAATGTATCTCATATGTGGTAACCTTTATTTCTAAGCTCAAGGAAGGCAGTGCCTTAAATCTTTATGTAAATATAGCAAAAGCACCTGTTATTGAACAAGAAATCCAAAAGGTATTGCTGTGATTCTGTCCCTTTTATAGCATTTTTAATCTTCTCTTCTTCCAAATCTAGGCTTCTGAGGAGGTGGCGGGGTGGGGGGGGTGAGAGGAACAGGCATCAAGTTCTCCTCCCTGACAGCAATTTGGCAATGTAAGGTCCAAGCTTAAGGATGCTAATAAATGAATGGAAATTCCTTTAAAGAAATTTACAACAGGAGTGTGTGTGTGTGTGTGTGTGTGTGTGTGTAGCTTTAAGTTGACTTTATGCCAATCACCCTGAATGAATTTCTAAGTAGGATTACTTAATTAAAGATTGATGGCCTGTTGCACAAAGAAACAGAGATCCTACTTTCTTTCATTTCACTAATAAGAAGCAGTTTAGACGAGGCCCTAGCCATCACATTCAAGAATATTCTAAGAGATACACTTATTTTTTAACTACCACAAAATAGTGTTCTGTTCTTACTTGTTCTATTTGTGGTTCACAACTTCCTCAACTCTGTTTCTTTGTTTTTAAATATTTTATTTCAGAGAGTAGCACAATAACAGAAAGAAGGGAAAAAAATCACCCACACTCCCATCCCGAGGGGCATATTTTGAAATGTGTATTACCCTTTGGTCCAAGTTACTGTGCAGATACAGTATCTGCATTTCCGCCCGACAGTCGTGGATGGAGTTTGATAGTGTACATTTTTCTAAAAAATGTCGTTTTATCACATTCCCTCCTTCACCCCCATACATGGACCTCCTACGATGCTGTCAGCCCGCCCCAACTTCAGCTACAACTATCTTCCTATGTCTGCTTTCCTAATTGACACCTAGCCGTTAAGCCCCTGCTACACCAAATACAGATCAGATGAGAGCTTTTCTCTTTCTTTTCACTTCAATTTTATTTAGCAATACTTAGAAGACTTCCCCGTTTTTCCAAAGAAAACTAATACATGCGCAGGAAGTTAAGCCGTTCTTTCTGCACACAGGTGCAACTGCAGAACAGATTTGACGTTAGGTCTCTGCACGCACTTCAAAAGACGTTTCCATCAACGACTGTTTTAATACAATCTCGTTATTGAATTCCCCGGCATGGACTTCCCAGAGATCTCAAGTTGTTATGTTTAATACTTTCCAACTTCTGCCTTGTGCTTGCTCTGAGCATCTCCACAGGTGGAGAGTAGGCTCTGTCTCAGCCTCATGGAGAAGACTGATGGACCCCAGTGCTCACCTGGACAATCAGTGACTGTGGTGGCGTCTTTTGTCGTCACACCTGAGCAAGAATCGTCGGCTAGACCGCCTGGGTTAGCTCTGAATGCCAACCGCACGCCCTACAAGGCCTTGTACTTGCTGGTACCCCCATTAGTGAGACGAACCGAAAGATACAGTGAACATCACAGATGCGTTATGGGGAGTAAGCAAGTAAATTTATGTAACGAGCTTAAAAGTATCTGTTATATGGTAGGTATTGGAAAGAAGTTCTCCAAGCAAGGACAGCATATCTTAAATAATGCATTTTTTGGTTAAAGAGACACTCCCACAGTATCAGTGTGGTATGCCCAATGCACGGACTCTGAAATCAGCGTCAAGTACTGAAAGCCAGGTTGCTACTTGGAAGCCTCCACGCTGGTCTACAGGAGCATGTGGGCAGAAGTGGTTCTGCTTCTCCAGGTGACATGGACTCACATACACTCTAGAGAAACAGAAACTTTGGAGCAGGACAATGCTGCTTATGATGGCAGGTGCACCACTTACAAGGTCATACTTGGTTTCTGGGCTTCCTTCACCCTAATCTGCAAATCTGGAAAATACCCTAAGACCCTTATGGTTAGCTGATCATGCACATTCAGCATGACTGTGATCACCCTTTTCCTTCTACCACGTCTCCAGAACTTGTAGCCAAATCTCCTAGGCTTCCTTTTATATCAAAATACAAGACACCAATTCCAGTCTATTTTTAACTTTTAGTTGCTCATTTGTTTATATAGCTCAAATTAGGTCTTGAAGACTCAAGAAGAGCTGAGTAAAATTGAATATTAATGATATTAGGCAGAATTACCCGGGAGACAGACTGTCATGGTTGAAACCCCAGCTCTGCTACTGACTAGACTCTGTGCCCTTGGGCATGTTGCTTGACCTCTCAGTGTCAGTTTCTTCATTTAACGAACAGAAGTTATAGTTGTTACCGCCTCTTAGGATTGTCGTGAGGGTTTGGAATAATATAGCTCTGGTACTTTGGACAGCGCCTGGCCCACTGTGAGAAGCTTTCTGCAAGTATCAGCTGTCATCAAGCATCATCATCTTAAATGCCAATTCAGTCCCACAGATAGCAATGCAATCACAGCAGTCCCATTTCAAAGAGGTGAGTGTAAAAGAAGGAAAAGGACCGCTTCCGCGAAAATATACACAAGTCTTCCTTTTGTTCAAAACTTCAAAAAGAAAAAAAAAAAAAGCTCAACGTATTCTACACTGAATTTGCTTGCATTTGAGGAGTGTCCCTGCCTACCTGTGCTTCTTTTTCCTTCCTTGTGGACAGTGTTCAAGAGTGGGGCTGGACAGAAGGCAAAAAGGAGATGGAACGGTACCCAAGCCATGAATACTTTTTAAATAAAATTAGATGCAATGCTACATGAAGTGTTAAAACATGTCAGGGATTGTTTGAGAACACAGACAAAATAAAAGCTGTATTTATTAATTTGCACTTTCCTGAAAAAAAAATATACTGATACATATTAAACTATTACATCATGTAGTCAGGAAGATATTGGCACAAGAATGAACTACTCATCCTTCCCAAATTTATGTTTAGTGTAGTAGTAAAATGATTCATTCACACCAATTATTCATTCACACCAATTAATAAGTGTCTCCCACCTTTCATTTCATAAAAAAGAAATGAACAGGATGAATTCTCTGCTTGTAGTTTCTCTGCAAAAGGACAGAAATCCCTGTGTTTGTACACTCTGATTTCAGGAAAATTCAAGTGTGAAAGAGTCACTTCAGGGGATGAAAATAAGCAAAAGAAGCACTGGCTTCCATTATAAGAACATTCTTCAGCAATTTGAAAGGAAAATGGAGTTTTGTAAAGATGGACAGTAGATGGCTGGGATAAAGTTTCTTTACTTACCAAGGAAAGAAAATACACAGGTTTGTAACATGCTTTTCAGGACAAATATGATTTAAAACATACTAAATGTGTTCTCTAACATACCTCAATGAATAATTCATGAACCCAAAACTACCCCACACAGCTTTCTTGGCCTGGTCCTCTTTTCAGCAACTGAAATGAGTACAGAAACTGAACACGAAGATTAAAAGGCAGCTACTAGTATAAAACCAAGTGTTTACCTTTTCTTTCCATGCTAATACCTAGACACTGAGTAAGAATGTTTTTCCTTAAAACTTGATGAGACAAATAGCCAGTTTCTACTAAGATTGCTTTTTCTTAAAGAAATGGATCAGGACACTATAAAAATGCTTAACATTCTACTAGCAATTACTGACCTAATTTCTGGAATAATACATCTCATGTATTTCGCCTTTTTAAATGGAAAAAAAAATACATCTTGACTTTCTTCAGTGGTGTGCCCAATGAAGTCATATTGGTCACATTTCCTAAAGTGATTTTGACAGAAGGGATAAATGGGAGGTCCCACATATATTTTGTAATAGATACTGCACATCCTTTGGTTAATTCTTCACCAATGGGAAATTCGGCAGGTTCAGGGTGGTACTACAGACCTTCCATAGAGTGAGGGACAGTGTAATCACAGAAACTCTCTGAATTAGTTATTGTTCAAAACGAGAATGAATTTTAAAGTATTTTAAAATATTCCATATAAAACCACTTGGTCTTTTTAACAGCTTTACTGTCCTTTTGAAAAATCAATAGAAAAGAACATAAAGAGCTGACATATGTCAAGATTTTTTCCATCCATTTCCCAACACAGTAATGGAACTTTTCTTTTGCTTCCATAATTGCTTCAAAATTATACTGATCCATTCTTTAATGGGACTTGTTTCCTTTCAAAGCCTACCTGCCGTACGTCCACCCTTGACTAATGGAGTAAGACATTTTATACTACAAGGGTGAGGAGGAAGGAGGGCAGTTGGTAAAATAGTGAAGGGCCCGAATTATTTCCAATTTGTTCTTCCCTGTCTAGCCCTGAAAAGCAAGAAGATCCTAAAAACAAAATCAACTCTGTGGCAGTGTTTTGTTAAAACTACGGGGCAGGCAGGACCCAACCAGATTTTAAGTCAATTATTTTTATCTGACATACTTATCTAACCAGCAACTGACATTCACCTTAGCTAGAACGGACCACTGAATAATGGTGCAAAAAAAAAAAAGGTACGTAAATAAATAAATAGATATAATAAATATAAATAAATAAATGTGTGAAAATACTGCCAGGGTAAAGGGAGAGGAGGAATACAACTTGTCATTGCCGTTTTAAGTTTTCCTTTTGAACAGAACATTCTCACACACACACACACACACACACACACAAAATATCTATAATTTAGGTATCACAAAGCTTTTGAAACATTGAAGGAAACAATTTGACTTTTATTCTTTACCCAGAGAACTGGAGTAAGTCAGTGGAAAATATTCCTGCAGTGCAAGAAAGGCGAACATTTGGTGGTGAGGGGGGCGGCAGTGTTAGGAATAAATAGTTCAAATTGTTCTAGGAAGACCTAATTTGGTTTGCATTAATTAACATTGACTGGGAGGTCAGGTTCCAAGGAAGAATCAAGAATTTCAGTCTTTGAAGTCAATCGAATGCAAGTATTGTAGTTATATTAATGTCACCAAGACTTACACAAGGAGTTAACAAGAAACTGTTTTAAACTATCTAACTACAATTATGTACTATCACAAGAGTAGATCTCACGGTCAAAATTTCTCTAGATATTTGTGATACCTGCTAATTAGACACTGTAATTCTCCCTCTCATTGTCCCACTTTCTGAGGTAAAAAACCAAAATGGCCAGGGAAGTATGAACTTAAATATAACCTTCTGTAATTAAAAAATTATAGCTCAGTTTATTGCATCTGGGAACCCTAGTAAGCCTAAAACACAAATCTCACACTTTCAGTAGTAGTCCATGAAACTATGTACTTGTGAAGAATTTCAGTGAATACAGACATCTTGGGCCATCCATATACAACATGAATCACGAAGCTTCAATCATTTTAATTATTCATATACCATTACACATACCACATCTGAATGGAATTCAGTTTCCATTCAGAATCCATTAGAATGGAAAAGAATAATTAGCAAATTGATGCCCCTTTTCTATTCTGCATTATATGGCTTCTTGGCCTTTTGGCTGAGATCAAGTATATTCTGCCTCTTGACTGTTAAAACTAACTGCTTGTTGGGGCACCTGGGTGGCTCCATCAGTCGCGTGTCTGCCTTCAGCTCAGGTCATGTTCCTGGAGTCGTGGGATCAAGCCCCGAGTTGGGTTCCCTGCTCAGTGTGGAGTCTGTTTCTCCCTTTGCCCCTCACCCCACTCATGCTTTCTCTAATTAATAAGTAGAATCTTTTTTTTAAAACTAACTGCTTATTTGTTTTTTTCTTTTTAAAGATTTATTTATTTGAGAGAGAGAGTGTGCATGCCTGTTGGGGGAGGGGGTCGAGGGACAGAGAGAGACAGAGAGAGAATCCCATGCAGACTCCACACTGAGTACAGAGTTCATGACCTGACCTGAAAGCAAGAGCTGGATGCTCAACTGACAGAGCCATCCAGGCACCCCATCTGCATGTTTTTTAAGAAGTGAGAGTTTGCATTTCCATAAGCAAAATTTATTTTGTAATTTTAAACTTTCTGATGAGGAAGGCAGTTCCAAGAGTAATTTTATGAATTAAGACATGCAACCAAGGAAAGAGGGCTTTAAAGTGTAGAGTGAGAAAGGAGAGTTTCCTTGGAGAACTTACTGTCTTCTCTAACATGAGTATAAAATCTATTACCGGGTAAAAGAAAGGCAAACTCTTCAACATATTTCCAAGCAGAAAAATATCAACTACTGGAGCCCATGTTATTTGTAGGTGTACAAAGAACATCAGTGAGCTTGGCAAAATTCAGGAGAGTTTGGCAAAAGAGCACCTGCTGACAGAGAGAACTGTCCATGGTAGGGGTGCAAACTACTGTCCCCAGGTCAAAGCAGCCTAATGAGTAGCTCATGAGTAACAGTTTTTATACTCTAAAATGGTTGAAAACAATTCAATTCCTGACACATGAAAAGTCCATGAAATATAAATGGCAGCATCCATCCATAAAGCTTTCGTGGAACAGAGCCATGTACATTCATGGACATTTCTCAGACACAGGTGTGCTGCTGTGAATGTGCGTGGTACACAGATCCTAAAATATGTCCTAGCTACCCCATTAACAGAAAAAGTTTGCAAGCCAATGAGCTGGGTATTTGCTTTTATTCTTTCCTTGCTTTGTTCTGCTCTATCTCAGGATAAAGAACTTTTTAAAGATGCTTTAGAGTAGTACATGAGTCACAAAACATACCTTCTTGAGTTCACTCTTTTGAGGAAAGGATATTAAGCCAAATGGAAAACATTAATTCTTAAGGCTACTGAAGGGCAGGTACTTTAAAGAGATATTATAAAAATTTTTAAATTCTGACCGGAATTCTAAGACATAGCCCCTCGTTTCCATTTAAAGTGTGTAAGTACTTATTTCATAAAGAAATGATTCCATCCATTCACTGTGTCTAAATCAAGAGTATCTTTTTCTGATATAATACACACACACAGAGCCTGTTCACCATGGCAAAGCCTGGTGTGGATTTATATTTACTTTGAAAACTTAAGTGCCAAAGCTTCTTTTATATTGATCTTTTTAATTTTTTCATCAAATGCTTCATATTCTGCCCCCAAGTTTAAAAAAAAAAAAAGTAAGCTTACTTCCCTCAACTACTATCTCAAAACTCATAGTTTCTTTAAAAATACAAAAAAAAAAAAAAAAACCACACACAAAAAACAAGCAATTATGTAATAGTCTTGGTTGGAGAAAATGCCTCCAACTCATTCAACTTTTACAAAAGAAGGTCTTGGGCGGGTTGCCAGCAGCCCCAGAACAAGGAGGCAGAGAGAACCAGGAAGCAAGTTTTATTAGAAAGGACCAAGAGTCTTAAGAATGGAACCTGATTCACAGCTTAATGCATCAGATACATAGGAATTCCCAGGCATTTCAAAAAATTATTAGGAAAATAGTTGGGAAGTTTCTTAAAATGTTAAAAAAGTATTTATCACAGAATCCAGTAGCTTCATGCTTGTGTTATCTCCCTAAGAATAAGGAAAACCTACATCCCCACAAAGACTCCTGCACCAACATTCATACAGCAATAAAGCAAAAAGAAGCCAAATGCCCACTGACTGCTCTGGACCCTCTAACGACAGCATCCGGTCTTTCCTACATGGTGGCTCCATTCACCATTCTCCCATTTTTGTTGTATCATGTCCCTTCTCTCTTCAACTTTTCAGGGCTCCCTGTGACTGGCAGGATGAAGCCCAGACTACTGAACCTGGTACAGCACCAAACCTCCCTTCCAGCAACCATGGGCAGGTATCACACACTCCATGCCCCAGCTCTAAGGCTAATGACCTAGCCCTGAATAGTCCACATCCCCACTTCTAGTGACTGCTCTGCCTGAAATGCCCTTTCCCAACTTGTTCACTTTGCAAGAGCAGTTGCTGGGTCAAAAGCAATAGTCTTTCATCCTTGACTGCCCTTCCAGAGTCCGTCCACGGTCCCGGGTGAATTGTTCTGTCATTCTGTGTCCCCAAGGCCTCTTCACAGCTGTCATAATTCTAGCTTTTTTTCTTTTCTTTTTTTTTAACTTTGTAGCAGACTTTATTATCTATCAGTCCACCCTTGCAAAAAGAAAGAAATCTTTAAAACTGTAAGCTCCATGAGGATAGGAAAAATGTCTTATTAACCCTTAACGCAAATACCCGACCCTAAGTTGTGGTTCAAGTATTCATTAAATATCAATATCCCTGAACATGACTACTCGCACTTTCTCTGGAAAGCAAGTTTAAAAAAAAAAAAGAAAAGGAAAAAAAACTGACTTATTTCATGAAGACACTGAAAATGGCTTGCATATGGGAGAGATGCACACAAAATGAGCTCTCATGATATAGCATGCAAACAGCCAATGGTGAAAACAATGATTGTTTCATGACATACGGTCCCTATGACTGCAAGAGTCAATTCCTATAGTCTCACCTGTGACAGCTGATGAAGTTAAGTGAGACTAGAGGGTGGGGAGGCTCTGCTTTGCAACTCACTTTTGTTCACGATTGCAAGTTTTATGTGAGGGAATTCTGTAATTCCATAGATCCTGACTCTTCTTATTTTTCAGTTTAAGGGATTCCTTCCAGAAGCACTTAGCCTTCCAAAAAATATTGAACTTCTCTTAACTGAATGCATTCTTGGACTACTACCAGTGGATGCACTAACTTTTCTTGACATGTCTGGCAGTCCAGATTAGGGCCACTATTAAGAAACTGACAAATGTGGGAGGGAGATTTACTTAAGTATAAAGTAAAATAGAATGAAATCTCTAGAGTATCCAGCCCCACCTCGAGAAGGAATTGCAGATTTTTCTTTGATGGTGGTTTTAATTGTAGTTTTAATTGTATAAGGCACTTGTTTATTTACCTTTTTAAAGAATTTTCCATGGCATTCTTTTTCTTTCTTTCTTCTTCTTTTTTTAATGCCAGGATGAACAGACATTTTAGTGTAAAAGAGAGGTAGCCTGTATCACTAAGTAGCAAGGAAACCCCACAAAAAATTATTTACACCAGATGGAGATGTTTTCCCCCAGTTGGCCCAGAGGAGAAAATATAGAGACACACGCTAGAGCTAAAGATGAAGAAAAGCTAATAGGTTTGCAAAAAAGGGCCCAGTGTATGTTTAACATGAAAGCTGAAAGCTTAAGGGGAAACCAGACCTTGATGGTAACAGAAGTATAAAATTGCTGACAGAAGTTTGTTTCCAACAAAGGGGGCTTATAGAAATTCTGACTTGTTTTTTAACAGATGTGATTGTATTAAATGAGAATTACTACAAACAGTTAAATTGTAAGACTAATAATTTTTCTATTCATGGCTACACATCTTAAAATGAATTGATCTCACAGACACCTATCTAACGGATTAAAATAGATTCAAAGATATGTATGCTTACGTGTCTCTTACATCTGCCTACTTCTTGGTGAGGGGTAAAGGAATCAGATTACAAATCACTTTCACACGGTCATTACCTAAAAGGGCTAATGCAGTTATTATACCTTATATAAAATAATAAAATGTAGCTCTTTACTTTGGCGGAAGGTTGGAAATTTCACTTGCAGCTTTGTGTTCTCATTTCCGTATATAGGTCCATAATGAGTTTTTTAGACACACATAGAGAGAGAAAGGTAGCTCATTTGTTATTTATTCTGTTAGGCTGAGTAAAAAGTGAAAAGCTAAGCAAAGAGCACATTTTCATTGAACTCAGCACACTTCCTGGCATATTTAGTTCTCATTAGACTCTACTCCTGGTAAATCTCTTTTAAAAAGGGATGAATCTCTATCCTCACTTCTGTATGTTAACAGCACTTGGCACCTAAAAGGTGCTCAATACCTTTTTGTAGCCTTGAATGGAGTATCAATTTCTAGGCTTATCCCTTAGGAGTGGCCAAGTGCTTCTACACTGACCCCCAAGAAAATTTACTTCAACAAAATAGCCAATGAAAATGCCCTAGCAAGTAACCTGTGAAATGGGTCTCATTGATGCCTGTTTGGGGGCCCTCTCTGAGACCTTTCTCTAGACCGTGTAATGAAAGACGGGGTCACCTGTTTAGCAAAGACGAGCCACGCAACCACCATCTCACGGCACTTTTGGGGGCACTTAAGTATACACGTGTGGGGGAGGTGGGGTGGGAGGCAAGGGATGTTTCGGGTCCGTCCTCTAGGATCGAGCTAAGGCTGAGACAGCGTACTCATCCACTCATTCACCTCCAACTCTTCACTGTGAAGCCAGGATTTATGGCCAGGTATTTAACATAACATCATCCTTACAGGGTGCACAACAAAAATTTATTGGTTCATGTAATTTAAAATACAGACAAATGGAAACCTTCTGACACCTAAAGGCTTAATGCATGCAAGGTTTTGAAGTTTGGATTGAAATCTGTCTCCTGATTAAATCCAATGGTTTTTTGGTTTTTTTGTTTGTTTTGGGTTGTCTTTTTGTTTGTTTGTTTGTTTGCCAGATCATTCTGCTTCAGAGAAAGCCAGTCAGTCTCCGCGGGAACCAAACCAGCAAACTTGGAGTCCTTGTCTTAAAGCCTTATGCAACAGTGCATCCTGGCCACAGTCTCCCCTCCAGGGCCCTCCTGCTGGGACTCTATTTGACAGCAGCTTGGGCGTCTGGAAGAATTCAGGGGCCTCTTCTGCTACCCAGCTCACTACCCTGGAAGGACCAGGACTTGGAAAAGAAGGAACCACTGCTTCCATCCGAACAGCTCCTTGCCGACTGCAAGTCAATTCACGGGAACCACAGGTTGTTGGGATTATTTATAAGTAATTTTTTTCCAGGAAAAAGAAGATGGCTTTGCTTAACCAATTTTTACTGTATGGAAATAGCAAAATTTGATTAAAGACAAAATAAAAGGGATCTGTGGTTATTTGTATTTGGTTTTTTTGTTTTGTTTTGTTTTGTTATTTGTATTTTAACTTAATGTCAGTCTGGTTCTTGCTATAATTCTTCCCATCCACGTGATCCCAGCATGCCCTGCACATGGAATTTTAGGATGTGGAACAGGGCATGTGATTTGTCTCATTCATTCCTCTTCACCCCAAATACACAGACTCAATAATTACAACAGCATCAGTAACACTTCCCTCTTATGTAGCACTTCTTACATGGAAGGTGCTACAAATATTGACTCATTTAATTACAGTAACATAACCAATACATTGCACAAATACACTTTTATCATCTTTTTCAGATGACTAAATTCAAGCACAGAATGGTTAAATAACTTGCCCAAGGTCACACAGCTAGTGAGTAGGAATGAAAGGATTTGTGCCCAGTAATAACCACTAAGTTATATTATCGGTCTTCATCTATGAAAGCTGCCAAGGATTATCACCAAGAGTGAATTTTAATTTTCTATCACAAACAGTGAAGTCCTTCATCTGGCTCTCTGATGGGACTGATTTCTTTTGGCCCTTCTTATAGACATTTATCCCTTTACTCATTCATCCAATACCCCTGCTATACACAAGTCACTGTGCTTAAAGTCAGGGATACAAAGATGCCCGAGGACAATGTTAAAGTCAACTGGGAAAGTCAGGCCCATATTCCAAGGGCTACATCATCGTTCAAAAATGCTACCGGAGTGCAGAAGCCCGGGAGACTGTTTGCCAAGGGAAGGTGACTTTTACATAGTGAATGATTATTTAACCAAATCGAACACAGGATGAGAAACACATGGACTGGTGGTGTTACGGCCAGATTATGATCATGCTCCTATTTTCCAGTAAGAAAAGGCTGCATTTTTTTTCTTTGCAGTGGGTTTATCTAGACTAAGCAAGCTTTCAGAAAAGCTTGGTGAGAGAGGTGATTTTTTTTTGTGGTTTTGTTTTTTGCTTTTGTCATGGCTCTCAATTGCTTTTCTTTTAGCGACTTCCAAAATATTACAAGCATCTGTATAACATGGCCACCTTGACACACAAAATAAGCCCACATCTGTGTATTCTCTAATTCTCAAAGAGTAGAGAAACTCCTGATACTCTTTATAGCTAGCTCTGTGTATTTAAATCCACACCTTGTGTTTTGAAGGGGTAAGTTTAACCAGCCTCTTCACTCTTAAATTATTTAGATCATTGATAGGAAACAGAATCCGCCATCCAAGAACCCAATAAAATTCTGAATTCAGAAAAGAATTCAGAAAAAGAAAACTGTTTCCATTTGCTACTATCTCAGGATAACTAAAGACTGCACACTTATACACTGAACTTTCCTTCACGTTTCTTAACACAAGGACATAAGCATGTGCTACAGGATACCATACAGATTTTTCTAGAATCACAGACACCGTGTCTTGGATATTAATGTAGTGTGAACAATGTTAGTCTGGGAAGATGGGAATCAGGGAATCTTGGGTGAATTTAGACAGATTTCCCAACAGAGATGAGATCAAAGCATCAGCAAAAAAGGTGGGACAATGATTATACATCGGGAGTTTAAGAATGCAGCGTATGGGAAGCCTTCAAGGATCTTTACTGCCTCATGCTATATATACAACTAGGTATGTACAGTCACACCTACATTTCCTAGGACAAGTTTTTGACAAAATCGCAGAATGGGCTATATTCTTTTCCACTCCTCCCCCTCAATAAAACCTCTAAAATCATTAAGCCAAGTGGGTTCACTGGTTAGAAAGAAACTGATATGGGGTCCCCATTGTTTTAAAATTAGTATAATAGTTATGTCTGGTTGACTGTATAGTGAAAGGTACAAAGCCTCTTTGGCATTGTTTTTAAATAATTGGACTCAGAAGAGTCAGCCGTGACCTAAGAGGAATTACTAACCCCCACTTGACATCAGCCACCCTCGGCCAAGGCGCTATTTAGACCACGGGATTTAGGCTATCCGGTCCTGGGGTAACAGAAAAACAGTTATTAGCAGGCGTTACTCCCTTCCTTGGCCACTCTGCTCAATACTTACACATAATGTTTAACTTTTCGAAGTCTGGTTCTCCTGTGCTCAGTCTACCAACTGACCTCAATAGGTAAGTTAAGGAAGAAAAACTGATTCCAGACGCACATGTTCTGAATTGCCTTTAATCTTCTTAGCTACCTCAAAGGCCAAGTGAAATTTTCTTAGTTTATGCCCTGTTCTGAGGTTTCTACTTACACCTTCAACCTGGACCATCACGGAAGACCATACAAATTACTGTAAGAGGGTCTGGGCTCTGGTCTCCAGCCCTAGGCCCATTCCCAGCTCTGCCTCTATCAACAATGTTCCTCTGAGCTCATTGCTTAGCTAAGTCACTGTCCCTTTATATCATGAAGTAACCCTTCCCAGGTTCTTAAGAGTAAATGAGATAAGGAAAAAAAGCTTTTTAGTACAACCTCACACCCACAGCACAGCCTTCTGCATCAAAGCACTTTGCTTTAACCTTTAATCTTTATCATATTCCTTCTTGTATGCACACGAGCTACTGTTAGGACTCTGTCGTGGGAGCCTTTACTCCAACACAGTCGTACCACGTGAGAGTGGTCAAACGTGGAGCACTGCTGGAATCACACAGAGATGTGTGCATCCGTTACCGACCGCTTGGAGTCTAGGTAACAGCCCATGAGCTCCGGTTCATCGGCCAACTCTGGCCTGCCCTTGTCCCGCACAGCTCACACATACAGCCATATCCTATCATCACACACTGTCTGTGACCAAAACTCAAAATTGTGTACTGTCTGTCCATTTACTCGAGAAGTCGCTGACCTCTGCCTTAAAGCAGGACTCTACAAGAGAAGTGTAATGTGCTTTTAATTTTTAAATCTTGTGTCATAGGTCTGTTCCATAAACTATGTAATTTTACATTTCCTGGTAGCTTTTTTTGAAAAGTAAAGGAATTATTTTAACATTGCCATTAATCCAACATATTTAAAAGCATTATGAATTAATGGTTTTTCTCTTTCCCCCCTACTAAGTCTTGGAAATCCCTTGTGGGTCTTGTACTTCTCTAACACATCAGGTTGGCCTAGCCACTCTCCAGGGTGCGGTAGCTGCTGGTGACACACGACAGTAGCGATCTAAAGGTCCTGAGGGCAGGGGCACCTGAGTGGCACAGTTGGGCAAGCTTTCAACTCCTGATCTTGGCTCAGGTTGTGATCTCAGGTCCTGGGATCGAGCCCCGTACCTGGCTCCATGCTCTGTGGGGAAACTGCTTGAGATTCTTCCCCTCCCTCTCCCTCTGCTCCTCCCACCTGTGCTGTCTAGTCTCTTAATTAAATATCTTTAAAAAATAAATAAAGGTCCTGAAGAGAGAAGTGGCACGTATTGCATGGAGCACAGGGTGTTGTACATAAATGATGAATCTTGGAACACTGCATCAAACACTAATGATGTATTTTATGATGACTAACATAACACAATAATTTTTTTTTTAAGTGGCTATGTTGTCAGGCTTTGTCCAGGACCCTGATACACACACACACACAAACATATTACCTCTGAGAATCCTGTCAGGCAATGGGTAAGGGGAGACAAATCAGAGAACATAAACCAGGTAAGATAAACAGCAGGCAAGTTAGAGTATGCGGGAGGAGAAGGATGGAGGGAAATGTTGCCCCAGAAGATGAAGCTACCAGAGCCACAATGAGTGAGTGTGTATGCACAGCTGGAATTTAATAAAATTAAATGTCACTCTCCCTACCACTGAGATTTGAAACAACTCTTGCATTTGTTATATACCCTTAGAGAAGCGTTAGCTCTTCCAAGGCAAAAACCAAGTTCTATTCATGTTGTGCGTGACCCTGGCATCTACCACGGTGCTTGGCCCTTAGCTTGGCCTTCAAATGCATTAAAGCTCAAACGCAGCCACGGACTGTTGCTAAGTAGAAAAAGGATTATTGTCTGCACGGGTCACTAAAAATAGAGTAATCCACCATTTTTTGGTGCTGCTAATAGCGTGGATCTCCCCAGGACACTTAGGGTTTAATAAGGATGAGAATCTGAAACTGGAAGAAACAAAGCTGCACTGAGAAACACCAAGAATTGTTCTATTAACAGAAAGTGAAATATTATTTTTTTTTAAGATTTTATTTATTTCTTTGACAGAGAGATCACAAGTAGGCAGAGAGACAGAGGGAAGCAGGCTCCCTGCTGAGCGGACAGCCCGATGGAGGGCTCGATCCCAGGACCCTGAGATTATGACCTGAGCCTAAGCCAGAGGCTTAATCCACTGAGCCACCCAGGCGCCCCTCATTATTCTTGTTAGTGTGCTTTATGGGGGAGGAGCGAGGAGGAGCAGGAAGAGCTTCTCAGGGCACCCAATCTACCCTTTCCAATCATTAACATAGGAAATGCTGGGGCACCTGGGTAGCTCAGTCATTAAGCATCTGCCTTTGGCTCAGGTCATGATCCCAGAGTCTTGGGATCAAGCCCCACATCCAGCTCCCTGCTCAGTGGGGAGCCTGCTTCTTCCTCTCCCTCTGCCATGGCCTCTCCTTGTGTTCCCTCTCTCATTATTTCTCTCTGTTAAATAAATAAATAAAATCTTAAAAAAAAAAAACAAAAAAAACCATAAGCAATGTGAACAAAGCAAGCTAATACAAAGGTACTTACAGGCCAACCCGGCCAGTTTCTGCCCCAAACTGTGCTTTCCCCAAATGGACTTGGTCCCAGCTGCTGGTGGTCTTACTCTGGGCAGGTTAGGGCTCTGACATGCATAGTTTTCAAGACAGCGAAATCCCAAACCAGACAGAAACAGGGGACAACCCGAGGCTTCTGCCGAGCTCCTAAGGCTGAAGGATTGCCCAAGCAAGTCTGCCGTGTCTCCAGCCTTGCTCCAAAGCACACATTTAGCTTTTGGCTTTTGGGTTGTCTTTCTTTTTCATTTGCAAGATAAACTTCACATTGTTCACACGACAGGAAAGAATTTTTGGTGAAATAGAGAGAAAATGGGTTGACTACTTTCCAGTGTAACTAGGTTTCTGAGCCACCCTTTCCCCAGTACCATCCAGCTCAATTTCCCCAACTCTGGCTCAGGGAATAAAGTTCTTTCATGGAGTCTGACAAGCTGGCTGGGGCCTCCAGTGTGGCGGTGTGTAGATCAGGACAGCAAAGGCCGATATTGCTATATGGTGAAGATGAATTTAGCTGTATGATGACAGGATGTGAGCTCTACTCAGAACCTGACAGTTCTATGTCAACTTCACTCGTCCCCTGGGTGCGCTGGCAGGTGGTCACACATTACTCTGGGCATGTCTGTGACAGTATTTCTAGATGAAATCAACATTTAAATCAACAGGTCTGAATAGAACAGAAAGAACTGAGTAAGAGAATTCCTTCTGTCTCACTGCCTTGAGAAGGCTGAATACTGGACCACAAAAGATGTCCATGCCCTTATCCCAGAACTTGCAAATACGTTAGTGTACAGGGCAAAAGAAACGTGGCTGATGGGATGAAGAATCTGGAAAAGGGGAGATTTCCCTGAATTTTCCTGATGGAGTCAATGTAATCACAATGGGCCTTGTAAAAGCAGGAGGATCGGAGAGAGATGTGCTAACGGAAAAAGAGAGAGAGAGAGAGAGAAAGGGAGAGAGAGGGAGAGGGACCGGTGCTACACTGCTGGGCTTGAAGACAGAAAGGAGACCTGTGAGCCAAGACATACAGGCAGCTGCTAGAAGCTAGAAAAAGCAGGGGAACAGATTCTCCGCTAGAGCCTCCAGAAGGAACATGACCCTGCCAACCCATTTTAGGATTTTGCGCCTCCAGAACTGCAAGAGAATCAGTACGTGCTTTGTAAGGCCATTAAATTGGTGGTCATTTGTTATAACAGCAATAGGAAACTCATACGTAAACCTTGTAAGTATATGTTTACATTTGAAAAATAATTTAAAAATCAGATTTCAGTGTCACATTTTATTAGTCCTTTCAAGTAGTTAAAGTATCCCAAAAGCAGTGCGTTCCTTTGGAAATTAAAAAAAAATGCCTGCTAGCTACAAACTACCATCTCTGACAAATTAAAAAGAATTTAAAAAATGAAACTAGCCTTTGAGAACAGAAGGTTCAAGTAAGTCCCGTTAGCAAACACGGCAGAGTCCAAGAAGGAAAAGGGATAAAGCCAACACGGGGAATCTGAGCCTCCCGTCTGGAAATGAACAGGAACCAGCACTGTCTGCATCTCTTACATGGTAGTCTGGCCTGTCATAGGCTCCTTGTCGTACCATCATAACGACCTTCCAGGATCACACTATTAACCAGTACATAGTGGGATCAGGAGTTGAACCAAAGTTGGTCCAACTCCAACGTTCCAACTACCACTGGTCTACCCACCTGCCTCCCATGTATTTTCGACAATACTGTTTGCTCATTTCCCCTACCCCATTCTCTCCCTGGTGCACATCCTGATTGTGCATTAAGTTGGATTAGTATCCAGGTACTTATTAAGTTGTGCCTGTCTCCCGTCCTCCTTAAGTGTGCTGCCTCTCCGTCATTGTGTTGTCTCTGCTCTGTAGCTTTGGTGGGCTAACCTTCTGGTTCCCGTTATCACCCTGTTGTGTCGGGGGAGGGTTGGAATGTGCTCTCCCTCCTCAGCCTCCCTCCAGGAGGGCCCTGCAAGTGCCACACGTAGCCAGGAAAAGGCCAACCTGGGTCTTTGTTTTACTCTCCTGCTGTACTGTCCAAGAACACACAGTATCCCTCATGAAGAGAGCACAAGACTACTGGATTAACAAACCTAGTAATCAAAGAAAATAAATTGTATTTCCCTTTTAAAATTCCAAAGAAGAACAAATCCATACTAACTTTATCAAAGACTCTCATTCATTTCTTTTTGTAAAAGCTCTAATTGCTTATAGCCAACAGACATCTCCTTCTTCTTCAAATTACAACTTGATCATTAAGGGAGCGTTTGCGTACCAAATACTCAAATGGCAGTCAATGTAGCCATGTTAATTATGTGCAGATACCTTCAACTGCTCATTTCTTGGTTTAAGTAGTCTATGCAAAATCAAAAGGCATGTTAAAATCAGAGGATATCATTCCACTTTGCAGAGGCATCATCTCTACCACGAAAACAGAACAAAAAAAAAAATCCCATTTATCCTTACATGGGGAACAGACCTGATAACTGTAGAAAACCATGCAAAAACTCTAAGGAGCTGCAGAAAGAATTGCCATCTTCTAGACAATAATAAAAACATGTGAACATGTGTTTAAAATTATAGTTAAATAAATTGAAAATGTTTTAAATCAGCATTAGAAACCCTTCCACAATTTTTAAGAAGCCCACATTGCAAAGACCCTCGCCAAAAATTCAGTTAGGCCTTTTGAATGTCATTCTAAGGTTGGGTTTTCCCTTTGTAGTGAAGCTCACAAATCGCTTCCTTTAATTCAGACTGAATGAGATTCCACTGACCTACTTTCAGACTCACAAGAAGGAATGTGGCTATCTTGCCGAGTGCTTTTCTCTTTATGACATAACTTATCTATTGCCGTGTAACAAATTGCCCCAGATGGAATAGTTCCCAACAACAAGATACAGTTATTGTTCAACTATCTCTGTGGGTCAGGAATTGGGGAGCAGCTTAGATGGGTGGTTCTGGCTCAAGATCTCTCATAGGGTTGCCATCCTGATGTCAGCCAAAGCGGCAGAGTGTGCTTCTCGGGTTCCCTCACTAATGTGCCTGGCTGCTGTCAGAATGCCCGAATTCCTTGCCCTGTTCACCTCTTCCCAGGGCTGTTTGTGTGTCCTTCTGACATGACAGCTGGCCTTTTCCACAATGCAGGATTCAGGTGAAAGCAATATGGGAGCCACCATATCATTTACGACCTGGCGTCGGAAGTCACCACTATTTTCTCTGGGTTACATGAATCAATTCTATTTTGTGTGAGGGAACCACATAAGGCTAAGAATGCCAGGAGGCAGGGACCATTGGGGGCCACCATCCTGAAGGCTAATTACCCCAACGATAAGATTCTGACGTCTCCAGATCCACTCGGTGGCTCTGACTGCCATAACCAAGTTCCACAGACCAGATGGCTCAAATTAAATTGTTTCCTCACAGTTCCACAGGCTAGAAGTTTGAGATCAAGGTGTCAATGGGGTGAGTTTTTCCATAGACCTCTCTCTCCTTGGTTTGTAGATGATGGTCTTCTCCCTGTGTGTTCACACAGTCTTCTGGGTCTGTGTCTAGATCTTGCACTAAGACACCAGTCCTATCAGGTTAGGTCCCAGCCTAATGATGTCATTTTACCTCTTTCAAGACCCTCTTTCCATCCCTAGCACCCTGCTAGGCACCTTCTTCCCAACAGAGATCCTTTATCCCTGGCCTTGTGAAATCAAGTATTCAAAGGGCTTACCCAGAAACTGGGTAAATAAATAGTGAACAGGTAAACTTAAATAGTGAACAGGTAACTATTTCGTATCTATTTATATGTAAGTCACAGGCACTGAGGAGAAAGTTCTGAGAGGACCGGGACTGAAATGCCCTATGAACGGAGTTCTTTCCATCTGATCTGGCCCCTGACTACCTCTCAACCTAGTTCCTTCCTATTTTGCTTGTTCACTCCACTCCCTCCTCCTTGCTCCCGTAACAAGACCGGCTCATTGCCATGCAGGGCTTTTTCCCACGCTGTTCTCTGAGGGATGTTCTGCTATATTGTTGCTTGGCTTGTTTACTCGCTTACTCAGGACTCTACTCAAATAGCTCCTTTTCAAAGAGACCTTTCCTGACATCTCATTCTTTTCACTCTTCCTCTCTCCTCCCCAGTTAGCCTCCCAACTTTTGCTCTGATTTTTTTTTATCAACCAACAGATCACTATTTGAAATAGTCTATTTCTACTTCTACTTCTTTTTCTCACACTAGCCAGTGAGATCCATGATAATTGGAACTTTATTTATCTTGTTTACTACATATTCACAGAGCCCAGTACATAGTATTTATTAGACAAGCAATACACTTATTTGTTGAAGAAATGAATAAAGTAACAATTAGGTTAGTCTGGGAAACCTGACTAGTAGATGAACCAGAAAAAAAGATGAATGAAGGTAGTATCTATGTTGTATGATCTACATCTTCCAGGGTTTCTGGTCAGTAATAGGGTATTTTTTTCTTTGCTTTAATTTCAGCAAATCACTTTAATCACATTGGAACTTCCAAGTAAATGTTTTTCTTAGATGTGTGACTGAGATTTACATATTACTCAATGCTGAACAATCAAACACACCAATGGCTGCCAATCTGGATAGGTTTCCCAGAAATTCTCCAAAACTCAAGTTCCTATATTTGCAAAGAACTCTCTGATGATGCATACAGTTTGTAAATTATCCAAAACTCAGCCATAAAGGTAGGAAATAATTCTTTACTCTAACAAGACTTTACATACACCAAAGATCAAGCTTGCAAAATGCTTTGTGACTTCCTTTCATATTACATATTAATTTCTTAACTGAAAATCAAATTATGGGGCTGTAAAATAATTTTTACATATCATGATAAAACAAAAGTTTAAATGGCTCAGCAACTCTCTCTGGTCTACAGATTTATTAAGATAGGTTAATAGGCACAACCTACAGAAAATTTCCAGAGACACAGAAATTAACTGTCTCCTTTCTTGCATTTGTTATGTATTATGTATCCCTTAGCTGGGATTTTGAGGACCTGATTTCTAGTGTTAGAGCCACAAGTATGTGTGGAGTGTGGTAAGGCATTTAAATTCTCTGGACATTAGTTTCCTCATCTATAAATCTATAAATCAAGGAGTGACTGTCTAATTTGTATTGTTTCTTTTGATTCTAAAGTCCCATCATTTACTTCTCCTCAGCCTCTCCCTTTCAATTCCCCCCCCCGCTTATTTATAAATGGAAATATAAGGTAGCTGGACAACTTTAGGAATAGCAGTGGCTTATAACTAGTAATCTGATTACAGTTAAAAATCACAGTTTGTTATTCACTCTTCATTTCTCCTTGTTTCCAAATCTCTGGATAATCATCTAGGGATGAATTAAGTTGTGGCCTTTCAGATCATAAAGGGTCATACAACACACCTTTGTTTACTATTTAGACTGGAAGATACAATGCACCACTCTACTAATATCTGTTAAAATAAAGGCAGGTAGCATTCAATTAACTATGATGACTTTCATAATTTGACCTCTCCACATACAAAACACCTTAGTCACAAACATTAAGTCCCTTCAGGACAGAGAAAGGAGAATATATGTCTTATATAACATTATCTAACTAGGATGCTCAAGAAATGTTCACAATAGGTCAGTGTGTTTCTCACTACATTGTTTTTTTTTTTTTAAAGATTTTATTTATTTATTTGACAGACAGAGATCACAAGCAGACAGAGAGGCAGGCAGAGAGAGGGAGAGGAGGAAGCAGGCTCCCTGCAGAGCAGAGAGCCCAATGTGGGACTCGATCCCAGGACCCTGAGATCATGACCTGAGCCGAAGGCAGCGGCTTAACCCACTGAGCCACCCAGGCGCCCCTCTCACTACATTGTTTTATGAACAACTTATTTTCATATGTTTTCAGCAAAATATTAAATAAAATCCATGCATAACAGCTGTTAAAGATGCACCTCGATGGGTCAGTAAAGTGTCTGCCTTTAGCTGGGTCATGATTTCAGGGTCCTGGGATTGAGCCTTATGTTGGGCTCTCTGCTCAGTGGGGGTCTGCTTCTCCCACTCACTCTGCTCTTCCCACCTGCTTGTCCTCCCCCAACCCAAATATTAAATAAATTTTTTTAAGTTGCTAAATGTTGAAATTTTGGGGTTCTGAGCTCTACAAGAAATGGGTACAGTTAGGTTGTGTGGTTTTGACACAATATAATTCACTCTACTCACAGTCTTGTTAGTATACTCGTGAATCAAATATTCTTTATTTTTATCTGAATGAGGTGATGATAATATCAGCATAGTTCTAGAGCATATCCAATAGGACTTCCACAACTTCCTAGATCTTATCCTTTGGAAATACTTCCCTCTTGAGATTTTCAATATTCTTTCTTTAGGCACATCATTTCAAAAACTTGCATTATTTTCTTACACTGTTGCTGGGCAGCAATAAAAAGCCCACCTTTTATACTTCTATTTAATAGGTAGTCTGGAAGATGAATTCCATTTTAAATTCTTTAGCATTCCTGATAAAATTTTAATTTTTTTGGTAATTTTGACCCCACTTTCAACATTAACATGAATCTCCCGAGCAAAAGATTGGAAGACTCTCAAAAAGTGATTGGCAGATTTTTCACCTTCAGATTCCCCCTCGGAATACCTGTCAAGTACCTATCAAATTTTTAATGGCTCATCTGCAATGAAGAATCAGCAGATACTCAACATGTTTTTCATGGTACTACCTCTGCATTCCCATAATGCAGCTGAATGAAGAAAAAAGCAGTAATAGCATTAATTACTGGGATATCCATTTCCTCCTCAGTAAATCAACTTTTATTCTATTCCACATGGATCATGAGTAATGGCTGCCACCAAAGATGACGTCTGATACTTTGGGGAGTAAGCCTGGTTTCCTTCTTCACGTATCATTCCCTAACTCAAGTGAAATGGCAATCGTCTCTCCCTAAGTATTACACAATGATGTAAATTTTTAACTCCACTACAGGAAAGATATTCAAAGTGAACTGAGGCTCCGGTGTTCACCATCCTTGTGTGGAGCCCTCGTTCAGCCGCCTCCCTCCCGTGTCTCTCACATCTCTGTTCTCCTCAGGGCCCCAATGCTCCAGTATGTGTGGACTTAGGATGAAATGAAGGTACAAGGTAGATAAAATTGGGTCTACACATTTTTCACTTTCAGGTGCTACTTACTTATAAACTCAATGTATCTCTCTTCAGTAGAACTTTAAGCAATGAGCCCTATGTGAAAGTTGTCAAGAAAACTTAGGAAAATGGAGATCTTAAAGAAAAAGAAAAAAGAAAAATGGAGATCTTCCTGGTGTTTTCCAAAATCACATCACACAAACGATCATCTACTCTTCAGCGTGAAAGGGTATTTGGGCTTTCCCCCTCCCTGGTAGATCAAGAGAATTGATATTACTTTTGAAGAACACTTTTAAAAAACTGCCCACCATCATTCTAAGAGATATCAAGATATGGCCCTCTGCCAACTCTACCTGAGGTCATCACAATACAAAGTGGTACAAAAGAGCTCATGTCCCATAGGAAAATATATCTCCACACGAATCTATGAATTTGTCACACAAATGAGTATTTTGAAGTAAATGTTACTAAAAAGTAGCAAAAAAAAAATTCAAAAACACAATCACCTTTCTACATCAGAAGTCATGAATCCAAACAGGGATTACATGAGTTATAGGAAATATTGCCTGTTTCCTTTGATACAAACTCAAAATATAATTTAAGAGGAAATATAATATACTCATGCATTCCTTAGCGTGGTAATATACCATGCATTTCTTAGAATGAGTAATTTTTTGATGGTCTTTTATTCTTCCTAGTTAAATAGTGATGAGGAAAATGTATTTTCACACAATTTATCAACTCCAAGTCTTTAAGGATACCAAAAATAAGTTATGCGTTGAAACTATTATATCACCATGACAGAGCCTCGTGAATTGGAGTTTTCAAAAGCTGCTTTGCCTATTTAGACCTTTGCTAGAAAAGGGATTTCATTGTATTTAGAAAATGGAATTAATTAGAGCAGCCTGTTGAATTTATTCATATTAGCTACCTAAGAATTTATTCGCATGAAAGCCTTCATTCTTTTGTCAGGGATTAACTGAAGAGAACTCTGTAGCATCTAAATATAGCTCAGGGGAATAATTTAGTGCATCATGAAATTCATTACATAAATGTAAAGTCTCTCTCCCACCGGTACAGGAGGAGCCCAACATACCCGTACCAGTGTTTGCACCTGTTTCCGATTCTTTATCAAAATTTTGTTTTGTACATTTAAAAGTAATTTTCTAGGACACTCAGTCATTATTTTTATTTTTAAGGAAAATTTTAAGTTATTGTTATAACCTTCAAAATGACAATCCAGACAGACTGGACAGACTACTTCCTCGTGGAGGGCAATATTAGGCCATATTCATCTTTTTCTCCCTTGTGCCCCACCTACCAGAGTGAGCAATAAACATGAGCTGTCTTCAGGGACTGAAAGAACAAACTCACTGTAAATCTAGCCTTGACTCTTGGCCAAAGGGATACATTATCACCACAATCTTAATTTAACACCCTATATCCAAGTCTACAGCAATTCTAAGGCAGATAATTTATGCAAATGTCAATATAGCTTTAAATGTTGGCATTAAATACCCAGCATTAAACAACAACAGCGAATTTATCTTTTCTTGTTTGGCGCAAAGACAGAAATTTGAAAACAATTTCTGTGTTTCAAGTCAATTCGGTAAAGAGGGAAAACAAGAAAGGGAGAGAAAAACACCAACATGCTGGGGGAAAAGCACAAAGAAACAGAAGTCTCTAGACTACCCATTGCAGAATTAGTCTGCTAAAAAGAACTCATACGGTAGTATCTAGGTCATGCCAGGAATAAAATTTTAATTGAACTGTTTTGGCTTCTAGAATACCCAATTTGTTATGTTGAAAATTCCCCATAATGTGGATTTTGCTTTATGAGTTGATCATTAGAACTTTTCTGAACACTGTGTCCTTTTTCAACTATTTTTCTTTCCAAAGACAAAAAGCTTTTAAAATGCTGAGTTACTTGGCTTCCAGGAGAAACGCAAATGGAGGACAATACCTCAAAATTACCACTTCTTTGTAGGGTATAAAGTTAACAGCCGGAATACACTGCTTCACCTCAATGCAAAGTCCTTCCAGTAGACCTTGAACATCAGGTAATCACCCATTTATCCAGCTCCCATTTCGCAGCTTTAAAATTAACATCTTCTCCAGGGGTAAGATGGCAAAGCTATTAGAGCTCTTCCTGTTCCTGCCCTTTGTAGCTCCTTCCTCTATAGCTCTGGTGGCCTTCTTAACTGCAGCTAGCCAAAAATTCAATTGCTTCAACACTTCAAAAATTATTCTCGATTGAAATCGGGGTTTGTCTAATAATTTTTTTTTTTTTTTTTTTACGGAATATACTGGAATTCTATTATGTAACACAGCAACACTTCACAAGCTTGTGGATTTGACACCCTGTGAAACCTAAACTCATCTTGCAAAACAACAGAAATCCTGGCAATAAAGTTGACATATGCACACTCACTTTAAAATTAAAGGCTAAAGGGGCTCCTGGGTGGCCCAGTCATTAAGCATCTGCCTTTGGCTCAGGTCGTGATCCCAGGGTCTTGGGATCACGCATCTGGCTCCTTGCTCAGCGGGAAGCCTGCTTCTCCCTCTCCCACTCTCCCTGCTTGTGTTCCCTCTCTTGCTGTGTCTCTCTCTGTGAAATAAAAGAATTAAAATCTTTAATTAATTAGTTAATTAATTAAAGGCTAAGAGACAGACCTTGGACTTTGTGCTTGACGTCAATGGTTGTTGATGAGTGTTGACTATAAGTATTTTGGACACAAATCCCTCCTGTGACTTTATTCAGGACACTCATTTCATCAACCAGCAGCACTGCTCATTTCTCCAGGGGACTCTCTGCATCAGAAGGACTAAGATAGAGCACAGTAACCCCCTCACCCACAGGGGATACATTCCAGGACTCCCAGGAGATGCCTGTAACCGAGAATAGTATCAAACCCCATGTATAATTTCTCCTACACACACAGGCCTATGAAAAAATTCAATTGGTAAGTTAGGCACAGTAAGAGATTAACAAAACGGAACAGTTCTAACAATATACTGTCATAAGGTGTGTGAATACCATCTCTCTCTCAAAATGTTTGATTGCAGTCACCCTTGTGGGTACAGGAGATGGGAGAGCACCTGTGTGATCAGATGAAGCGGGGTGAATGCCCTGAGTGCTGTGACATGGCCTTCGCGTTACCGCTGACCTTCTGACATTAGTCTGTGTGGGAAGGGGGATGGTTGGTTGCCAGACCACTCCTGACAGGGGGAAACTAAAATCACAGGACGTGAATCCACAGATAAGGGGAAGTATCGATTGCTTTGGGAAGGAAACCTGAGACAGAAACATCTCGCACATTTGCATATGGGTCACCTAGGGAAATCACTGCTTCTCAAGAGCTCGAAGTTTAACTTTTTTTATAGCGAACAGATGGGGAAAGCAGTATTTTATGCATCAACTCCTTTAGCACCCCGAGGTCCTGGGCTCTGCACAGTGCACAGATCTACAGACCCGAAACCACAACAAATCCAGCGCACCTCCAGCTCAGGCCACTAAGCCCTCAGACGCAGCTTCTTCTGCAAGTGACCACAGGATCCACAAGACGACTTTCAGCCCCAAGAGGCAGATTCTGTTTGCAGTTACCTGCAAAAATGTCTGGTTCTCTACAGCCAAACACACCATCTATAAGCACAGAGCGCTGCTCTGCAAAGTGCAGGTCCCTACTTGGTTGAGCGGGGAAAACGACCTATTCATTTATACTTGACTTTTGTTAACAGCACATGCCAGGGAAGGAATTTAGATTTTGACACAAGGATCCAACTTAAGTTGGCTACCTAAAACGTGGTGTCTAGGGCATCTAATTTAGAACCTGACAAATTCTGCATAATTATCACTGTTATTATCAGGGCCATTACTGACGCTAATATTAATGTCATCTTTATAACAATGGATTAGTACTCCTGTTTCTATGGCACCGCCATCATTACCACAAGCACCCCTTGCCTGGGCCTTCTGTACAAGTCTTCTCACTGATCTCTCCATCTTCCTTCTCGCCCTTTCATCATCCATTATTGCCTTCATTACTCTTCACACCCACTCTCCACATTGCAAGCTGAGGAGCCCTCCAATGAGTGCCCACTCAGTCAAAGTAAAATGCAAAGTGCTAATCCCGTTAAACACCGTCTTCCCCCTGTTTACTGATGTCACACCACCTCCGGGTGGCTGGAGTGCAGTGGGAGCCACTGCCCACTGTGTACCGGCTCCCAATGCCCTCCTTCTTGCCCCAGAGCCTTTGCACGTGCTGTTCCCACTACCTGGAGTTCTCGTGCTCCACACCCTTCACATGCAGACCCTCACTCTTCGGAGCACCACTTCCCTACTCTTATTGCCTTGGGCATAATTTGTAACTTTTCTGTTTATGACTCAGTCATCTGTCTCTCTGACAGACGTAAACTTCACAAGGGCAGGAATTTTGTCTGTTTTCATGTAAAATTGTGCTGGATCCAGTGTATGTACTTGGGAAAAATATTTCAAGCAAATGAATGGAGGAATAAAGATGACTACTACTGGGAGCTTATATTTACTGATCATTTTCTAAGAACCAGAAAATGTGCTGCAATTACAGGGTCATAGCTGATCTATACTGCCAGGCTAACAGGGAGAAGAGTGTTCATGGTACCAATCTCATAGCCTGTAAGAGATGTAAGGCTTCGGGGAAAAAGACAAATGGAGACCCACACATTCTGAGTCTCAAGTCTCAAAAGTCATAAACACACTAATAAACCATTACATAAAACATGCTCTCTGATCTTATCTTGGCAATATAGTTTCATAAAAACATGTATAATCAGGCTTGAATTCCCCAGATTCCACAACAGGGACACAGAGAAATAGATTATTCTGGAACCCTACACAACAGGGACACAGAGAAACAGATCATTCTGGAACCCTACCAGCCGGTCCCCTTCCCTTAGCTCTCACGCTGGCTGTGTCCCATTCTGCGAGGCACACCATGCGCACAGTCTGTGGAAATCCCCGCCCGCGGGGCTAGGCTCAGTCCACGCTGCACGAACAGCTATCCCTGGAGAACACTTTGTTCCCATGGAGCAGCCACAGCAAGACAGGCTGAGCCAAGAGGCCTGGCAAGTTTCTGAAAGTGGGTACGACGTCGTCTGGGCAGAAGGTCTCAGGAATCCAGAGCTTGCTCTAGAAGGGGAGGATACAGGCTCCAGGTAAGCACAACCCCTTAGCAGCATAAATTCTTTGTCTTGTGAAGAAAGGCACCACCAGCCAGAACTTTTCAAAGCAGCAGCCCCTTTTACCGGACTCTAAGAATCAAAAACTCAAAAGTTTGCATCTCTAAAGAGTGAGTAGCCGAGTCTGATCTCTTCTGCGACCATTCTGATTCCAGGACTCATGCTTTGGACTCCTCTGACAACCTTGTTCACATCCCAGTAAACATGTAAAATGCTATTTGTAATGCAGACTGAAGTAAATCGTTCAGGGCACCCTAAGCCCTGTCATGCTGCCTTGAATGCTAAGAGGATCAAAGTTGAGACCCATCAAAAATCCACTTGTGGCAAACCGGCGCATTGAGCACGAGAACGTTGAATACCGTGCTTTACTCTTCCTTGTAAATTCCATAAAATTAGAAAGATCATATCAAAACATAAGCCAGACTACTTGAGCACAGGTCATTCCATTCCAGCCGGTGTTGCCGAGTCCTGCTCGGTGCTTGGAAAAACAGACTCGATGTGGCTACGAAGATAAACAGTGTAGAGTTACCGTCTTCAAAAGGTGTGTCATCCTCTGGGGAAAATTCAGATTAGCCACTGGATACAGTAAAAAGCAGGGTAAGTAAAGTAATTTGGCAGCCCTATAAGGAATTTAAATTAGAATACAGAAAATGCTTGGTTAATTCTGACGCAAGAACCAGGAGAAGGGTTCTAGGGAAACCCAGGTGGCATTCAAAGGAGATCCTGAAAGCTAAGTAGGACTTAAACAGGTCAGTGTGGGGAGATGTTCTGAGTTGCCAAACCGACAGGAGCAGAGCCATGACCATCACAGTGATGGGTACATCACTGGTGAGTCCAAAGTGGGTAGATCCAAGACTATTTGGAGAGAAGAGTTTGGAAAAATGGTCTGTGTCAAACTGAGGAAGATTCTGAATGAAGTCATCTGAATTTTTATCTCTAGGTCACAGAGGCACTGAATGAATGTTTCCAGGCAAGGAATCTCATAACTCCACCTGTTTCAGGAACACAACTGAAGGACTTTGCAAGGACAATGTATTAGGACTGCAAAGGACGTGCAGGTAAGGAAAAAATTCAAACAGGGCAGTAGTGGTGGAAATAAAAAGAACTGGATAGAATTATGGAGAAGATGAAGGAATGACAAGAGGTGATCATTTGGCGACAGCCCCCTGGAGGGAGCAGGCATGATAGGAAAGGGTCTAGCCAGGACAACTAAAAGAACAGCAACAGACGTTATCAATGCACAGGGCTGGTGTTCATGTTAGAAAAGAGGAAGGTCTCAACTGCCCCAGGTAGGAGAGGAGTGGATGAGATTTTGGCAGAAAAGAAGTAATTAGGATATTTGAGGAAGTTAATAAAGATCTTGCATTTTCTCAGTGAGGCAGAAGCCCGAGGTCATCAACTGAGAAAGAAGAGATTGGAATATGGCCAAGGGTTTCAAATACTGTTTTTGAGACTTTCTAAACTATGTAATGGGACTTGGTTAAAGGTCGGGAAATGGATCGCTAGATAATGTGGAAGTTTATTATGTTGCATAATGTACCCTGTTCTGGATCCACTGATAGGCAGACACGTAGTTCAGTGACCGCTCTAATATTCTAACAGTTTTTATGAGAATGTTTTATGTTTTTCTCTAAGGGTTTGTTGATTTTTTTTTAATTTTCTAAGTATTTATGTTTTGAAATACAATCAGAAAAGTCATGTTTTCATCAAGTTTGCAAACCAGACTGGTCGCAGTTTGGATTTGTGAATGGATGAGATCAATGAAAACAGAAGTAGAACAGTCAACAGAGCATCAGATACAAACTAAATGAAATTATTTAAGGGGCTTCCCCTTCCCACTGTCCAGCACATGCTTCTGGAAAATGAGCTGTTTCACCAAGTCCTTCAATCTGGGCCCTGATATATAATAGATTGAGATTTTAACTCCAAGAAAGAAAAGTCAACAATGCTTTTAACGAAAAGCACCCAGAATTGAATTGGCTCTATCTAATAGCCATTTATACAAATAACTAGTTTCACGAAACTGACACTCGCCTACAATTTTATCAACCTACTTTCAGTGTGTGAATAATAATAGGATTTATTTTGCCATCTCAAAATTGGCCTCTGTAAATTCACACAGTTCTAATTTATCTACCCTAATATCAGGAAGACTTAGTGGTAAGACACTTTAATTAGTGCTCTCTCGGTACTTGGTAGTTAGCTGCTACCATTTTAGCCTCTTTAGGTTTTATGTACACCCTGTAATTCTCATGTACTGCAAAGCAAATATAGATTACCAAAAGGTTACCTCTCAAAATACTTAATAAAGCTAAAAAAACGTAGCACAATAGAAACTCTACTTCAAATGCCAACTATCGCACAACTAGGTTCAAGGAATCATACCTCCTGAGCTCCAAGAACCTAAAACTACGTCTGCAAGAGACCACAGTGGCAGTAGGGAGGGAGGAGAGGGATACCTGAGAGGCAGAGTCAATAGGAAATGGCAAGTCATTGTATGTGTGTTGGGGGGGGAGGGGAGTGGTCAAGGGAAGGGTCAAAGTCAAATCCAACATGTCCTGCCTAGTGATGTGGAGAAGGACTGGGATGACAAGGCTCTCAAAGAGTCCGGAGGGGGAAAAAACCAAACACTAGCAGAGAGATTATCAATGGAAGAGGGAAGTATTCCCTAACTCAAATATGAGAAGGAAGGGGAGCCTGGGAGGAGACCGAGGGAGCACCATTTGAAGAGGCTCCCATGAGCTGACCAACCTTTTCTCAAGGAAACCAACCATGAGCTCCGAGTGAAGAACTACTGTGGAGACGAGCTGGTAGGACAACAGATTCCTTTCTCCTGCCCAGTTGCTGACGATGGCCTGGAACCCCCATTCGTGATGGAAATAGGACAGGAAGTCAATTACGAATGAGGAATTACAATAAGGAGACCCGGAACCCCAAATCTCTATAATAAATACCGTAGTACCATCTAGAGTGAAGGTTTCAAAGGAGGTGGACTAATGAAATATCTAAAGAACAAAAAGGAGACCAGCTTTACCCACTTGGCAGCCCAATTTCAAAGGCTGATGGACTATCATTCCCCAAAGATCCATGAACTAAAACACAGTGATTTTAAGCAAACTCTCATTCTTATCTGATTACTGAATGTATTCAAACCCTCCTATACTTTCAACCATTGAAAGAACATCAGAGGATCAGAAATTACTGGCTGTTTAGCCCAAGCCCTTTCTTTCAGCGTTTCTTGGGTACCTTGCCCTGCAAAATTCTCCCCTCCTCTCTGGGACTCAAGGGTCAACTAAACAGTCTGAGAAAGCATGGAAATCAAATTGCTTTGCCATGGCTTGGTCTAGAATGGAGTATATAACTAATACTGGTCACCGTGACTTGAGTTGGCTACCGGGCCTCTGAGTACGGTCATACACTGCCTCCCCCACCCCATCCCCCACCAGGACATCTTGTGTTTGACTGTGATTTGTGGAAATATACAATCCTCTTGTGACCACGGAGGTGGGAACAAGCCAGAAGGCAGAGCTGACACAATCTGGAAATGGTATAAGAGAAAGACAGGATATATGTCAGGCTCTGTATTAACCAACCCTGGAAAAACTCATACCTCAGTCGTCCTCTTCACAGGAGATAAAACATTTGTCTTATATTTCACTTTAGTTGAGTTTTGGGTTTTTTGTTTGTCTAGTTTTTTTTGTTACTTGGGGCAAATTCCAACTTAACTGATATAAAGGGGGGCAGAGGAGAGATAAAGTCCCTGTTCTCATCTAATTACCAATTTCTTCCGTTGTCAGACTGACAGCCATTCAGCCACGGCACTGGCAACAGAGCGCTGGTCGAAGGGTTACAATGTCTGTCAGTTACCGTTTATCCACTTACACAGCTCCCCATGGTTGTCCAGCTCCGTCAACACCAACATTTTCTAAGAGCCCTCACGATCAGAAGTCTAAATTGTGTGTATTACGGAGAGAAGAGAGCCTTATAGTACACCAAGTACAAAGAAAGCCGTTTGAGGATACAGAGCTAAAAATCTTCAGGAAGGAAGAATATGAAAACCAATTTATTTCAAAGCAGATAATCTCTAATGAGTTTTAAGATGCTTATGATTTGCTTCAAAACAGTAGGCATGAAAACCACGGCTCATGCAGAATGTACCAGGACTTACAAAGAGCATCTGCAAACTGCTTCATTTCATCTGCAACCTGTTAATAGCCAAATTCATCTGCAGCATCTTTACAATGCTCTGGGCCACTGCCCCCTCAAAGCAACATTCCCCCAAAGCTTCGTTTTACAAAATTCCAAACAAAATTTCTCTTATAAGGCCAAATCAACTCAGTGAATGAGGAAATATCCAAACTCAGCAAAGAAGTTACCAGTCCTTAAGAAAAGGTTCAATTTGCCTGCAAATACTATGAAACCAAAGTCTACAATACATTGGAGTTTTGATGGGGCTGCACATTATATGCTAATTATTTTTTTAAAGAACCACAGGAGTTTTTAATAAGCAAAGGAAGTATAAATATTCTGTTTTACTATAAAGAGTATAGCTTCACGCTCCCTATACAGAATCATGGTATAACGATTCAACAACATGGTATTACGGTGCAAGCTAATAAGTAAACAGAAACATCTCACACTCACGAACACAAGCATTTTGTCCATTATATATATAATTTTCTGATAATTTTTTTGAAAATCCTTTGCAGCTTTCCATTTCCTTTAAAAGAGAAGAAACAGTTCTTTAAAGTACAGTTTTAACAAGGAGAGTGAGAAATTTCCACAGTAAATATTCTTTAAAGAAACCTCTTAAAGACCTTCTCTTTAGGAAGCCTTCCAAACAATCGGTACTGCAGGTGGGAATGCGAGATAGGGACAGGAGGAGGGCAGTGCAGACCGGGAACACACCGTCAGGAGTAGGTCAAGAGTTTTGGAAAACAATGGAGAGATGACATCAAGTGGCGGAAGAAAGAATTTTTCCTCAAGTGGGGACCGGTATTTCCAAACACTGCCATCTGGTGGCCAATACTGGAAGTCATTTTAGACTGATAAAACTAGAGTGTGAATATTGATCTTCCATGAGGTCGGTAATTTAAAGGCTTGACAACTCTCTATTAGCATTACCAGAGGAAATCCCCTTGCAACCTTTATTATTCCATTACAGTAATGACAGGTTTCTAAGAAATATTAATGACTGATAGATTATCAGTCTCATTTCTATAGGAGAGGGGAACAATGCTTAAAATTATTCCATCTGGCTTAATAAATGATTTGTAGTGAATTTTTCCATGATAAATTCAAATTGAGTAGATATTTACAAGTCTGCTTAACTCTGGAGCTGTAGGTTTAGTTAGCTCACCAGTTTTTTTATTTTTCCTTTCCAAATCCAAATCCCGTGGCCGCCTGCTAGCAATATCCTAGTTTTTTGTTTTTGCTCTCAATTGGGTTTTTGGCTTTTCACCTGAAATAACTGATTCATTTCCATCTTCAAAAAAATATTTGATAATCTTTATCAAACGGATCTGTAATGGTGAGCAAAACAGATATAATTCTGCCCTCACAAAGATTATAATCTACTGTAGGTCACTGAACATTTGTAGAAATGTCTTTGTTGATTCAGTCAAAATACATGTATTTTCTTAAAATATATGTATTAAGCGTACACTTTTCAGGGAGCCTGGGTGGCTCAGTGGGTTAAGCCTCTGCCTTTGGCTCGGGTCATGATCTCGGGGTCCTGGGATCGAGCCCCACATCGGGCTCTCTTGCTCAGCAGGGAGCCTGCTTCCCCCTCTCTCTCTGTCTGCCTCTCTGCCTACTTGTGATCTCTCTCTCTGTCAAATAAATAAATAAAATCTTTAAAAGAAATACACTTTTCTTAAGCTCTGTTCAGGGATGTATTCATTAAAAAAAAACAGACAAGGATTCCTACTCTCAAGGAATGTCTTGAAACACAGAGGAGGAAGTGAACAGAGCATGTAACAGGGACCCTTCCCAGGCCAGTGACATTTAAGCTGTGATGTGAACCGTGAAAAGGAGCCAGCAGAGAAGAGGATAGGAGGGAAGAGCAAAGGGAGGAGAATTGCAGGTGCATGTGCCAAGACCCGGAGATGGGCAAGGCCAGAAGATCGGCGCACTGTGCAGTGACAAGGTGCGCAGCGCTAGGACTGAGGTCAGAGAGAGGAAGGGGGCAGCCCATCACAGCTTCTCCTACGTCCTGGGAAGGAGTCCAACTTTTGGTTTACAAGCAGTGGAAAGTCAAGGAAGAGATTCAATCATGGGAATAACAATTTGATTTGTTTTCAAAAGATCAGTACAACTGCCATTGGGCAGGTGGATGGATGCTGGGAAGGGAGGGAATTCTCACATTTTAAGAGAAATTTCCTTTTACTCTGTTACTAAGAAGAAAAGTTAATTTGTTAACAATCTATCAAAAGCACCTCACAGCTTTCCAGCAGCTTCATGAGCGCTAGTGGAGAGCACTTCTTGACTTGCCTATGTCCCTGGTAGACATTCTGCAGCTCCGGAAGTAAGAGCTGGTGGTGCTCCTTTTGGCTCCTTCACGAGTTTTAATTCATTTTCTCCTCTGAACTCTCCCTTCGCAGCACTCTTCTTACCACCCAAGGCATTAACGGGTATTTTGCATTCATCTTTCCTCCAAGACTGTAAATGCTTCAGCTCAAAGTGTGGTTTTTCCCCCTGCGATCAGAGAATATTCCCCTTTGTACCTGGCAACTTCATTGTGAATGTTTAAATAAAAACTGAAGTATAATACTAATTCATTGTACCATAGAATTTTAATTCATCAAATTAGAATCTTCACCTCCCTCAAAGAAAATTTAGATCCAAGCTAATTTATCTGGCATTTACTGACGTTTTCTAATTACGGCCAGTTGAGGTAGAATGTGTGACTCTTTATAGAATCTGCTCTTCGGCTCTTCAGATGAGGGGACTACAGCATAGCAGGATGATGAAATCATTTTTCTGGGGCAGATACATGATATTCTAGGTTCTGTTCATTTTCTTTAGAGCCAGGATACCTGTTTACCTGACACGGACTTTGCTTTTCTCCTTATTTCTGAAAACGATGAAAATTTTTAATACTAACAACCTCTGTCTCAGGGTCTTCCCTCATTGACACAGAACGGTGTGAAAAATCACTCAGCAGGACCAACTGCTTTCAGCAAAAAATTGTGCTGTTTTTATTGGGAATTTTTGGTAACTAAAATTATGATTTTCCTGCATCTGCGGAGCATGTGGGGCCTTGTCTTCTAGGGAGCGGATCTAACACAGGAGAAACAAGCTGGAATAGGGCAGAAATCCCTTTCATTACACAACTCCCCCGAGCTGGTCACTCCAAATTGGACTCTGCGTCCTCGGGCTCCCCTGGCACCCAGGACTTAACGTCTCGAGAACTACACTCCTGCTCTACAGAGTAATGGTTTATTCCATACATCAGTCTTCCTTATTAAAATATAAATTTGTGAGGGCAGCTTCTTTTTTGTCTTCATATCCCCAGCATCGGACTCACTGTAAGATGCTCAACTCATGATGATTAAGGAAAAAGGACGATCAGCCCTAGTTAAAAGATTTCCTGACTCCAAGACAAGTTTTCAAGTTCACAGTGAGGAACCACACATTGCATTTTAGGTCATTCTCAACCAGGGGGCAACCTGGGCCTCCAGGGGACATATGCCAGTATCTGGACACACTTATAGTTGCCACAGCTCAGAGGTGGGTTTTGCTGCCATCATTTAGCTGACAGAGGTCAATAACTTTGCTCAACACCACCCAGCGCATACAGCCGCCACCTCCAATGAAGCAATTCAGAACATCACAAGTGCCAAGGCAGAGACGGCCACACTTTTAGATTAAGACTTCAATTACTCTTCAATTACTTTAACACGTGTTAACATAGGACACCAGCCCCAATTTATCCTACTAGAAATTGCTTTGGTTTTACCCAAAGTCTTATGATCTACCAAACCTGTATTCTGAAGAGGTCGAAAGCAACAACATTTGAGCATTCTGCCCCTGCTGATCTTCAGATGGTTTATAAAAGCTCTGTGTGTACATGAGCTGAAGTAAGATACAAGATGGCGACTGAACTTGAGAATTCCCTGCGTAGACAAAACCAATCACACCATGTAAGCAAACCTAAATCTAGCTGATTCCATGATCGTAAGCGAAACTTAGGTGTGTTTTTTTTTTTTTAATTTCTAAATGGCCTCTGACAATCACAGAAGGCAATCACAACACTTGAGCCATCTTCCTAAAATGGTTTAAGATAATTACTTTGAGCCAATCTTCTTCCTCTTGGAAACCCCCACAGTAATAACCCACGTTGTCAAGCATAAGCAATTTCGTCATGTACATCTTAGAAGGCATCTTGTACCATCATGTGTCAGAGGTCTGTATCAGTTTTGGGTCTGAGAGCTTCCAGGGCCGCCTCAGTGGCTCAGCCTGTTAAACATTGGCCTTTGGCTCAGGTTATGATCCCAGCTGGGCCTGAGACCCGCATCAGGCTCCCTGCTCAGTGGGGAGTCTGCGTCTCCCTCTGCCTCTTCCTCGTTCTCTGTCTTTCATGAATAAATAAATAAATAAATAAATCTTTAAAAAGAAGAAGAAGAAAGCTCCCAGTTGGTGAACGCTTCTTATATGTATAATAACCTCTGACTAACTACTTTTTACTGTTGTGGTTTTAATTTTTACTGACAATGGTAAGATCAAATCCCGTGCATCCTTTCAAGTGCAGAGGAGGTAAGGGCAAGGAGAAATGAGGAACTCTCCCTCCTTATCGCTCATTCAGGCAAGGTTCGCTGAAGTTCCCACAATGTCATCAAAAGATCTATCCTACCTCTTTCTCAGATCACCCTCATTCCAGCAAAGCCAGATCTGGTGTTGGATTATGCTGGTCTCCATAGCTGTGGAACTGTATCCTTCCTTTAGCCGGTTCACCTGAGCCCACACACACACACAAAACTGAAGTCCTTACAGTTACCATCAATCCCTTGCAGGGCCTGCTCTGAGCAGACACAACCAGAACCTACTACTCTGGCCATCTCTGTTGACACCTGCCTTCCCAGTGCTACATATCTAAAACATCTGGTTTACATAAATGATGAAGTATTCTGTTGTTTTTTAACTGCTTTTTTTTTTTTTTTTGTCAGAGAGAGAGAGAGAGAGAGCGCGAGAGCGAGCACAAGCAGGCACAGGCAGAGACAGAAGCAGGCTCCCTGCTGGACAAGGAGCCTGATGCGGGACTCAATGACAGGACCCTGGGACCATGACCGGAGACGAAGACAGCAGCTTAACCGACTGAGCTACCCAGGCGTCCCTTAAATGCTCACTTTGAAGGAACTCCTGACCGGTTAGTCAATTTCAGGTCTCCTGAGTAGGAAACAAAAATAAATGACAATTAAAGAAGGCTTTAGAAGAATCCACTGGGGGCGCCTGGGTGGCTCAGTGGGTTAAAGCCTCTGCCTTCGGCTCAGGTCATGATCCCAGGGTCCTGGGATGGAGCCCCGCATCGGGCTCTCTGCTTGGCAGGAAGCCTGCTTCCAGAATCCACTGGTCCACCTGCTGGCTGGCTAATCACCCCACCTCCTCCCCGGCTGACTTTCCACCACTACCCGTCTCTTCCTTACTCCTTCCTGGACCCCCTCTGCATGTAGCCCTCTGCTCCAAAGACCTACTGACATGAAATGAATTATGAATTAATTCATGTACAAATGAATTAAAGGATAGATGCTACACACATTGAAGATAAAAGAAAAGATAGAATTATATTGCCTAATGATCTTTAAATATGGATAAAAATGTATCTTTGCTACCTAGAAAGTGTATGACTGATTCTTGGGACCTTGGAAAAGTCTTCTATCTTGTTCCAATATTATTTTCTTATGGGTAATAATATGGGTTCTATATGCCTCTTAATTTGTAAAGCCCATCATGTTACTGCCCTTAGTAAATCCATGCTCTGAATATCCAGAGCTGCCTCTCTCTGCTGTTTGCTTCCTATAGACAGTGTTGCCACAATTATCTTTTCAAAAATGAATGATCTATAGCCAACCAAGAGTGAGTGGTTAAATCAAAAGAAGGGGAAAAAAAGCCTATTTATTGTTTCTCCTTTGATCTCCTTCCAAGATCTGAGATATGACATATTCAATAATGATCTCAACCCCTCTGAAGGCCATTCTGTTCCTCTTCTCTTTTATTCAGAGATAAGGTAGCCAAGAAAGCAGAAAAGAGAGAAGGTAGAAGTAACCTTCAAAGTTACAAACGCTCATCATTTGATTTGAAGCCATCTTTTTTAAGTAGAAAGTGAAGTTGAAATTCAGATGCCATTCCTGATGATAAGGATTTCATGTCTACAGTTAACCCTGTATTAATTAGTAAACACAGTCTTGCCTTCGGTGACTTCATTACAGTCCTAACTTAATGGCACTGTAGCTCTCTCTTCTAGAGACAACAGGGTATCAGTTCACCTCCAACAGAAGCGCAATTCCTTTTCTTGCTGACCACAACTATGTGCCAGGTACCAGGATGCCAGATCAAAGAGCACTGACTATTAAGAAATTTCTAGTTGGGCACAGAATGGGGGGGGGTCCTATGTACAAATAATTTATTTTTAATAAAGTGCCATGAAAACTCCAAGAAACATCAGTGCCAGGGAAATATACTACAGAAAAAGATCTGCTGCTTGGGTGGGTCAGGGAAAGTTTTCCAAAGGAAATGTTATTTGCATTACCCCCCAATCCGGAGGGACAGAGGAGTTCATCGAGCAGGAGAAGGTGGAGGGAAACAGTTCAGGTCAAGAGAGCTCTGTATGCAAAACACACAGGACAATGTATATGATGCTGAATCTAGATGCACAGAGTTTGATGGGGGCCGGAAAGAAGTTGTTTAAGAGCGGATGTTGTGTATAGAGCTGGGGTAACAGCAGGGGACTGACCACAGAGGCTCTTAGAAAGTGTGTTAAGGAATTTTTGCTGTATCTTACAGGTCATTGTCAATTGTGAGGGTTTCAAGAGGCAAATAAAATAATTTTTCGTAAAGCATATTCCATAAAACGCCAGTTCCTCTTTTAGTGGACTTCCAAAAAAATAAAGATTTTGGTAAATTTTAGGAGAGATTACATATTATAACAGCGTTTCAGATAACCATGATGTGTAAATCCCAAAAGCTCTGGTAAGTCTTACAAGGAAGAATCCGGTGTAATGTGATTTAACCCAGAATTTCCCTAATGTAACATATCTGCAGAAGGTTATTCTGCAGAAAGAGTGTTCGCAGAGCACTATGGGAAATGTCTACTAATGTAATTAGATTTGCATTTTAGAAGAAGTGCTTCGAGGCCATCTTCTCAAGTATTGTAGCAGGTGGATCAGAAGGGGAACAGGGAGGCAAGTGCTGTAACAGCAGAGGTCAAGGTGACAAGGCCTTCCAAGAACCAGACAACAAGAGATGAGCTCTTACATAGAGGAAACACTTTAGAAACCATGGTAACTGGTGTGGCGAGTGGGGGGGGGGCACCATATAGGAAAGAGGGAGACGACGGACCCCAAGGTGTCCACAACAGGGCAACTTAGCAGATGCGGCTTCATCTGCTTCATGCGGCTTCAGAAGAGGGAAACAGGAGGCAAAGCAGATTGGGAGCAAAATGATGACTTCAGTGCAGGTGCCATGAAGAGCTACAGGCCATGGGCTCCGTGGCTGTTCAATGGAAACAGACTGTGAAGACTGCAATCTTACGTATCGAATACTTTCTCAATATAACAGCAAAGGCATGGGTCTGCCTGAGCTATTTAGAACATTTCTTTACATACTTATATGTCACACACACATATAAACTGAGTTTAGGTACACCAAGTGTTGGACGCTATGGCATGGTTGGAGTCGTGGATCAAACCAGGCCCTGACTTGTGTCTCCTTCAAAGTCCAGATGCCGTGACAAGGGGTTAAGGACAGGAAAGTTGAGTAACTTGAGAAAGGGTCTGTGCTATGTGTCGTGCGCTGGCCTATGTGACTTCCCACACACTCTCCCTACAGAAGGGAACAATGTGGTCAGGGTCATGAGTTCTTCGTTGGTCCTTGTTGTTCCTGCACCTCCCATAATCCACCCCCTGGTTGACTGTCTTGCTAATGGCTTTAGCGGAGACTACCTGGCATCACGAGATTTGCTTGTAGTTAATGTAAACTTGTTATAGGAACTTGCGGTCATCTGACTAGGTATTGATGTATTACTCCTTCTATTGTGGTCGGCCTTATAAATGCTTGTAAGATGTAGAATAAAATCGGCCCTGTTGGACATCCTCCTCCGTGTCCCTCCTGCCCCCAACTCTTTGTCTCTTAATTTCTTATCCTCTTACCCTCATGTTTCCTGGTCGATTTGTTGCGCCGGCCACGACAACCAAGGGAAATTGTGTGTTTATAGCAGTCGTAAGGGAAATACTTTCCAAAAAACCTATAATTCCAGATCAGTGGTTCCTCGTAGAAAGCATGTAGTTGCATGCATACTGATTTTTTAAGCTGAGACCGGCAGAGTGCAGAAGGCCCTTTTGATAATGCCGTTTGTCAGTCAAGACTCCTCCATTATCGCTAATATCCTGGTAACTGAACAAGAGGTTTTGATTTTCATTCAGTGGTCCCATTACTTCACTTCCTGAGACTGGAGTGATTTTGTTATTAACTACCTCAAATTGGGGGAAGGGTCATTTGGTCACTATGTAGTAACTGCTCTGTCGGAGAATTTGCTTACACTCATTTCCCAAGGATTTATACCTCAAGAACTACTTCTGAAGATTTCACCATTTAAAATCATCAGGACTTACGTTTCCAAAAATGTTATTTCATTAACGCCGGAAGTGGTATTGCTTATTAAATCAAAAGCAGATGAATGACTAAAATTATGACAACAAAAATGTGACAGGGTCTAGGTCCGCACAGTCACATTTTCTAGGTATATGACATGGCAAGGAGTGACATACCGGTATCAGCACTCTCCGCTCTTTGCACACAGTGACTCACTTAATTCCTCCCGTTAACAGTACAGAATGGGTGTGGTTATTAGCCGCATTGTAGAGGTGGGGAAACGGAAATTCGGTAGGATGCCCAAATTCATGCACCAAAGCTAGCACTTGAACACAGGCAGGCTGGCAACAGCCTCTCAGCTCTTGAACCCTCCCCCTCCTCCCCCTCGGCCCTACCCCACTGTAGCCAATTAACATTTGCCCAGAAGTGACCTTTCAAGCTTAAGCCTCCACTATCCCTATGGATTCTATTTATTAAAAGGAGCACAAGCTACGCATCATCTGGATTTCATACATTGAGAGTAAGTTTCGTCTTAGCTCTTATTTTCCTATTCAAAAATAAATAACTTAGAACATTAAGTTGGTAGTCATCTTCTAGGATTTTCACTTTTAATTTCTATCACCTGAAGCAATGTTTTTGTTGTTAATATGTCAGTCCTTCAAAACATACCAACACATTAAGATCTTCCTGTATGATTGCTGAACACCAAGTACTATGATAATTACTTTACATGCATCAACCATATTTAATCTTCCCAACATCAACAGAGTATTTTACCCATAAGCACTCTTAGATTCCCAAGGCAGAAAGAAACTTCCCTGGTCTCGGCACCTTGAAAACTGTCCCCTTAAAAATTATAGACTACCTGCTTTTTAGGGAATTATGATGGATTGATAAATTTAATTTCTGGGTGGTAATAATCAAAGTTGAATACCTGACCTCCTCAATTTTATCTGAAGACTACATTTTTAAGAACGTCGATGGCCTTAAGAACAACTAGAAAAACTAAAATCAAGAAAACCACACAATTTACAGTAACCACCATTAATTCCTTTTTTCTCTTCTAAAACTTGTTGTCCTGATTTTACTTATTATAATATAGTTCTCATTTTTAATGACTACATCTTTTCACATCATTGACAATGTAACATAGTTAATCTCCCTCCTCTGATCTACATTTAGTTCACTCACAATTACATTTTTTGTTTAAAACATTACAATGACCAAATGTGTACACATGTTTTTCCCCTTCTTTGGGGTTCTTCTTTAAAATCAAGTTCCAGGGCACCTGGGTGACTCAGTGGGTTAAAGCCTCTGCTTTCGGCTCAGGTCATGATCTCAGAGTCCTGGGATCAAGCCCCGCATGGGGCTCTCTGCTGAGTGGGGAGCCTGCTTCCTCCTCTCTCTCTGCCTGCCTCTCTGACACATGTGATCTCTGTCAAATAAATAAATAAAATCTTCAAAAAATTAAAAAAATTAAATAAAATCAAGTTCTAAGAACAAGCAAGTGACTGATAATATAGTCAAAAGACTACGTTGCTTGAAACGTACTTTCAATACCATGAGAAAGGACAGTCGATGAAGTCTTCTGGCCAGTAACAGTATCTTTCCTCTTTCAATTCTTCCAGTCATTGTTTGTGGAGCTCATCACAGATCTCCACGGAATGGTCAGCTCACATGGTCTATGCTGGCGATGACACATTCCTTAGGCTAAGTGATCTTGGCTTACTTACCTCCTCTAGATAGCACTTGGGTTGCTCTGCCCAGAGAAGCGAGGCCAGCTGTTGATTTGGGCAGAATCACAGGGGTCCAGAAGGAAGGTGTCCCTGAATGTGTGCAAGGGCCACAGAACCAGCCGAGAAAAGAACCACCCCAGATCTCAAACACACAACCCTCTCCCCAATTCTCATGTGAACTAGCCCCTACCCCTTAGTTTAGCCCATATAATTAATGCCACCACCTGGGGCCCAATTAAGATTCTGAAGTACAAAAGGAAGGAAAAATGACAAGGAAAAAAAACTGAGGGAGAAAACCACACTGGAACGGTGTGCTCCCTCTCACAGCTAGAGAGAATTTTTACTGACAAGAGTGGAGCTTAACTTCCCTCTCTTCTCTACTGCCCGATATACCCAGGAAACAGAAGTGGCTGATGTTTCAGTAACCACATGAAGTGACCCAAAGCAAAGTCCCCAAATCATCACAGGAAACACCTCCTTACAGAGCTTACCACCAGGCTCTGTAAGCTTTACACAGCCTCTTCTTTGATCCTTACAAAACCCCTGGAAGCTGGGAACCACTCTGACCCCTCTTGCAGCTGAGGAAACATGCTAGGGAAGTTTGTTTGACTTGCTCAAGACTGCCCTGGAACAGAACCCGAGTAAGAACCCAGCGAAGCGAACTTCCGATCTGCACAGGAACCCATCCCATAAGCTTCCGGTCTACCGTCCCTCTTCCTCACATTATGAAAGTATTTCATCTTCCAGCCTCTGTATCCCAAAGCAGACTATTTCTAGGTAAGGTATATTTTGGAAATCTACTTAATGCCAGATTATTTTTAAAAAGCCTTTGAAGCATGTTTCCATGTGGGTGTACCACTGCTCACTAATGCTGGAGAAAAGAATGTGTACATCTTACCACAAGGTGTCTTAACAAAGAAATACACTTAAATTTGGACGATAGCAGAGAAAGGTAATTTTGTGAGTACAGAACACCCACTCTGTGCCCTTAAATCCAAGTGTGCGATTTTTAATATTATAAAATGGATTAAGGGAAAAAATGAATTGGAGCTTTTGTAACACAAAGAAAGTAAGTGAAAGTTGATATGGCCACTCTTGTATCACTTATAAAACATATCACACATTTTCAAAATAATTAAATTATCATTTTATAGTTTTAAGTTGTCTTTGAGCATAATAGTTCCACAGAACACCTGGCTTATCTTAGTGACGGTAATTTATAAAGATTCATTTACTCAGTTGAGACAGAGAAAGAGAGTGCACGCACAAGGTGGGGGAGCGAGAGGGACAAGCAGACTCCCCACTAAGCAGGGAGCCTGATGTGGGGCTCGATCCCAGGACCCTGAGATCAGGACCTGAGCGGAAATCGAGTCAGCAGCTCAACAAATGGAGCCACACAAGGGCCCCAACTGACAGTCATTTAAATTGCTTGTGTAGATTATAATTTTTTTTCTCTCACATCCTTTTGAAGAGACTCATTTGGATAAAAGATGAACCTATAAATTAGGAAGACTAATTTTTTTTTAAAAAAGATTTTATTTATTTTGACAGACAGAAATCACAGGTAGGCAGAGAGGCAGAGAGAGAGGAAAGGAAGCAGGCTCCCTGCTGAGCAGAGAGCCCGATGCGGGGCTCGATCCCCGGACCCCGGGATCATGACCTGAGCCGAAGGCAGAGGCTTTAACCCACTGAGCCACCCAGGTGCCCCGGAAAACTAATTTTTTAAAAGTCTTTGAAAAGGACGACATTTGGGGATGTGAGTGAACGTGCATGCCAGAGATCGCTTTCTAGTGTCAGTGGAGTACACACAAGTCAGCCAAGGTCCCCCTCGATTCCCGTTTCACTGACTTTATTTCCCAGTGCCTCTCTACCCACATAGTTTTCAAATACCTGTTTTCAAAAGATGCTCAAGCCTCTTTTTGTTGTTTTGACTCCTCCATGAGAAATAGCCTAGGGCCCTTCACACATCTAAGTCTCAAGCAGGAAGGACAGTTCCCCTTGATATTAATCATACAAACATTGGGGTGCATGGATGGCTCAGTGGTTAAAGCCTCTGCCTTCAGCTCAGGTCATGATCCCAGGCTCCTGGGATTGAGGCCCGAAGTGGGCTCTCTGCTCAGCGGGGAGCCTGCTTCCTCCTTTCTCTCTCTCTGCCTTTCTGCCTACTTGTGATCTCTGTCAAATAAATAAATAAAATCTTACAAAAAAATCTTTGGTGTATTCATTTTCCTTCCTAATATCCAACAATTGGCTGGGTTATTGGACTATTTGCTGTGGATGTAGTTCTTCCCTCAACTGTAACCTCATTTAGCCCGAGAATATTCTCTCTCTCATGAAACCCACTGCAGCCCAAACCAGAAAACCCAGGTGTTTCTGCTAGTTCCTTACTATTTTTACATTCCAGTTCACCCCTTTTGAGTCCCACGTTCAGGAGTAGTGAACTGGAGCTTGTCTTGGCTCTTGCCTTCAGTTTATCCAGCACCCACATTTATAGGATACTGGGTCCTAAAACCTGGAGAATCATTTATTTAAAGATGTCCCCAAAACCTGTCAAAATTAAGTTCAGAGGCTATGAATATAATCTCAAAACTTTTCTATCATGAGGGAATGATTAAAGAGCAGTTTGAAACTTGATGTTCTAGCAAGAAAGAACAAAACCATTTCTTTTTAGTATTTGGTACACATGGTACATCACTCTATGTTTTCTTCTCTTTTCTCTTCCTGTGCCTTTGCCCCCCATTAATTCCTTCTGGCCACCATCTCTCTCATCTTTCTCCCCTAATTCTCACCTTAAGTGGCAAAATGAGCACAGAAGCTTGAGGACAGTTTTAGTGTGTTCTAGGTTTTCATTAGAAAACAGTTTTAATACCACATCTTTTTCCTTCCCCTAAAAAGAAGTCCTGCCAAATGACAAAAGTTAATTTTAAAATTCCACATAATTCAAATTAAAAAAAAATGTTAATCATTTGCGGCAGATTCACTGAGCATCCTAGGACCTATTTCATTAACTGGGACTAGCTGACCCCTGGTCCTGGCCCTCCTTCTCCTCCCCAAGTCCTATCCTTCTTGCTTGACTAACCTTATCCTTTAAGACTAAATTTAAATGTCACTTCCTCAGAAAAGCCTCTTAAGAACCCCACATTCCCATCCACCATGATAAGCCCTTATACCCTAAAATATTACTTTATGGCACTTATCAAAAATACAGTAAACAAATTATTTATGTAATAACATCTCTCTTCCCTTCCAGATTGGAAGCACCATGAGGGCAAGACATGTCTCTGTTTCATTCATCAGTGTACTCCAACACCCAGGATGGTGGCTGCCCACAGGGAGTACCCAAAAGATAGTTGGAGAATATAGGAATGCATGAGTAAACAAATGGATAATTTCCCCCAAGGACTCTGTATTTCAGCTCCTGTCTGTTACTTCCCCTGGCCACAGAGAGATTTTGAGGTCCCAAGGAGTCTCTTTACTCAGATGATTCATCATCTCTGCCCTCCCTGCTCAGATGACCTTAAACTCCACAGCCCACACCTCACTTCAAATGCCAAGGCTCACTCCCTCTCTTGGTGTGATTATCAATTATTTTTATTTTTTAGAATGCCCAGAGATACAGATAGGCATTTGTTTGCTGCCACATAATCTAAATGGACATGACAGAATACAGACTTCTGTCATTTTTGGTAATATTCCCAGTGGGTGATAAATGAGAACAATCACAGTGTAAGTCCCTCAAACCTCAGATCTTCCTGACCATTGCTACCATAGCATCCAGGGGGTATGGACAAGACAGAGATGACTTTTTAATCTCAGTGTATTTGAAATCAGTCAACTGGGAGTTGTTCCTGTTCTTGAAGCTGTTACAAGTCTGATGACCAAATGACATGGAGGCAAATTTTCTGGGAAACACAGTACTTTACATTGATTATTTAAAATGCTTTTGAGAGCGAACTGGCTAACATCAACAAAATTTATTCAATCTATGACATACTGAAGACTATGAATCTGGTTGTGTCACTGAACAGTTACGGTACTTTCAACTAAATTCTCTTAAATGGAGACCTCAAAATCCTAGCATGGGTTTGTGGTGGAAACAGGAATTTTATTTGTCCAGAGAGTTCAGAGAAGGTAGAAGGGTTATTCTGAGCTTTGAAAAAAGTAAGGTTGGAGGACATTTGAGGCCAAGCAAACCACATACATAAAGCAGTGAAGATAAGAAAATGCATGGTATACTTACTGGTGAGTAACGCCATCAGGTTCAAGGTGTGGGCAGAGGTGGAGGGTCAACCAAAACATTTTGAATTCTGTTACATAGGTAGATTCTTAATATTAAAAATATTTTTAATCATAAAGACACTCGGGAGTTTAGTAGATACATATTTGAAGTACCGTTGAGATATTTCAAGGAGCATGGCAGGTGTTTAAGAGTAAGACTGAATACATTCCTCCTCCAAAGTCAGTGAGCCATGGCCACAATCTCAGCACCTGCACAGAGCAGCAAAGCAGAATAATCTCATTTGAAATCAAAGGCTGCATTTTCTCTGGAGGTCAAAACCACCTTACAAAGGCCAAGACTCACCACTGGCCAGTGAGCCAGAGGGCTGAAACACGGGTCCAAAGAAAAGCTATCCTTTCATGTCTGATGTGAATTTTCTAAAAATGAGTCAAAACCTGCCTTTTAACAGCACGAAAGGAACTGGAAAAATTGGAGTGAACAACACTATATCCAGCAAATAACAGAAGCGACATCAACTGCTTGAGCAGAAAAGCAACTCGGGGTTTGAAATGTTTAGAAAACACCTCCTAGATGTATTCCTGCCTGAACTCCCTGTGGATTTCGGTCCCTGTAAATGGCCAGGATCAAAAGGAGAGCCTCCTTTATGATGACAGAAGAGGAGGTCAGAGCTGTCATAAAGAAGTTGACACTTTTTGTTTAAATCCCTGGATCACTTGTGTCCTATAGCTCAACAGAACAGAACAAATATTTGCAATCCTTACAGGAGTTTGCACAATATGACCATCAAGGGTAAAAGTTAATCTTCTCAGTCTAACTCATTCTCATCAGCATCCCAATTTCTCAGGCCCAATTCAGTTGTTAGGATTATACTTTTGTTCCCTGTATGGTCATGCAGTTTTTGTTACCCCTCTGTTTAAAAGCTTCAGGTCCTCCCTACACTCAAAATATATTCCAAACCCCAGGAAAAGGATCTTACACAATCTATCCCTTGCTTATTGGACTCATCCCATATGATTCTCCTTCTTGTTCAAGTAGCTACATGTTTATTCCTTGAAAATCCAAGGGTTTCCCTGCTACAGGGTCATTGGTTCTCCTCCAATTAAAATGCCGTACACCCTCAACTGTTCACCTAACAAACTGGTTCGCATTATTCTGGCCTCAGTTCAACTATCCCTTCTGGTGGTAGCCAGCATCCAAGATGGCCCCTGAATAGCCTTACCCTCCTGCTATTCATACCCCCATGACAGTCTCCTCCCATACTGCAGCAGCATTAATATGTGTGACCAACAGAATAGAATGGAAGGGACATAATGTGACTTCCCAGACTAAGAAAATGTATTGCTGCTCTGCTTTGCTCTCTTTGATCATTTGTTTTGGGGGAAACCAGTCAACACATCATGAGGACACTTGCACAGTCCTTACAGAAGTATCTGTCTGGAGCCAACTGAAATGCCCTGTCAACAGTCACGAGAATAGAGTCTCTGGCCCCAGTCAAGCTTTCAGATGACTGTAGTCCCCTAGAGACTCAGAGACAGAACTACCTATGTCATTACTGAAATCCTGTGTGACAAAAATCATGTGACAGAGTATGAATGTTTTAAGCTATTAGGCTTGGGGTCATTTGTTACAAAGCAGTAACTCTTACACATTCTCATACTGGTCTCCCCAACACCCAAACTCAGAAACCCCTACGCCTGTCACATGAAATTATTTCATGTTTTCTTAGTCCTCGTACCCAGGAATATCTTGTTAATTTCATTCTTTGTTGTTGTTGTTATTCCTTTTTCCCTCCACTGGAAAGTAAGCTTCCTGGAAGCAGAAACATTGTCTGTCCAATTCATTTATGTTTATCCCCAGAACTGGGTCAGCTAGAGTAGATGCTTAATACACACCTGTTGGAAAAACAACTTAATACTCTGAGAATTTGATTTCACTTATTCTCCATGACATACATGGCTAATTGGATCCCTCTCCCAACTAATGTGGTTCTCACCAGGCTCAGATTGTCTACCACAGTTGGGAAGTATTTTGTGCACAACGAAGAAGAGGAACCACGGCTCTCTGCCCAAACTGCATGTTCTCAACTGCAGAAAGAACAGTGCTGTGTTGTTTGTGTGTTTTTTGTGATAACCACTATATAGGGAAGATTTTAGCACAGAGAATATGAAAATCTAGAAGAAATGAACATGTTCATTAGCAAGAGCTAGTAAAAATATTAGAAGTTCAGAGTTAAGATAGAAGAGATGATCACTGGCAAAACAGGAGAAAAGTTTTATAAATGAGAGGAAAAAGCAATTATAATACAGGTCACCTGGTTTCCTTTGGACCACCTGAAAAGATACACATGTGAACTGTCCAAAGCAGTTTTAAGAGCTCAAGAAGGGAAAACCACTCTACAGCCAGCCACTTCTTCTAATAAATAAATCATTTAGGTTTCTACATAGATACATGGTTTAAGACCTCACAGTCAGATAGTAGATTTACCATATATACAATTCCATGACCAGAAATAGGGATAAAGGATCTGTACACAACAGCATGAACAGGTTTCTTCTGCAGACTCAGTGGGAAAATCTGGATCTGTTCCTTGGCTTCATTTCAAAAAGGCTCTTTCAGCCCTTCGGGCTGAGGTCCTGCCATCTGCACAGAATCGCAGCTGCACAGGGTTTAATCCCAGCTCTCAGTGAGGAGGCAGCCTCACACCCGCACACCCTCACATACTCAAAACGCACTCCTGGAAGTTCAACTTTCCAATCAGAAGACATAAAGGAAAGGGGTGCCCAGGACTGTGGTGGGGATGAAAAGGATAAAGATCTATTCATTCTTCCTTCCTGGAGGGCCAGACTAGTGGTTCCTGTTGTTCCTCTTGTGAGGAGTTACTTACTCCAGGTTTCTGTGCCCAATGGAGAGTCTGAGACCTAATTTCCGGTGACAGAGGGAATACCTCTTAAATCAAACCTCGGAAGAGCCATGCGTCAAAGGCATCCTAGAAACCACCCCTGCAGGTGGCAAACTGAAATGAGTGTGTGCTCTATTCACACGATGCCTGGGGATAAGGGAAGTGTTGGGGGTTTTCCTAATTGTTTTTCATTTTTAATCACTAAGATACCAATAAAATAGAAGTGGCACAAAAGGAAACCAACACTTTTGAAAGGTGATTACAATTTCACATAGCTAGATTCCAAACAAAAATAGGTTTTGCCCAGTCAAGAAACCCCAGGAATTTGTTTATTTCTGTGAAGGGTATAAAATAAGTGAAAATCTGTTTGGCAATACACTGCACACAGCCCAAATAAGCCAATACATACTAACCTTGTTGGCTATAGACAGGCATGTTATGTATTTCTGTACTTACATATTAGCTCACTTATTAATTTTTTCCCTCATCCATGGATGTGCTCATTTCCTAAGTATTCAAGCAACTTGACCGAAAGATGAAACAGACTCACGTTTCACGCCTGCACGTGGTGTATTCCTGGATGCTGCTGCTGTGAAATCAGCCCGTTTGTAATAAAACCATATACGTTCTTTGTAAATTTTTTGGGATGCCTGGGTGGCTCCATTGGTTTAAACGTCTGCCTTGGGTTCAGGTCATGATTCCAGGGTCTTGGGATTGAGCCCAACATCGGGCTCCCTGCTCAGTGGGAAGCCTGCTTCCCCCTCTCCCTCTGCCTGTCACTCTGCCTACTTGTACTTGCGTTTACTCTGTCACTGTCAAATAAAATCTTTTTTTTTTTTTTAAGATTTTGTTTATTTATTTGACAGAGAGAGAGAGAGACAGCCAGCTAGGGAATACAAGCAGCGGGAGTGGGAGAGGGAGAAGCAGGCTTCCCATGGAGCAGGGAGCCCGACGTGGGGGACTCAATCCCAGAACTCTGGGACTATGACCCGAGCCAAAAGCAGACACTTAACTACTGAGCCACCCAACCACAAAAGTTCTTTATAAATTTTTATGCATTTTATCATTTCACATGACCATGGCATATATTCATAATTATGCTCTATGTGAAGAGTTCAAATGTAGGATTCTAGTAAGGTAAATCAGGAGCCAGAATCTAAAAACGTACGTGAAGTTACAGAAATTGTATCAAAGTGTGTTTGATTCTTTAACACTTCTATAGGACCAGAATTCTCAAGGTGAAGGAAGACATCACATTTTGGCTTCTTCCAGGGCCCCCTTTGCCGTCAGAGGTAAGTCCAATTCCACCAACCCAGTTCTGCAACATGGATGACTAGAGCCAAGCCCGAATGCTACACGTGGTGTTGACGAGAAGCAGGACACTGCTTGAGGGACCTGGCCTCTTACCACCAGTCGTGTTGTCTGTCTGTCTTCTTTCACCTGCTGGCACAGGCACAGGGAGTTTGCACTGTCAGACAAAGTTGGTGGCAGTAAGTGGTAACTCAATAAGGCAGCATTATGTCCTGTATTTCCCTGTTAGGCTGTCATTAAGGATGTCAGGAAGGTCCTATCATCAAAAGGAAGGCTTCTGTGATTCTGGGAGCTTTACATTGTTTGCTATTAGTCTAGTCCCTAAAGTGCCAATTAAGCGTGCTCTGCCCATAACTAGTTTGGAACTCTTGGGGGAGATAATGCAACTCGGGAAATCATTTCACTTTTCAGCATCCTTCCTAGTATTTGTCCTTGGCACAAAGCCTGGCTTCCTGCGCCGTAGGCACGTCTGCTGGGCACGATGAAATACACCTTCTAGCCCGCCCTGAACTCCTGGTAGGAGCCTCCCAATGTGCCAGTTACATCCTACACACTCTTCCCCAAGACCCTTCCCCCAAAGCATCCTGTCTCTCCCTTCCAGTTCCTGACAACACAGAGTCCACCACTTCTTGCCTCTGAGCGAGTATTTAAGAATAACCTTTGTCTGTGGAGAGAAATCCATGCATCTCTTCATCTGTTAGCAATAGTTTCTATGCAGCACGCATTTCCTCCTCCTCTTGGAGCTGTGAGCTCAACACCTGCCCCATCCCTTGGCTCACCTGCACTCCAGGCTGCTCCCAGGGGCTCAGCCCCTTTCACGGTCACAGCGGGGTGCCAGAAAGAGGGTTCCTGGATTTCTTATGCCTTGAATTAGACTTCACAAGTCTCCCAGTGGATTTCAAAAGACAGATGCCTACTTCAGAGAAAGCCTTCTTTGTGTAAGGACCAGCACTAAGAGTTCTATTTTTATTTGGGATAGAAGAGAGCGATTCTACGGAGTAAGAATTTAGAATGAGTCAGCTGGAGAGTACTACTGTCCCGTCTCCCCGTCACTTCCACGTCCCACCCCATAAGGTGAAAGAGCAATAGGTCCTTCCTCCCCGAAAGGGGGGCAGTGAAAGGGTCCGCAAGCACACCGCCAGCTTTTGCTTCTCCAGGAAATGCTACGAAGACTGCAGTGAATCTGTCGGCCACTGTCTTCCCCCGTAATAGGGAGACTTTTTACAAAGATCGCATCCCGAAAGAGCCAAAAAATGCTCTCAGGAAACAGACAATGTTTTCTGTACTGGAAGATATCATTTTCTTCCATCTATTCACTATAGAGTGGGCATGTACCTTTGACCACAAACTTAGGTATACAGGAAGTATTTTTTTCTGATATAAGCTTCAAGTAAAACTTTCTAATATGCTTTGCAGCAGAAAAAACTTTAGGTTGGGATCTTTTCCTTTGTCTTCAGGGATTTATCTCAATTCTTAGGGGCTTATGTGTTAACACCTAATGCAGACAGGGGAAGCCCATCTGATTCTCAATGTTGAAATATTCAGAGTATCTCCCTTGAGTTTTCAAAAAAAGGCAAAGATATCTGCTATCTCTGGCTTCTATTCATCATTGTTTTGGAATGCCTAGCCAACACAGTAACACAGTAAGGAAAGGAAAAAATAAATTCATCATGATAGGATTATGTTTGTAGATGATAAAAAAATGATCTGCCAGTAAGTTATTATGACTCTTTGCACAACTAGCAAGACTAGTCATAAAATCTGCGCACAAGGCATGCAAATTTCTCTTCATCTGCAACAAAATTTAGAAAACAAAAACTTTAAAAGTATATACCATTTATAATAGTATAAAATTGTATGCAGACTCTGGTGAAATTATAATTTATTAAAAGACAATTTAAATAATTTAGTGATTATTAAAATAACTTAACAAATGGAAACATGAATGAATTGGAATGCTCAATATTACAAAAATGTTATTTGATTACAAACTGATCTATAAATTCCAGCCAAAATTCCATCGTGCATGTACATTTTATACATAATGCTTGACAAACTGATTCTAAAATACAAAGGGAATTTCAAAGTTCCCATAATTGTCAATAATCTAATGAAGAAGAGGAACGTTATCATGGGACTTGACCAACAGATACTACACTATCATAAAGCCACCTCCCCAAAGACAGCCAGGTATTGGGACAGGGACTGACAAATAGAGCAACTTAACAAAACAGAGAGCCCATAAATAGAGGGAGGACCACACAGTCACAGCAGATGATGGAGGTTATAATGCATGTCAGGGGAGAAAAGATGAACATTTTAAAATAAACTGTACTGGGGCAACTGACTCTCTATTTGGGAAAATTCCTTTTTCAGCCATACATGTAGATCAATCCCTGATGAACTGAGCACTTAAATGTGTAAGACAAGATTTTAGAAGAAATTTCGGCAATTTTATCTTAGGAGGGCAGAAATTACTGAAGGCGTAAAATGGGCAAATTATGAAGAGTAAAATTGATAAATGCAACTGCACAAAAAATGAGAACTTCTATCCTCAAAAGCCATCATAGAGTAAAAATACAAGTCACAAATTTAGAGAAGGCATTACACTAATAAAGGGTTACTATGCAGTATATACAAAGAACTCCACATAAGACAAAGTCAACCACCACTGAAATATGGTAAGAAATGAACACAAATTTCATAAAAGAGAAAAAAACAGATGATCCAAAATGTACTGAAAAATATTAACTCTTCCAGTGATCAAGGAAGCATACATTGAAATCATAATTAGATGCAAACCATACCCAAAAGGTTGGCAAAACTGTAACTGTAGTAGGATACTAAGTACTGCCATGAACAAAGAACAAAGAGGTTTCTCATCCACTGAAAATGGGTATGGAAATGGATCCTGCTTTGGAAAATCATGTAGGGAATCCACACAAGTACCTAGTTTATGATGCAGGAATTTCATTACTAGATATTTATCCTGGAAAAAAGTCTTGCACATGTGCCCCAGGAAATAGGTGTAAGAATGTTAACCATTACGCTACTTATAATAGCAGTAAAGCTAGAAAACCCCTGTGTATATCTCCAAAGGAAAAAGAACTTATGATCAATCCTTCCCATGGAACACTCTAATTCCATGGCAAAGTCTGAATTTAAGGTCATATTCTACACACTAGCTAAGCCTCAAAAATACATTAAACAATAAAATCAAATTGCAAAAAATCCACAGTATGCCTTTATATAATTACAGAAATGACAAAAACAGACAAATATGAATATAGTATTTAAAAATTCCTACAAAGATTTTTAAAAAGTTTAGAAAAGCAAGGGATAATTAACAATATTCAGGATAATGGTCCCCCTCTGAAGGGCTATACAGGAAAAAAAGACAATAAAATGGAACTTTATTGGGTGAAGTATATACAGATATGGATTTCTTTATTGTTCTTCAGCTGCATAGGTTAACATGAATGAGTATAAAGTTTTGGGAAAATCAATGTGATAAACTGAAGAAGAGGGAGGAATAGTATACAGGGGGTAACCTAAAGTTCTCCCGAAATTGAAAATGCCTGCGGTAGAGGCTGACTATAATGAGAGGACTCTTTTAGTGACATTATTTTTTCAACAAACATCTAACCCACATTTAAATAAAACAGTGATTAAATATTCTAAAAGGAAACGTTTCATCGCAGTTTAACATACGCACCCATGAAACAAACACTGTACCCCACAGATGACTTTCAGAAAGAGAGCACGCAGAGACAGAGTCCGAAACTAGAAACGAAAGGCAGGAGGTTATTATAAAAATATAAGAAGGAAATGAATGAAAAGGTGAAAAAAAAAATCTAACGAGAGTGTAGGATAACAATGCAAAGCCACAGAGCACATTCTGTTCCGGCTCCTGCTATTCCCATTGGTGCTGAGCTCTAGCACACGTCACAAAGCACTGAGCTGTACCGGACTCACTATTCCTTGATCCACAGGAAGCTCTCACTCAATCCGTTCAATTCCGATGAAAGGAACACTAACTGGGAATTTACCCTAAGCCAGGACACAACCTGTGTCCTGGATCAGAGGACACGGAAGTCAACAAAATTGGGTTACAGCTTGGAGGTGCAAAAATGTGCAATCACAGCAGGGACAGTAAATCCTAAGGGAGAAGTACCCACCGTGTCCCACCGAAGCCTAGCACAGAAGCACTGAACCAAGGCTCTCCCGCAGGGGCCGATGCCTGAGCCGAATCTAGGTGGCAGTAGGGAAGGGAATGACCACCACCATATGAGAAGCTCCGCAAAAGCACGAAGTACCCGAGCAGTTCCTACCAGAACACGACTGAGTCGTTTTCATTCTCTCAGGAGAAATAAAGTGCTTATCTTCAAAGAAATGCAATTCTTAAACTGGGGAACAAGTACAGGTTACTAGACACACAGGCAAAATAAAGTGCAGATGAAACTTTCTGTCACCTGGGGGCAGTACCCACTCTTTAATTCTGACCTTAAAAGCACAAACTACTTAGGTTGAAAGCTATGTAACTGCCCATTTTTTCCCCTGTTTGATGGACACAAAGAGCAATAGCATAAGGGCTCAACCCGATATAAAGGAACAGAGAGATCTGTCCAGAAGTAAGAGCCTAGACACATGTGACAGAAGGAGAACGAATACTTACTAGTGCATCCCCACGCAACAGACACGGAGAGCTTCCCTTATCCACAAGAAGGTCAAACCTCAGAGAAAAACAGGGAGTGGAGAGCGGCAGCGAGAGACGGGGAAACGCCCGTGGCTAACGAGCCCCATCAGACAACGTCCATCTCAAGGGTAATCAGAGACCTGAGAGTGAAAGTAATAATAAGACACTATTTGGGGGACATCAGGTTGAAAAAGACTCCATTTCTCAAGTTCTCTCTTCACCAATCTGACCCTGCTTCCGGCGCACACACTCAGAGCAACAACAGCCCAGGACCATTTATGCTTTTTTTTTTTTTTTTCCTTCCAGGGAAATTGCTGAAGAATACCATGTAGTGGAAATGAAAGGAAGTAACTTCATTTCTCCAACAGAGCGGACTTTACACAAATATTTGCTTTGGCCCGGCTACTAAGCCCGAGACGTTCACACAGGCGGAGGAGGGCAACACCTTCCTGTGAAAGTGTCAACAGCTAGAGTGACCCCACTGGGTAAGAAATACACAATGAAGGAAAACGAAGCCCAAGTACGGAGAGTTACACAACAGAGCTCAAAGGTGTGTTGGCTCACGGAGGTTCGCCAAGACAACAGAGGAGGTAGTTAAATATCTGTCCATCTGGTGCTTTAGAAAAACAAAGTATTTTTAAAAGATAAAGTGAATCTGGATTTAAAAGAAAAAAAAACGTTTTATTTAGGTGAAGCAGAAAACGGAAATCACATCCTTTGTTTTTCGCCGAGCACGTATGTTTGTGGAGAGGCTCTCAGAATAGGGCCAAGCCGCCGAGGAGGTCTTGCAGGACGTGGAGGGACAACGAGGGCCTCGACTGCATCCCACGTGCAAGAGCACGGGAACACCTGGAAGGGGTCCCCGGGGTGCTCGCAGAGCAACCGCTGGAGAAGGGAGTCTCGGTGCTGGGACCATGTGGACGGAGACGGCTCAGCTGGGGAGCAACACTGACCGGACTTTGTCAAATATACCAACATTCAGCATGGGTGGAAATGACTCCCAGGTTTTGGGGGAGAGAAAGTGATAATGCAGTCCCGTAAGACTTTAACATGTGGCTTGCTTTAAGAAACAGATTGGGGGGGGGGGCATGAGAGACTGTGGACTCCGAGAAACAAACAGGGATCCAGAGGGGAGGGGCGTGTGGGGATCGGTGAGCCTGGTGGTGGGTATGAAGGAAGGCAGTATTGCACAGAGCACGGGGTGTCATACACTAACAATGAATGTTGGAACGCTGCATCAGAAACGAATGATGTATGTTATGGCTAACGTAACCCAATAAATGGACGAACGAGCGAACAAACGAATGAATGGAACAGATTCAGGCCACCCAGTATTCCAATTGCAACTCAACGTCACCAATGCTTTTATGCAGATCCTTCAAGGGGCCTGAATCTGTTCCCCTGGGCTCGAGGTCTCTGCCCATGCTGTTCAGTGGCCTCAAATGCAACCCTCCCCTCCCACAAACACTTACATACACAAATATGCCCATTAAAAGGCTGATTTCTTCCTTTCTTTCGAGCTCAGCTTAAATGATGCGCTTCCAAGGAATAATTTCCGTTACTCTCTTTTTCGACATCCTGTTTGCTCCCTTCATAGCACTCATCGGATTCACTTGAGGGTGCTGGGTGCTTTTGTCCCTTCTTCCTTATCACAACGGTAAGCTCCGTCAGGCAAGGAGCACACTGGTCTTCATCACCTCTACGCACCCAGCACCTGCACAGTGCCTGACACACAATACCTTCTCAATCAGTGCTGGTGGAAACGACCAATACATGCACTGGAGAAGAGGGCACAGACAAAAGCAGGACCCCAAGAGTGAAGGTGAGAGATCTGCCCATGTGCCCCAAACCTACCCTGGCTGGTCGCAACCTCACGAGATGAAGCCCCATCAGGGAAGAGGCCAAGCAGACAGCAGCAATTCAGAGCACAAGGGTCAAATGAGAGGTGAAGTTCAACAGTGACAGGGACACACGGTGAATGACTGTTACTAAGAATCCATAAGCACCCTGAGACACTTACGGCATCAGGAGAAGTTTGGCTACCTACCTCCCCAACTCATCTACATCTAACGCGCTCTCCATTTTGTTTGCCTATTTTGTCTCCTGTAATCCATTTCCACAGGACAGTGTCCTGCCCCTCGCTGTCCACGTCCAGAATCTGGCATGCGGAATGCACTGATATTTAATGACTGAATGAATTCTGCTGGGGGAGGTTTAGGAAAACACATTTTATAACAGGCATGGTGATGTTCTCTCCATTTCGCTGTCCTCTCCTAAACTGGCCACATGTGCTTTTTCCTATTGTTTTAGAATTTGTCTGATTCCGAGCTATCTTATTATTTATTACCTGTCGAAGTCCCGGAAAGGACAGGAAACAGTCACGTTCTAGTGTACGCAAACACGCGCAACAACAGAAGGTCCATCTGGAAGTGACAGTGCTCATTATCCAGAGGCTTCCTTCCCCCAAGTGGCTGAAACTGTGACGCCAAAGCATTAGCAAGTCTCTGTGCATTTATGTTTGAGACTTCAAGGAGGGCTGTGATTTTTTAGAAGTGTGTTGTTTGGAAACATCTGTTAGCACCATCTGTAGAGGAATTCAAAACCAAAATTAACAGCATGCTCTTTCCTCTTTGGGGCTCAGAAGCAGGAGAACCTAAAGCCATTGGATTCATGTTCTTCCCGAGGACTGTTACAGCCTCTCCTGCCAGCCTCTGTGAAGGGCACCGTCAGGCTCTCACTGTGACTGACGCGACCAGATACCCTCAGGTCACTACAGAGCGTTCACAGCTAAGGAGGCTATGCGTACGATCAACACCGCTGGTGACCCCCCCTTGTAAGAATGTCTACCTCCATCCACCCAGGGCACCGCCAGATGATACCTCCCCCACCCCACCAACCAGCTCCATCTCATGTCCCGGGAACCTTCTCTTCTGGTGTTCCCCAAGCTTCTACATTCTGAGCACTCCTCTTTAAGTACAACTCTTTTCTTGGAAATTGTATCTACCCCCGCACTTTTCACTATCAACACTATTCAGAAATTTCACATTGCAAGCTGAATGTGCCTCCCAGTATACCCACACCTAAGTCAGGACACTGTCCTCTGGTGTGTAGGATTCACAGTCCTAGATCTATTCCTTCTTGGGTGATGCATTCATCTGTCCCCTGCCCCACCAAAGGCCTTCTGACAGGCAGTATTTCAGGGAGCAGGCTGCCTGGGTCGGAGCCCTTCAGACAACAGCCACCTAGCTGACCCCATACGAATGCCCCAAAAATTGACTTAAATTTGTGGCCCTTAGTTTTCAATTTTGCAGGTTAAAGACTAATATGCTCTGTATTACTTGGTACGTACAATTCCAAACTCAGCAGGGAAATCAAAGACTGTTCACTCTAGGAAATGCTATAAAAGCTGGATTAGTTACTATGCAAGAACTATGAATTAAGTCTGGATTTTGTACTGCACTAAAAATGTAACTAAAAGTTATATTTGGACAAAATTCTAATAAACTACAAAGCTTTATTTCCCATATATGATTCTTAATTTCCCTTTTATTTAACATCAGCAAACAGAATCAGTAAATTTACAGAGGCAGATCTCCCAAAGTAGGACAAGAGGAAACCTAGTTGCATTTATACGTTTGCATATTTGGTAAGACTTCAGATATTTTGCGCTCTTTTTTAAAAGGGGGGCTCTCAACTATAGAAGCTTTCAGCCCTACTGAACTCACACCTAATTCTGCCTGGGTATCATTCATCTGAGAATTCGAAATAATTCAGTTTTTCCAGACTGGCTGTTCAATTTACCTGCATACTTGCCGTTGTCCACTAGAGGGCCCTAGCTACATAATGTAAAGAGAGCCTCTGTGGCTCTTAGTCCTGTTCCTTTTTGTGCACCCAGACAAGCTAGGGAAACACTGAGCAAACAGGGAAACTCTCTCAGAATTGAAAAGCTGCCTATTAGCTCGGAGTGCTTCCATCAAGAGACTGATATGGCAGAAATGTCCTGCTCTGCCCCACAGCTGCCAACCTTGTACTTGGCAAACTTGGAAGGAAGCAGGGCCCAGCATGCCCTTCTGTTTAACAAAGTTGAATGAAAGGCCATTTCATCCCCGGGCTACTCAGTCAAAATCAAATAATGCCGAAGCTGTTTGGTCCAAGCCACTCGAGTGCTCAGACATCACACGAGGCTTTCTTTGCTGAGAACAAGTGCCCCTGACCTGCCCCCCCACCCCCCGACCAGCTTCTGCACACATTTAGCTTGCCCCTGTGGTTTCTGTGCCCTAACTTCCCAGCTGGGGTTTGCACCAAATTTCAAACTCAAGCCTCGCAGGGTCCTGCCACATAGACTTCTTTGACAGACACTCTGCAGGTGCCAATTAACCTATTATGCTCTATAATTTCAAAAGGGTAATAGATCCATGTTACAGAAGCAAAAAGATTTACAGTGTCGCAGCATAAAGTCGTTCATTTCTGGTTGGAACTTTCCTCCATATCCTTACCTCTCCCATTGCTTACTTCCTCCCATGCAAAAAGCCTCGTTTCAGAAGAGTAACATTTCCAGAGACCCGGAGGCACAAGGTCAAGGGCTTCAGAGGAGAAGGTAATGAGAAAGTTTAAATAGTGTCCCCGAAGCTCACAAGAATTCCCTTTCATGAGCTCCCCACAGAAGGCAGTGAAGTGAGGCAACCACCGGAACTCTGTAATGACACCGTCATCAGATCAGAAATAAGAGTTTTATAACTTCCCAATCAACTTGTTGATAAATCATGATTAACAGTTCAGGAAACTCACATTAGACAATAGTAATTCAAATTAAGCTGAGCCAAGGGAGGGCATGTAATTTATTCAGATTTCCAATCTGTTTATTGCAAGCAGCCAGAATCTTGCTGTGATCTGCCCTTCATGTACAAAGCTCACTCCACAGAATCTGTCTTCCATGGACAGGGAAAATCTCTTCACAGAGAATCCAGCCCATGAATACATTTATTCTTTATTTTCTCACTAATCAAACCAGCTTTCTTGGTCACTGGAGCCCAAAGGAGTTAGGATGCATGTAGAAGGCTAAGCCAGGAGAAGACATTTACTGGCATCAATAGCTTGAGCAAAAGAACAACCAGGGGAGAAGACAAAATGAAATAGAAGTCAACACCCTAAATTCTATTCAATTCCCCCTGGAATACTGATAATACAAATTACACGTCACACGATGTAGCTCTGGTTTGCTTCTCAGATTTCATCTCATTCCGCTCTACACCTTGCTATGTTCCAGCTACACTGGCCTTCTTCTGGTTTTCCAAACCCCAGCCTCTTTCCCCCAACTGTAGTACTGTTTCACTCACGATTGGAACCTGCCCGGCTTCTCTTCCTTGTTTCAAGCTCAAACACCACCTCTTCCAAAGGCCTTCTATGACTGCCACAGGCAAAGTGGTCCTTCCTGTCTGACACCCCTCACGACTCCATCCCAATTACCACCATTTATAATCCTTCTTCATTTACTTGCCCATTTTCCTGTGTCTCTTAAGCTCACAGAATTCCAGGAGACTAGGTCCTCCTATCTCTTGCTCACTGATAGGCATAACCCTGAAGCCTAGAGCTTTAAAGTGGGTTTTTTTCCCCCTTTGGTATTCAGTGAATAGTTGTTAAATGAATGAATGAGGAATAAGATTGTTCTCAAAAACGGTATATTAAATAATTAACCAAAGAAAGGTGTATCAGGAAACCCATCTTCTGGGAATTTATATCTCATCTGAGAAATAGAGAGCATAAGGAAAAAATGCCTGGATATATTATATAAATGCCAAGAGGGATAATTGCATATATTAGTGTTTAGGGAAGAAACAATGACTTGCTTTTCCTCACTGAGTGTCAGGAATCTTGGAATATATACCAAAGTGCTATGGTGACTGCAGAGCAAAGACATTTTTTACACCGGCCATCACTACAGGGTTGATGCACATTCTTTGCCTGATGTAGGGTTTAGAGAAAAGCATCTGGGTACAAAAATCCACATGTGCTTTTGGTAATAGATATTTTATGAATGCTCAGCAACTTCAGAAATGTAGGAATAGGACAAGTGTAGTTTCTCAATTTGGGGGGGAGGTAGAAAGGTCTTCAAAATTCTAGACTTTGAGACACAAAATGTCTAAAATTACAGAATCGTGGAACGTGGGGTCATTTCTTCAGGAAAATGAGATCCAGTCTACTAATACTCTCCTCCAGCCATGCACTATGTATCTAACTGAATAAGCTCTTGTTTCTCGAGGAGACAGATGTGGTTATTATTTTCATTAAACCCATTTAATAAATGAGAGAAGGTAGTTAGGCAAGTCACCCAATGTCACATGTGTAATAAGAGCTGGCACTGGCCCTCCAGAAACAGGTCCCATGGGCAAGGTCACATTTCTGAGAAATCACCAGCCAGTTTGCCCAGACATTTTCAAGCACTGCCCAAGACAGTACAAATAGCCCCGTGCTTCAACTTCCTGCAGGACACCTTGGTCAGTCTCTTCGCTGTGACTGAGTCCAATCCCACAGGACTTATTAGTGAAGGGGTTTATTCTTTGTTGGGCTGGATGGAAATTTCCCAACATGTGCTGCTTCCTTAAAGTGAAGTGTTTTTTCTCTCCCTTAATATTCCTTGCGCCAAATCTGGTATTTTACTGAAACTATGCCATTGAACAAAGAGATACCTTAAAGACTGGAGAAGACATGTTGGCACAGGAACAAGTTCTAAATCCATAATGTGGTCCATAGTATGTGCTATTTTCTATATGTGGAGCCAAAACTGCTTCATAATTGACAAAATCTAAATCTACTGGTACTATTTATCCAAGCAGTAAATTGTTTCATGTATATTTGTACCTTTCTACACATGTATGCACACATATACATACATATGTATACATATACAAAACCAAAAATAAGGCTCACCTACATGTAACAGGAAGTTCTCTATGCACATATGGCTTCCAATTGTATGACACACTAGTTTTAAACACACACACACAAACACATACACATACACACACAACACAATGCACACAATGCAATACAGAACTAAAGATGATTAAAAAATAATTTAATTTTTTTAAAGATTTTATTTTTTTATTTGACAGAGAGAGGGAGATCACAAATAGGCTGAGAGTCAGGCAGAGGGAGAGGGGGAACCATGCTCCCCGCTGAGCAGAGAGCCCAATGCGGGGCTCAAGCCCACGACCCCTAGATCATGACCCGAGCCGAAGGCAAAGGCTTTAACCCACTGAGCCACCCAGATGCCCCTAAAAAAAATAATTTTAATGCAGGGCTGAGATGGTAGATAAATAAAGAAAATTTTTTGGAAGACAGAATGGCAAAAAAGAATGAAACCCAAGAGGTAAAACATCAGACAAGTCAGTGTTTACTCTGGGAGTCCTGGACAATCCACAGCTACCCAGATGGTGTTTTCTTCCAGGCTGCATGAGCATACAATAGAAGGGGAAAAATATTAAGGCCCAAGTAGGTGGAAAGCCAGACAGAAGACCTGCATACATGAAGCCAGGATCCCGCAAATGTCTGAGTTGGAAAAATCTCAGGGAGAGAGTGACGCTGGGCGCGAGGCCCTCTTGATCTTCACTCGAGACAGGGGTGGTGAGAAACCTACTCCCAGAGATGTTCTAACCCCAGGTCCAGTTGCATTTGGGAGAACACAATTTGTACAACCTAAGTGGATCACTGATCCCTAGTGTACACATTTAAAGACCTAATGGATGGGTAGTGTCTTTAGCAGCACATACAAAGCAAACCCAAATCCTTCTTGAGGAACACCGTGACACCAAGCCTAAAAGAACGCAAAGTTCCAAGCTCATAAGAAAAAAATTCACACAACAGGTAAGCAGACAGTAGGCTAGAGTCAGCAGAAAATGCAAATTGTGGGATCAGCCCTGCAAAACCCACAACCTATTAATACCTATAAATGCTTTAAATGAATAAATAGAAGATGATCCACAAAGTATATAAAAGGGAAAGAGACCAAAAATGGACCAGAAAGTTTCAAAAAAGAAAGCAATAAGCTTCTAGAGAGAAAACTTCTAATCGAAATCACAACCTTCAAGATGGGATCAGAAGGGAGACAAAGCGTAAGAGACTCTTAATCTCAGGAAACAAACAGGGTTGCTGGGGGGGGCAGGGGAGGGATAGGGTGGCTGGGGGAAGCACACGGGGGAGGGTACGTGCCATGGTGAGTGCTGTGAATTATTTAAGACTGATGATTCACAGATCTGTACTCCTGAAGCAAATAATACATTATATGTTAATTAAAAAAAAAAAAGAAATCACAACCTTAATGAGTTTGACAGATTAGGTACAAATGAAGAAAAATATACGAACTTAACTAGATCTGAAGAAATTATTGTAATGTAGCACCGAGAGGCAAAATGTAAAAGAGGCTAAAAGAGAACAAACATGAGAAAGTACAACACAGATTTAGTCAAAATTTGCAAAAGGAAGGACAGACAAAATGGAGCAGAGGCAATACTTGTACAGATATTGACTTCGTATTTCTAATACACTGGCATACACATTTAATAAGTTCAAGATATCCTATGAATAAAAAAGGGAAGTCCCTACTTAAATATATCATGGTGAAATTTCAGAGCTCAGAAAACAAGAAAAAAAGATAATTAAAGTGGCAAAAAGACATACAAATGAAAGGATTTTCATTTTCATTCATGTTGAATTAATTTTTGTATTAGAAAGAGCGGAAACCAGTAGCTGGAATAATATTTTCAAAATACGGAGAGAAAAAGTCAACCAAGAGTTTATGTCCAGCAGAAAAAATGTAGAACAAAGATATTTTCAGATCAACAGAGCTCAGAATCAAAAGATGCTTTAAAGGCCCTTTAAAGGAGTTCAGAAAAAAGAAAATGATCTCAAAAGGAATACATAAGATTCAAGAAATTAATAAGGAAATTTGCAAACATGAGTAGTAAAACTATACAGAACAAAAATGCATGCCTTATTTGTAGAGTTAAAAGAATCAAGATACAGCTGAAATCCAGCATTATTATGCAAATCAGGAAAAAATAATGTAAGTAAAGTCATTCTAAAATCCTTAAATTATTTGTGAGGATTGTAAAATATGCACAAACATTAGACCCTGCTAAATTAAATATACTCTTTAAAATATGTTGAGCCTAAAGAATGCACACAGAACATATTAAATTCTGTACCACAGAAAATGGAATGAGGAAAAATTCTGGGGGGAAAAGGGCAATCAAATTAAAGAATAGTAAACATAAATATGTTAGAAATGAAGACAAATGTATTAGAGATACCCAATTTAATTAATCAGATTTATTCAAAAAAGGTTAAATTCAAACATGTGCTATTTACAAACACACAAAAAATTACAAGAAAATGGCAGTAAAAGATATATTAGCCAAAAACTACCTGAACCAAGAGGTATGAGTATGTCACTATCTATTTACAAATTGCCTAATTTACCAAGAATATATCTTCTTTAAATTTCTATGCCCCTAATAACCTCAAAAATACATGAAGGAAAAATTAATATAAATACAAGAAAAAATGACAAATCTGCCATCATAGTAAGAGGTTCTCATAGACCTCAATAACTGATATTATAATGCAGTAAAAATCAAAGTAGTGAAAACAACTGACCACGTTAGACAGATCTCACTGTATTTCAGAAAATCATTATCCTATAGATCATGCTCTCTCACCACAAACACGTTATAAGCAAGTAAAAGAAAAAGTAAGAGGTGGAAGACCAGAGCAGGTAGAATCAGGAGGAGGAAGACAGAAAATGAAAATTTAAAAAAACACACTTTTAAACAGCACATTTTTAAAATAAAGACTAAGAAAAAGAAATGCTTAGGGGCGCCTGGGTGGCTCAATGGGTTAAAGCCTCTGCCTTCAGCTCAGGTCATGATCCCAGGGTCCTGAGATCAAGCCCCACATCGGGTTCTCTGCTCAGCAGGAAGCCTGCTTCCTCCTCTCTCTCTGCCTGCCTCTCTGCCTACTTGTGATCTCTCTCTGTCAAATAAATAAATAAAATCTTAAAAAAAAAAAAAAAGAAAAAGAAAAAGAAATGCTTAAAACTCAAAGAATGAGGATAAAAAGTACAATATAGCAAAATCCAGAAGGGAAAGGTATAGAATGCATTAACATATATGGCTAAAATAGGCTGAAAGAATCAATTTAAGAAGAAAGAAAACAGGAGAACCATTTTTTTTTTAAGCTGGCAGTAGGAAACAATATAATTGAAAGCATAAACAGTAAAGAAAAAATAGAAAAGACCAATAGAGAAGGTTAGTGAAGTCAACATTTAGTAGCTAATAAAATTAAGTAATCTCAAAAAGGACTGATTTTTTTAAAAAAGGCACAAGTACTATTGGAATAAAAGTAACATCTTAAAAGAACATTACAAACTACAACATAAAAATAAACTGGAAAGGACAATGTCCTAAAATGTGTAAATTAGTACAGCCTCAAAAAAAAGAAAAAAAAAAGAAAATCTGAATAATTCTAACATTCTAAAAATAAAGTCAATTGTTAAAAATCTTGCAAGGAAACATCATACCCAAGCCACTTTGTAAACAAATTCTACAAATCCTGAAGCAATCAATAACCACAATATACTACCATTATTCTTAAATAGAAAAAAAAAAAAAAAACAAAAACAATGGCCCAGGAACTGAATCTAACTTTGATACTAAAACCAGATAAGCAGATAGCAGGAAGGAAAAATATCAGGCCAATCTTAATTATAAATATATATATATGAGTATATATTTAATTAGAATAGCATACCTAACACAAAAATGCACACAACAGTTTAAAATATATTTAAACAGTAGTAAACAGTATAAAATATATTAAAATATATATTTAAAACCACACTGGTTTTAATCTCAAGAATATGAAGTTCACTGAATACTGGAAATCAGAACTGTAACTCATTAATAGTTCAAAGGAAGAAAATCTATACTCATATCAATTTATTTGGTAAAAGCACCCTAACATTCAGCAAAAGTTTCTAATTAATTTTTTCCTACTAATTTTTTTAAAACTAGGACTTAAAATGGCTATCTACAAAAACAGAGTGAACATCTTATTCAATGCTGAAATAGTGAAATCACTTTCTTTGAATTTACACCAAAAAATGTCCAGTGTCACTTCTATTCAACATTACCTTTAAGGTTGAAATCAGTGCACTAATTAAAAAAAAAAAAAAAAAAGGTAACATACAAATGACTTGTAAGTGAAGAAACAAAGTTTTTATTGTTCATGGATGACACTGTATATACAGGAAGATAAGCATTCCCAATTGCTACAGTTAGTAAAAGTAGTAAAGTATTTTTCAACAGAACTTAAGAATTCAATATTAAAATATATTATTTATAAATAAAAGAAAAAAGGTCCCTGAGCCTAATTCTAATATAAATATGGGCAAATCCTTCATATAGAAACTATAATTCTTTTAAAAGATAGCTAGAAGATATCTATAAAAAGACAGTTAAATAAATGGAGGAATATACTATGTCCATGGATAAAAATACCCCATGTTATAAAGTTATTGGCCCCCTTCCCCAAACTGACTTATACTTTCAATACAACTCCAAAAGGATGTTTTATGGGACTTGAGAGATTAATTCTAAACATTTTCATGTACAAGTAAAAGGGTCAAGAAAATGATGAAATTACTTGTCCTACCAATTATTAAGATTTATTCTGAAGCTAGCTCAGTTTTAAAACTATATTATCATCTTAGGAACAAAGAGGTCAATCAAACAGGAGTCAAAACTCAGCAAAAGACTTGGGTATAAAGACTGGGTAATGCGTATCTGTGGGCAAGGGATACATTTTTCAGTAGGTTATGCTGGAATAATTACACCTCCATATCAAAAACTATACAAAATTGATTCTTTCTTGGAATATACAAAAATCTACTCAAGAACTTACATTAAGGGTTTTTGAAAAAAAATGCAGGAGATTGCCTTTGGCATCAAAGACATGGCATCAAAATGGAGAATGCTTTACACACCAATTCAAAAAGAAAAATATTGATAAATTCAACTACACTAACTGTAAAAATTCTGTTTATAGAGAGGAACCATGATGTGACAACCCAAAAAACTGGGATAAGACATCTGTTGTACATATGACAGACATAACAGTGTGTAGAACATGTAAGAAGAGCTTCTGTAAATCAGTAAGAAATGCCCCCAATCCAAGAGAAAACAAACCTGAGCATTTCCTGGAAGAGAAAATGGGAATGCCAACTAAGTGTATGAAAGTGCCTCCGCTTATTTAGTACTCAAAGAAATGCAAATCCAAATCTTAAGGAGATAGCAGTTCACCCCTGCCAGACTGGCAGAACTTGAAAAACCTGACAATCTTCTTGACAATGTTCAGAAAGCTAGAAAGCTTCATGAATTTTCATGTCCAACAGGAGGGAAATGTAAATTGATATAATTACTTTGGAAAACAAGTAGGTATTGCATAGGAGAGTTTGATTTAAGGACATCCCATGACAGAGAAATACCTATTTGAGGTACAAACCTTTAAAAAAAAGAAAAGACTCTTGCCCATGTGTTCTAGCAGGCGTAAGAAATTATCCACAGCAGCACTGTTCACAATAGCAAAACCTGTCAACAGTTCAACTACCCACCAGCAAGAGGAAGTAAATTGCGACTTATTCACACAATGGAATTCTGTACTGATGTGAGCGTGACCACACCACAGTTACATTCATCAGCAGGCATGAATCTCAAACACAGAACCTAAAGTGAAACACACGTCGCCAAATACGAGCAATATGGTCCGATTTGTAGGAAATGAACAAAAATAGGCAAAAATAAATTTAAGTTGCTTAAAGATATCAAGAAAAGCAAGGGAATATTACTGAATTCAATGCAACCCCCTCTGTAAGTGAACGGGAGCAGACAAAGAGTATCAGTGGTACCGAACATGTTCTATTTGTAGAACTTGTAGCGGGGGGAATAGATGTTCATTTAATTCTTTCTTAAAACCACACATAAACTCTTGTTGCACACTTTTGTACGTATGCTCTGTTCCATAATACTTTTCTATATGTACAGTTGTATCAGTAATATAGGTACCTGAACAGGAGTCTTCCTAATTCGTTCTGAAGTAACATGACATTCAGAAGGTTAGAATGGGGGTTAGATATGGAAAGTCAGTTATCATGGTCAGTACTTTCAAAGTCTGAGAATAAAGGTTTAAAATATTAGGGAGTTGAAGCTGACCAAGTGGAATATTACAGAATGAGAACTCACACCAAACAGTTAATCTTAAAATAAGTGGGAAAAAAATAGATCAGCTATAAAAAGGATTTTAAATGATTATAGGAAAGTGAATTAACTCTATCATGGGATCACAATTTGCTGTGGTTTCCTTTTTAAAAAAGGGATTAACATTTATTCATACAAAATACAAAAATATATCTACTGTCTCCTTAAACCTAAATGCTGGTTATAATCCCCTACAGAACTTGGGTGCTATAGTGAGGAAAATCCCTGAACCAAAGGCCCTAAGATACAGCCTACACTCCTGACTCTGCTTCTCTGCACCTTCCAGATTTCAGGAGAGTCTCCTGAGCCTCTTTGTTGGGACCATTGAGGTGTTAACAATGGGAAAATGTGGGAGTGGCCTAGAAGGACCACTGAGGACAGACACTCAGCATCTTCCACATACTACACACTGACCTTGTGTGCTCTATGCATTAATTCTCTCTCCACAGTCAAAACAAGCCTGTGAGGGGGGTCCTCTCAGGATGTTAAGCAAAACTGCATTGTCATTAAACGTACAGCAAAACAGAAATAGTTCCTCTATAGCAGTGAACAAGATCTGCAGGGTCCTCACACCTACGCAGTTTTAAATTCTAGGAGAAGGATGGAAAAATGAACGAACACAAACATAACATTCAGAGAGAATATGTTGGAGGCTGCCTTGACCGCGGGTGATGGAGGACTGTCTTCCTGAGGTCACATTTGACTCAGACTAAAATGATGAAACCAGGCTTATAAAGATCTGGGGAAGGAATACTGCCAGCAAAAGGAACATCAAATACCGAAAACAAAAACAACAACAAGAAAGAAAGAAAGGAAAAGAAAGAAGGGGGGATAAAAAGGAAAGAACAAGCTTTGTGTGTCTGGTTAGGAAGACAAAAGCACTGCGAATGAAGCACATGAAATTAGGGAGGCAGGTATTGATGGTGAACATCATGATTAGGTGTTTGGATTTTATTCTAACGCCTTGGGGTCCTAGGCAATAATCTGATATAGGTGTTTTGTCTTGTTTGTTTTAAGATTTATTTATTGCAGAGAGAAAGCGAGAGAGATTGGGGGTGAGGGGACAAGGGAGAGGGAAACCAGGCTACCCCCAACTCTGCTGAGGAGGGGAACCTGACACGGGGCTTGATCACCAGGAGATCTTGATATGAGCTGAAACCAAGAGTCAGCCGCCTAACCAATGGAGCCACCCAGACACCCCCTGATGTCGGGTTTTAAATTAGCACTCTAGTTGCTACTGATAGAAGGACTATGTGGACCACAAATCGCTAGAGGGGTACAGTAGGATCCCAGGGAAGGGACAGTGATGGCTTGCAGAGGAAGGATAGCAATGACTATCTCTAAAGAACGAGTTTTAAGACAGATTTTGAAGGTAGAGGAGAAAGTAACTTAACTGGCCTCCTAAGTTTGGGGCCTGAGCTATTGGCTGAAGAGTAATGCCATTTACTGAGACAGAAAACACTGGAGAGAAGGCTTGAGAGGAAAAGGAACTACTCACAAACATGGGATGAGACTCTTCCCATTCCTTCTCCATATCTCCAGAAGAGACATCTGTAGCTTCCTGCAGTAATCCTCATCCTCATAGTAGGAGTACCAACATTTTTGAGAATTGATCATGTACCAGGTCCTGGTCCTGATCTGAACCTGAAGATGTAGGTGGTACCATGTTCGTTGAATTAATAGAAAACAAAGCACTGGTTTCTTAACCTACATCAGCTCTTCAGGGTAAGTGGCCAAAGCAGGGTTTGAATTTTGAATCCAGACAGTCTGGTTCCATTACCTGACTCTTGACCACTTGACTGCTCAATTTCATGGTTTACTTAGCACATCCAGAATGCAACTGACCCCTACATGTAAATACAGGTGAATGGTATAGCTCAGTAGACTCAAAGGGAAGACTACTCAGTCCTCTGGTCTTTATTTATTTATTTATTTTTTGAAACATATTCAATACATTTGCAGTTGAAATTTCTATATAACTCTTGGGTAGTCAGTGCATGTTACATGAATGAACTATGTCCCCAAAATACAGTTCCTTTAGGAAACCGAGTCAAATAAATCTACCTTTACTGAAGCATACCTTGAGTCTTCAATGGAGTGTATGTTATGAATCTCTAAGAGGACCAGAGGATGTACTACATGCAGAACTTACTGCACCTAGAAATCCTTAGAGTTTGTCTTTGTTACCTGGTCATTCTGAAGGACCTCAGGAAGCCTCCACAGACCAGCTGGAGCCTTCTAATGGATCCGAAAGCTCACGCACCAAGATCAGCCCCAGGGATAGGAGTTTATGGTCTTGCTGACAGTAAAATCTTTTAAAGATTTTTATTTATTTATTTGATAGACAGAGAGAGATCACAAGTAGGCAGAGAGGCAGGCAGAGAGAGAGGGGGAAGCAGGCTCCCCGCTGAGCAGAGAGCCTGATGTGGGGCTCAAACCCAGGACCCTGAGATCATGACCTGGACTGAAGGCAGAGGCTTAAACCACTGAGCCACCCAGGCGCCCCCCTGACGGTACAATCTGATCCCCTCAAGTGGTCATGGAACAAGAAAGGAAATTAGAAATAGCCCAGTCAAGTGTTTTCTTGCATAGATGAGGAGATCCCAGTTCCCAGTCTTAAGTTTGACAGCTGTATGCTTCATAATGATCCTTGACTAAGCCTGAGATATCAACTACTCCTTATTTTTAGTTCTGTTTTTCTCAATATTAGGAATTCATAGCCTAAACAGATGCCCCATCACTACTTGGCCAGGGCCCAGGACCAGACTGCAGGTAGCAACACGGGCAAGACCTTCTAATGTCACATCTACGGTGTCTCTCCACTTCTCTCCAGCTCAAAACAGGCCTCCTTCAGAGAACTTGCGTCACTAGACAAATGTGCTTTCACCTGCAGAATACATTTAAGTATTTTTATAGAACCCTTCCTTTTAAGGAAAAAGAGGACACAGAATCAGAAAAGCAAGATGGGAACAAGAACCAATTCGAATTAGAGCCCACATTGCCCTACTTTCCTAGGAAAGGCAAACAACTCAGTATTGTATTCCTCCCACTTCCACAAATGTAATACCAGATAAATATTTGCCCAAAGAAAAGGAATAAAAACACTACTAGATTCAAATTCTTAAGGTCTTCCTTGAACCCCAAAATTTTTCTAGTCAAGACAAGTACTTCCTAATGCCTACCTTTAGAATGATGAGAATCACTGATTTACTTGCAGAGGAATGGAAAGTCTGCTAAGATCCAAGAGGGTCATCCTTTAAGTTTCCACATTGCTACTAACCAGCTGAATTACCTTAAGTCAGTCAACATTAGGACTTTTTTTTTTTTTAAGGAGGTTCCACCCCTAGCACAGACCCCAACACAGGCTTGAACCCATGACCCTGCAACCAAGACCTTAGCTAAGAGTCAGGTGCTCAACTGACTGAGCCACCCAGGCACCCCAACAAACACTAGGACTGTTAAGACTCCTGGGGTTCTCAGATTCTAAGTGGGATGAGTTTTGATTCAGATGTTAATTTTACAAGCAAAAACCACATATTTAATCACCAAAACTTGACTGAACAGTTGTCATGTACCATGTAGTATGCTAAGTGCCAGTACATGCTGATTTCATTTTGGGAATTTTCTTAATGCCTATCAGGTACTAGTCTTTTCCCATTCTTATAAAGGAGGATATTGAAATCTTAGAAATCTTACAGGAATGGCAAGATTCCCTCATTCTGAGATGGGAAAATGGATTAAGGACACACAAGCCTTGGAGTTTGAGTTTTATACTACAGACCAGAGATGTGCAAACTTTGACACATTCAATTTCAGCAATTTTTTTTCCCAGTGAAACTCCAGGTCAAAAGACATAACAGTGCTCTTTGTTAAAAAAAAATTAAAAATACACACACACATATTTATGTCCTAAAAGCTTAGTAACCATCTGAAAAATATACATCAGTCAAAAGTCAAAGTACCATTTTTATTTCATCCTTAGCAGCCACATTACTTAGAAATGGGATAGGCTTGCCTAGGTACTGTGTACCTTAAGACTTTAAGTCAGGCTGGATAGAGCTACCTTTGTTTTACATTGTTTGTGTTTGTTTTTGTTTTTGTTTTTGTTTTTGTGAGATACTTGCTTTTAACCACAGCAGCCACTAAAAACCCAGCTTGGTAAAACAGGACATCATCAAAAGGAATGTAGCCAATCTAATGGAGAAACAAAATGACCTCAAAGCTGGTATTGAGTACGTTCAACAGGTACATTGCTTTGTATCACCTACACATTTAAAATATCCATAGTGGGGCACCTGGCTGGTTCAGTGGGTTAAAGCCTCTGCCTTCAGCTCAGGTCATGATCCCAGGGTCCTGGGATTGAGCTCCGCATCGGGCTCTCTGCTCAGCAGGGAGCTTGCTTCTCCTCTCTCTCTCTGCCTGCCTCTGCCTACTTGTGATCTCAAATAAATAAATTAAATCTTAAAAAAAAAAAAAAAAAACACCATAGTGCCCATATGAGTTCACTGCAGTGCCTGGGGTGCCTTAGCACACACAGTTTGGGAACCACAGGTCTCATCAGTGAGGAATCCTAAAGAAGATTCAAAACAGGAGAAAGACTTGATCCAGATGTACATCCTAGAAACATCCCGTTGGCAGCTGACTGGAGAAAGGATGGAGATGCCAAGACTGGAGACAAAGGCAACAGTCCAGAAATGGCTTCAGCATTCCAGGAATCAATTCTGGGTATTATCAAACCACTGCAGAGCTCTGCCAACAGGCTCTCAAATGAGATCATTAAGGTAAAGAACAACTTAAGGAAAAAAAAGTCCCTCGAAACACACTATCAGAGTATAAATAACGGTAAGGAGGAGAGGAAATGAAAGTGGATATGGGCTGAAGCTATTTAATTGTATCCCTGGGTGATATGCAAGCAATCCTTTCATTGATACAAACCATTCCTATTGCTTGGGATGCTTAACAGGTGTTGAATAACAGGTCACCAGCCCTGTCAACCCTTAAGAAAGAATTTGACAATTATTAAGGCAAAGGGACTTGCTCAAGCTTTCACAATGAGTTAGGGACAAAAGCAAACCGAGAATGTCATCAGCAATCCCTAATTAACATTTACATAACACTAGGTTTACAGGTACGTAAGAAATACAAGAGTTTTGATAAATATACCATTTTTATATAAAATATTAACTTTGGGGGAAGCTAGATGAATGGCATCTGGAATTTCTTTATAATATCTTTACAACTCATCTATAAATCTAAAGTTATATGAAAATGAAAGTTTAAAAAGCACAAAAAATATAAAAAGTGGAAGGTAAGAAAAAAAGCAGGGAAGAAGAATTTAAAAATGGGTGGGGGGCTAGGACACAAGCGAGAGAGAAAAAAAGAATGAAAAGGAAGGAGGAAAGGAAGGAGAGAAGAAAGATTAGGGGACTGGATAAACTATTCCATTTTGCCAACAAGGTCATCGTTGAATTCCTAGTTTTAGAGCAAAAACTTGCTTCTCAGTTCTCAGAAAAATTAACCACGACTTTCCATGTAGGAAGCTGTTAGAGTTGAAAAACAAATCTGGTATTTCCACTGGATGGCTCAGATAGCAAGCCATCCCTCAAATGGTCTTGCACATATTTATAAACATGGAGATGGAAAAAACAACGGTGAAAATACAACCATTAAAAGAACCTAGGCACGGGGGGTGGGGTGGGGGGAGAGGGGGCAAAGATCATTCATGTTTAAATGGATATATTAGACTACAATGTAACAGAGAGAAAACAGGATAAACTTTCACAAGAAAAGGTCATTTATATGGGAGAGATTTGGTAGGAATCTTTCTAGGAAAGTCTAACAAAATTAGCAAGACAGCTGTCCCATCAGCCTCCATGTGCTATTTCCCATATACAGAGAGGAAATGGAATTCCTAATTGAAAATTATCCCTCTCTGTGCTTGAAGCTATACAGAAGCTGGACATCATTGATACTGTCCTTCATTTCATGGCTCTTAAGATAAAAGGAACTCTATAATGATAAAATATTATTAATGATATCAACCAAAAGAACAGTATCTTACACACAAACTTTATAAAAATTTACATATATTCTCATGGGTGGTTATAACACACTTTCAAAATGCATGATGCTGGGAGCTGGGTTTTTTTTTAATTTTTTATTTTTTATTAACATACTATGTGTTATTAGCCCCAGGGGTACAGGTTGGTGAATCGCCGGGTTTATACACTTCACAGCTGGTTTTACTGGCACAGTCATGGAAGCCCAGAACCAGAGAGCCTCTTAACAGGCTAGCAAATTATTTAATTGGATTCCTTCTCCATTCGGTTGTAAAGTATGTATATTTCTGAGCTCACACAAGGTCTCCTTATTGCATTCCTAATGATTCTATTTTGTCCAAAGGTCGAGTGAGGCTGTAAGTCTCACCTTCATCACGACTTGTGGCAAGCGACCCTTCCAGCTAAGTACAGTCAAACTGAAACAACTACCTGAATGATGAATATGGGAGGGCTTTTGTTTATACGTTGGTCCTTAAAGGATAGTGATACAAAGGTGATTTAAGAAATAGCACAGAGGATCACAGGCGAAGGGAGGGAAAACTGAATGGGAAGAAATCAGAGAGAACCAAACCACGAGAGACTCTTGACTTCAGGAAACAAACTGAGGGTTGTGGAAAGGGAGGCGCATGGGGGGATGGGGTAACCGGATGATGGGCATTAAGGACGGCCCATGATGTCTAGAGCACTGGGTGTTCTGTGCAGCTAATGGACCACTGAACGCTACACCCAAAACTAACTAACGATATACTGTATGTGGGCTAATTGAACTAAAATAAAAATAAAGTTTTAAATGGAATTTTGAATCGGGAATTTTCTCACACATCCTAATTTAGAATTTTTAACTCAAAGTCAGTCTTTACAATATAAAAGTTTATTAAGAAAAGCCCTGACAGCTTTCCAACTTCTGTAATTAATTCCTAGATGATACAGTTAAAGACCTTTTTTTTTTCCCTTATGAAGTAGAAAAAAAGAAGAACCTAAAGCCAATGATGCCCCCCAAAGATATGTAAGATTTTAGAGCTTAGAATGATACCAGCTCCTCTGTGATGTCCTCGGGATCAGATCCAGGCCCTTGGTCAAGCCTTAAATAGCATCTAGACAACAATTTAACATGACTAATACGTATTCAATAGCTAGTATGTACTAGATCCACACTACTCAACAGAGAATCCATCTCACCATGCTTCCATGTCTTCATCAAACGAGTATGTATGGGACATTTCCTACCTCTACAGTATTTTAAAATACAAAAAAATGTAGGGGAAAAAAACAGTTTACTTGTCCTCAGGGAAGCGTCTCCAAGCAGCATGTGCCAAAAACATTTTAGTTTAGTGTGGACATCTGATTTCATATAAGAAATGATGGGGTGTTTTTGTTTTGTTTTGTTTTTTGGGGGGGGAATATAAGAGTAAACTTTCTATTTCCAATTGGAAGGAGGGAAAACTGATGCTTTACGTGTTGGTTCCTGTTATTCCCACCTCCCAAGAGTAAGGGAATTCATGCCAAACCATTGTGTTCAATTGTTCCCAAAATCATTTACACTGCATTTTAGAGTCAGATACTGAGTCAGTATATAAGAATAAATGCTTATATTTTATGGAAAATCACCTGCTGCGCATCTGATGGAAAGAGATTATAAAAAGACAATTTTTGTGTTTGGCAAGGGGCATAGGGAGAGAGAGTTTTTAGAATTCCAATTTGGCCACACACCAGTTGTTTCATTACTGTAAGAATTTCCTACTTAATAGGGACTAAAGAAAACATCATATAAGTATGAGCTATGAGTGGAGAATCTGGTACATGGTAGAAGCTTCCTAAGTATTAATTCCCTTTATGTTTCTGTGGAAACATGGATTTGCCCTCAAGGGGTTTTTTCAATAGTGGAAAATCTGATCAATTATTCTCCCTACAAATTCTGCATTGAATTAACCTTACTGAAATGGCTTTTATGTTTATGCTCCCCCCGCCTTTATTCTGAGCCATTAGAGGTAATTGCCATAGCTTTGGGAATAACAGCAAATTCCAAATGTCTCCATAAAACAAAACAAAAACAGTGTACAATTTAGTGTCACAAATCAACTCCTACACAGGTTTTTAAATTGTTTTCTATGTAACTATAGTTTTAAAAATCTACACAGTCAAGAAACTGTAGTTACTTAAATCACACAAAATAAAAGTCATTGCAGATTGGGTTTAATAGGTCTGGGATCATATAAGTTTGTTGAATACTAGTAAATATTATTTTGCATTCTCATTACCTACACTTATGGTTAAATGGAAGGGTCAACAGACTATTCAAGTAAATGGGGCCATTTCATATAATGTCCAAAAACCACCAAAATCTTCTATGGAACACTACGAGACAGAACGGTTATGCAAGATTTGCCACACAGAAGCTAATGTGAAATAACAGTATCAGGGAACTCTGCCTTTTATTGCCTTACTTCTCCTTAACCCTTGTCCACAAACCCTACGTTGAGGTTTCCTTTGATTCAAAAGAAAGGCAAAATCCAGCAGAGAAGAAGAATACCCTACTTTTGAGTTCCAAAATAGGTTCTTAATGTCCACTTCAGAGACCACACTTAGGAGAACAGAAGCTACTATTGGTAAAAAGCCAGGCCTTATTGATGGGTTGCGTGTAGGGGGCCCAATGCATCAAAGGTGGGAGACTCAGCAGGAAGTGATCAATGTCGACCGCAGAATACATAATACTTTTTACTGAAGTATACTTGACACACAATCTTGCGTTAGTTTCAGGTGCACACAGTTATTCAACAATTCCGTACCTTACACACAACGCTCACCATCTTAAGTGCAGCTCTCTCTCACCTGTCAGCCTAGAATGTTACTCCAGTACTAAGTTCCCCATGCTGTTCTTTTCATCCCCCTGACTTATAGCTGGGAAATCTGTAGCCCTTAATCAACTCCACCTATTTTGCATTCTCCCAACACATTCCCAAACTAGAACCAGATTGCTCTATTTATGGTTTTCTTTTCATATATGTGTGTGTGTGTGTGTGTGTGTGTGTGTGTGTATATATATATATATTCCACAGATAAAATATTATGGTATTTGTCTTTCTGATTTATTTCACTCATCATAATAGTCTCTAGGTCCATCCATGTCATGGCAAATGGCAAGATCTCATTCTTTTTTACAGCTGAGTAATATCCCATTGTGTGCGTGCGTGCATGCGTGTGTGTGTGTGTGTGTATGTACACACATCTTTTCACAGTGGTTTAATCAATTCATATTCCCACCAACAGTGGGATTCCCTTTTCTCCACAACCTCACCAACATTTGTTATTTCTTCTCTTTGACACCTGTCATTCTGACTGGTGTGAGGAGATTAGCTCATTGTGGTTTTGACTTGTATTTCCCTGATGAAAAGATGGTCAATATCACTAATTACATTTCTGTTGGCCTTCACAAGTCTTTGGAAAAAATGTTAATTCAGATCCTCTGCCCGTTCTTAATCAGATTATTGTGGCTTTAGTGTTGAATTGTAGAAGTTCTTTATGTACTTTGGATATTAACCCCTTACCGAATGTATCATTTGCAACTACCTCCCATTTGGTATTTCAGTTTGTTGATAGTTTCCTTCACTGTGCAATAGCCTTTTATTTTGGCATAGTAGGGTTTCCATAGTTTATTTTTGCCAAGTACCAGAAAAGGCTTTTAGAAAAGCCCTTTACAGCTGTAGTACAGATTGAAGAGATCGTACAGGGAGAAGCTAGCATTAAGGTACTGCCTATACCACAGAGAAACTCCAGACAGACTGAAGGAAAACCTGAAAGTGGAAGAGGTCTGTGCAGTAGCTCGCAGCTGGGGCTCTGGGAGTGTATCTGGTGGTCACAGTGAATTTGAACAATAAGTACAGAGTTCCTGAACTTCAAGGCCAGAAGCTATCACAGACTCCAGGGACTGTAGCAGAAGCTGAGTGAACCTAGTGTCCTCACCTACCTGGGCCAGAGAGAGACCAGAGCACACCGCCCACACACACCATCCCATCCTACCTTATCATCCCTTTTCCCAAGAAAAGGAAAGGGAAGGAGGGCAGTAAAAAGTGATTCTGGACTTGTTCCCTTATATAAAGACTCAACTGTATAAAGAAAATGAATTATTTTGGGGTTGCCTGGGTGGCTCAGTCAGTTAAGGGTTTGCCTTTGGCTTGGGTCATGATCCCAGAGTCCTGGGACTAAGTGCCATTATCAGGCTTCTGGCTTGGTGGGGAGCCTGCTTCTCCCTCTGCCTATAGCTCCCCCTGCTTGTGCTCTGTCAAATAAATAAAATCTTAAAAAAGAAGAAGAAGAGGAAAAGAAAATGACTTAAGACAATAAAGTTTCTTTTTCCCCCCACTATCAACAGAAATGGAAGCGTAGGACCAAATATAGTGCAATTGCAAAGGAAAAAAAAAAGTCAAATTTCTGTATATCTGCATCCGATGGTGCAAATTCTAACAGACTACAACATTTTGCTAGATGCCAACTTTGAACATTCACAGAACAGAAGCAAAAATACTTAAAAATCTCAAGACAGAAGAAAATAGATGGCAAGAAATCAAAGTGGATGAGGGGGCATCTTCATGCTGGTAGTGATAATCCCATGCATTTCTTGGCACTGGCCTGTTTTTAAGTCTTTAGCCAATTAGTAAGAAGAGACAGATCTCTGAGGAGAAAAGGAGAGGCACAGGGCACCAGGGTGGCTCAGTGGGTTAAAGCCTCTGCCTTCGACTCAGGTCATGATCCCGGGGTCCTGGGATCGAGCCCTGTGTCTGGCTCTGCTCAGTGGGAAGCCTGCTTCCTCCTCCCTCTCTGCCTGCCTCTCTGCCTACTTGTGATCTCTGTCTGTCAAATAAATAAATAAAATCTTAAAAAGAGAGAGAGAGAGAGAGAAGAGGCATGGTCAACTCTATACGAGACAACTCATCTCCTATCTAGAGTGAGGCAAAATTAAACCTAAGAACTAGTTTGTTTCACTAGCTTATTAAAATATAAAAAGGTACAGAAAATTAAATTCCATTTTCAAAACCCCAAGAAACAAGGTAGAATATACAGGTTTTAATGTTATTTTTAAATGAGGTTATAACAGAAATGCTTAAGGAAACTAAAACTATGTGTTATGTTCACTATATTGCATTGATTCGAGGTTTGTTTCTGTGAACTATCAAGAGAAACCCTCCTCTCAGACCTCTACAGGAAACACACATATAAACATTCCTATGCACACCGGGATACATGCACCTTGAGGGCCAACGTAGAAAATTCCTAACCTGAAGCAACTGCACACAAAGTTGATGCAACAAATTGTGCTTCCTGTACTTTGAGTTGTCTACGGCAGCTATGTAGTTAACGTGAAAATTTTAGTTTTATATATTTTTCATGTTGCAGACTTAAATTCAATGAACACCCCAAGGTAAGAGTCATGGGAGTTCTCCAGGCGTGGTTTTAGGTTTTTTCACCTGGACTTTATTTCTTCCAAATGAGCCCCAGCTTTGAAACCCCAGTAGTCTCTGGTTCTGTGTGCCTACCTCATTCTGAGGAGGGTAAAGTTCCGAAAGCCCTTTTTTGTACAGCGAGAGAAGTCAGCCGTGCAAGGACTAATGTAAGCTGTAAATAAGCATCATCTCACAAGGCATCAGCCATGTGGTACATAAAATGAAGATTTACAAAACTTCAATGAAACCGAACCCAGCCTTCCCTGTGAAGGTAATCCTTTCATGAAATCAAGTCCCACTTTTAATTAAGCTTAAACAAACTACTCTCAAGACCCTATACGGAAAATCATGCCTAACAGACACATCACGCCTCCATGTAAATATGAAATATAATATAAAAATTAGGTCAGCAGTTACATTTGCAAAAGTTATTTTTTTTTTTAAGAACAGGGATCTGGTCTGCAATGTTCTCTCTTGAGGCAATATGTCAAGAACTACACAAGTCACATGTTGTGAGTCCACATGTAGATCAAAGAGAGAGCTCTGTGCTATTATGACACTGGGTTTGGTTCCGTGGCATGGATCAATCTCTAGTTTGATCAGGACATCTTTTCCCCAAATACGGGATTCCAAGAGCCTCTGAGACACCATCATCACCACCAAAAATAGTGTCCATTTCTAGAGAACTTCATAGCAGGTGCTATGCTGGGGACTTGGCCTTATCTCATTTGACCCTTAGAATATTCTTGTAAGACAAGAACTAATCTAACATTTTATAGGTAAGAAAATGGGAAGCTGGGAGAGAGCAAGCAATTTTCCCAAACCTACTGAGCTAGTAATAATACAAATCTGTCCCGGAAGATCTTGCTCTTCTTCTCTTTTCATTAGCAAGAGAGGCACGCACAGGTCCTGAATGAGGAAACCTAGGTACATATGTATTTTATAAGTTTTAATTATGATTAAAATATACAAAGAACACTGCCAGAGAAGAAAGCCAAGAGCCAAGATTTGGAAACTCCTAAGATTCATAGAGCAAAAGAATGATCTTCAGACACTTTGGTAAAAATAACCTTTCCAGGAATGGCAAGCCTCATAAAATGAAGACTGAATTGATCATGCTACAGGAGTATAATGCAGAAAACTGCCCACATAGATCTAATTTATTGTAGACCTGCTGATGCTTTGGTTGCTATTTTTCTATACTATAAGGGCCTGGTAAATAAAATTACAGGAAAATGTAGTGAAAAATGTCAGCAAAAACAGAGCTCTTTGAGGCCAACTGACATAGTTAGAAGTGGCTAGAGTGACAAATTTCGATACAAATATTATCTTTTTGTTTGTACAAAATTAAGTTACCATATAGTTTAGTGGACTCCAAAATAAGAGTACAACTCCTCCAAATACTTAAGTCTACAAAGAAGGGTTCGCAGTGGATTTAAGGCTTACGCAGCCTGACAGGCAAGCTGAGATTAAGGAAGTAGCAACAGCCAGGCTCAGAGAACATGCCACGTGTGCCCGCAGCATCAGGCTCCCGGAGTTGCACACAGTCACCTCAAGAACAGTGGTCTTCCAAGCATGGTCCTAGAACCAGCAGCATCCACATCCCACGAGCCCTTGTTACAAATGCACATCTGGGAGGTTCCCAACACAGTCTGCTCAAACTCCAGGGCTAGGATGTAGCAATGCCCAAGAAGGTTTCCTGGTAATTCTGACCTAGGCCAAAATCTGAGAACCACTGAATCTGGAAGTTTTTGTTTGTTTGTTTGTTAATTCTAGAAGATTTTAAAATAAAACAACACCAGGGCAATACCTGGCATTAGACTCAATCATTCTGGGGCAGGACCCAGGCATCTGGCCTCCCAACCCAAAGGTACATGCAATTCTCTACTGTCTCACACCCACCGCTGAGGGCTACTGGCTTGTTAAGGCTTGTTTCAAATGATACGAATACATACCATCTTCCTCCCGGAAAATACAGAAAAAAATACCTGGCTGAACTGAACATGTTAATGCTTTCCCTCTGAGTAATTCCAACCTCCAGAGAGTTCCGTTACTGGGACCATGCCTGATAACAGGCAGCTGGAGTCAGGAACGTCAGAGTAACAAGGCAATCACGAACCTCTTCCAGGGAGATTCAACGATCTTTGAAAATCACATTCCATGTACAAAGACAAAGAAGAGAGAAACCCAACTTCCTACCACCCAAGCCCCACGTGCTCGGACTATGAGTTAGAGGCTCTGGGTCCAGCTGTTTCCCAGCACACTGGCAGAGGGGCACAAGGGCAGAAACAGCCTCCTCTGAGGGCCCGGAAGGCTTTCCCAAAAACTACTGTCAAGTGGCTCCTAAAATGTGCAGTTAATAGAACCCAAACATCAGTGCTAGCCCTAAGAAATACCTTATAACTCTTCTTTGGCATTTATGACTTATTTTACTCTAAAAAACACTGTAACAAATAGGCTGCAAGAGTGCCACAATCCCACTAACTCAGAGACAAAGGGTATAAGAAAGGGTCAGCGGGGAAAATGAGAATGGCGGATCCAAGGCCTGAGCATCTGAAATGGGATGCTCAACGCAAAAGCATCAGCATCACCAGAGAACTTGCCAGAAATGCAAACTCCCAGGTCCCACCGCACCCCTCCTCATCATAAGCTCTGGGGTGGGCCCAGCAAGCTGTGTCGTAGCAAATCTGCCAGGTGAGTCTGATAGCCCCTCCAGGGTGGGAACCACAGCCCAGCTGTAACGTTCACTCTTTCGTCTAGCCACCCAAAGGAGAACCCATTTTTTTTTTAAGATTTTATTTATTTATTTGACAGAGAGAAATCACAAGTAGATGGAGAGGCAGGCAGGGAGAGAGAGAGGGAAGCAGGCTCCCTGCTGAGCAGAGAGCCCGATGCGGGGCTCCATCCCAGGACCTTGAGATCATGACCCGAGCCGAAGGCAGCAGCTTAACCCACTGAGCCACCCAGGCGCCCCAGGAGAACCCATTTTTCATCCCAAAAGTAACCTGCTGCAAAGAATGAAGATTAAGGGAGGTGTTTAGATCATGAGGCCAATGAGAGGCACATGTGGTGTCTACAGCAACAAGCCATGTCAGGAGCGATACAAAAATCTGTTCCAAGGACTTGGACACAATGGATCTTGGTTCATTTGTTCCAGAGTTCCCATCTTCCTTGTAACCTTACAAGGCCGGCGAGGGTCTCTGGAACCTGCCCTGCCCTGGGTCAGAGGCGCTTGAGTGTTACTCTAGAAGCTCACTCATTATCCAATCTGAGGCCAAAATAATCTAACTCTGATCAGTGTCTTAACTCTAAAACCTAATCTTATTTATGAGACCAAATATTTTTTCCTAACTGAATCCCCAGCCTATTTTTTATAACCAATGGCTAATTCCTTCCCAAATGATGCAGTAAGGGTCATGTGATCACGGGGCCTCGGTGAACCAATCTTCAAGAATACCAATGGCCACTCTACCAGCCAGATTTAATCTGTGAGCAGAAGAAGCCCACAGATGTGTTCTTTGGCTTGTCATGTGGATGCAGACACAGTCTTTCAAAAATCTAATGGCCGATGATTAAATAATGAGTGACTTCATCATACCAATCTAAATCTGTCTTCCTCTGAAATGCCTGAATCTGCAACAAGGGTCTGGGTTCCCAAATGGGGACCACAGGCCGGGCTTGAAGAGCAGTTGCCATCACTGCTCTTCAAAGGGCCAACGAATGGAAATTATCCTTTATCATCAACCTAGCACTACGGTTTCATACACTAAGTAGAAAGTCAAGTATTTCTTGCGCCAAGTCTCTACCAAAATTGGGCCAACAAAATAGCCCCAAATGGCCATGCGTTTTACAAAGAAAAAAAAATGTTTTTGGTCCAAATACAAACAATTACTAACATGTGGCCTATGTAAGCAGTGTTTGTTTAGGGGGTGGGGGGGGGAAGCCACCGAAGACACTACTATGGAAAACAAAACAAAACAAAACAAAAAACCTGGCCAGCTTCATTCATTTCACTACCTATCAGGACACCCCCCACCCCAGGTAAATTTATTTGCAACCCTCATTCTATGAAGTAACCTTAGACCACATATATTTCATTAAGGCACTGGTTCTCAGTTACCTGTGAGTACTCTTTGGGGGAGATTTTCCAATACTCATGCCTGGGATCCTGTTTTAATTGTTCTCTGCCTTGGCCTGGATGTCAGGAATTTTTAAGCACTCGAAGACACTGCTCACACACGGCTGGGGTTGAGAATTATTCTACAGAATACAGGAGGAGTCATTTTAAAGATCAATTTTGGATGCACTGACATTTTTATAAACTTGTTTTTCCACTAACAGTATGTCTGTTTCTTCAACTTTGCCTTTTACTATCTCAGTAGTTTCCTAAGAAATGCACACCTCTGCAGATTCTTAGCTATTTCATACATATCTGCTATTTTCATGAGTTGCTTTCTTTCAGTATCGTTTCTAACTGAGTACTTCTGAGGCACTTTATTGGTTACTTTATTCATCTACTTTACTTAACACTTTTATTAAGTTATTTTTCACTGTATATGAGTTTTTTTCCTAGTTATTCCATGGTAGGGTCTATGTTACATTACATTTGTCAAACCATCCAAAACATCAATAGTCTCATGCTAAAATAATGATAACAAACACTTTTGTATTTTATATAAATAGAATTGTTTTTAGCTAGACAGAAACACGTTACTTTGGGATACATGTTAACTATGTCAAGAAAGTATATTTTGAGTGGTTCTTATGAATTTGTGTTAATATTTATTAAGTATTTTTTCCCCTCATCTATTAACATAACCCTATTGCTGTCCTTACAGTTTCGGTCTCTTGCATTAGTGAACCTTTTATTACTACTGAATAAATCCTGGGATAAATCTGAGTTATCAGAGTAGGCTTATTCTTTTCCTGTATTGTCTAACATTTCTATTATAGATTTTTGTGTCCAAAAGTGGCAAGAGATATTTTTCAGGCTTAGAGTTTTAGATGTTTTATATGATTACACCTTGAAAATATTTACACCTGACTTTTACTCATTTCAGTAAGTAAATGCTTAAGGTTTGGGTAAGTTCCAAATACATTCTAACACCCGTGCCCTTCCCCAAATCATTAAAAATAAATTCTACTTGTAATCTATGCAAAAATATAATTAAGAAATATTTCTTTAAAACAATTACTTGTTTTCACACATTGTCACTGCCTAAGTATAGAGGGTTAGCTGAGATTTTCTCAGCATGAATCCAGGAGTGTTGAGGGGAAGATTAATAAGGCTGTTTACACATCTAATTTAAACATCAATTTGTGCTCACTACATTTATCTGGTCCTCCTAGCAATTCAGGCAGAATGTAGTTGTCATAACTACTTAATGATTAGTTATCACTTCATTAAAATGCCTGTCCTAAAAGTAGTATTTAACAACCTTAAAGAACCTCATCATTTTCTTTTGCAAGGCCAGTGAAAATTAGGTAGGACTTGGTCTGGCTCAGAATGAAAATTATGTTACACTTCAGCAAACAAAGTAATGGGGCGGGGGGGGGGGGCTTTGACATAAAACAGTACTGCTGAGCTCTGTAATTGAAACTCAAAGACAGATCATGAAACCAGAGAAGCAGAAAACCCAAGTAAACTTTCCTGAAAAGAAATATAAACCAATGGTGCTTCAGGTGAAAAGGGACTCCCCATCTTCAGTAACAGTACAGCATGAAGCCGATTCTAATGCACTGAAAGCTCGCGTTAGAATTACGCTGTATTCCTCCTCGAAGGACATCATACCAGAAGATTTACTGGGACTTGAATCAGCTATTTGAATTTCCACTGAGTAGGAACTTGCCTTTGTCTAGCCCGTATTTGAAGCAGCTGCTGCATTTTCCAAGGCAGGCTAGGAGCCCCCTGAAGAAACAGGACATGGTGTGAGACAAACAAACACCACTATCTGAAACTCACTTTTAATCTCTGAAGGGCCACTGAAGTGTGTGACTTCTCCAGATTGTTTTTTCCTTTTCATAAAGGACTCACACCCAATGATCTTTTCTACCACCCATTGGCCTACAGCAATTCTATGTATTCAGCACATCTAGACTTTTTTTAAAACTTATTTTTATTAACATATAACGTATTATAGCATACCTAGACTTTGAGGTGAGTTTCCTCAATAGTCTACTGTTAGATTGTAGTCATGGCAAAATTTCCATTTGCTTTAAGGATGTTCCTAATACAAATAGACACAAAGTAATACAGTAACCATTATTTTCTCCAGAAAAAATACTAACAGCATAGTTACATTTTTAATGCTAATGTAATGGACATGTCTCAACAGAGACTGTCAACAGTGAGTGAATTCATTTTACTTAGTGGAACTATGTGAACTATCCCAGCCATCACTTATAACCACTTACCACTCCAAAATAAACATGCCTCGCAATCCAGCACAACTGCCTATTCCTAATGCTGGATTTCCAGTTATTTTCTTGAACTTACATTTTCCTATAATTCTGAAATAATGTGCACCTGAATAACACGCCCGGGGAACCACGTGAATACTGAATCCATCGATTCTGGTTTCTTACAATGACGTACTTGCCACAACCTGTATGTTGACATGTACATTCACAGTGGAAATGTACACTCATTTTTATAAAAACATCATGGCAGAATTGACAAAAATGACCGCAAACAAGATTCTGTCAGTAGGCTACATACAGTTGGCCCTTGAGCAACACGGGTTTAAACTACATGGATCAACTTATATTTACATAGATCTTTTAAAATAAATATAGTACAGTACTACTATAAATGTGGGGTTTTTAAAAATTTATCTGAGAAAGGGAGAGAGAGAGGGGAAGGGAGAATGAGCAGGAGGGGCAGAGGGGGAGAGAGAGAGAAACTCCCAAGCTAACCCCACACTGAGCACAGAGGCTCAACCTCAGGGCCCTAAGATCACTACGTGTGCCGAAACCAAGAGTTGGACGCTTAACCAACTGCACCACCCAACCACCCCAAATATGGTTTTCTCTTTATGGTTTTCTTAACATTCTCTCTTCTCTAGCTTTATTGTAAGAACACAGTACATAATACGTGTGACATACAAAATGTGTGTGCTGCTCACTGTTAACTACCAACAGCCTGCTGATGACCTAAGCTTTGCAGCAGTCAGAAGCTATAGATCTTCTGACCACACAAAGGGTCACCATCCCAACCCGAGTTGTTCCAAAATCAACTGTATCTATTTTTCATTTTGGAAAGTCATTTGTGGGGTTTGAAATTATGTTGTCCTTTAGCACATTTACGGAGTTTGTGAAAGAAATTTATACTGGAGAACAAACCTTCAAGAAAGAATTTACCCTTCATAAAGGACTATAACACATACTGAGGTGGGTAGCAAAAATGCTGAACTACCGGTATTTATACACCATCAAAATAAAATATCAAATTACAATTCAGAATGTAGGTAACCTATCTTCAATGCATTACAGGGAAAGAACCAGCAAGCCCACAGATCAGGACAGAACCCTAGGTCAAGCACAGCAATCTCTGAAATTAAGTGAGGTAAGAATACTTAACTGGAATTCATCATAACCTACCTTATGTTTTTATTTTCAGATAGAGATCTTTCTCTACTAAACTAAAAGTCATCAAAAGGAACCATAGTAAAAGAAAACAAATCTGAAATATACCATCATCTTAAAAATAGAAAGCAATATTTCATTAGAGTTTCACAATTTAGTGCTTTATGTTCCAATAACCTTATACAATCTAGAGAAAGGAATGGTAGAGTAAAAACAATTAAGAGGAAATCTGGGCAATGTCTCTGGTTACTTTAATAGAAAAATCATGGAGGGGGAGGGACAAAGGGTAAACTGTCAGCCTCTCCTAGCTGGAAAGAAATATCTGTTAATATTCAATTCCCATTACTCTAATTTCATAGCCTCTAAACAACTTTCTTTACTGTAATTTGGCCACCAGAGGACATCTACTCACCCAAAGGGAGTGTCTTTTCCAGTGAACTGATCCAGTTATTGTACTAAATGCAACTTCCACTGTAAATTAATGAGTGGGCATTAAGACTTATAGATCAGTCTCTTGTGACTTTAGCTAATATGAATCAATCTGTTAGGCTGTTTCACTACCAGCTGAATAGATATGCTCTGAGGTTTCAAGCATAGAACAATACCCTAAGTAACACTCTGCCGAAATCTGGGCACCAAGACTCAACCTGAAATGGCTTAATTATTTATCTTTACACCAAAACCCATCAAGAGTTAAAGTAACAGTTTCAAATCAGATATTGATTTCATTTTCCAATCTGTTCCTCAACTGAGCTTCACCCTTAAAGAGAACTTCCCACTAAAAATTACAGATTATTCTAGAATTGTGGTGAATGAAAACCATAATGTTACACTTCTCTTTTCTTAGCTCTTTTTCATCATACACTTTTTTGGGCAGTGACTTTAAAGAAAATACACACGCGCACACACACACACACACACACACATAACCCAGTATGAGTCTAGTATTTTATTTCATATCTGTTCTTGAAGAAATAGCTTAAAACTTGTGCACAAATACAATGAAACCAAATTTCCAGTACGTATTTTTTTTCGTAAATTCATCTTTTTTGAAACTATGGGAGATCTGAAATATTAGATCTAATTTCAACATCAGAGAAACATGGTCTACCAGTTACTTTGTAGAGACTGTATCATCCTTACTAGAATAGGAGATAGCAAGACATCTACCTCTTATTAGCTGTGGAAGTGTTCTCTCTTGGAGATGGTGTCACGTTGGCAAAAGAAGAGACAAACAGATCAACAGAACAGAATAGAGAACACAAAACAAGCTTACATCAACTTGGTATTTGACAAGAGAAAAGGCAATGCAATGGAGAAAAGATGGTCTTTTCAAGAAATGGTACTGGAACAACTGGACATCCACATGCAATGAAACTGGATGCAGATGTACCTTTACACAAAAAGTGACATCAATCACAGACCTCAAGGTAAAATTCCAAAGTAGGATAGCAAGTAACATAGAATAGAAAGAATCTAGACGAACTTGACTATGGTGATGACCTTCAGACGCAACACCAACGGCACGATCTATGGAAGAAGTAATTGATTAGCTTGGCTTCATTAAATTTAAGAACTTCTGTTATGTGAAATACACTGTCAAGAGAATGAGAAGAGAAGCCGCAGATGAGGAGAAAATATGTGCAAAAGGCCCATCTAATAAAGACTACCACCCAAAATATACAAAGAACTCTTAACATCCAATAAAACGCAATTAAAAATGAGCCAAAGATCTGAACTGCACCTTATCAAAGAAGATATATCAGTAACAAGGATATAAAAAGATGCTCTGCATTATACATGCCCACCCATTAGAATGCACCCCCATTAAAACAACCAAAATCTCAGACCTGGACAATACAAAAATGTTGATGAGGGCATGGGACAACAGGAATTCCTTTCACTGTTGGTAAAAATGTTAAATCATCTAGCTACTTTGGAAGACAATTCTGTAATTTCTTATAAAATCAGATATACTTTAACCATACAATCCAGCAGTTGTGCTCCTTGGTCTTACCCAAAGGAGTTTAAAATATCTGTCTGCACAAAAACCTGCTTTTATAGCAACTGTTTTTGTTCCAAGATTGTTTATGCACCACACCAGTGCTCCATGCAATACGTGCCTCCTTAATACCCACCACCAGGCTCACCCATCCCCCCACCCTTATCCCCTCCAAAACCTTCTTTCCCTTTCCTTCTCCTAATGCCCTCCATATTATTCCTGATGCTCCACAAGTAAGTGAAACCATATAACTGACTTTCTCTGCTTGACTTATTTCACTCAGCATAATCGCCTCCAGTCCCGTCCATGTTGATACAAAAGTTGGTATTCATCCTTTCTGATGGAGGTGTAATATTCCATAGTATATACGGACCACATCTTGTTTATCCATTCATCTGTTGAAGGGCATCTTGGTTCTTCCTTCAGTTTGACGACTGTGGACACTGTATAGCAGCTTTACTCCTAACTGCTAACACTTGGAAGCAAGCAAGATGACCTTCAGTAAGTGAAGGGATAAGCCATGGTACATCCAGAGGCTGGAATATTATTCAGCACTGAAGAAAGAAGCTATCAAGCCATGAAAAGATATGGCAGCATCTTAAATGCATATTACTAAGTTAAAGAAGCCAACTGAAAAGACTACATACTGTTTTGATTTCAAATACGGGACATTCTGAAGGCGGCAAAACTGTGTAAATGGTAATGGGAAAAACAACAACCCAGTAGCTACCATGGGTTAGTGAGAGAAAAATGACTAAGCACGGAGGATCTGGGAGGCAAATTATTCTGTAGGATACTCCAATGATGGCTACGTATCATCGACAATACGCCCAGACCTATAGACTGTAACACCCCCAGAGGGAACAGAAATGTACATTATGAACTTGAAGTAATAATAATGTGTCAGCGTAGGGCCATCGATTGTACCAAACATGGGATATGCGCAGATGCTGACCGGGGAGGGGGGGGGGCGAGGAGCACATCTAGGAGCAGGAGGGACACAGGAATAGAGCCACTTTCTGCACTTGCAGCTCAACTTGGCTATAAACCTCAAACTGCTCTTGAAAAGTTGTTAAAAGAAATTCAGCACTAGAAATTTGTCAGGTAGTGTCAGTATGAGTTTATATAACCTAAGTTATTGCTGACTGACATGAATACCCAAATCTGGTACTTTACAGCCTTAAAAGGATGAGCTGACACTTGATAGCTGGTGTTTAATTTCTAAATAAACTCTTCCAGACAGGAAATCGAAGGATGTTACAAAAAGTAGAACACGGCAAACACATGAAGATGCTATTCATCCGGCACTCATAGATTATGTAATTAATAGAGGATTGTTTCCACAAGTAAATACATTGTGGTATCTAAAACACGGGCCTTACAGGATTCCTGATGGGTCTTTTCTTAAGGCAGCACAGGTGAGAGATTTGTGTTATCTAACTTTCTAATTATTTTTTCCTGTTGCTAAGATAACCTGCTGTTCACGAGCGCAGTCACTACCTTATTTCTACCGGCCTTCCTCTGAACAGAAGGATCACCAGATCAATTAACCTGCAACAATGCTAAGTCCCCTCTGGCCAGAAGGATCTTTTGTTTCCTCCCAAGTCACTGAAAATGCTCACAAGCTTCTGCTTTTCCTTTCCATCATAGAACCTGATTTGTTTTTCTGGCTATAAAGAGTCCAAGAATATAATGAAGTAGAATAAAGTATCAGCAATAAACTAACCCCCCGATCCCAGGCAACCACTGTTAACATTTTAGCCATTTTGTTTAGATTTTTTATGAAACTTCATCATCAAGGAAAAAAAAAAATCATATCCCTAACTTCCCATCTTGTTCTTTATTTAAACACTTTCCTGTTGCCAGGCAATACAATTTTGCAATGAACACCTTTTCACAGGAAAGCCTGCCTCCATTTTAAGCCCCCCCTTGCTGGTGGTTTTCTCAATACCTTATTGGTTTTAAAGATAATTCAAAAATAGGGGCGCCTGGGTGGCTCAGTGGATTAAGCCGCTGCCTTCAGCTCAGGTCATGATCTCGGTGTCCTGGGATCGAGCCCCGCATCGGGCTCTTTGCTTGGCGGGAGCCTGCTTCCCTCTCTCTCTCTCTGCCTGACTCTCCGCCTGCTTGTGATCTCTCTCTGTCAAATAAATAAATAAAATCTTTAAAAAAAAAAAAATTCAAAAATACCCGTGACAGATCAGCCATGAACGCCATTATATTATTCATTATCACAAAAAAATGTCAGCCGTATCTGGATCACTGCTACCCAACATTTTCCGAGGTTCTCATACCTCCTTTAATTCCCTGTTACTGGGGTTTTGCCCCTTTCAGTAGCCTATGTGTAATTTTTTAAATTCTCTGGTTTCAGTTACAGTCCACCTTATTGAAGTTCTTTTAAAATTAGTAACAGGCTTTTTTTGGGTTTTTGGTTTTGTTTTTTTTGTTGTTGTTTTTGTTTGTTTGTTTGTTTGTTTTGTTTTGCCCTAATAACCCCTGATGAGTCCTAGTTGGGGAGAAACAGACAAGGAAGCAGGAGTCCCTGGAGAAGCTCATGCGGGTTGCTAGGGTGCAGAAGATGTGAGTGGCAGTGACAGGGCACGTCCCCCCGTAGGGAGCATGGCCGAGGTCCTAGTTCATCTGTTCCCACACCTAGAGAGTGCAGCCTTAGTGAACACATCCTACAACCAGAAGAAGAACGCCTCCAGGATTTTAAGACTTTTCTGATTTGGGGGCCCTGGGGATGCTCTGGGGAATCCTGTGGCTTGGTCAAAGTGAGAGGTTCTGAGGAACACAACCTGTTTTGTTTTGTTTTTTTCCTTTTGGTGCACAGTGCCTTCTATTTGAGGAGAGAAGTCAGAACAAGATGGTCCTCAAGGTTCAGGAGGCAGCATGGAGGCCACGGGAAGGATGGAGCTTTGGAGCCCGGGCTATGTGAGTTTGGTCAGGCTACGCGGTTCAGGGTATGTTTGACCTCGCATGGGTTCTTCGCTGCTCGAAATCTTGGTTTTTCTCTGCTGGGTAACTCAAAAAGCTGCGGCAATGTGCAAAGCACCCAACAGTGTACCTGATACATTGCAGGTGTCTACTAAACCACCTGTACTAGACCACCTCTTCTCCCTCAATCCTTCCTTCGGCTCCGGCTGACTCGGGCAAGGGTGAGATCAAGAAGACCCTGCATTCTTTCCAAGAAACGGAATAGGAATTATACACATAAACATGGTGTTCGGGACGCCTGGGTGGCTCAGTTGGTTAAGCAGCTGCCTTCAGCTCAGGTCATGATCCCAGTGTCCTGGGATGGAGTTCCACATCGGGCTCCTTGCTCGGCGGGGAGCCTGCTTCTCCCTCTGCCTCTGCCTGCCTCTCTGTCTGCCTGTGCTCGCTCTCTCTCCCTCTCTCTCTGACAAATAAATAAATAAAATCTTAAAAAAATAAAATAAACACAGTTCGTTTGCAAGACGAAGTGAACTTTCAGAAATAGCTGAACTATCCAATAAAACCAGTTACTGCTTTTTCAAAGATTGGTGTTGGGGAACAAGGCATTTTTCAAATTCTATACATTTGAAGCGGAGGAATTTCCTAAATCATGCAAAATTATCTTCCCACTCTGTGTAGATCTCTGCTTTCCTCACCTGTCACTGATCTTACAGCTTCTGCTCCCAATTTCAAACTACAATTAATTTTGAGACAATCAAATCCAGCTACGCTTGCAGCTATTAGATTCATGTGAATATTCCATCCAGCTCATTTATTAAAATCAATTTAAGAAAAATACAGTTTAAATGGATTCTGTAAGAAATTAAAGGCATTTAATTAACTAAAACAGGCTATTATCCTGCCATGTTTTAAAAATGATTTTTAAAATGTAATCTGTCTTTCCTTATCAACTTCATTTTGTGAAGACTGGATTTTATTTTGCTAATTCGAAACCGAGAATTAAATCCTGCCTTTCTGACATTCACATATCACAGTCTTATCTATTTAAATAGAGAACATCTGGTCCCTAGTTTATTTGATCTATAGTTCTTATCATTCTCCTATGGATCCTATATAGCCACTATGGATCCTATATAGCCACTAAGCAAGAAACTCAAAGTTTACTAACTGTATGAACCTAGTTTTGTTTTACCTTAATAGTTTAGTGCACGTAAATGTTTGCCGAAGATTTTCAAGTATTTAAATTGAGTGGCATCTGCCACCCAGACTGAGAAACAACTGCTCGAATAGGCCTATTCGTGTGGTTAGTTTAAATACTGAGCGAACAAAGAGGATCAGTACGTCCAAAGTGTGGCGACTGGCATATTAAAAGCATTATCCTAAGAGCTACTTCTCTCTCTCTCTCTTGCTATTTTTTCATTTGTGGACTCTTCTGTTGAAAAGCACACTGGCTGACCCCCTCCAAAACACTCCCATTAATTCAATCTCCTGCTGCCCTTGTTTCAGTTCCTCCTCCTGGATTTTAATCCGACGGTGGGCACAATACTGTGAGAAAGAATTATCCAGGGTTCTGCAGGTGAATCCAACCATCAGACCTGAGTCCTTAAAAGCCACTTTCTGGCTGAGTTAAGAGCCAGAGAGAGGTCACAGGGAACTGCAGCCTTACTGTGCTTGAAGACAGGAAGGAGGGCATGGGTCAAGGACTGCAGGGCGGACCTCTAGAAGCAGCAAGGGCAAAGAAAAGAATCCCACCCCAGAGCCTCCAGAATGGAATCCGTCCTTGTCGACACTGTGAAGCCCACATCAGACTGACCTACAGAAGCTGGAGAGATGACATTTTAGTGGTTTTAAGCCACTGTGGGGCTGTATTATGACAGCAGTAGGAAACAGATACAACCCACAAGAATAAGTCACATTTTAAAGGAAAAAAATCTTGTGGGCCAAGTGATTGCTGTGCTTTTCAGATGCACTGGGCCATCTACATCTACAGCATTGTGATTATACTGCTAAAGACTTTTTTTTTTTTTCCTATTAAGACCATCTGTACATATTGATCGAGCCCGGCATCGGGCTCTCTGCTCAGCAGGAGGCCTGCTTCTCTTCCTCTCTCTCTCTGCCTACTTGTGATCTCTGTCAAATAAATAAATAAAATCTTAAAAAAAAAAAAAGAAAGAAAGAAAAAAAAGAAAGGGAGGGAGATGGAAGGCAGAGGGTCAGAAGGCCGCCAGAGGGAGAGGAGGAGAGGCAGAGAATCTGAAGCAGGCTCCACACCCAGGGCAGAGCCTGATGTGGGGCTGATCTCACAACCCTGAGATCACGACCTGAGCCAAAACTCTAGAGTCTGATGTTTAACCAACTGAGCCACCCCAGCACCCCTGATTTCTGTATTCTATTCTGCTCTCTCCCCAACACGTCAAGGATGTACCTACTCTCAATGAGCAAGATATATTCCGACCTGTCATAGGCTTTCACTGTGGCACACATGAATGCAAAACACGAATGCATGAAGAGATCAGTTCTTTCCAGTAGAAATCATGAATACGTTGGCCAGAATGATAACCATGTTTTGTGAAGTAAGAGATGATAACGGAAAAAAAAAAATTTTGTGTTTTCTATAGGGCCAAGAAAACATATTATGAAAAATAAAGAAAAAAAACATTGTTTTTATTTAAATTCAACTAGCCAGCATAAAGTATATCATTAGTTTGGGATATAGTGTTGAATGATTCATTACTTTCATATAAGACCCAGTGCTCATCACATCGTGTGCTCTGTCTTAATGCCCATCACCCTGTTATCCCAACCCTCCACGCACCTCCCTTTCCGCCACCCTCAATTTGTTTCCAGGAGTCAAGAGTCTCTCATAAAAAACCCTGTCATTTTTTAAGTTTTTTAAATTTAATTTTATTTATTTGACAGCGATCACAAGTAGGTAGGTAGAGAGAGAGAGAGAGAGAGAGAGAGAGAGAGAGAGGAGGAAGCAGGCGCCCCACTGAGCAGAGAGCTCAATGCAGGGCTTGATCCCAGGACTCTGAGATCATGGACCTGAGCCGAAGGCAGAAGCTTAACCCACTGAGCCACCCAGGCACCCCAAATGCTGTCGTTTTAATTATATTTACTTTTTTGTACTGCTATTCTCATTCATTCTTGCACTTAATGAAATACTTTTGTTTTTAAGTATTCCAAAATTATCAAAAGTAGCATTGATTATGTTCATTAAATTTTGGACCATCTATGACCAAACACTTAAAATACAAAAAGGTATTCTTTAAGTAGTCCAGGTAAGCAAAATTCTGGGCCCTGACTTTTAAAACAGATTGCGTAAAACTGAAGGGTTATCCATGTCTCCTAATGCAGATTTTGTGCTAATTCAAAAATACATTTGCTCATTAGTGAAATCCAAGTTATGAAAAAGTAGTCAAATGAGATGTTTTAAAAAGATATTCTGGGGCGCCTGGGTGGCTCAGTGGGTTAAGCCGCTGCCTTCGGCTCAGGTCATGATCTCAGGGTCCTGGGATCAAGTCCCGCATCGGGCTCTCTGCTCAGCAGGGAGCCTGCTTCCCTCTCTCTCTCTCTGCCTGCCTCTCCATCTACTTGTGATTACTCTCTGTCAAATAAATAAATAAAATCTTTAAAAAAAAAGAAGATATTCTGTAATAGAGGCTTAACTCCCAAAGTAATCATGTTCCATTAATACATCATTTTTGTAACTTGAATGACATCTCCTTTAAAAACCTGAAATTCTGGCTTGTCCTAAGTTTGGACAGGACTCACACAGCTCTATGTTGATGACAAGGTTCCACTGTATGTCATTCAAGAACATCTGAATGGTAACTTTTCTATAAAAAAAAAAAAAAAAAAAAAAAAAAGCTTCACAACAAATACATCTCTGTTTCGACCACCATGTTACTATTTCGGAGCATGCTCAGCACTAGCTCGGGTTCTGAGAAGGAACAATGCTCTGGTAGAGAGCATCGGCGGTTGCTGCGAACCAGCCATCAGTCATCACAACCAGCTAGCTCTGATGTCAGGAACAGATGCAACTTTTTCAAGATACATTGTCTTTTACCTTCAGTTCTCTCACCTCTAAAGTAATAATCACAAAAAGTCAGAGTTAGAAGCAACATTAAAATGAACTTTTTTTTAAAAAAGATTTTATTTATTTATTTGACAGAGAGAGAGAGATCACAAGAAAGCAGAGAGGCAGGCGGGGGGCAGGAGGGAGAAGCAGGCTCCCCGCTGAGCAGGGAGCCCGATGCAGGCCTTGATCCCAGGACCCCGAGACCATGACCTGAACCGAAGGCAGAGGTTCAATCCACTGAGCCACCCAGGTGCCCCTAAAATGGCCTTTCTTTGACTCACTCTTTTTATGTCGTGTTATGTCTTGCTCACCCCAACTGCAGCTACCATCTGTCACCATACAGCACGAATATAATACCACGGACTCTTTATGTGTTACTCAAATTTTTTAAAAATTTGATGTAATGGAAGTAAAATAAGTTTTACATATTTAAAGTATAAAATGTGTTTGTTACCTCCTAAAATCTCCCCCTGCCCCTTGGTAACCCTCCCTAGGTACCCCCAACGACCACTGAACTGCTTTCCATTTCTCTTCAATGAGTACTATGCCTCCCATTTGTTATCGCTGCCCATGTAATGAACTCGGTGGGTAAATCAGGAGCTGGGACTCATAAACCTCTCTACACCCAAATACTATACACACGTTACAACGTATTATTAGATTACTACTACTACTCAAAAACTGTTACCCTAAGCCTCAGATATTTCAGCACTCTGGCAACAAGAAAATTGTCCTTAGGGGTCAGTCGGGCTAGGGATTTGACTGCATGAAATGGAAAGGAAATTTTGAGTGGGGAAGAACACAAATTCCCCTGTGCCACCATTGTTCACCCCGGAGACATCTGAAAAGGAGGTATTACAAAAATCCTATTATGAGGAGACCTTTTTTGTACCTATTTTAAGATCTGCACTACTCTAAAACATGATTATGGATCAGCGGAAACAACTTCCAGGAAGGCTTCAGAAGGACAGGAATTTGGGCGAGGAGCAGGCATCTTCTAGGCCACAGCCATCCTACAAGAGAAGATAATCTTCCCTCAAGTGTGAAAGGTTCATTAAGAAGAGCAGCAGGATATACAGCAAAGCTCATCTTAGAATTATATTTCCTGCAATTCTGATGTTGTGACTGTATCTGCAGTATTATATTGCCTATGGTCCAAGCACTGAGCCACTGCTCACAAAACAATTCTCCGCTTATCAGAAAAGTCTCCACAACTAGAGGAGAGCAACACAGATTTGTGTAGAAATAAGAGACTACCAGAGTTCATCAAAGAGAGAAAAATAATTCTCTTGGCATTATCTTTCATACTCTTCATCACGGGTCTTTTCATCACTCCTACCAGTAGAACCTAACTCCTGATTCTGCTGCGGCTTAACTTCCTCAGCCTACTGGGTAAATGCTGTGCTTCGCTCAGCTCCGCCGTCAGCCCTCTTCACGCCTCACTTCCTGCTCTGACAACCTCATCCACTCCCATGCCTTTAATTGCCACCTATCCATGATGACTCACAGCTCCAGCCCAGACTTTCCCTCATAACTCTAGAGGTACACAGTCACTCAGCCACTTGAAAAATCCTATTGAGTGCTCCAAAGCCCTCTCAGAATCAACATGCCAAAAATAAACTTGTAATCTTCTTCCCAATCAAGATTCCCTTCCATAATCCCCTGTCTCAGTGAGTGATTCATCCAGCCACTCATACATAGGAGCCCTCCTTGACATTTCCTTCACCCCCATCCCCCTTCCATATTTCAGCCATCATCAATTCTTACAGTCTTCACTCTCTAAACATATTCTTTCTCCCAAATTGGTCTACTCCTATCCATTTCCACTGATTTTGTCCTCATCCAAGCTGCCATCACAGACAGCTGCAGTAATGCCCCAGCTAGTCATCCCATACCTTCTCAACCTCCCTTCCTCTCTGCAATGCAGCAGAGGGTCCTTCAAAACAAACCATCCCCTCCTCCTCCTCAGCCTCTGAAATATAATCACCTACACCTTTTAGTCTACCTACTAAATCTCTCTTGAATATATCCACTTTTCCCCGACCCCAAAGCCACTAAACCAGACCCTGACATATCTCATCTCTTGCCTAGATTATACCAACCACTTTGAAACTGGACTCTATCTTCACTTAGAAACATAAACTGATCATGGGACGCCTGGGTTGCGCAGTTGGTTAAACGACTGCCTCCGGCTCAGGTCATGATCCTGGAGTCCCGGGATCGAGTCCCACATCAGGCTCCCAGCTCCATGGGGAGTCTGCTTCGCTCTCTGACCTTCTCCTCGCTCATTCTCTCTCTCACTGTCTCTCTCTCTCAAATAAATAAAATAAAATCTTAAAAAAAAAAAAAGAAACATAAACTGATCATTCTAAAGCAAAAGATTATATTGTTCTCATTTAACTACGTAGTCAAAATCATATAAACAGAAAAACCAGTAACATAAAATTACAAATACACATAAATATCACTTTCATCTTATGAGGCATTCATCTGAGGCTTCCCATTCTTAGAATATGTCATAAGACGTCAAAAACAAACAGTTGAAATTTTGCACATTTGCTGAGTAAGATAGAAAGTGCATTGCATACATGTTTCGCAGACTAAATGACAATAGTTCCTATGAAAACAACGTCCCAGTAAATGTTGTCTACTAGACAAAGGAAACTAAATGTGCCTATGAGCTGCTCAGGGATCTGAGCAGGGGCTATCATCTGGAAAGAGACAAGTTTTTATTCAGAAAAGTTTTACTGAGCAGCTAGTCCATACACATTTATTCGGTAAGCAACTCTGAGTACATACACACTTATAAGTGGCTCCTCACTACTCTCGAGGTGCTCATAATCTACCTGAGGAGATGTGACTCATTTATGAGAAAAAATTTAAAAGCAAGTGACCAGAAGTTATTACAGAAGGAAAAAAGTGAGGTGAGGGAGAACAGAGATTAAGAGATGCATAAAAACCTTATGGAAAGTCAACAGAAGTAAGGAATTACATTTTAATAAAAAGTTGTAGATGAAGTGGCCAATGGGTTTGGGCAGGAGCTTTGACTTAAAGCTTTTATGGAATAATTTTGGCTGAATACTCCATTATACATTTCTTCAGTATTTTAGATCATTAAAATCTGTTGTGATTCATTTGACCATAAGCCATCTCGGAGGTTAAGAGAGACCCTACTGGTGTGTTAAATGAATGTTGACAGGGAAATTTTGCATGGATAATTCGCATCTGAACAAACCACTCAGCGATTCATCCAATTAGAGGATAATATCATTGTCGGGATAAACATATTGCTATTCTTGTAGGATTACAGTAAATTCTCTTACGCGAGAATTCATTAAGCATCTGCATGTGTAACTAGCTATCCAAGCTGATACATGATCCAAGAAATGACATCGCAGCCAGTCATACTGCCCCAGGTCATAGCGGAGTTAGACTATGCCATCCTGTTCTGTGCAACTGAGGGGGCTACAGGGAAAATGTCAAGTCCTACCTCATGAACATTTTGGGAGCAAGGATGAGTCATCTTTTCCCAACTTCTATTTTATGGGGTCAATAGAGACCGTTAAAGTGAGGGACAGAGAGAGACAGAGAGAATCTCAGACTCCCCGCTGAGCACAGAGCCTGACAGAAGCTCAAATTCATGACCCCAAGATCATGACCTGAGCCAAAATCCTGAATCATACACTTAGCTGACGGAGCCACCCAGGCAACCCAGGAAAGACACATTTTAAGAACTACCTTTCACATAGTAAGTAAATGTTTCTTAGTAAATGGAAGAACTGCTTAGGTCAAGGGCAAGAATCAGAGCAATAACTAAGTCAACAAACACATAACTTCTCCTCTTCTCAAAGATACTGGCCATATTCTCATTCATTCTTTTGTTTGGGTTTTAAGAGCTTTAAAATACAAACACTGAGCATCCTTCCGTAAGACTGTTGGGGAAGAGCACATGTAGTGACTGAACAAAAGAGTGCTATCTTAATAAAATAGATGCCTAGGAACCATGGTATTTGTTGATAATACATCAATAGGAATCCTGGAACTTCAAATCTGAAGAGCCCAGAATCCATTTCATTGAATATTTCCATTTTACAGATCAAGAAACTAAGTCTTTCCCAAATGACGGCCAGGTTAGTAATGCTTATCAGGTACTCTTTGTATTATGATTCTTCAGCTCCTTCTCTTGGAAGGCAGAGAATAGGTATTTCATTCATCTTTGCATGCACACTACCCAATAACTTACTTGGTTCAACATGACTATGCTGTAAGCATGGGTTGGATGAGTAAAGAACTCAAAAAAGTTCAACTCAAAATTTCAGGCATGAATTAAAAGTAGATGACTGCTGTTTGAATGCCATCTTTACCATGGTTGATAACGTCACTGAGTCTCCTGATTGGCTTGCAAAGCAGCCGTAGGATACTCTTTGAAACAGGGAAGATGAACAGGAAAGCCTGGAGACAGCTGTAGCTTCCTTGGCCCCATAAACATCGTCCTAGTCTTAGGAACTCTGAGCTGTGGAAATGGATGAGGGTCCTCCCCTCATGACCTTCTCTAACCCAGCAGACAGAAAAAGAACAGGACCAGTGTGCCTGATGGGACTCCCAGCCCTGGTTCTCTGGAGTACTCACTCCAACTATAGAACACACTGGTTAGGAATTCACCTGGCATGGCGACATCGGAACGGTGTCTCTCGGTACATGGGCTACTCATGCTATCTGCAGAGCCTCTACTTCTACAGGAAATTCTCTCCACTTACAGATCTGAGTTCACAACACTTAGACTGGCTGCTAGGAACTGCTGTTTGGAGTTATGCTGCTTTTCAACTTTTCTTGGATCCTGGCATCTGCTTTCCTGTGGTACTATGACTGAATGTCTTAGCTTTTATTAGAGAGATGCTGAAGATTTGATGTCAAGTTAGGGTTTTGCTCGGTTGTTCTAAGGGCCAAAAGATCACTGAAAGGAAGTGAGCTGTGGAGAGCAATAGACAACCATCCAAAGCTACTACTCCTGGGGATGCCTGAGAACCTAGCATTCTGGAGCGGGCTGATCAGTCACAGCACATACTCTGTCTCCTCCCAGCAGAGATAGAGGGGCTTTCGGGGAATACAGAAGTATTTTATCTGCAAAAGGAGTCACAATGACTGCATTTGAGACAAAATTCATCAGATAAATATGAAATACGATATATACACTACAACCACATGGAACAACATAGAACGAATCACCTACTGGCTTTCAAACCCAAAGAATGATGCAGTGATACAATGAATAAGCCTGTGTTTAATGTGTTGTATCTGTATCTGGAACAAAATACACTGTTCTTAGGTTCTTTCAACTCTTCTTTTATCTCGGCAACCACCTCTGAATTCCCTTCAGAAATCAGCTTTGCTTCTGAAACCACCTGAACCTACTAGCACTTTTCTGAGAAGTTCTGTCAATGTTTTTAAAATGTTGTAATGTATTAACCATTATACCTTGTCTACTTTCAAAAAGGCTGTAAGGGGAATTACTTCGTGTCAGCTGTGTGTAGGCATCTAACATTAAGTAGCACAACAAGACTGCAGCCCTTCAAGCAACCAGTTCAGCTGCCCTGAAGCTGTGCCTTGAAGCTGCCCCACAGTACTGCCAGGCTCAGTTCTTCTGGGAAATGAGGAGTCTCTAGAATCAAAGAGTGGGCCCTAGTACAAATGGCATTAGCCAAAGAAAAGATCTACAGCTTTTCTGAGGGAAAAAAAATATCCAAGTGACAAGCTTGAAGAAGCCAGAGTGTCCCCTGTCTGGATGCTCTGGTTTCTCTTTCATCTTTGCTCCATCCCGAGGACCTCAACCTGGCCCACCTTTGTCACTAGGGTGTCCTACAAGGACCTATCATCTTTCATCTTGATCTCTCCCGCCTTCTCCCTGACCACCAAACCATGGGGTACAATGACCAGAAGCTCAGCACAGGACTAAAGTGGGGTCTGAGATGTTGAGCCAAGGAGGAACAGTCTTAGCCAGTTCACTAACACCCAGGAACTAATTAACCACAAGAATCTAAAGAGGGCCCATCATCATATTCTCCAGGTGACTGCTACTAGGTCTCACATTAACATGTCCACAGTCCTCCACAATTACTATTGGAACAGAAAGGGATCAGGTAATTAGGGGTTCAATTCCAGTGGGATTTGAAAGGTTTCTTTAAAAATGAAAAACAGTTACATGTCAAGTACCCATGTTCAAGCAATCAGTGTTAAGTTCTCATTAATACTTGAGAAGCATGGATCATTGCTATAGATTGAAAAACTATTGTTACTAAAAGTATTCCAGCATCCCAGAGAAGTGGGTTTTTTGGGGGGCGGGGGGTTGTTTTGTTTTGTTTTTACCTTATCTCCCTATTCTGAAGAAAGCCTCAGTGGAAAGTGGTCTGGGATACAGATTTCCCCTGCCAGAATCTATCCCTAGCCCGATAAGACAAGTCATTTCAGGTCTTTGGGTACAGTTCCTCATTTTTCTAACACATACAGTAATACTCATTATATAACACTGTAGCTTGTCATGATAAATTCCTACCTATGATCACCTAATATGAAGCTGCTTTCAAAACACCATCAGTTTATAAAATTTATGATTATTCGGTCGATTTTTACTATGTCTCCTGTAATGCATTATAGCAATACATCCCATGTGTATTTTAACTGCTACCGTCACTGTTGTCATACAAAGGAATGCATCTCTGTCACCAAGCCCCAGAGGTTACCACGTTCCACACTCCCGCATGGACAATACTGAATGCCAGCAAATGTATTTTGTACAATTACACTTGCTAATGTGGTTCTGAGCACACAGTAGACAGAATATGGTTTTAATTACACGATGATTCTTCAATATTTCAATTGGTCAAGAAGAGTGTGGTGTCCCAAAGCCACACAGCTGAGCTCAGACTTGGAGATGTAGCAAAGAGTTCAAAGAAGCCAAGAAGATGTGGCTTCCACTACAGAATCTCCATAGTTTCAGTAATTGGAGATCTGAATAAAATTGAAATTCAGTAAAAGGGGGCAAGGAGTTTTAAAGAGATGTTGAAAATCATTGCCATGAGTAATCAAAATAATATGCAACCATGAAGACAAATCAATCTGTATCTTAGATGTCTTCCATCAAAACACATATCTCCACTCTACAGCAGTTTTCCTCGACATTCTTCCTGCATTTTTTCTGAGAGAAAAATGTACGTGCAGAATTCCAAAATTTGGAGGCAGGGACAATGAACAGTCCCCCCACAACAAGGCAAAAAAAAAAAATTAATGATTCCTGAATTCTATTAAAGGAACATGCCTGAGTACCTGCTGTATGCTTAGCATCCAGCAACTCAAACATAAGTACTCAGAAACATTCATACAAACAAATATAGAAACTTTCTTGGAAGCATCTTATTCCAAGTCAGTTTGAAGCAATTATGAGATGTGAGTTGGCAGACCAGAAAATGAGTGAGCAAAAAAGGACCCAAATTTAGGAAGACAATAGGAGAGCATCAACCCTTCAGAAGCCACAGCCGGGTACGAGCTATAGCCTACTTCCCAAAGTAGCACTTTAACATCCCTCATGTACAGCCCTGGGGCACCCTTCATCCAGGCAAGGCTCACGTTGTCCCATCCCACATCTCCCACATCGGAACAGCTCACTCAACGTGGCTAATGGGAGCCATAATGGCAGTCTAAATTTGTAGAAAACTAAATTGCAGAGGTTTTTTTGTTGTTGTTATATCATTAAATTACTTTTGAGAACGTATAGTAACTCAGGCTAACAAAAGGTTTTCAATTTGGTGTGGGAAAACTTTCATGAGAGAAAGAACTTCATAATCATTGTATTGATTCATACATAGGTGGCACTGCCGAAAATGGAGTGGATTATGCTAGTCAGCTACACTTGAAAGATAATGAATATTATTCATTGAGTGTGAACCACTTACCAGGTATTATACTAATGATCACAAAATCCCTCAAAGGTTAGAGTTCATTATTGCCTCTTTTTTTCTAATACTCGGGAAATCCTTAGTACAGTACAGTAGAGCACAGAGTATATCTTTTATTTGTCCATCTGAGAGAAACACCAACAAAGATGGCGCATATCTCAAAGCCTAACGCTAAGGCATGTGCTCAAGGTTGCAGGAAAGATCAGGATGTGGCAGGGGACATGTAACACAAAGGAGACCTATCCCAATAGCTGGCTCATCCCAATAGGCTGAAAGAGGACGCTACTGTGCGCTTGTGCATGGTGAGCGTGGCGTGCTGTTGGACGACATTCATGGGGAGTCTTGGGACATGGCTCACTTTGCCGGGACATGGTACATAGCCTTTGAGGCCTTAGTATCTGTCCTGAGCGAGATGGCTGGAAACAGGGTAAGAAGCAAAAGTTACCAGATGACAGGAAGGAAGACACAAGCTGTTGAGGGAGGCAAAGCCTACAAACATTGATGAGAAACCAGACTCTTTCCTTGTAGGGTTCCTACAGCTTCAGGTGTAGCAGGAGCTCACAGAGGTGGAAGCCTGCCCTATAGCCTGTCTAGAGCCTGCCCTAGTGAAGAGCAGGTCTTCACTTTTCTTAAAGAATTTGCCCAAGAAGCAGGACAAAATCCTTATCTTTAAATGGCTAGGAGATCTTGGGAAATTTAATTCAACTCCTGGGATCTCCATTTTCATCTATAAAGTTAAAATTAGAACTCTGAGATAGTATATACAGTTCCATGTGATTTGATTTTACAGAACATTAATTGTTCAGAAGATTTTGAAAATAACCCTACATGAGTGTTCATTATAATCCAATTAAAACACCTCCAGATTAGGTGAAATTTCAGATGAAAAAATTGTATTATACAGTGGAAACTCAAAAAGGTTACACTGTGAGCTCTCAGAGTGTTTGTCTATGATACTGAAACTTTTTATTAATGCTCAGGTAGCAAGCTAGCTACATTTTTTTTTGCCTTGTAGTAACTACTCTTCACATTGATTTAGATTATAACATACCTTTATAACAAATATGGCTAATTAATATTTGATTGGCTAATATTGTTACTGCCCAAAGCTACAATTCTCTACTAAATTCTGCACAATGGGGATGGGGGCAGGAACAACCTCACACGAGGACCCCCAGTAGCCCTCCCAGTAGATACTAGGCATACTTCATATTTACTATTGAAATTATATGTTTAAAATTGTGAAAATCATGGTAAATATACTAAATATTTACATGGGTTATTGTGTAGTGTTTAAGACAGACTGACATGGTGTGGTCAGGGAATAGGAAACTCTGGCTAAATGAACAGAGGTGTCAAATAATGTATCTGGATAACTGACAGTCTGCTCACCTTAACAACTATACTACGCATATTCAAATCCTGGAGGATTAAAAAAGATACCAATTTGGGGATGCAATATCCTGAAGTATCTTAAATTTTATAGCTCTTGTCACAGGCAAGTTCTTATTCTGAAAATCTCTTGAAGTCCCTTTACCTAACCCAAAGAAAAATTAGTCTCCATCATTGGTTTTCTCTGTGTTTTTCAGTAGTGAAACCCTCAAGTGCATTCTTATACAATACTCCAGTTAAGCTGAAAGTAGTATCTTATCACTCTAAGCTCACATAAAAAATTTACTTATTATAGGGGTGCCTGGGTGGCTCAGTGGGTTAAAGCCTCTGCCTTTGGCTCGGGTCATGATCTCAGGGTCCTGGGATCAAACCCCCTATCAGACTCTCTGTTCTCTCCCCTCTGTCTCCCTCTCTGCCTGTCTCTCTGCCTACTTGTGATCTCTCTCTCTGTCAGATAAGTAAATAAAATCTTTAAAAAAAATTTACTTATTATAAAGTCAATCAACAGAGTATACATTCTGTTCTGATACATCAAAAAGTGTGAAATCACAGGATAGAAAGCTATAGTGTTATTTCTGATTCATTACCAATGTATTCATAGATTTCATTTTCATTTGACAGGTTCATGAATTTGCTTTATACCACCAAGCATTCATGTAGAATTTTTTTTTAAGATTTTAGGGGTGCCTGAGTGGCTCAGTGGGTTAAGCCTCTGCCTTCAGCTCAGGCCATGATCTCAGGGTCCTGGGATCGAGCCCCACATCAGACTCTCTGCTCAGCAGGGAGCCTGCTTCCTGCCTTACTGCCCACTTGTGATCTCTGTCAAATAAATAAAATCTTAAAAAAAAAAAAAGGTTCCATTTCTGTGACTCCATGTGGTTGTACCGTCTCCACAGGGCAGAGAAAAGGAGGGATTTACAACTACAGAACAAATATTTCAACCAAAGAGGTCGTAGCAATGACATGAAGTAGGGATCGCAAACTGAGCTGCATGGAGACTTCCAGCAGGGACCATAAGCAGGTGAAGGGGACTGGACAAGGTCAGCTGTGGAGCAGAGAGTTCGTGGCCCACTCACAGGGAGCTGGTCACAGCTCGGCAAACACAGGGCTGCTGGGCAAAAGAACAGAGAGCTCCAGATGATTCTATAGCAACTCCTGAGGGCACTCACACCCTCGGATAACCCCCTCTCCTGGAGCAGGGACCAGACCTAGTGACTTACTGACAATGGATAAACAACAACACAGAGCAAGTGTCAGGGTGGCACTTCCGAGATTAGTTTATAGAAGATTCTGACTTGGGTCTCACTAGGACGCCTGTTGGCTCTCATTTTTGTTCCGATAAAACAAAATGCCACATGATGAGCTGCCTCCTGGAGAGGCCCATGTGAACAAGAACCAAGGGGGCGTTTAACCAACTCCCCAGGAAGGAAGTGAATCCTTCCAACAACCTTGACAGTGAGTCTGGATGAGCCTCTCCCACTCAGCTCCTCAAATGGCAGTAACTCCAGAGGACACCTAACGAGCACCTTTGTAAGAAATATCGAGCCAGAGGACCCAGTTAGGCTGCACCTGGGTTCCTGACCCGTAGAAATTGAGATCACGAATATTATTGGTTTAAGCAGTAGCCAGCTAATGAAAAATGTCAAATTTTCTCATTTTTCTAAAGCAGCTGGAAATCCAGATTCACATGTATAAAATCTCTCAGCTTTTTAAAGTGGAAAACCAATTCTTTTAGTAGATAAATATGTAGCTATGTCTAAAGGATAAAAGGGGCTAGAAATTTCTAGTTCCTCACAGATACGGTAACAGGGAAAATGCCAGGGACCATCATCAAAAGTGAATACACATTGATAAACATGTGCAATGAGAAAGAAGTCCTCTACAGTAAAATATATTTTTAAAAATTTCTTTTTTTTTAAGAATTTATTTATTTGACAGACAAAGATCACAAGGAGGCAGAGAGGCAGGCAGAGAGGGGGTGGGGAAGCAGGCTCCCCGCTGAGTAGAGAGCCCAATGCAGGGCTCTATCCCAGGACCCTGGGATCATGGCCGGAGCCAAAAACAGAGGCTTTAACCCACTGAGCCACCCAGGTGCCCCTAAAAAAAAAAATTTATTATAAAGTTGAACCTGACAAGATAGTTGGTCTACAAAAATTAAGATGTTCCTGTTGCAAATAGGTATGACAATCAGTAATAAAATCAGAGAAAAAAATCATAACAGAAATTCAGCAGAAAGAGACCTTGAATCATTCAGAGCTTTACTATTAAGTCTGCTTAACATTTTGCTCATGTGTTTCCACCGAATGGTAATAAGCAAGCTGCCAAGTAAACCCACGGGATTATTTTCTCCCTTTTAAAAAAACTTGAAGAACTATACTATGGTTAATATTCCTGATTTGCTAACTGCTAGGAGAAAGAGGTGGATTTCTAATACAGAAATGTACTCAGGGATAGAAATCATACTAAAATATTTTAAGACAAACTGTTTCTATAAATTTGTGCCACAGAATTACCATAACGTCATCGGCTCTATTACAAATGATAGCTAATCTTGTCTTACTCAACACTTCATCTATCATTTCTATGAAAATGAATCCCAAATATGCATTTCTTTCCCTGTCCACATCCCTAAGCAACAATCCTCTATCTCCAATTGTTTCTCTAAGCTTTCTTCCTTATTCCCTTTCTCCTCAGATCTTCTCCCCCCTGCACTACTTGACCATAGTTTCATCCCATTATCAAATCTGATTAAATAAATAACATGAAAGAGTATCTTCCTTTAGCTCTCCCCAAGAATGATACTGGTTCAAGCCCTCACCAACTAGCACCCTAACTGCTAGGTTATTTTCTTCTGTTCATTTTTTTTTTCTTTTCAATGATTCACCCATTATTCACTTATACTACACACACATCTATAGCAATACAGAGCTCTTTGAATAAAATTTCATCGAATAAAATATCAGTCATTGAAGATGAGACAGAATTTTGCCCCACATTACAAAATGCAATTACCACTGAATTTGTAATTGCCAAAATGGAATGAAATAAGCAAGGAGGTATTAGGAAGGAGATAGTGGATAACTGAAAGTTACAGATAAAAGCAACTGCAATCAATTTTAGTGACCTGAAAGTAGTAATAATTTTGCAGACATGAGACATGATCTTGGCTCACTGGGGACCTAAGGTCAGCTCTCCTCAGCAAGATTTGCTATTTAACACAGATTAGTTATCATAGACCGCTGTAAACCAGACTGTCTCGTCTTCTGAAACCCTCGGGAGAAGTTTGGCAAATCACACACTTTTAGATTACATTTTATTTCAATTTATCAGAAGACTTATACAAAGTCATTATTAAGAAAACAATACTTCCTGAAGTGAGTAGCCATTCTTAAACGAGTAGTTAGATGCTTATCGATGGAGCACTTAATATAGAACACACCTTTACGATCTTCCCAGTATGACTCACACCAAACACTTACTAACTTGATAAACCTGCATCTGATAAGATCTGCTCATGGCTAATATGAAACAATTCGGAAGACAACTGCCAAAATTAAATTCACCATTTCTTTTCCATTTAAAGTAGGAGAAATAAATACTAAGTGTGATATTATGCCTCCAGGACCAATAAACTGGTTACTTCAAAAATAAGCAAATAATCTTTTTTTAATGAGTTTTTCTCTTACAAATTTTAGCATATATTTTTTCCAAGTCTTCAACTTAATTTTATAAACATGAGAGATAGATGATGAAGGTTTAGTATCAAGCAGAAGCTATTAGAATCTATCATTTAGAAACAAGTTTTGGGCACTTCACTATTAAGTATTTTCACCCTGCTAGGAGTACGAAGAAATGGTGCTCTTTGACTTTAGGTTCTGTATATATACAGCATAAACAGAGCAGATGGGTTTATTACTAAAGTCAGGAAAATTATCATGGGTCAGTGATAATTAGTCCAGGAGAAATTATTCAAGATAGTGGTACCTCTAACGTACCCATCAATTTACAAAAATAAAAAATAAAAATTTTTTAAAAAACTATTATCTGCTTAGTATCATACTTCAAGAATACTACCATGTATTTTCTAAAAATCTGGCTTTGAAAAATAACCAGAAAAGAATCAAGCTCATTTCTCATGCCTAGTAAGTACCAATCAAGTAGGTAAGGCAGTGTGGTTAAATGGAGTAGGCAGGCACTTAGGAGTTAATTCTACTGGGATTTATCTTGGTTCCAGACTTCTGAATCTAGGTAATGGCAGTCGTACCAGACTGCATTGTAGCCTGCCAATAAAAAATTCTAGGGGCACTTGGGTGGGTCAGTGGCTTAAAGCCTCTGCCTTTGGCTCAAGTCATGATCCCAGGGTCCTGGGATCAAGCCCTGAATCGGGCTTTTGACTCAGCGAGGATCCTGCTACCTCCTCTCTCTCTCTGCCTGCCTCTCTGCCTACTTGTGACCTCTCTCTCTCTGTGTCAAATAAATAAAATCTAAAAAAAAAATTCTAGGCAAAATATTTTTAAATGTTTTTTGATGGTGTGCACTTTTGATTATAAAAGGACCAAAAGTAGACAGAACTAGACATAATCTATCCCTTGAGAGATGAAAAGGACATTGAATGAGACCCAATGTATGCAACCATTCTTCAGAGAGCACTATCTACTCTTCCCAGAGCAAGGGCTAGAAAAAAAAAGAAAACTGGTAATCTTAATGGACTGAAGGATCAGTTATCAGAGTCTGGGAAGACCAGAAAAACTACAAATCAAGGAAGAAACTCCCTGAAGGAAGGTGGCCAGAAAGTAGGGAGTCCCAAAACCTGCATAAAATTCTCTCAAAATGTTTTGATGCCTCCTAACTGCACACATTCAAGGCAAAACTCCATACAACCCAGGGGGAAAATATCTAGAAAGCTGAAATAGCCAACTGAAGACTTCAGCAGCTGCCTCCCACATGAATTCAGGAGCATGGTATACACGTTGATCAATCCAGTGAAGCTCTCAGTTTGAGTTAAGATAGACAGAGAGAGATAAGTAGAAATATATAGACATCTAGATAGCTATCTCACATTCCAACATTCCATGACTAATGATTTTCCTTAGCTTAATGGCAAACCTGATACAGAACCACTCCAACAAAACCCAAAACCAAGCCTCTAGGACATCAAGGTGATATCCCAGTAATTTAAGTGCTTGGTGAACAACATTCAACACTCTTGTAAGAGACATTATAGAATCCGGGGCTCCTGAGTGGCTCAGTGGGTTAAGCCTCTGCCTTTGGCTCAGGTCATGATCCCAGGGTCCTGGGATCGAGCCCTACATCGGGCTCTCTGCTCAGCGGGGAGCCTGCTTCCTCCTCTCTCTCTGCCTGCCTCTCTGTCTACCTGTGATCTCTGTCTGTCAAATAAATAAAATCTTAAAAAAAAAAAAAGAGAGAGACATTATAGAATCTAAAGTGTCCTCAGTGTTTCCAACAGAAACCCCAGTGTATTCACAGACAAACATGAGAAGATAATTCATGGTCATAGAAGAAAAATTGACAGAAATAGGTCCACTGTCAAGGAAAATTTTGAAATTACTACAAAAGAATTAAAACAAAAAATGTAAGATCAGTGTGGAACTACAATATAAATTTAAGAATAAAGAGGAATTTAAAAAACAGTTTCAAACCCAATATGAAAACTATGGAGATAACCAATGGAAATTCTAGAGCTAAAGAAAAAGTAATATCTGAAATACAATATTTGATTGTTAAAGTCTTTGGCAAAATTCAACACCTACATCTAATAAAACCCATTATCAATAGGAATGGTGGAGTGCCTGGGTGGCTCAGTCAGTTAAGCATTCAACTCCTGATTTCGACACAGGTCATGATCTCAGGATCATGGGCTCAAGCCCCACACTGAGCTCTGTGCTGAGCACGGACCCTGCTTAAGACTCTCCATCTCTGTCCCTGTCCCTCTGCCCCTCCTAACTTTCTTAATTTAAAAAAAAAAATATGGGTCCCTGGGTGGCTCAGTCGTTAGGCACCTGCCTTCAGTTCAGGTCATGATCCCAGGGTCCTGAGATGGAACCTCAGCAGTGAACCTGCTTCTCCCTCCCCGTCTGCCCCTCCCCTGCTTGTGTTCCCTCTCTTGCTGTCTCTCTCTCTCTGTCAAATAAATAATTAACACTTAAAAAAAAATAAAGAAGAATAGATGTGTACTTCCTTACACACACATATCCCTATACCTCAGAGTCAGTCAGCATCTCACTTTATGGGTAGAGCGTACAAACACTGCTATTAAGGTCAAAAACAGGGTAAAGACATGATACCCACCATCTACCAATACTATTCAGGATTATATTGGAGGTATTAATCAATGCAATTAGACTTGATAAATAAAGCCATCTGTATTTGCAAATAACATGATACTGTATCAAGAAACACTTGATACAGTATCATGTTATTTGCAAATACATGGAGCACTGGGTGTGGTAAAAAAATAATGAATACTGTTTTTCTGAAAATAAATAAATTGGAAAAAAAAAAAAAAAGAAAGAAAGAAACACTTAGAGGGGCGCCTGGGTGGCTCAGTGGGTTAAAGCCTCTGCCTTCAGCCCGGGTCATGATCCTGGGGTCCTGGGATGGAGCCCCGCATCAGGCTCTCTGCTCAGCAGGGAGCCTGCTTCTTCCTCTCTCTCTTTCTCTCTCTCTCTGCCTGCCTCTCTGTCTACTTGTGATCTCTGTCTGTCAAATGAATAAATAAAATCTTAAAAAAAAAAAGAAAGAAACACCTAGAGACTCAATGATAAAGCTCAAAGAATTAGACAGGATAGCAGATACACAATTAGCTTGCAAAATCAATATTCTTTATACAGTAACAATTAGAATGCAAGATGGAAGTAAACTCAATTCACAATGGCAACAAGAGAAATACTCAAATGAACACAATTAACTTCAAAGCCTTTATGAAGTAAATCATGAAAACATCCTCAAATTATATAAATGGAGGCTTGTATAAATAGAAAACATTTCTTTTATTGCTTTAAAAGTTTTATTGTCAAGATACATGTTCTCATGAAATCTTGCCATTTGCAACAACGTGGATGGAACTAGAGGGTATTATGCTGAGTGAAATAAGTCAACCAGAGTAAAGACAACTATGATATGATCTCCATGAAATGAGGAAGTGGACATGCAACATGGAGGGTTTGGGGGGTAGGAAAAGAATAAATGAAACAAGATGGGATCGGGAGGGAGACAAACCACAAAGGACTCTTTTTTTTTTTTTTTTTTTTAAAGATTTTATTTATTTATTTGAGAGAGAGAGAGTGTGAGAGAGAGCATGAGCGAGGAGAAGGTCAGAGAGCGAAGCAGACTCCCCATGGAGCTGGGAGCCTGATGCGGGACTCGATCCCGGGACTCCAGGATCACGCCCTGAGCCGAAGGCAGTCGTCCAACCAACTGCGCCACCCAGGTGTCCCCACAAAGGACTCTTAATCTCACAAAAAAAACCTGAGGGTTGGGGGGGGTGCGGTAGGGAGAGGGGGGTGGGGTTATGGACAATAGGGATGGTATGTGCTATGGTGAGTGCTGTGAAGTATGTAAACCTGTCGATTCACAGACCTGTATCCCTGGGGCTAATAATACATTATATGTTTATTAAAAATTTTAGAAATTATTAAAAAAAAGATACATGTTCTCTCAAATTTATAAATTTAATGTGATTGCCCTAAGAATCTCTTCTTGGACCTAGAAAGCTTGATACAATCCAAACAGAAAAATAGGTATACATGGATAACTGGGGCAACAGTGAAAAGGAGCTCAGAGTCAACAGTGAAAATCTAGCTCCACTGGATTTTTTCAACATACTACAAAGCCTCCAAAATTGAAGTAGTATGGTGGTCGAGGCATAAGTAGACCAATAAAACAATGAAATAGAATAAAAAGCCCCAAAATACCTCTAACAACTTATGGAATTTTAGCATATTACACAAATGGCATCTCAAATCATGGAGGCAACACACTCTTAATAGTATTGAGGCAACTGCACAACCATTTGGAAAATGTAACATAGGCAATCCGCTGGATCCCCTCCTCACACCACATACTAAAACTCCAAATGCATGTGATTTAAACTTTTTTAATATAACTGTCATCTGTAACCCAAATGTAGAGGAAGGCTCTCCACCAAGGACATAAAATCCATGTTCAATAAAAATGCAGGTTTTGAAACTTGACAAAATACAAATAATTATGTGGGGGGGACCATATTAAGAAATATTACGAGAATGAAGAGACAGCCTGATACTAGAAGAAAATGCTTACCAAATCACATTTCTGATAAAAAGCATATATCCAGAACACACAAAGAGCTCTCAAATTTTCAGCAAATAAGGCAATTTTTAAAAATGGGTACACAGCAGATACACCTCAATTACAATGGCAAAAAAAAAAAAAAAGGCAGTATCAAGTGCTGGCAAACAGGTGCAACAACTAGAATTCTGATGTTGGAAATGTAAAATGGTATGGCCTCTTTGAAAACTGTTTTGTTTCTTGTGTAGACATCTACCTTTATGACACAGCATGATCACCTCTAGATTTTACATAATAAAAATGCAAATTTATAGCCACACAAATATCTGTACAAGAGATTTATAGTTGTTATATTCAGAGCCATTTACAACTATGAACAACACAGGTGTCCTTCAGCCAATAAAGAGACACACTGTAGTAGAGATACATAATGGTACACTACTCAGCAATATAAAGTAGTCAACTACTAATTCAAGGATGTGGAGCTCCTCCCATTCACTGCTGACAGAAATCAAAAACATTCATACAAAGCTAAAGATAGACTTATACAATCCAGCAATGCAATCCCAGGTATTTTCAACCAAAGGAGTTGAAAACTATGTCCATATAAAAACCTATACATTAATATTCATAGCAATATTCAATTACTGTGAATTGGGAACAACCAAGTTCTCTTTTAATAGGTAAATTTTTAAAATTCATGTAATGAAATAGTGATAAATGAGCTATTAAGCTATGAAAACACATGAAGTTCTTAAATGCCTATTTTTAAGTCCATAAAATTTTTTTGAAGTAGTATCTATGGCATTCTACCTTTAGTGTAAGAAAAAAAGCAAAGGAGAATATATCTATTTTTGCAAAAGAAAACAAGAATAAACCAGAAAATAAACTTATTTCCTATAGAGGCTTAGAGTTAGGGTTAGCGCAAGAGAAGGTATAGGGTATCAATTTTTTTGGTAGGATTTTGACTTCCATAAGCATATTAATGTCCTATAGATGTAGAATATAAAATTAAACCAATAATAAGGAAAATCTCAGAACTGAATGCAAAGGAATGTACCAAATTTTATTTTAAAACAATGCTACTGAAGAGGGAAAAAAAAATAGTCCAAGTAGTTTTTCATCACAGTATAATATACCTTCAGGAATATTGGGGCAGGAATTCTGGATTTTATGTGTATTATTTGTAACAATAAATGAACATGTGGATATTATTGGGATCCAGGATATTCACATGGGAGAAAGAAGATTCAAATATGGAAAGGAAAAAAAAGCACAGAAGAATGTTGTGGGATTAGTTTGGAAGTAGATTTTAACCAACTGATACAGGATTTGGGTTCGAAGATGTCAGTGTAGGAAGATCCTAAACTCCACCTCTCCCATAGATACAACATATTGCAACTATATATGGAATAATTTCCTCTGGAAAAGACCAGAAAACTGGTAAACCTAGGTTTTCCACCAAAGGACAGAAAGCACATCATTCTGACAGATAGGAGAGGCACAGATATCATCTCATTGAGAAAAACAAAAACAAAAACCAGGTGCAATGATTCACAATTGGGGGTGACCTCACTCAAAAATACTGAACTTTTCCCTAAGGAGAGAGGATTTGTATGTCACATTAGGCACCCCAACCCTTAGACCCTGCATGAGAAAGACAAACTCTAAATACTGGGCTTTGAAAACCAATGGAGGCTATGTCCAGGAAAACCACACATCTGTAGGGAAATGAAAACATACTCTTAAAGGACTTAAGCACAGACTCACTCCCCCAGAACTCAGCCCAAAAATTCCAACTAGAAAAGGACCCAGACAATATTGCTGATGGGCACAGAGAAGACACCCTTGAGCACCTTTATCTAATGGTCAGAAGAAACTACACTTCCACTCTTCACATAACATGTTGTACACAAGCTCACTCCTTCAAGATTGAGAAAGGCAGCTGATTTACCTAACACACAGAAACACAGAGTCCAGCAAAATTAGGAGACAGAGAAATACAGTCCAAGTGAAGAACAAGACATCAGAAAAGACCTTAATGAAATGGAAATTAGCCATCTACCTGATAAAGAGTAGAAAGTAATCATCAGGTGGTTCTATTTCAAACTCACCTCCTCCATGTAACACATCAAACTAAGAGAACAATCCCTCTTGAAGAACTGAGAGATGACTAAACCCAAGACAGAACAGCAAGAGACACCAAAACACAGTAAAACGGGGAAACCCCATCCCCAACACTGCACATGGCAGTGGGGAAGGTAATACCAAGGGACTGAAAACCAATCCCTCTATCCTTGAGCACAAGAAAGAAACAAAAAAGAAAAAAGAACACACACACACACACACACACACACACTCTCTCTCTCTCTCTCTCTCCAGTTTAAGAAAGCAATTAGCATATAAAACAGTCAACACTAGAATTCTGCCAAATGGTACAGGAATGGCTGGGAAGCTCCTCAGGTCAGAGGGACTGGAGAACACCACAGTTTACATTCACACCCCATCTTAAAAGTCTAGACTGGAGCAGGATCCAGACACCACAACAGGTAAATCTAGTTATCTCAGCAAGCTGGCTACTTCAGTAAGCTCAGGGTCCCCAAACCTACTCCAGGCCTAGTCATGTCAGAACACAGAAAAGAGGCCAAGGTTTAAAAGGGGCAAGGGCTACAGGAATGCTCTCCTCTCACCTACCTTAAAAGAGCAGAGTCTGGATGCCATAAGGGGCAAGACTCAGTGCCATTATTAAGGGTCCCACATCATAATGAATGGGTCTAGACTCCCCAACTGGTAGGTCTGGTCTTCACAGGGAACTTGCAACCTCAGTGTTCTCAGTGTCCTCAAGCCTACATGATCTTCCCTGTGATGCTGGGGCACAGAAAACGAGCCATGGTTTTGTGGGCATTTGTTTTTGGTTTTAGTTTTTACTTTTATTGTTTTTACTTTTAAAATTTTATTTTCTCTTGATTTTTCCTTTCCTATAGTTTTTTTCTTTATTCTTTCACTAAAAAGCCACAGCTTAAAAGAAAAACTAGCATAGAAAGCCATAGCTCCAGTAAGCCAGCAAGTCACAAAGCACACACACTGTACTTAAGGGACACCATTCACAAGACCACTATTTCAAGCTTAGGAGAAGTAGCCATTTTGCCTAATCCATAGAAACACACACAGAAAGTCAAGCAAAATGCTTGAATATGCTCAAGAGTGAGCAAAGAAAAACCTCAGAAACAGAACTACACAAAACAGACATAATATGCCTGATAAAGAATTTACAGTAATGATTATGAAGACCACTAGGCTTGAAAAAAGAACTCAGACCTTCAGTATATTAAAATATTGAAAAGAACCAACCAGAGTTAAATATAACTTAAAAAACACGGTGGGGGGGAACCAACACTAGAGGGAATTAACAGTAGATTACCAGATGCAGAAGAACATATCAACAATCTGGAAGACAGGGTAATGCAAAGCACACAAGCTGAACAGCAAAAATAGTAAAGAATTTTTTAAGATCAGAATAAATTAAAAGATCTCTTGGAAAACATTAAGCACACATTGCCATTATAGGTGTTCCAGGAAAAAGGTGTAGAAAACTTCACTGAATAATAACTGAAAACTTCCCTAGGAAAGGAAATAGACATCCAAGATAGACATCCAAGTCCAAGAAGTAGAGTTCCAAACATGGTGAATCCAAGGAAGTCCACACCATGCTACATAATAATAAAAATACCAAATCTTAAAAGCAACAAGAGAGAAACAAACAAAAAAGTTACCTATGAGGGAAAACCTATAAGGCTATCAGCTGATTTTTCAGCACAAACTTTCCAAGCCAGAAGAGAATGGTAGATATAGTCAAAGTGCAGAAAGGGGAAAAAAAAAAACCACACACACACATACACCTAAAACCAAGAACATTCTACAAAGTAAGATGACCCCCAACCCTTCAAATCTCAATGATAAAGCATTTTCCAGACAAACAGAGAGGATAAAAAGAAGTTTATCATCACTAAACTAGCCTTACAAGAAATGTTAAGAGGACTTCTTTAAGTAGAAAAGAGATGGCCATAGACATAAGAAAACTATGAATAAAAAGATATAAAATATGACAACATAAACATACAATGTGGAGAAGGGAATCAAGAGGAAAGAAGGGAATAAGAAAGATTTCTTCTTTTTCTATTTAGAACATTTTTGAACTTAAATTACCAAATTAATATTGTTTGTTATTTACTTAGGAGGCAATATATGAACCTCACGGTAACTACATACCCCAAATCTATGGGACACACACACACACACACACAGAAAGCCAAATGAACCCGATGGACACTCATTTATCACAAATAGCAAAAAGGAAAAAGAACTACAAAAACAACCAGAAAATGAATTCCTAAAAAGCAACTATATACCTGTCAATAATTACTTTAAACCTAAATGGCCTAAATGCTCCAATCAAAAGGCAGTGTGGCAGAATGGATTTTTTAAAAAAATTACATATCTCTATGCTGCCTACAAGAGATTCACCATAGATCTAAAAATGCATACAAACTGAAAGTGAAGTGATGGAAAAGCATTCACCATGCAAACAGAAGTGGAAGTAAAAAAAAAAAAGCTAGAGTAGCAATATTTAGACAAGCTAGACTTTAAAATAAAGACTGTAATGAAAGACAATGAAGAGCATTACATAATGATAAAATGACCAATCCGACAAGAGGACATCACGTTGTCAATACCTACACACCCAACAATGGATCTCCTAAACACATAAAGCAAATATTAATGAACATAAAGAGAGAAATTAATGGTAATACTATAGGCAACTTTAACACTCCACTCACCTCAATGGATAGACCATCCATCCAGAGTTATCAGTAAGGCTACAATCTTTGAAGGACACAATGGACCAGATGGACATATTATTCAGAACATTCCATCCAAAAACAGAATACACACTCTGTAGGGGCACATGGAACAAACTTCAGAAGAGATCACATATTAAATTTACTGAGGCTTGTTTTATGGCTTAAGAATACTGAAACAAGGGACGCCTGGGTGGCTCAGTTGGTTGGACGACTGCCTTCGGCTCAGGGCGTGATCCTGGAGTCCCGGGATCGAGTCCCACATCAGGCTCCCAGCTCCATGGGGAGTCTGCTTCGCTCTCTGACCTTCTCCTCGCTCACGCTCTCTCTCACTGTCTCTCTCTCTCAAATAAATAAATAAAATCTTTAAAAAAAAAAAAAAAAAAGAATACTGAAACAATGCCATGCATCTTCCCTGACCACAATACAATGACACTAGAAACCACAAGAAAAAAACCTGGGGAAAAAAAAAAAAAGCAGCAACATCTAGAGACCAAACAGCATGATACTAAACAACCAGCGGGTCAATGAAGAAATCAAAGAAACTAAAAAACAAAAACAAAACAAAACAAAAAAACATGGAGACAAATGAAAACGAAAGTAACACACGAAATTCTCCGGGACACTGAGAAAGCAGTTTTAAAAGAAAAAGATAGAGCAGTGCAGGCCTATCTTAACAAAAACCTCAAACTATCTAACATTCCACCTAAAGGAACTAGAAAAAAAAAAAAAGAACAAAACCCAAGGTGAGTTGAAGAAAGGAAATAAAGAGCAGAGCTGATTTTTCAGCACAAACTTTTTTTTGGTCTCTATATAAAGATACAGAGACAAACAAACAAACAAACAAAAACAAACAAACAAACAAACAAACAATGAAACCAAGAGCTGGTTCTTTGAAAGGACCCAAATAAACAACATCAAAAATGAGAGGACAAGTAACAACAGACATTACAGAAATACAAATGTTTCCAATACTATAAGAAGTAAGCAAAAAAACTGGACAACTAAGAGGAAATGGATAAATTCCTGGCAACCTATAATCTTCTCGAATTGAACCAGGAAGAAACAGAAAATCTCAATAGACCAGTTGCAAGTAACTCCATCTTATTGGTTATCAAAACCCTCCCCAAAAATACAAGTCGAGGACCAGATGAATTCACAGGTGAATTCTACCAGACATTTAAAGAACACTATAGAACTATTCTCCACCAACTATTAAAAAAAAAATAGAAGGAAAGCTTCCAAATACTTTCTGTGAGGCCAACATTACCCTGATACCAAAATCAAAGACACCACTAAAAAAGAACTATAGACCAATATCCTTGACACATACAAATGCAAAAACCCTCAAAATATTAGCAAACCAAATCCAACAATACATTAAAAATATCATTAACCATGATTAGGTGAGATTTATTTCTGGGATACAAAGGTGGATAGATATTCACAAATACATCCATCCCTAATAAAAACTCTCAATAAAATGGGGATGGAGGGAATATACCTCAACATAATAAAGGCCATATATGAAAAATCCACAGCTAACATCATCCTCGGGGGTAAAAAACAGTTTTCCTTGTAAGGCCAAAAACAAGACAAGGATGTCCACTCTTGCTACCTTTATTCAACATAGTACTTTAAGTCCTAGCCACAGCAATCAAACAAGGAAAAGAAGTAAGAGGCATACATACTGGTAAAGAAGTTAAATTGTCACTATGGCAAATGACACAGTACTACACATACAAAACTCTAAAGACTCCACAAAAATACTGGAATAAACAAATTCAGCAAAGTGGCAAGGTATATAATTAACATTCAGAAATCATCACTATTTCCGTACATTAACAAAAAGTTTCAAAGAGAAATTTTTAGAAACAATTTACAATTGCACGAAAAAGAAAATATTCAGAAATTAACTTGCCAAGGAAGTTAAAGACCTGAACTTTGGAAACTAAAACACTGAGGAAAGAAATTGAAGGAGACGCTAATGGAAAGATAATTCTGTGTTCAGGTTGAAAGAACTAATATTGTTAAAACATCTGTATTACACAAAGCTATCTACAGTTTCAATGCAATCCCTATTAAAATATCAACAGTATTTTTCACAAAACTAAAACAAATACTAACATTTGTATGGAACCACAGAACACCCCAAAGAGCTAAAGCAATCCTGAAGAAAAAGAATGAAGCTGGAGGTATCAAAATTCTAGATTTGGGGGAACCTGGGTGGCTCAGTTGGTTAAGTATCTGTTTTCTGCTGGGGTCATGATCCCAGGGTCCCGGAATTGAGTCCCACATCAGGCTCCCTGCTCAGAGGGGATCCTGCTTCTCCCTCTGCATGTCTCTCCCCATACTCATGCTCTCTCTCTCTCTCTCTCTCTCTCTCTATCAAATGAATAAATAAAATCTTTAAAAAGAAAATCTAGATTTCAAGACATACTAAAATCTGTAGTAGTCAAAACAGTATAGAATTGGCACAAAAACAGACATATCGATTGATGAAAAGAATAGAGACCCCATAAATAGTCACACATTTATGTGGCCAACTAATCTACAGCAAAGGAGACAAGAATATACAATGGGAAAAAGACAGTCTCTTCAACAAATGCTGCTGGGAAAACTGGAAAGCTAACTGTACCCAGACTACTTTGGATGCCATACACAAAAATAAATTCAAAATGAATACAGACCTAAGTGAGTCCTGAAATCATAAAAACCCTAGAAGAGAACGCAGTCATTTCTGAAATCGAGCACAGCATCACCTTTCTAGGTAGGTCTCCTACGACAAGCAAAAGCAGAAATGAACTATTGCTACTACATCAAAATAAAGCTTTTGCACAGTCAAGGAAACCATCAACACAACAAAAGGACAACCTACTGAATGGGAGAAGATATTTCCAAATGATATATCAGCAGCCAGATTCTATAAGTACCTTACACACCACCACCAAAAAAACTCTTCACAATCTGATTAAAAATGGGCAGAGGATATGAATAGACATTTTTCCAGAAACAATATACAGAAGACCAACAGACACATAAAAATATTCAACATCACTAATCATCGGGGAAATGAAATTCAAAACCACATTATCATCTCACAGCAGTTAGAATGGCTAAAATCAAGACAAGACACAAGAGTTGGTGAGGATGTGGAGAAAAAGGAACCCTCATGCACTGTTGGACCAATGTCCATTGGTCCAGCCACTGTGGGGAAAAATATGAAATCTCCTCAAAAAGTTAAAAGAACTTACATGAGAGTAAACCCCACAGAAATGCTCTATGATCTAGTATTTCCACTCTTGGGTATTTAACCGGGAATGCACCCCTGTGTTAACTGCAGCATTATTTATAACGGACAAGACATGGACGACATCTAAGTGCACGTCAATAGAGAAATGGACATGGAAAATTGTATGTATACTGGGGAAACTATACAGCCATTTAAAAAAGGAAGAGATTGTGCCATTTGTAAAAACACAGATGGACCCAGAGGGTATCGTGCTCATGAATCAGACTGAGGAAGACTAATGCCACACGGCTCTACTCATAGATGGAATCTTCAAGAAAGAAAACAAAAAGAATCAGAAGTATAAATACAGAGGACTAATGGTTGCCAGAGGGGAAAGAGGTGAATGGGTCAAGGGGAGAGGGAGACACAGGCCTGTAGTTGCGGAATGAGTAATTCATAATAAAAAACCATAAGGAATATTGTCTAATGGAAATAGTGATGTAGTGGGACAGATGTAGCTTTACTTGTGATCTTTGTATTTTACTAAACTTTATATTTTAGTGGTGAACACATATAAACTTACAAATCACCAAGCTGTACACCTGAAATGAATATAACACTGTGTCAGCTATACTGTTTGTGAAAGTGCCTAGTACAGCATCAACTACCCAAAAGAAAGCAGTAGAGAATTTTGCTGCCCTAAGATACCGAATCACAAGTAACAGACCAATTTGCCTGATGAATACAGAGACTGGATGAAGGGTAGCAATGATTTGTTAATAAGCTGCAAACCCTTTTCTGGGTAATCTCTGAATCACCACGAATATTTATTTGAATTACCACCCCCCTGGCTCATGGCAGTGTGTTAAACTTTAAAATACCTGATAACATTAGGGCAAAAATAAGGAGAAAGTCTTTTTTTAAAGGCCTTTGAACTCCTTCTCAGTAATCAGAACCAATGATAAGTTTTGTATTTCTCTGTTGTGACATTTCCTTTAAAAAGCTACTGAAGACTACTTAGGTTAGCCGATACAGGAGATCACAAGTAACCATTCTATTTTTTTAAAGCCCACCTTCCCAGCCTTCATATACATTATACATTTGAGAATATCAAGTGGCTTAAATTATAGCCAGAAAAAGCCTTCGTTGCTTTGAAGATTGCCTGCTCTAACAGGACCTCAGAGCAGAGAAGAAAGTAAGACGAACATTGAAATGCATCTTCTGTCAGTATTGTGATGGCTCTTAAACGGTCTCTCTAGCATCCTAGAATCAAAGTAAAAATCTACACCAGTATTTGACTTGAAGAAAATTATAAAGCTACAGGTGTTCAATATGAAGACCTTGTGCTCTTCTGGAAGGCTCAGTCTACCAAAAGTTATCAGGTAGAAAAGATGACACCCCCACCATAAAGCCTAAGAGAAGTGGACATCTCCCCAAGCATCAAAGTTGAACAGTGAGAATTAGTAGTTCATGTTCTAGAAAATCAGTTGAGACAAAATGCACTAAGGAGACCTCAGCACGCTGTTCTACAGATGGTCTCCCTATTTGGAGACTGACCTTAGGTTTTGTTGGTGGTGGCAGTGGGTGTTTTTTTTTTTTTTAAGGGGTCTCCCCATCCAGCATGGAGCCCAACACAGGGCTTGAACTCAGGACCCTGAGATCAAGACCTGAGATGAGATCAGGAGAGAATCTGCTTAACCGACTGAGCCACCCAGGAACCCCACATTAGATTTATAAAACCCCAAAACATTCTACTTCACTAGAATCTTGACTTTATTTAAAGTCTGCTCCCAAATTCCTTTGAAAGTTAACAAACACCCTTTCATATGTACACTGAAGCAGCATTACAGTCAATAATGATTCTAATGTCTTTTCCTTTGACTAATTTTCTTCCTGAAACATGTTTGTAAAAGAGGCTCTAGAGTAATTTACTCATACTGTACATCACCCCTCCACGATTTTTTTTCCCCTTTGCTACATAGGGAGGACACATTCATCTCCTCCTTGAATAGGCTGTCCCACTCTTCTACTCTACTCTTCATCACAGAGGGGAGTGTTAGTGTGCAAACCTGGAGACCACCACCCCCTCAGTATTCTTTATATTGTTGTCCTATAGAAGGACCTCAAACCCTGCTTGAAAGCTGAAAAATTTTTACTCTGGTTTTTTCACTTTTTTCTTCAAAGCATGTGTATCTATCTATTTATACACACACACACAAACACACACACACACGTAAAGCATATGCTCTAAGTAAATATATGTATATATTTACATGTGTGTATACACATATGTGTACACACCTCTAATTTGTGATTTTCCTCCACATACTAATAATTAGTCTGTATGCATCAACAGGTTAGAGAATATATTAAAACTGATTCCTTTTTTCCATCTTCCTATTTATGATTTGTCCTATCTGGAGTGGTCATGATGAGGTCTAATCACAAATAATCTATGTATTATATGAAGAGAAAAAGTCACAATTTGCAGTGCCTCCAACTGTCTAATGTATTCTGTCTCAACCGGCAGATCACAACACTAGAACTCCAGGCAATTACAAAGAAACTTTCACATTCTTCAATGGCACCATTTCCAAACCCTGCACTACTCTGGTCAGGTTCCACACTTCTAGTTTATCAACGTGCCAAGGAAAATGCAGGTCCTGGAACCGCGAGCAAGTCTGCAGCTGTGGTCTGACCAGTCCCTGAGTAGAATAGGCCATTATCTCCCTGGGCTGTGGAATTATACTTCTATTAATGCAGCCACCAGTTTACTTTTTCCTTTTCACCGCATAATTGAACTGCTGACTCGCATTAGAACACTAGTGTATCCAAAATCCCAACATGTTTTGCCCGCGTGGAAATCTGCCAAATATACTTGACCTAATCTACTGCCTTTTCACTGATTCTTTTAATTTTTTTCCATTCATTCTAGAATTCAATTTTATTTTGTTGATTTGGATTTCTCCTTCAAGTGGATTAAATTACCGGCTCTGTCATCTAGCTTCCGAGTCATTTTCCAAGCTTCGTGTCACTCAAATTTAATAAGCATTATTTTTAGTCAGACAGCAGAAGGAATGTGTCTTCTGGTGAAAACACTGGAAGCTCAATGATAACGGGTGTGGCAGTATCTGGAGGAGAGGACCCCAGTTCCACACACACCCCAGGGATCAGGCCATACTGGCGTCTACCTCCAAGCCCATGAAACAAGTATCTTTAGGCCTCTCAGGAAATTAGGAATGGCTAAAAATGAGGGCTTTTTAAAATTCAGAATTCGACACTGAAAAGGCCAATAGTGTGACAGGATCTGATTGGGTGACCTTTTCTTACAGTAAGTCAGTCTTTTAAAGGTGAACCTGCCGAGCCGTCGTAAAGAAGTGGATATGAAAATATTTTCCTGCAGATAGTTACCAATTCATTTGACCCCTTTAATAAACTTGCTGGAGCCAGAAAGTACTGGATTATGGAATAAAATCAGAGCTTCCCCTTTATTGTGGTTGACCAACTCTTTCCATTTAGAAGGTCATCAGTAGGTCCAATCGTAAGCTTAGACACACATTTTTCAAGCTGTAACAGGAGTCATACAACAACAACAAAAAAATGTGATTGACATGTTGTCTCTTTCATTTTCTTTCAGAAATAATGATTGTATAACTTAGAGGATCCCTGAAAATGGACAGAGGCAGCTATAAACAGCAAAGACTGAATAAGTAAAATTATATGTATGATTAGTCAAAGAACTTGACATTTAAATTATTTCCAATTTAAACATCTATCAACAGGAGAATGAATAAGTAAATCATGGCCTTTTTCTACAGTGAAATACTATAAAGCAATGAAAATGAATGAAGTAGAGATATGTATATCAAAGGGATCTTTAAATTACAACACAGGGCAAAAATATTCCGGAAAGATAAGCACAGGAAGCTAGGAAAATGTTTTAAAATGTCCAAATTACTATGTGTTTTTAGGATATACCTAATTTTTTTAAATGCCTTAAATGTTATTTTCTATGGCGGTTATATAACCCTAAAACATATAGTTGGATATTTAAAAACAATTAAATTGAAAAGTAATAGAAATTTGACACCTAGTTGAGTAAAAAGTCTTATGGATGTTGGAGAGGTGATTGAAAAGTAGGGAGAAGGAAACAGAGTTGGGGACAATTTTTAAGCTAATAGTGTACATACAGATGTTCATCATTTTTTACCTTTCACGTATTAGAAAAGTTCTGTAACACAAGAGGATATTTAACTTAAAAAAAAAAAACAAGAATTTCTCCCATGAGTATTCGAAATTAACTCAAATACTGTATAACTTCAGATATTTTTCCCCACTATGTTAAACAGTGAATTTTTTTTTCCTATAAAACAGCACAGACATGTCACTGACACCATGAAAAAAACGATCCTGTTTATATTCTTTTATGGTTATTTATGGATGGAAAGGGGCTATGCCAGGACAGCATTTGGCCAGAGAAGTTGATATGCAGTATCTACGAACGCTATTGCAATACTAACACATTTACCACATGGTTCACGAGGAAGGCAGGAGGATTCTTCATCCCATGATTTATCTCGGCCACAAGTCCTTGAGAATTAGATATTACCCAAAATATAGTTTAATGAGAGGAGAACGGGTCCCGCCCTGTGACTTCAGCACCTCCTCCAGCTCACACCCGCAGCTGGTCCCGGCCTCTCCGTACAGCCCCTGTCTGTCTCAGACGCCAGCCAAGCCCACCAGGGCAGGAAGCTCCCTTGGAAACAGTCCTCTTTCCCATCCAAGCAGGCTTTCTTCCTGCCCTCTTCCAGAATGCTTCAGGTTCTCCAGCTGGAGCCTCACAACCACCCAACCTGCATGCAAGACTCCTGGAGAGACAACGACCCAAAGTTCAGGGTCCACAAACCAGCCTGTGTGCAGGACAAGGGCCCAGCCCCCAAGCCACACCTACCAAGTCGGAATCTCAAGCAGTGCTCATGCAGCCCCGTCAGCACCGGTCCAAAGCCAGCTCTGGATTCTTTGCACTGGGTTTTTCCTGCTAGAAATACTCCTCTTCACCTACTAGTTAGGTACACAGTATTCTTGGGATGTTGCTACTACTTTTGGTCGTTAGATCCTGGATCATCCTTTATATTAGACTCTGACCCAAATCCCATGATTTTGACTCATGTATGTGTATATATATATATGTATTTTGGGGGGGTTGCTTTTTTTTTTTACCAATTTATTTATTTTCAGAAAAACAGTATTCATTATTTTATCACCACACCCAGTGCTCCATGCAAGCCGTGCCCTCTATAATACCCACCACCTGGTACCCCAACCTCCCACCCCCCCGCCACTTCAAACCCCTCAGATTGTTTTTCAGAGTCCATAGTCTCTTATGGTTCACCTCCCCTTCCAATTTATCCAAAAGCACATACCCTCCCCAATGTCCATAACCCTATCCTACCCTTCTCCCAACCCCCCTCCCCTCAGCAACCCACAGTTTGTTTTGTGAGATTAAGAGTCACTTATGGTTTGTCTCCCTCTTTTAAATAAGCTTCTGATGGTGCCTGCTTAACCCGAGACACTAAGAATGAGTTTCTCACAGATTATCAATCCAAATAGATTTCACCCTTAACCTACAGAACTTAAACACAAAGCAGATTTTTTTTTAAAAGATTTTATTTATTTATTTATTTGTCAGAGAGAGAGGGAGAGAGAGCGAGCACAGGCAGACAGAATGGCAGGCAGAGGCAGAGGGAGAAGCAGGCTCCCTGCCGAGCAAGGAGCCCGATGTGGGACTCGATCCCAGGACGCTGGGATCATGACCTGAGCCGAAGGCAGCTGCTTAACCAACTGAGCCACCCAGGTGTCCCCAAAGCAGATTTATTTTAAAAGACATTGAAGTAATAATTAGCCAGAGATATAGTTTGTCAATTAATCCTGCACTTTTCCATCAGTTTACACACACACACACACACACACACACCCCACACCCTCCCCAAAAAACAAAAAACAACAAACAAAATTGTTTGTAACCAAAATATGTTCGTTGTAGTAACTCCTCAACCTGAGATGCCCTGGCACCCAAAGTTCTTATTTTCAGGTTATCCTCTGTCCCTGTCACCAGGGAGAATATTCATATCCCAGACAAAATGCTCCAGTTAGGTAGAAGGATTTGGTTTGTATTTCCAACCCTATGGTCACAAGAGCTGATTCACTTCCTTCCATGGTGGCAGAGATAAGATATGCAGAGGTCTCAAACCACGGAGACTATAAATATACTCCAGGCTACTTTCCCAAATAGTAGCTGTTATTCGAACACCCTTTTATAGGTCAGACTATCTGCGTTATGTTCATAATCAAGCCTGCCTTAGTTCTTTGAGCTGCTGACCTTTCTTAAACTCTTAGCAACTTCTGCAAAGAAGGGTCTCCATTTCCAATGTCAAAGGACAAGTAGCCATCGTCAGTACTCCTTACCCTATGTTTCCACGTCTCTTCCTTTCCAACCTCATGGTCCCATTGTGGTTCACAGTCCCTGTTTTAAGTTGGACTAACCACCCCCCCAAAAAAAGATATGTCCAAATCCTAATCCCTAGTACCTGTGAATGTGACTTTATTTGGACAAAGGGTCTTGACAGATTTAAGTTAAAATGAAGTCGACCAGATTAAGATGGGCACTAATCCAATAACTGGTCTTCTTTTAAGACAGAAATCCTGAGACAGACATGGATGGACTCATACAGCCAAGAACCCCAAGTGAAGACAGAGACAGAGACTATAGTGATGTTTCTGTAAAAAGACACATGCCAAGGATGGCTGATGACCACCAGAAGCTAGCAGAGAGGCAAGCAACAGATTCTTACGGAGGCCTTCAGCAGAAGCCAATCCTACCAAACACCTGGATTTGGGATTTCCAGCCCAGATGTGTGAGAATAACTTTGTTTTGTCTCAAGCTACCCAGTCTGTCTTTGTTTCTTATGGCTGCCAAGACAAATTCACAGGTTTCTTATGGCTGTTTGAAGTTCTGTGACTCTTTCTCTCCAGTAAGCTGTAAGGGGAAGTACATGCATTACAGGCAAAAACAATTCACTGATGTCAGACCCTCCCATTCTTTCCCTCTGGCTTGAGCTTCCAATCACCTACAATGGACATGGACACATGGCAGGAGCTACAACCAAACCTCTGTTATTCACTAATGATCACTGGGGTACTTTCACCATGGAATAATACAATCTATCCTAGTTTTTCCAGGGGTTATAACTTCAATCCCTTTAAAGGAAATAATACACTGGAAAATGATTAAGATTTTTAGTAGATTAAAAAAAAATCTTATAGTAACATCCAAATAACCTAAATCATCATGCTGCTTAGAAAAAAAGCACACTTCAGGAAGAACAAATCTGGCAGGTAGTGGTTGATTAGGGATTTCCTCCAGAAATGAAAACACTGAAGCCTAATCATAAAATTTTAGGCAATAACCAGCAGGTAGGTCCCTCCACCACACTTGAAATCATGACAAGGAAGTGATTATCGTTCAGCCAATGGAAACAGCTACACTGACTGGGGCCCAGAATACCATCTGCATTGAGCTCTCTGTGGGGCCTGTGGCCACAGACACTCGGAGGGTAATGTCTCTGAGATGGTAGAATAGGCAAGTGATGAGGACAGAATGCTTGCATTCGCATCTCTGCTCCTTCCTCCTATACCAGGCTCCGGTTTCACAGCTCTAACATGGGGAGGGCTTCGTCAGGATGCTCGGAGAAGCTGATGAGGGAGTCCACGGGATCCATCGGAGTCAGGGTCTGGCACACAGTACGTTCTCGATACTAGCAATGGCTATTAAGAATATAACTTTTTGACTTGGTAACACACAACCCAGAGACTTCTGCCATGTTGTGTTTAGTGTATGTATGTATGTAGTTCTGATTCTTTCTCACACTCTTCTGTAACCCAGCCTGAGCTGGGAGGCTACTGAGTGAGCAGGAACGAGGGCACAATAGGTCCAAATGGGAATTTAAAAAATGCTCCCAGAGCAGCTCTCGATGGTGTACGAGCACCCATGGAAAGAAAGTGAGAAAAGCAGGAGTGGGATGTGAATGAACAGAGAACCCACGCTCCAGCAAACACCTGCATTCAGAGTTACCACAACATTGGGTTTGCTGGGGTGGGGCGTGTTCAAAATTGAACACATCACACAGGCTCAACAGATTACTTTCATTCTTTTTTAACACGACAAGCTTCACTTCTCACCGCACCACCAGTGTGGTTAAGAAGCAAATGACACATGTAAAGATATAATTTTGTGTCCTTTAGCTTCAACCTGAAGTGGTAATAGTTCCCAAGAAACATGTTCACATTCTTTAAGTGCCATTAGCTCAAGTAGTGACCTGTGTCACTTGATGAACCCAAGCTCAGGAGTTCCGAAAACAAGGATAAGCAGACACACTTTATTGCACAGAAATTCATGGCCAACCTCAGTCGCACACAGAGACAGCACTCCCCTCCCCTTGTTTTGGCCTGGACTTGCACCCACCAACCTTTCCCGGTCCTGTCTAAGAACAGTACGCATGTGTCAGGTGTTTGGCTGGAACTGGGAACGCTATCTGTCATGTCCCAGACAAAACTAACTGTCCTCTGAAATAAGAATCATGCCCAGTTCACTGGGACAAAGTTCAGTCCAGGCCTAACTGCTTCACACTTGAGTGATCTATCATCCTCAAAAGAAATGCATTTTTTAATTATACAGAGAGACCCATAGGCAAATAGCTATTCAGCTCTAAAGCTTTTGCCATGAATCTGTGATGAAGGAAAGGGATTCCGGGAGCACTTGGAAAGCATAAGAGAGAATACTGCACACACACTGCAAACACATTTCAGTTTGTCAAAATGAGCTAGGTCACTACGTTTTTGTCCCAGATCTTAATGCAAGAAGGGCCTTGGGGAGTAGGAAAAACTGCAGATACAAGTCAACAGCACAGTGGACGTGAAATATTTGTTGTATTTTACCAATACAACATATATTGTATATTATACAACAATATATTGTGTATACAACAAATATACAAATATACAACAATATATTGTATATTTACCTATATATATTATATATATTATACAACAATATATTGTCTATACAACAATATATTGTATGTATGTATGTGTGTGTGTGTATATATATATATATATATATATATATATATACAGGAGTTCCCCCAACTAAATCTAATTACTGACTAGAAAGTAACAGGATTAAATCTTTAATTAAATTCAGTAGCTCAGGTTCAAATCCCACTTTTGGCCAAGTAGTCTGGAAGGTCAGTAAATACCACATCAACTCACTTTGTTATCAAGCACTATCATTCCCCTTGTTTGTTTTAAGTAACTCACTCATCGGGAGGGTTTGAGAAGACCAAGGTTATGGGCTCCATCCTTACGTGAATCTGTTACCGATACATCACTTTCCAAAAAAAAAAAAAAAAAATCACACTGTTAAGACTTAGACACGTTTTTAGGAAGCGCATATCATTTGTTATATCATTTGTCAGACAGGGCCAAGCAAGATCTATGGCTAAATCAACATGGTCCCTCACCAATACTGGGCAAACTGAAGACATCTATACTACTGATTGTGGGTTTAAAGGTTATTTCCAAAAATCCAAGGCTGCAAGTACATCTATTTACTCAAGCTTTCTGTTCTCTTCAGATTAAATGCACCTTGAGCCTAAAGGCTTCACAGTGTACTGACCCCGCTTCTAATCACAAGGTATTTCAAACTTCAAACCCTAAATAGAAAGATACCAGTAAGAATAGAAAATAGGGGGTAGCCAGAAAAACCCAGAGCGAGCAGAACACAAGGTAAGGTAGACGTGGAGGTCAGCAGAAATTTTAACATTGGGATGGGACAGCTCTCTTCTCCCAAGTAGTTCATCGTAGGAAGTACATAAAAAATGACATGTCAATTATTTTTCCCCCATGGAAGAAGTTTAATAAAGAGATCATCAATTTTTCAAAGAAGAACAAAAATGGAAGACTTTCCCTGTCATATGTTGATTCCTAGAATAAATCCATAGAGTTCACAATAGGCACAGTTCTGGGACTGTAAGCAGAATGAGGAAATCTAATTTAAAAAAAATAGAGAAACACAGCATTTACATGAAAACTTAGTATATGTCAATTTGAAAGTGAGTTATTTAGCAAATAATGCTGGGAAAATTAGCTCTCTCTATGGAAGAATATAAAATTAGATTCTTACCACATAGCTTATTCAAAAGTTAAATCCAAAATAGACCAAAGACATAAATGTAGAAGGAAGAAAAAAAAATCATGAAAACGACTAGAAGAAAATGTAGGGGAATAGATGTATAACCTCAGGATCAAAAAAATAACTTCAAATAGACCCATAAAGCCTAAATCATTAGCACAACAAGTTGCAGATTAAGCTTTATGGAAACTGCATGAATTTGGCAATTATCAAGACTCACCATATAAAGGTGCTCTGCCAAAGGGATAAACAGGCACATCCCCTATTTCCAAATCTTTTTGCCAGTAGCCATCACACTTCAAGGTACCTTTTAAATTTTTCTAAAGATGGAGGACATTTACACCTCAAAATAAATTCAATCAACTCTACTGTCCGAATTCAAGAATTTGGTCAAGCTTGCTTTGATGCTGTGGTGCCTGACTGAGCCTTGAAACCAAGACTAGGTATCGTTTATCTAAATACTAAGAACCAAAGTCAGGGAAGGGTTATGGAAATTATCCTGTTCCACCCAGAGCAGGAATGAAGAGAGAGCAGTCGTTGTACACAAGAGGCTTGGGGCTTGAATAGGAGACAATGGCCACTAGAATTTACACAATCCATTTCGTTAAGATTCAAATAATGGTTGGGAAGGTAAAGCGCAAACATAAATGTTTTGGTACAGTGTTTATGATCTGCATTCATGTATTTCTGACTGTATCCATGAAGAAAAAAAATTCTTCAGTGGGAGTCACTGAAACTTGACAGAAAATTCTGAGATATGTCTAAATAAATGTCTATTGTCCTAAAATATAAGTAATTTGAAACACACTGCATTCAGCTTTAATTGCTAATGGCAAATACTATGGTTAACCTGTAATTATGCCAGTATTTTTAAGGGTTTTTTTTAAGGGTTTATTTTTTTAAGGTTTTTATTTTAAGGGTTTTTTAGGGGGGGCTTGTTTGGTTTTTTTGCCTCTGTTTTCTTAATTTTCCTTTGGGGCATATATTTCCACCCAGATTTTAAGATGTTCCTGGATCTTCACATTAGGCAGAAAATGTTGTTATTTTCAGGACTCGGGCTAATAGAACGGGCATGTGGGCAGTATTTGATTCCCAGACCAACGTGCCAAGCTAAGTTATGAATGCTGCTAAGTTTAACCAAGAATGACCCTGGATTTCTCTCATAACAGAAATGCCGATAATGTCTTACTGGTGTCCATCCATTTCAGAAGTCTTCACAGCTATTTCCACAGATGCGTTCTTTCATAGACACCTTCGCAGTTGAGGGTCTTCAAGACCCAACCTAATATACTTAATACCCCTAGTGAATAGCTCCCACTAAGGAGGAAAACACTCTGTATAAAACCATTAAAAGGGAAACAAACCTGACTTTGGATTATGAATACCTGTGCTGTCTTTTCATCTCCAATAGTTCATCAATTGGCTGATTTTCTATAGAACACTTTAAGGTAACTCTTCTTTTGCTAAAGCAACTTTTAAAATCCCCATGTTGTCAATTTCTGGCTGCTTTAATTCATTTCTGTAGCTGATTGCTACCTATATTATTTTCATATCTACTCTTGATCAGACAGTACAAGAAATAGAGTTCTGGGGCACCTGGGTGGCTCAGTGGGTTAAAGCGTCTGCCTTTGGCTCAGGTCATGATCCCAGGATCCTGGGATCGGGGCCCCCAATAGGGCTCTCTGCTCCACAGGGAGCCTCCTTCCCCCTCTCTCTCTGTCTGCCTCTCTGCCTACTTGTGATCTGTCAAGTGAATAAATAAAATCTTTTTTTTAAAAATACAGTTCTGTTTTGGTTTTTCCTATTTCCTGTTTTCCCCCATTTGTTTTAAAAAAAAGCCATTCTTTCAAAATAATTAAAATGCTTAAAATATGTGGCTATGTTTTTTTTTTTTTTAAATCATCTTTCTTGCCCCAAAATCCAATTTTATATGGGCTAGCTTGGGGCATATTAGCAAGGCTACTGTAAGAATGATCCTGAGGAACAAAGCTGCTCAAATCTTGCAATGAGCCAGCGATCCGTGTTGCCATCAGAAGAATCACAGTCACAACTGAGGCTCTTAACTCACATCCCAATGTCTAAGTGAGTGCGGAGATAAAGCAGTTCCCTAGAAATAGACTGCATCGTACAGATCTATGTTTTGCCATTCATGGTTTCATTTTCACTGACAAAGCTAAGAACTTCAGGAAGGAAAGCACAACTAGAGGGGCAGCATAGCAGAGTGGTTACAGATAAACGCCTTGAAGTTCAGTATCGACACAGCATAGCATGATGCTCGTGATGGGGTTTCTGAAACAAGACCATGTGTTCACAACTCATCTGTGAAGCACGTACTTCAGATACTTCAACCTCCAGTGATTCCGTTTCCCCAACAATAAAATGGAGTTAAGGGTTTCGATGCATACAGTTGCTGCATACATCCAAGGAGGATGATCTACAATGAGCAGGAATTCAGGGCTTTGCTTATTGCTACATTGTAGCACCTAGAACAGGACTTGACACTTCAGATTCAATGTTAAAGAATAAACAAAGCAGACAGAAAAATGTCTGGCACATAGCTAAAATAGTTATTTTCATTCCTATATCCTATTTGTTCTAATCTTTACTTCCCAGCTGTGAGACCATCAGATAGTTATTTAATCTCTGAGTTTCTATTGAATTTTATAAAGCACTATGAGAGAGTGATAAATGCCTTGGTCTCAATCAGGAATCACTCAACCATATATAATTATTTTCTTTGGACAAGTCTCTACTATCTTGGTCATCAGTGAACAGACAGAATAGTATGACAAATATGATAATTTTATTATTAATATTTCTGAGTACAAAGATGAGAACTGAATGGTGAAAATGTTAAGAATCTTAGAAGGATGCTATTTTAAAGTGGATTCCAGTGAAATTCAGTCAGATATTTTACCCTAAGGTGTTGGATAAGATATTATAGCTGGGTGTTAAAAGGTAACAAAGACTCAATTTCTAGATTTCTAAATTTCTACATTATTCTAATTCCTAAACAGATAACCAGAGATGAAATATTAAGTGAACTCACTTTTTAAAGATTTGACAGAGACAGAGAGTGCACAATCAGGGGGAATAGCAGGCAGAGGGAGAGGCTGAAGCAGACTCCCCATGGAGCAAGGAGCCTGATGCAGGACTAGACCCCAGGACCATGACCTGAGCCAAAACAGATGCTTAACAACTGAGCCACCCAGGCATCCATGAACTCACTTTTTTAAAAACGGCTCTCAGGGCGCCTGGGTGGCTCCGTGGGTTAAAGCCTCTGCCTTCAGCTCAGGTCATGATCTCAGGGTCCTGGGATCAAGCCCCGCATCGGGCTCTCTGTTCAGCAGGGAGCCTGTTTCCCCCTCTCTCTCTGCCTGCCTCTCTGCCTACTTGTGATCTCTCTCTCTCTCTCTCTGTCAAATAAATAAATAAAATCTTTTTTTTTAAAATAAAAATAAAAAGGTGCTCTCACAAGCTTACATTCTAGCAGAGGAAACCTAAGGAAGATAATGTCATATACTAATTCCTGGAGATGGTCTCTGATTATATTATACAGCATTATCTCTTTGAATTAGGTAAGAGTTTATTTGTAGTTTCTTATACATTATGAGTTTTTATCATCTACAACAATTTCTAATTGCAAATATCATCCTTTTTGTTAACAGTGGAGTTAGGAGAAAGATGTTCCAGAAGAATTATCAAGAAGGTTGCCACAATGTTGAAAACTGTGGCATCTAAATTAGATAGATGTGTAGGGTGGGGTTATTATGTTTTCTTCCTTCTGTGTATATGAGAAACTCCGAAGTTGAAAATGAGGCATTAATAAAACTTAACTACCATCTAACTTTGAAACGGGCTTTGCATTTCCAATAATGGCTAGGGCAGGACAGTAAATATCTCTACGAGGACGTTAGAGACCTTGGCATACTAAGTTTCACTCTCAAAGATCTCCAGGAAAAGCAAAGAGACAAGGAAGAGACAGATGAAGCAAATGGACAGGAAAAATGTCTCCAAAAACGCCACCTCCCTGAGGGAGAAGTAGAGATGGCAGCAGGGACTGGATCATGGGCAGTCCTTGGGGCTGACCATAACCAAATCTGTGAGCCGGGAGTAGTCACAAGAGTTTTCCTTCGGAGAGAGTCAGGTATGACCAGCTGGCTGGAAGACAGAGCAAGGTTCCCGCTCCTGCACCTGTGTTTGGCTGTATCTGAAGATCAGTGTTTGGCCCACATTGTGTCTTTGCTGTATCCCCAGGGTACTACCACAACAATGGAGAAATTTCTGGAGCAAAAAATGACTGTTTCTAGTGCCTAATGAATTCTTCCACATGAAATTCTAGATTTTCTCTAAGTCTCCACTACAACTCCTGCCAAAAGTGGTGGGGGGCATTAAACAGAATTTATTACAGTTGGAGGACTAGTCATTCTTCTCAGATCAGTTTCAAATATTTGAAAAAGAAAACCCTGCCATTTTTTTTCTTTTTTCACCTGTGGCCCAATAAAAAAGCAAGTGTACAGAGAGAGATGAAACAGATTATAGAATCACAGAATGTTCATATTGAAGTCTCCTCATTTTACAGGTAAGAGACCCAAGGCTCAGCTTGAGGGTGATATGCTTTAAAACCATGGCACATTAGTTAATGGCACCGGAGTGGGCGGATAGGCTGACTCCCGGCTAGCGCTCTCTGTTGCATTCATCATGCCCATGGTAACGACACATCACAAGTATATATGGCTGACTAGAGAAACTTCAGGCAGGGTTCCCTCTATTCCCCCAGGATTCACAGGACCTGAACATCTGAACATCTTAAGAAACTGTGCAAGTTTCTTAAGGTTTCTTTATGTGGGAATAATTACACAACTAATTTCCCCCTGGGGTCGGGGGAGAGGGTGGGGAGAGGCATCTGGACCCATTAACAGTCAGCTCAGAGCAAAGGATGTTGAACTTGGGCAGAGCAAGTTCCACTGAGTGGGAATTTCAGGAGGCTGGCCTTGGGGCTTTCTTCAGAACTGCAAAGAGAGTTGTGGTACCCAAAGTTAACACCGTGTCAAAGGGAAACTCCACCTTCCCCTGTGGTGGCCCTGAAGGATGGTACGTTGTTACTCTTGGCTGGTAAAGGAAATTTCAGCAAGGGTACCCACATGCTCACCCACTCTGAAAATCTGAGTTGAAGTTCAAGTTTTCAAACAACCAGCATTCAGAAGGCCTCTTTCTTTCTTTCTTTCTTTTTAAGATTTTATTTATTTGACAGAGAGAGATCACAAGCAGGCAGAGAGGCAGGCAGAGAGAGAGGAGGAAGCAGGCTCCCCGCTGAGCAGAGAGCCCGATGCGGGGCTTGATCCCAGGACCCCGAGATCATGACCTGAGCCGAAGGCAGCGGCTTAACCCACTGAGCCACCCAGGCACCCCTCTTTCTTTTTTTAAAGATTTATTTGAGAGAGAGAGAGCGAGCAAGCACAAGCAGGGAAGGCAGAAGAGGGAGAAGTAAGCTCCCCACTGAGCAGGGAGTCTGATGCGGGACTCGATCCCAGGACCCTGGGATCATGACCTGAACTGAAGGCAGTCTCTTAACCCACTGAGCCCCCGAGATGCCCCGGGTTACCTTCAATTTAACATGATTGCCAGTATCTGGGACTACATGTAAACCTTCTGAAAATAACATATAAAAATTCTTGTCACTTGTAATTAAATATCTTTCCTAACATAATGAATTAGATCTCAAGTTTCAAATTAAACAGTACCTATGCCTACTAAAGCTGAGTGACTTAAGAAATACACAATATAACTCCAGTCCATGAATGCAGGAGTTTCATTCTAGAACTTGTAGAGATAAAATAACCATCTTAGGAATTAAGTTTAGCAGGCGTGGATTTGGGCAAGCAGGCTGGCATTTCATTGGGATTGTTTAAGAGCCAACAGTAATCCTTTCATCTGAAATAAGCTAACGAACTAAAACAAGCAAAATCATTTTCTGGGCAATACTATGGCAACAAGAAGCCTTGCTAATGTTCAGGTTGACAAGTCACAATTGTTCATTTTATTTGTTTTACTACCTGTACTACTCCAGAGGGACCATTCCAATCAAATTTTCACAAGGCAAGATTTCAGCATGTGGACTCTGCTGGATCCCCAGTTACCACTGGAGTTAGGAGTAGTTTAAGAGAAACACTCTGCTCCAATAAGAGGATCCTTGCCATATTCCCAGGTCGGTAACATCAGTCTACCATTTCTAAGGGTGATCACAGACTTATTAGTAATTTTGTCTTAAGTCTTGTTTATACTAGACAAGTAAGTAGTAAACCTACCAATGGACTTGAAATTGTGCTTTTATGTTCCAAACAAAATAGATTATAATGACTACTCTTAAATATTACCATTGCGCTCCTGCTCTAAGAATGTAGTTTGTGCTTTGTATTATTTTAACAGACCCTGAAATCACTGTCAGGTAGCTATTACTGTAAACATTTTTCTAATTATTAGTCATCACTGAAGCTTAGTGATATTAACTTGTCTAAACTACTACGTATCAGAGCCACAACTAGAACATAATCAGGGTAACTCTGAAATCTACATCCCCAATCTCCACAAAGACTATTTCCCAGGTAGGTGCCCATATACGCTGCTTAAATGGGAAGTGGAAATCTTTCCACAGAACCTGAACTGAGAGGTTATTAAATGAATACTCTGAGTTCTATAAAATTCATTTTTTAATTAGAAGAATAAATGCTACAACTCCAAAAGTATGCTCCAGAAAACTACATAGTAATGGAGTTCTCCAAAATGTCTAGCTCCTTAAGCCCATAAGGAATCTACAAAACACCCTTTGTAAAACTAAGTTCATCTGGATTCACTACTAATTGCAAGCCCATTGCAGTGGCCATCACCATTCTGCCTGCCATGAGGTCATTTCATTCGGAAAAAAAGATACCCACGCTATGTCATGAATACGGGAGCCAAACTTTCCAACGCCTTTTGGTAAGCTTCTTGCTCATACTACTGCAGATGTTTAATGTGGTAAATGGCTTTCAAATCCTGTCCGGAAAGAGTAACAAAACAGCATCCATTAGGCAGCAGCTACTGTGTGCTGACAGTCTAGACCTCATTCAAACAAATGAGAAGAGAAAACCCAAGGCTGGCATAGTTCAGTAACATGTCCAGGGACACACATTTCATTAAACGGCAGGGGTGTGATTTGAACCCAAGCCCCCATCATTCCAGTACCATTGCATCTTCATGTCACTAGGCTGCCACATACAGCATCGTTCTATATTTTAGTATTTTCAACTTCATTAGTAGTTGTTTGAAACAACTCCTCTGGCCCTAGTCAGCTACAGAAAATACATTTGCCAGAACCAGAAGCTGAGCACAATGTACAAGTGTGCTCTGTAAAATGTCTATGCTAACTCCTTCTCATCCATCAGATCTCTATTTACCTCCCAAGTCCTCAGGGAATTCTTCCTTGCTCCCTGAACGGGAGGCCCCTGACTTGTGTCCCCAGAGCTCCCGTGTACTACCAAAACACATCCCAGTAGGCTTCACTGCTAATGGAATCTGCCACCCCACTGGCCCAAGTTTCATGAAGGTAGATCCTGAACATGTTTTAGAACCCACTGTGTCCCCAGGCCTGGCATATAATAAATGCACCCAAGTATTTATGAAATAGGTGGACAGAATTTGCTCTGTTTGTGGTATCAGAATTCATTTGGACTTTGGAAGCTACTTGAAAGAAAACAAAAAAACTGGTAAGACTGGAGAACAGACGTAGGACTATCTCACTGTACTATGAGGAGACTGCTCTCTCTAGAGAGAAGGACCGTAAAAAATAGTGTTAGACCCCCATATACAAAAAGAGGGTGGTCATTCCCAGGGCAACCTTACTAGTTCTATTCCCCCTTATTAAGGCCTATCAATTCCAAGACAGGGTTGAAACATTCATTTAAGGAAATTTCAACATTCAAAGATAACAGGAGACTCATGCAGCCATCGTTTGTGCCTAACCAAATGGGATTTCTTCAGGACATTTTCAACAACTAATTGGCTGGTGCAAAACGTGTGTGTACGTGTGTGTGTGTGTGTGTGTGTGTGTGTGAGATATTACGTTAACACATCTGCCATCAGCAGCATCAGGGAGAAAGGGATGGTCATTAGGGGAAGGTTGGCTAATTTGCTTGCTTATCACAGAACCCAACCAGTTATTCCAAATGACTTTGAAGGATCATAAATCCTCTTAAAGGGTAATGTGAGGTTCAGAGCTAAACTGGGAGAAGGAAATGATTTTTAAATCTCCACAAATCCTAGGAGAGACAAGGTGGTAAGGATCCCATGGCTGAGACAATGGAATTGTCTGCAGAATTTATACCTGCAGCCTCAGAGTAGGTCTCATTAAGTAAAAGGTCTTTATCATCCTGGGTGACTGAAGTGACTGACCCAGGGCACTGCGAGTGAGGACAGAGAAGTCCACAATTAAGGAAACCATGAACTGTGAATCACAAAAGATTTACTCAGACACAAAAACACATCCCTTTTCTTTTTAACTGAATAATCACATGAATGTTCATAAGCATCCGCCTGGGGGAAGAGAACCTATTTTTCAGAAAGGAAATAAGATACGATCTTGTTTCTCATTAGAATTTGCTCACCTTAACAATGCAGACCTACAGACAAAAAGAAAGGCCTGGTATTAAGGACACCAGGGCAGAAAGGAAAAGCAAAACAAAACCAAAAAAAAAAAAAAAAAGGAAGAAACAAGCTAGAAGGAAATAAGCTTACCATTCAAGGACCTAAGAGGGGCAGAGCTTATTTCTCCTTCAGGTCATTGTAGACAACAGACAATGTAGACAAAAGGCAAAGACCCCCTTCCCTCCTGTTCCTTTTCACTTCATTTAATAAATCACTCAGATTGTTTCCTATTAAGACTTTAGAGAAGAGTGCAAATGGGGGTGGGGTGTTGAGGAAGACAGATTCCTGAGTACAGAGTCTACACGGGGCTGGACCAAGCCCTGAGCCAAAATCACGCGTAGGACACTCAATAGATGGAGCCACCACTCAGGTGGCTAAGAAATCCCTTTCTGAGATTTTAAAAATTCCCCAGATATGAACATTAACAGGGCCAGCCACACTGAATAGGTAACAGCCTCTGGGTTATGATTTTAGGGATTCTGAAGGGTGTGACTCAGCAGGAATGGTTTAAGAGCTAGTGCTGTCTACTACTTATTTAATTAGGATCCCTCCTTGTTATATTGCAGATGGGGAAGTTGTACCGTGATGTAATCAAAGATGAAGAATTTGGAGCCAAACAAGCCTAGATTCTGACCTGTTTCCACCACTTCCTATTAGGAGACTTTAAGCTCGTTAATTGTTCTGAACCTGGCTTCCTCAACTGCGGAATTGGGGATTAATAATGCCCAACCTCACTCCATACGTAACACCTACTGCTCTTGTGATGGGGGATACAGTGGCAACCAAAACAAAGGGCACTCTCTCACAGGGCTACCACTCTGGCTGATGCGTTCAAATGGGAGCAAATATATCAATAAGTATTGGTTATAACGTCAGTGATAAATGATGTGAAACAAAATGGAACAGGAAAAGGGGACAAAGATGGATGGAGATGGAAGCCATGTTAGAGAGGAGGGCCTTTTAGAGGTCACACTTGAGCTGAATCACCAATAAAAGGAGGTAAAGGCTGCCCAAAGAATTTCAGAAGTTAATAAACATCACAGTGATCAAGGACCTAGTACAGGACATGCTTAGTACCTCAAAAGCACTCCTACAGAAATGGATACATACAAAAATTTGAGTTCATTTCTACCATTAAGGCCCAAGTTATTAAAACACTGAAGTGTTACTAGTTATTCTAGAGCACCCACAGGTACCTCACCATGGGGAGCTTTCTCCTCCTGTGGCTTTCCTGGAAAACAGGAGAAATGGAGTTAGAGCTTAAAGGAATGACACCTTGGGACAGCTCAGGGAGGGGAACAGGGAGGTATGCAGGGCTTGGGACCCACCTCACCTGAGGGAAGGACCGTGTGAGGCCCTCTGCAGCCCTGCAGGCAGCTTGGGGGCTCAGGGCTCAAGCATCAGAATAGGTTGAGGTGGTGTGGGGAAAAGAGAAGGAAAGCTAGGTCTCCACAGCTAAGGCTGCCTATGTGACCTGCTTGCCCAGGGCTGAGCCACTGGGCTGCTCTTTACAGTTTAAGGACACGGTTCAGTGCTATCTTAAAATACCTCCCAAGAGAGCATTCTTCTCAAAACCTATTCCACAGGGCAGTGGGTCTTAAGAGTCTCCCTGTCATTTAGAGGTTTTAAGCACATTTTTATTATGTGAGAGATCAAAAAAATGAATTCAGTAATTTCAATGCAGATTACTCTAATAGAAATAATTTGGCAGTGATGAATCTGCATTTTCAGAAATTTAAAGGTTGTTACAAATTCAAATGGATTTCTTATAGATGAGATTGCACCAACAGAAGTTCAAGACTTCAAGGCAAATGAGCCTATTTAATTGATGGTTTGGAAGTGCCAGGGAGACAGAGGGCATTAACTTTTCTATGATAAACAGAATTAATAAGGAATTTCTTTTAGATTTTTAGGACTCTCTTGTTCAAACGACGATAAATAAAACAAAGTGATTCTAAGAAAAGCATTCAACGTAATCTCTGAATCAAATTTTCTCCCTTAAAACAATAGCTTGAAAAATCTGGTGATATCAGAAATGTTTTACCCCGGGGACGCCTGGGTGGCGCAGTTGGTTGGACGACTGCCTCCGGCTCAGGGCGTGATCCTGGAGTCCCGGGATCGAGTCCCACATCAGGCTCCCAGCTCCATGGGGAGTCTGCTTCGCTCTCTGACCTTCTCCTCGCTCATGCTCTCTCTCACTGTCTCTCTCTCTCAAATAAATAAAAAATTAAAAAAAAAAAGAAATCTTAAAAAAAAAAAAAAAGAAATGTTTTACCCCGGACAAAGAGCACAATTTGAAAGGGCTGTATATAAACAACTCAAAGCGAACACGGGTAGGAAAGCATTTTGGCAAGTCTTACACTGTAAGAACTGACCCGCCTGGACTGTGTGCCTCTGTCCCAGAAGCTGGCAACAAAGCCACTAAATCCTCAGGAGATCCCCTGGAGGAGAGTCTGTTATCATCTCCACTTGCAGATCAGGCCGTGGAGATGTGCTAAAGTTCGCCAAGATGTCTACATTTCACACAGGGAAAGTTAACATCGTGAACTTTTTTAATTCTCTTGATTAGGAACAAAGTCATGTTCTTAAAAACAGCGGCAGGAGGAAAAAGGGCTGAGCTCTAGTTCAGGGTCCCCACTTTCTCTCCGCCTGTTTTCTCAGTCAGAAAGATCTAATCCAGATCAAGAGCTGCCAAAAATATCCAATCAGAGGATGAAGACAAAAGAACTCTGCACAAAAGAGCAAGGCCCGAGGAAGTGGCAGGGTCCCCATACTGCTGAATTACTGGCAGAAGACGCATGCGGAAACGGTCACCTGTCTTGGGAATGGAGGCCATCAGTGCCTGCTTAGGCCCTACTTCAGTTACTCTTAGGGTGCTTGTGGCAGCTTTGGGGCCATTCTCCCAACTCCGAGGTATCTTTCCCCTACTTCAGAGGCTGTAAACTTTCAACTCACTTACAGTGTCTTCCTCGGTAGGTATCTATGTTAGGTTCACTGACTGAAGACGAATCAGTAACTGGAAACGGACCCACAACCACTTAAGAGAGGACCAAGACTTTAGATGAGCCCCAGTGACCTTAAAATAAATGTCTTTGGTAAAATGTGATGAGACTCCCAGCAGCGTCAGTCCCTTTGATTGGGAGTACAATTGTAGAAGCTGATTTGGACGCTCTGATTACTTGTTTGACAGCTGCAGAATGTGTCCATTAACTCAAGGGAGCTAAGGCTACCCTGAAATTTTCACTAACAAACAGAATGACTGGAAAATTCTCAGGCAGCTGGCCCAACTCCAGGCCTGAATTCCCATGTGAATCCTAGTGACAGCAAAGAAAGTTTTATCCCAAAACCTGTAGGGGGAAAAGGTCCACCACTGGAGAGAGTGTGTGTTGGGGCTGGGGGGTGGGGTGGGGGGGACAGAAACGCACATGCAATCTTGCATGCACATACACATACCAAGGAGTGGAACTTGCCTCTTTCCCAGTAGATGGAAAGCCCCCTGAGAGCAGGGACCATGTCCATCTTATTTAATCATGTTTGCCCAACAGAGAGCAAAAGGGCTGGCTAGCATATAGTGACATGCTCTGAGGTATGGCTGTTGAGTGAATGAACAGACCTGCAATAAAATGAGAGGTTCTAAGCAGAGTCCCTCAAAGTCCATAAACAGACTGGGATTGGGGAAGAAGATGGGGAAGCAAATGCTTTAGAGAAATTTTTATGACTGGCAACCCACAGTTACTCCAGGGTAATTCACACGTACATGAATTCACTTACTATAATTTATGCCAGCACTTGTTCCTATGAAGTTTAGAGACACAGATCTTAGGAGCTCTTAAAACTCCCAATATGCCTTAAGAACGTCTGTGTGTCCTGGAGTTTCCTGCTTACTAGCATTCATCAAATCACTCAGAGTTAGAACCAACTACAGTGAGTAGTGCACTCACTCCCCTTGCGCACAGCAGACAAGGTCTGCACCTTGTCTAGCAAGCATAGATTAAGAGCTGCCACCAAACACACAGGTGGCCCTGTGTACTTCAAACCACACTCCTGATTTAACTGGCTCACTTCCTCTTTTTTCTATTACTCTTCACCTTTTCATTTTCCTTTTTTAAAGGAAAGTTTCGTCAATAACTCAGTTAGCTAGTTAGTATGTTAAGTTTTCAAGGTAAAGGGTTATGTAGGTAATGCTTCTTAGCAATAGTCACTAAGATGGTCTAGTGGTAGTCTGAGAATAATAAATCAATAGAACCGTATCTATTAACAGATCCCCTCAAAAGCTTTTTAGATTCTCTATTTGCAGACTTAGGAGTGTTGACCAATAACCCACTGTCTTTTGCATAAGTAACAGAAGATAGATAATATTTTTAAATCAATTCCTTAACTTTAAAATATTGAGCTAAAAGGTTTATGAATTACTAGTTCAACTAACTGAAACCATTTCATCATCAGGAATCAGAACACAACAAAATAGTCCTAATTACTGGTCACACCGAAGACCTGCTTTGGATAAAGCAGGACGGGAGGAGAGTCATTAAGTCACCGGCTGCTTCATACAGGCTAGGTCCAAAGCCATTTTATTTAGCTTTCACTGAAGCCTTCTACTCTAACAGAAACTAATTTTTTCAGGAATTATCCCACTTCCCCCACCCCACCCCAAAACCCAAAGGGGTTTATAGTACAACTTGCATAGGCAAATCATTAGCTGCCTTTAACAATTTGCAACAAAGCTGCACTTGTAACTTCAAGCTAAGAGAAAAAAAGATAACTGTAAGTTCTAAAGACAGTTTGCAACTGTAATACAAATAAACATTTTTTTTAAATAAAAGGAATTTCATTTACTCACCCTTTAAAACCTCACACTTTATTATCTCATACACCTAGATTATTGCTTTGAGGATATTCACAAATTCCTTACCAGAAACTACAAAGGTACTACATGTACCTGTTTTAAGAATATCCACATACCAGGTACAACTCCAAGAGGAGGCACTGGAAGAGAACCAAGCTGGGTCTCTAAGGCGTCCCACATCACGCGATGACACACCTAATTGGCACCAAGTATTTAATTAAGCTACTTGAGGATCATGTGTTCTATTAATTAAGTATTTAATTAAGCTACTTGAGGATCATGTGTTCTATTCCATCGCCCTGTAAACACCTTTCTGCCTGGCCAATAGATACCATTTATCAGCGAAATATTTTTCTGTTACTATACTCTGCACCGTGGGTTGGTTTGGTAATAAACGTGAGGCCTTAAAAAAAAAAAAAAAAGAATACCCATTTTTTAAATCTCACTTCACCCTGTTGCAGGGATCCTCTGATTTTTCTGCCTAACAATAGAGTTAATCTTCATTGCAGACACTGTAAGCTTTATATCAAAATAGAGGATACCAGATTTTGAGTTAAAATTTTTGATTACCTGTGATTACTCTAAAACATTTTTCTTACTATCTAAATGCTAAGGGGCACCTGGGTGGCTCAGTCATTAAGCAACTGCCTTTGCTCAGGTCATGATCCCAGGGTCCTGGGATCAAGCCCCACATCAGGCTCCCTACTCAGCGAGAAGCCTGCTTCTCCCTCTCTCCCCCTCTCTGCTTGTGTTTCCTCTCTTGCTGTGTGTCTCTCTGTCAAATAAATAAATAAAAATCTTTTTTTAAAAAACATAAACAAATAAAAAAACGCTAAAATGGCACATTAATTTCTACTACCTCTTAAAATGTTAAACCATTCTTTGATATGTAGAAAGATGATGACTCACCAGTTACTGCTGAGCTCCTAAAACTGAGCATTCAATACTTTTGTTTTCTTGGGTGAAAGTTTTCACTAAATAAAATTTAACCAGAAATTTTAACAACAAATTGTTAATTTAATCAACACTTTTAATACTACATATTAATTTTATTTTTTTTTAAAAGCTTGAAGCATTGAACAAAGTTTTTCTGGTCTTCTATAAAGTATGTTTTATTGGACCCTAATCAGAATTCCAAGTATTTCACCAAAATGAAATTCAGCTAAAATGAACTTCATCTTCTGTCATTGTCTGTGTATGAGTGGTAAAGTTTTCAAACATATATTATTGACAGTAATTTTGTTATGCAGTTATCTCTAGCCTTAACATAACTGCTCATAATGGCTTTAGTGATTTACTATTTTGAAATATTTGCTATCACACCTAAGTTTAAGTAAAAAAATGTTTTGATTCTGATTTATAAAAAGGATGTTTCCTATATGTTCCACAACAACTAGACATATACTAATCAAGTCACACATTGTAAAAATAGACTCTGAATCCACCCAATTTCACATAAAAATAAATGAAAATAAGATAAAGGACAAACAGGGGCACCTGGGGAACTCAGATGGTTTAGTGTCTGCCTTTGGCTCAGTTCATGTTCCCAGGGTCCTGGGATCATGCCCTACATCAGGCTCCCTGCTCTGCTGGAAAGCCTGCTTCTCCCTCTCCCTGCTGCTTTCCTTACTTGTGTTTCCTCTCTCAAAGAAAAAAAAATGTGTATTAGACAAACAGTAAATTCCCCAAAACACATAAGACCAAAAAGGAAATCATAGTGGAAATTTTTAAATGGATAAACTGGTAATAACAATAGGATATACCAAAATATGTAGGGAAAAAAATACACAGGCCTGGGGGGATAGAGTCTTACATACATATATTATAAAAGCTAAGATCAGTAACAGCTAAAATGAGTTAACTATCCATCTCAAGAACCTAAACACACACACACACCACCACCACCACCACCACCACCACCACATAAGTTAATCCCCCCCCCAAAAGGGGGGAAATAGTGAAAATAAGAACACAGATAAATGAAATAGGAGGGAAACACACAAAAAGGAGAAATAATGGTTTTGGGTTTTTTTTTTCCAGAAAAGACCAATAAATTCCTAGTAATACTGATCAAAAGGGATATTCCTCTACTTAAAAACAGTAAGATTATTCAGCAAAGAAGAAGTCAAACTCTCATTCTCACTCCGGTGATATGATACTTTATGTGGGAACCAAAAAGACCTCACTCCAAAAATGCAAGAACTCAGACAGGAATTCAGTGAAGAGTCAGGATATAAAAACAAAGCACAGAAATCAGTTGCATTTCTATACACCAACAGCAAGACAGAAGAAACAGAAATTAAGGATCTGATCCCATTTACAATTGCACCCAAAACCATAAGATACCTAGGAATAAACCTAACCAAAGAGGCAAAGAATCTGTACTCAGAAAACTATACAGTACACATGAAAGAAATTGAGGAAGACTGGGCGCCTGGGTGGCTCAGTGGGTTAAGCCACTGCCTTCGGCTCAGGTCATGATCTCAGGGTCCTGGGATCGAGGCCCGCATCGGGCTCTCTGCTCGGCAGGGAGCCTGCTTCCTCCTCTCTCTCTGCCTGCCTCTCTGCCTGCTTGTGATCTCACTCTGTCAAATAAATAAATAAATAAAATCTTTAAAAAAAAAAAAAAAAGAAAGAAATTGAGGAAGACAGAAGGAAATGGAAAAACTTTTCATGCTCTTTTGGAAGAACAAATATTGTGAAAATGTCTATGCTACCTAAAGCAATCTACACATTTAACACAATTCTTATCAAAATACCATCCATTTTTTTCAAAGAAATGGAACAAATAATCCTAAAATTGATATGGAAACAGAAAAGACCCCAAATAGCCAGAGGAATGTTGAAAAAGAAAACCAAAGTTGGTGGGATCACAATTCCAGACTTCAAGCTCTATTACAAAGCTGTCATCACCAAGACAGTACGGTACTGGCACAAAAACAGATACATAGATCAATGGAACAGAATAGAGAGCCCAGAAATAGACCCTCAACTCTATGGTCAACTAATCTTCAACAAAGCAAGAAAGAATGTCCAATGGAAAAAAGACAGCCTCTTCAACAAATGGTGTTGGGAAAACTGGACAGCCACATGCAGAAGAATGAAACTGGACTATTTCCTTACAACGCATACAAAAAAAAGACTCAAAATGGATAAAAGACTTCAATGTGAGACAGGAATCCATCAAAATCCTTGAGGAGAACACAGGCAGCAACCTCTTCGACCTCAGCTGCAGCAACTTCTTCATAGAAATAACACCAAAGACAAGGGAAGTAAGGGCAAAAATGAACTACTGGGACTTCATCAAGATCAAAAGCTTTTGTACAGCAAAAGAAACAGCCGACAAAACCAAAAGACAACTGACAAAATGGGAGAAGATATTCACAATCGACATAACAGATAAAGGGTTAGTATCCAAAATCTACAAAGAACTTATCAAACTCAACACCCAAAGAACAAATAATCCAATCAAGAAATGAGCAGAAGACATGAACAGACATTTCTGCAAAGAAGACATCCAGATGGCCAACAGACACATGAAAAAGTGCTCCACATCACTTGGCATCAGGGAAATACAAATCAAAACCACAGTGAGATACCACCCCACACCAGTCAGAATAGCTATAATTAACAAGTCAGGAAATGACAGATGTTGGCGAGGATGCAGAGAAAGGGGAACCCTCCTACACTGTTGGTGGGAATGCAAACTGGTGTAGTCACTTTGGAAAATAGCATGGAGGTTCCTCAAAAAGTTTAAATAGAGCTACCCTATAACCCAGCAATTGCACTACTGAGTATTTACCCTAAAGATACAAATGTAGTGATCCAAAGGGGCAAGTGTGCCTGAACATTTATAGCAGCAATGTCCACCACAGCCACACTATGGAAAGAACCCAGATGTCCATCAACAGATGAATGGATAAAGAAGATGTGGTATATATATATACAATGGAATGCTATGCGGCCATCAAAAGAAATGAAATCTTGCCATTTGCAACTATGTGGATGGAACTAGAGGGTATTATGCTGAGCGAAATAAATCAATCAGAGAAAGACAATTAACATATGATCTCTCTGATATGAGGAATTTGAGAGGTAGAACAGGGGGTTGTGGGAGGTAGGGGAGGAAAAAAATGAAACAAGATGGGATCAGGAGGGAGACAAACAGTAAGAGACTCTTAATCTCACAAAACAAACCGAGGGTTGCGGGGGTTGGGGGAGTAGGGAGAGGGTGGTTGGGTTATGGACACTGGGCAGGGTTTGTGCTTTGGTGAGTGCTGTGAACTGTGTTAAGACTGACGATTCACAGACCTGTACCCCTGAAGCAAATAATACATTATATGTTACTAAATAAAAATAAAAACAGTAAGATTATAAACTTTATGCCAACACACTTGCATATACAGATAAAAGGACATACTTTTTAAAAATGCACTTAGAAAGCTGAACTAAGATGAACCATCTACTAGCAGTCTACCTAGGGGCCCCGTGCCTGGGAGGATCTGGAAGGGGGTCTCCAACTTGCTGGTGCCAGGCCATTTCTGGATTGAGCCTATGGATGGTGTATCTGTGAATATGCAATTTCTGAGCTTATTAACTTCTATATTTTTTCCTGTACGGAATAAACATTAACAATGTTTATAATAATAAACCATTTCTTTCAAAAATAAAGTTACATACCTAGATACTTCCTGACAGGACTACCATCATTTTTCTCCCCAAGTTCATAGATTATAATTTCTAATATTGGGTGGTAAAGGGTAGCGTCCATACTCCAAATTGTGAATTAATACAGAAGTCTGGAAAAAATAAGCTTTTTCATTCCATTATTTTCATTTATGATTAAGGGAGACTGGAGTACTATAACAGAGCTTTAGGAACTTTAAAGCCAGCTCTCTATTCCAAACAATTTTCCCCTGCAAGTGACTTAAAGAAAACCCCTTAAATAGAATGAGATTTGAAATCTACAACATTGCATTTCATAATTATCAGTAACAGGCTACATAACAAGTAATTTTCCAAGAGTTCTATATTTGTAGCACGTTTAAAAGGAGGTCTTAACCTTTCTCTTTCCTACTCAGTGTAATAGGAATGTTGTGTTCTATTTTAACCAAGCTGTTAGGATTAAATAGTGAAATATGTAATAAAACAGTGCCTGTCACATAGTAAGAGCCCACTAATTGCTGGCTGTTTTATCATCATCTTGACCATGAGAATAACTCCTTCTCTCCCAATTAAATGCAGTCCCAGGGTTCAATCATCAAATATGGGGTATGATTTACATTCATTTCTACCCTCATTTAACATACAAAGGAAAACAAAACTTGGAAATTCTGTGTTTCTACTCACAAAAGTACAGTGAAGCATGGACTAAAAGATATTTAGATTTCTGCTCAATATTGAAGTTAAATTTGAAAGTATCTATTTTCTATGCAGTTCATAAACAATTTTTATTTCTCACTGTAACTGAAATTCTCTTAAATAGATTTTAAAATTTGAAAGACTCAAAAAATTGAATAACTACTATATGCCATGAGAATGTTTCTTGGCGAACAACTAAAAGATGGTTCAGAAATGAAGAAATTTATACAATGCAAACAACTGATACATGGAAGAGAAGAGTTTAGAACATTTTTTTGGAGATGCCAAGTCATTTTTAATTTTTCACCATGCTATACGGCCTGATATGGATTAAATATTTAGACAGCCATTCCCTCAAACAATTCCTATCAACCAAATATATTTTGATAACTGAATATAATAAATCCAGGGTGTATGAGCATTAAAAACCTTTTAACCTTTTAAGAAATTAACTTTCAACCTCTGAGATGGACTGTTAATAATAACCACCATCCAAAGATGAACATCTGAGTCATTTTATAAGATAAACAGATTATATGGATGGGCTAGTCTAAGTTTTTTTAAACCAAATAAAGTTTAAGTTTAATAAGAGATACTGTTGGCTCCATTGCTTATATTCAACAGCCAAAATTTTGAGCAGAACAAACTTAGCATAAGGGAGATCTGCAATAAATTACACCCATTAATTTCTTCCTCTATAATATCATTTCCGGCTTTGCACTTTATTCTTTTAAGTGTGTTTAGTTTATCTTGACGTTTTATTGACATAGAATGTATAGAAAACTAGAATGTATAGAAAATACACAGAAAAGCACAAGTCCTAGGGTGTAGCTCCATGTCTCTTTACTAAGAGATGGAATCAACATCTACATGAACAGCACCTAGATATAAAATAGGACATTAGTAGTCTCCCCCATCAATTACTGTTGCCCATCTGTGAGTGTTACATAAGTAGACTCATTAAATACTACATTGTACCTGGCTTCTTTCACCTGTCCATGTAGTTGTAGTCCATTTTTCTCATTGTTCTTTATATCAACTTAGGACTAATCATTTACCCATTCTATTATTGGGAGACTTTTGGATTGTCAAGCGACCTTCAAGAAAGAAAGCAACATGGGTGTTTGGGTGGCTCAGTTGGTTAAGTGACTGCCTTTGTCTCAGGTCATGATCCTGAAGTCCTGGGATCAAGTCCCGCATCAGGCTCCTTACTCAGCAGGGAGTCTGATTCTCCCTCTAAACCTCCCCCCTCCCACACTGTCTGTCTGTCTGTCTGTCTCTCTCTCTCTCATTCTCTTTCTTAAATAAATAAATAAATAAATAAATAAAGCAACAAACTACAGAGTGGGAGAAGATACTTGCCATACAGGTGCTAAATAATATCTAGAAGACATAATTAAGTCAAACATAAAGACAGATTAACCTGTTTAAGGAAAGAGTTGCAACAAAGAACTTCAAAAAGGAGAATATGACAATTGTCAATAAACATCCCCCAAAAGAGACATAGTTTCGTTCATCAGCAAGGTGATGCACATTAACACAGTAAGATACCACTATATATACACTATAATGGCTAAAACAGAAAAAAACAGAACATCGAGAGTTCGCAACAAAGTGAACAACTAGAAGTTAGGCACACTGCTGATACAACTACTCTGTAAATTGGTACAAACTGCAGAAAACTACTGAGCAAAAATGTTCAACAGTGCCACAACCTGTAGTATTCCTCACCTGATAATGCTACAGTTTGAGCTATTCCAAGGTACAGAAGATACGCCGGGACCATCATTTTCCTGGTTCTGACAAAATCGAGTCTCTTCAGTCAACAAACTCTAACCACCTAAATCACAGACCCCATATCAAGTGTTAAGGCTACAAGACTCCAAATTAATTCTCCTTTATATTTTCATATGGAGATGCTTCCTGCCATTGCCCTCTGGAAACTCTGAATAGTGACAACATGGAAACGTCCCCCAAATGATAAGAACTTTAGAGTATAACTATAATAATGCCCTTGAGCGGACATCTTCAATTACCTAAGAAAAACTTTTCAACAAAAGAGGGTTAATTAAAAAAAAATTAACTCCAGGGGTGCTTGGGTGGCTCAGTGGGTTAAAGTCTCTGCCTTCAGCTCAGGTCATGATCCCAGATTCCTGGGATCAAGCCCCACATCAGGCTCTCTGCTCAGTGGGGAGCCTGCTTCCTCCTTTCTCTCTGCCTACTTGTGATCTCTGTCTGTCATATAGATAAATAAAATATTTTTTAAAGAATTAACTCCCTTGACTAGGATCTAAGCACATCCAGCCTTTATATTATATACCATTACAGAATTATGTATTCTTGAACATTATATAATGTACACAACTATCTCAACCACAATGGTGCAGTTTTGATGTAACTTAAAATTCTAGCAGTAGTAAAACTGGAATTGCCATATACCATAAGCTTGAAGATAAACACTAAAAAGCACATTTTTTAAATGCTAAAAATCAGTGGTGTCTTATTTTTTAAACTCCACTTTAGGTAGGATATCGCATCACAAATTTACAAGTACCATGGCTAGAAAGACGACGTTTCTGTTTGTAGAACACTTAACATCATTTTTCACCTTTAGACAAACAAACTGTGAGATAGCCTATGGAGAAGATTTATAGGCTTAGGGGCACCTGGATGGCTCAGCTGGTTAAGGGTGTGACTCTTGATTTCAGCTCAGGTCATGATCTCAGGCTATGAGATGGAGCCTGGCAATGGGCTCCATACGGAGTGCAGAGTCTGCTTGATATTCTCTCTCTTCCCCTTCTCCCCACAACCACGTACATGCTCCTCTCTCAAAAAACAAAACAAAACAAGATATTCTTAATCTTATCTTTGTCACGTATGACAGACTGCATCTATACTATTCAAGTCTTACGCAGATATAAAATACTGAAGAGCATTATTTGGAACCATACTTAAATACTATCACTTTTTGTAGAATAAAGTTCTACAGAGATTGCTCAGGTTTGTGAAAGCATTAGTTTTTGCAATCCTTCAGCACAGCCAATTGGCTAATACATGGAGTTTCAAGAAGTCTTGATTCAAGGTATTAACACCCAACATTCCCTGTATTAGAAGGGACCCTAGTTTTTCCTCAGTGCGTCTTAGTTCCTTGCCTAGGCAAATTGTTCCTTCTTGAAAAAGGCTGCCAAATGTCACTGATGTTCTTTGAGCTTGATACAAGTCATGGGCTGTTTTATTCCCAAGAGATAATCCCAACATGTGCACATGACACACGAGGGAACATGTGAAATAGTCCATAGATACTTTTTTAAATAAAAGACTTCTTTGTGTTTTAGGGGTGGGGAGGTAGAAGAAGAGGGAAAAAGAGCATCCCTAGCAGATTCCCTGTTGAGCCTAGAGCCAGACACGGGGCTCAAACCTAGGACCCCAAGACCATGTCCCAAGCCAAAATCAAGAGTCCAACAACTGAATGAGCAACCCAGATGCCCCCTCTATCTGTAAATACTTCCAATCATGTCCAAGGTTACGAGAAATTTTGCATGCTTGTTATTTTGTAATATTACAAATTAGAGGAGGAAGCCCAACTCTTAATATCATAATTAAGAAAAGTTTAAACTTGGTTTCATCTTGGCCAGTGATTTCCTAAGGAGGGAGGCAGGTCCTCTTGATTCTGGAGCAACAGTAACCAGCTGAAGTCCACAAGGCTGAATCACGGATCCATCTCTCTAACTCACGCTTCCCAGAGAAAGAAACTGCATTAGCAGAGAACTCAGAAACCAGGATAGACAATACCTAACTAATATTATATTGGAATAGAAAGCATAACGCTACCCTTAAGCCTTATGCATATGGAATGCTATCAGACAAACTCAGACAGCATCGTAGAGAATATGGTGTTACGTGGTAAGGCCTAGAACATTCACACATCAATAAATACTGGAAAATAGGGAAGCCTTTTTTAAAACAATCAAGATTGAATTAAGTCTTAAAGAGCTAGTAACATTCAGATGGGCGTACAGAGAAGAGGGTGTTGCCAGACCTACGGTGAACATAATGAAAACCAGCGGTAGGAGAGAGCAGGTGAGCATGTCCCTGGAGACCACAGAGTAGTGAGAACAAAGTCTCCCACGGATGGCAAAGCCAGAACCTGGCCATTTCACTGACTGGGAATGCCCTGTGTGTACTCTCACGCAGCTATTAAGCGGGATTCTATGCAACTGCAAAGTTGAAAGTTGAAAAAAGATTTGTTGTTGGACAGAAAAACAGATGGCCGTCAGGGATCATTACTAGGGTATGTACTGACCATGTGACTATGTACTAGTGACTATGTACTGTATTACTAGTGACTATGTACTGTATTACTAGTGACTATGTACTAGTGACTATGTACCGACTATGTGACTATGTACCAGTGACTATGTACTGTATTACTAGTACTATTGTACTATGTACTGTGTATATTTGGCAGCACAGCAATGCTAACAATACAATGATGTAGCCACTATTGACCATAGGTTACGGGTAAGGAAGTGGAGGCTCAGAGAAGTTAAGATCACTCAATAAACAGAAAAATTAGGATGTGAAGGCATGCATGTATTTCAGAGCCCATACAATTCATTATGCTACACAGTTTTCTCTAGAATTACGAGTGGCTTAGTTTTCAAAGAAAGGAATCATGCTTATGTGTCCTCAACATCTGGAGAGGGGCCTGGGTTCGGCTTGTTTCTGCCCGGACCTGACCTCACAGTGCTGGCAAACTCACTAAGACGGAAGTCAACAATCACAATCTACTGAGATTCCTGCCGAGGCTGAGGGAATGAATAAATGCACGCACTTAACACGGGGAACACATGTGAGATTGCGGTATTGGTTAACATAGCTTGAGTGTTTGACTTCGTTTCGAACCCTGTCCCTGGTATTTTTTCACCGCACAGCTCTGTACAAGCGATGTGATTTCTCAAAACTTCAGTTTATTCAGCCATAAAATGAGAATACCTGTGACTTACAGGTTCCCACTCAAGTAAAATCATGTATGTAAAGCCTTAGTGCTGTGTCTGACTTGGATAAGCCCTAAACTGACATCCTTCCTGGCGTCAGAAGTGGTGGCATCCTGTGATCTCACAGATGGAGGCCCTGGTTTTTGTGCCACTAGACACAAGCATCAACAGTGTGAACATGAACAAATGCCCACCTTTCTTCCTGTCCATATGTGCGTACTTGCCACATCAGTCTGTGAATTTAAGGAAACCAATTCATATTTCCTGTAGACCTGGAATACGGACTCTAAGATTGTCTACCTCATGGAGCCAGTCTAAGCATTCAGTTATCCAATGGAATCCTTGAAAAGGAGAAAAGGAGTCACAGACTAGAAAAAAAGACAATGAGAATTCTAATTAAACTTTATAAATGGTTACTTTTCTAACGCTCCATAAAAAAAACAAAACAACAACAAAAACACAACACCAACAACAACCCTACTGAGGTACACTTGGGTGGCTCATTTGGTTAAGCATCCGACTCTTGATTCTGGCTCTGGTCATAATCTCAGGGGCATGGGATTGAGCCCCATGTTGGGCTCCAAGCTCAGCATGGAGTCTGCTTGATATTCTCTCTCCCTCTGTGCCCATTCATCCTCTAAATAATGGAATCTCAAACAAACAAACAAACAAACAAACCAGCTGACTGTTTTACTGAAAAATAGAAGGATAGGACTACTTCATTCATCAGATTTACAGTGTGCCAGCTGCAGGTAAAAAGCCTTTCCATCCATTGTTTTATTCTGAGTTTTTTCACAAATAAAAAATCCTACTACTAGAAAAGGATAAAACTGAGATTTGAATTCATGTTTACTGACTCTAAGTACAGTGGTTTTTACAATTGAATTTAATCAGTGAGAATAAGAGGTCCACACACATGGCTGCAAGAGAGAATAGAAAATGCTTGCCTGTGTAGACCCAGTGAAAATACCAGATGAATCCCCATATGGGGGATATTCTGATATCTCTCGTTTGGTAATCTTGCAAAACAATAAAAAGCTTCCCAACACCTATAAAACTCTTATCTATAAACCCATAATTTCTGTAGTTCCTCACATACTGCTTTTTATGTCTTCCAATGTCTCCAACATAAATTCTTCTCAACTAGATGACCAGCTCTTTAAAGGCTACATTTTATACTTCCTTTTCTACCTTTATTTAGGGGTATATGAATTTTACTCATCTACTAAGATAGTCTCGGTTTATAATGTCTTGTCTGACAGCTGAGTATTAAAATAGTATCTCATCATCCTTTTCATGTCTGTGATACTAAACTTTAGAAAAGGGGACTGCACTATTCAGCTCACTTTATAAACCCCAAATGATACTGCATACTGTATATGGATACTGAATAAATGATTAAAAACAAATGGAACTCACTAAAAAAAAATACTTCAAGTCAATATTCTGCATTTTTCAATGTTTTTATGGAGTGTAATAAGATTTCTAACCTTTTACATCAATATTGATCAATATTTACCCAAACGAATACATACACCTATGTATACATACATGCATGCATTGGATATTTTTAGATTTAAAAAAAAAATTCATTCTTCGAAAAATGTGTCATTACTTGTGATGCTGGAGAGCTTGCGTTTGACTCACCAGATCCCCTCTCCCATTTCCCTGCTGTGTGCCTGGTAGATGGACCTTGAGGGACTGTTGACCTAGGTCTTTGTCTTCTGTTCTGTTGGGTTCAGCCAGGGGGCGACACCAACAGGCAATGACGGAGGATGGAGGGGGTGGAGAGGGAAGTCCAGAGTATTTCCTCCCTGCTCCTGCTCCATCAAGTTAGTCAGCTATGTCCCTCTACCAAAGGCAGCAGCTCCTACCAAGCAACTCTCCCCCACAGCCATTCTCCCCAGGTTGTGGGATTACTTCCTTCCTCTTGCCCCATTTAGTCCAACTGCTCCCAGCCAGAACCAGCCCGGAGGATACTATCCCTTCTTCACTTTTCCCAAACCCTGTCTACAGTTTTGTGAGTTATACATTTCTCCACTAATGCAGACAGATTAGTCTTACCAAGCAGATCAAAAAAAAAAAAAAATATTATACAAGCATCTGCCCATGAAACGAAAACAAAATGTGCTCACGAAGTGTTTTAAAGCTTAGGCAAAAGGCCAGCATTTGCTTCTAGGGCCGAACCGATCCCTTACTAACACTCTGAATATGTGTCCTTCGTGATGCACAAAACACTCTAAAAGACACAATCAGGCTTCCTAGTCCTCATGTTAAATCAGAGATTTCGAAACACAGCAATAAGGAAAATTTCACCAAAAGCTGTTAAAATGCATGGGAGGAACTTGAGCAGTGATTAGTTTTGAGTATTCTTCTATTCTACCACTGTTGTAATAAATCTTGTCTTTTAAATGCAACAGGAATAAAGCTTTAATACATTACACGTTCTGATCGTTCAGATTTATGTGCAGAAATATTACAAAGTTTAAACGAAGTTTGAATAACTCTAGTTATTTCACATGTGGAGGCAGGGCTCCCTGAAATAAATGTTGAAATTTAAAAGTAAATTTGAAAAAAGTCTCCATTCTTTGGGTGCTTCATCTGAGGCATGCTGCCGAAGAAATTATTTGTAAGGCAATAACCCCCCTTAACAGAAATATGCAAGAATGTCACTTGCTCAAAAATACAAGAATAAATGGAATCCCTTATTTTGAATATTTTTTAAAAGATAGAAGAAATATCACTTTGGCAAGCATTTTCATCTAAATTAATCCAATACGCTTTTAAAACAAAATCTCATGAGCATACATTTCCCCATTCACACTGCTGTCGTCATGGAGACCAATCTCTGGCACATTTGATGGTGTAACCTACACATCTTTCTAGCCCCGGAAAATCCCGTTGTTGCCATGGAAACTGCCAGTCACTAGCCTTTCTATTCCTCGATGCTCCCATAGATACCACTGAAATTTCAGCTATGATTTTCCTAACCTTTGGCAGTCTCGGGGCTTTCTGGCAAGATCAGAAAGAAAAACAAACAACTCTTGGTATCCTGTGCCTTAATCTAACAACTTATTTCCGTCAAATGTTACGGCATGAATACCATGTTAGTAATAATTTTAATACAATCCCAGGTGAGCCTTAAAACCATTTAGCAGCTCAAAATTCTAAAGAGATCTCTAATGTCATAAAATGCACTAATTCCTTAGTTAATAAGAATCTCTCCAGTAATAGAGGAAAAATTACTTAATGTAATAGACTTTGAAGTCCATCCCTTTTGGCGAAAAGGTAACCAAGAAATAAGATGTGGAACGTCCTAAGACAACTCAGTGGGGACACAATTACAGATCTGCCTCTTCAGTATTCTCAGCCTATCAACCTAGAAAACCAATTTCTGAAAAATAAGCTATTTAATAACTTCAGAAGAAAGTAAACTGTATATGAAACACATGGTAGCCAAATCTATGCGTACAGCCAGATCTATATGCATAGATCTAAAATTGGCAACTCACAGGGCCAATTAGGTTTCCAGAGCTCAACTGTCCTGGCATATTCTTTATTTTAATTATAGGCTTCCATTTTAAAATCAGAAGCATACCCAGATTCAGATCCCCAGCTTCTCTTAAGACACTGGAGTATCTGAGCATGCCTGGGTGGCTCAGCCAGTTAAGTATCTGCCTTCGGGCTCTGGCCATGGTCCCAGGGTCCTGGAATCAAGTCCCATATGGGGATCCCTGATCAGTGCAGAGTCTGGTGCTCCATCTCTCCCTCTGCCCCTACACCCTACCAGCTCCCGACCCACTAAAGAAAGACAGTGGGATATCTGAAAACATGAAGTCTGTATTTCTACATGGTTACTGTCCAGCTTACCACATCCCTGCCATCCCCAGCTGCATTACCACCAGACTATGGCACTCGTTCCAATGACAGGACTAGTCCCTATCTACAATAAAAACATCAGTCACACTAGCAGATGCGATCCTTAGAATATGCAGGCATTAAGTCACTAAGAAATAGTGATTGGTTGGATTTGGAAGTTACAAGATGAAGAACAGAACTAAGAAATGACCAAGATTTCTTGGTTGGAGAAAGGGCAAAAGTGTGGTAGGCAAATCCCTGGAATAAAAAATACAAGACAATAGGGCACTTGGGTGGCTCAATCTAAGCATCTGCTTCTTGGTTTCAGCTTGGGTCATGCTCTCATGGGTCAGGAGATCAAGCCCTGCACAAGGGGTCCGCACTCACTGAGGCGTCTGCTTGATGATTCTCTCCCTCTGCCCCTCACCCCCATACTGTGTGTGCACATACTAAAAATAAATCTCAAAAAAATATAAGAAGAAGATACATATAGAGGGGTTGAGGGAGCAGGGGTTGAGGGATTTATTTAATGAAAATAAATCTGGAAATTGTGGCTTTGTAGTAGCTGTGCAAGATCAAGGTACAGACACAGCAGGGAGTCAATATGGGGGTAATGTATATACAACTTGCATTAATTTTCATGCCATTATTGATAGTAACTTCTAAAAAATTAATACTACATACTAGTGTTCATTATAGGATACTAGATCCCTCATACTTGACTTGTAAGCTTCAGTCTGGGTAGGTCTTCAAAATACTGACAGGAATAACTTTAACGAGTCTTCAAAAGCCTAGGAAATGATCAGATTCCTGAAGAAAATAACAATGTTCCATAGTATCAGTCTGACTCTTAGTTTACCCCACAGTCTGACTGAGACATACACACAAAGCACAAACATTTACTTTTCTAGTAAATCATGTTCTTCCCCATTGGCATGGAGAGCTACAGCTGAGTAATGATCAGAATACTAGAAAATGTACCTGTATGTAGCTTCCCCCCAGGAAAGACATTTACTCAACTGATTAATTCCTGCACTCATTCAAGTTATGGAACAGGCCAAAAAGAATTGAGCTATAGTTGGTCATCAAGAGAATATAAGAGCCAGTTGGCCAAGTAATCTGGCTCCAGGCAATCTCAGGCTCCTTACCCTCTCTCCCCTGCCCTTGAAATGTATAGTCTACCTACTATACCCATGCTAGCAGGTTTTCAAGGACACAGACTGGAGACAGTAAGAGGTGTTGAGACCAGCTGGGCTGAACACGTGACTAAGCCACATAAGATCTTTAAAGAAACCCTTCAGATACTGGCGGCCAGAGGCTAATGTGTCGACTCATCTTGGAGCTGTGCACATGACAGGGCTCCTGGGTAAGATCCGCCGCTTAGGATGTCCACCCCAGTCTCCTCCTCCGCAGTGCCCTGCTGCCTTTGGTCGCTCTCCTTACCCTCCACGTGAGATGGCCAGTTTCAAATTTCACCCAGGAACCCCAAGATTGTGAGCCACTGAGTTGAGGCAAATTCTCTTGCCAAAGGCAGAGAATATAAATAGACCAATGACTGAGGAGCTTGTAAGAAGAAAACTGCACTCGGTATTTTAAAACTTGGGTTGCCTCTGGCAAGAGGGCAACGTCATCCTGGTTTCTGGTTAGGGAGCCAGGCAAGCAGCTTCACAACAGCCTCAAGAACCACTGACTTCGAGACCATCAGGTACCAGAAGCTACCAACTGCCAATGCCAGGGTTTCCGATTTCTATATCCTCACGGTCTCCAAATCAGAGATGAGCACCTGATCTCTAATTTGATAGCATCAGATTATCTGTGGGTTCTCTCTCAGAAAAATCTACTTTTGGCACATTCACAGATGACTTGAGGTGATAGGATCCTCAATATTACTACCTTTTTTTTTTTTTTAAGCCAAGAACCATGGTATTTCATATCCGTATATCAAGTCTACGAAGAGGCTTAACTAAAGGAAATAAAGACTCTGATGCTTGACAAGGGATATTAATGCCAAAATTTTTCAAATTAAATATTTATTATTTATACACCTGACTTTAGTTTGCAGGATGGAGAAAGTAGGGACATCCTTTTAAAATGCTTTTTATTGTTTTAATGTAACTTATTAAAATATGTATGTTACGTAAGAACTGAAATTATTTAGATAAGACATTAGCAATGCCTGACATGTAATAAGCACTCAAAACTTAGCGCCACTTTAACTAGAAAATCTACATTAGCACCAAAGGCATATTCAGAAAAATTATCCACAGATAGAAGCTCACAGACGCATATACAGAGAACTCCACTCTTTGGAGGAAATATCCTACCTGAGACACCATGATGTGTCATGCTTTTTCTAATCCATCATAGATTGTGAATACATTACATTTCCACATTAAAATATGTACTTGTCTCTTCTCCAGTAACTTTTCTACGGACTGCCAAACGGTATTCTTCAGATAGCTCTGGTTCTAAGAAGTTGAAGGGTTCTTTTCCTGTCTTCAAAGAAACTACAGTAATCAAAGGCTCGTTAGATTTCTGTGTCACTGTCCACAAGATTCGGGCAGCACCCATCTTATGCGGCCAGATTCAGGGGTTGCGGAAGTGGGGGGAGACACAGAACCAGTTCCAGGAGAAGGGCCAGCAGGGAAAAACCTTTTTGCCTTCAGGTTTGTCCTTCCTTACTTCCTCCAGTCTCTCACTATCATAGGCATATAAAGTTTAGGGCCATAAAGTTAAAGATCATCTTTTCAAAAATAAATAAATAAAGGAGTACAGAAATCGGCTAATTACTCCTAAGAGTCAAATTACATCTACAAAAAAGACTTGAAAAAGAAAAATCTGCCACAAATTTCTCCCCACCAACGTTCAGAGCTTAAGTCTTGTGGTACATGCAAGTCACATCTGCTCTATTATCTTGGCCTCATAACACGGGAGACATGCAGGCAAGCTGCGGACAGTATGTAAAGTCCCTTAAGGAACATGTAAATCATCTGAAGCTGAAGCAGAAATTAAGTCATGATCCTGTCCAATCTACCTATTTCAGCTGACAGAGTAAACTAGGGATCAACACAGATATTTTAGTAGCCTCTCCATTTTCTAAAAGCTCTATATGACCAGGCAAGGGGAACGTTAGCTTCAGAGCAAACTCATTTGAAACTCAAGAACAAAAGAATTTTTGTCTCCGATTTTCTTTATGTGAGTCCAGCACCTTGGGAAAAGAGTACTCTCACAGTTGAAGAAATGCACGTTTGCAGTCCGGAGCCCAGAGAACAGCATCTATTTCTCCAGAGAAATCAAGATGAGAATTCTGAGGACCTGAACTAATGTGCAAAGGTTTGGCCACTTGAAAAATAGCAGATCCTGCTGGAAGAATTAGAGCCAAACAGCTTCTCTGAATGAAAATGGAGAACAGAACCAAATATAATAGGACACAAGATAACCTCATTCCCATATAAAGTTCAAATAACCCATCTAGCCAATTCTTTTCAACAATATTGGTGAGAGAAGACACATGCACATATATTCATCTACATTCTCCTTTTGAAAGATAGATGGATAGATCTCAGTGGCACTGAGAATAAAACAAGAGGTGAAATTATTAAGAGCCCATATAAGTTTGAAAAGGAAAGAAGGAGAGGGAAGAGGAAGGAAGAAGGAATGAATGTACTTTGTCAAGTTCACTATGCACATGTACACTGGAAGTTTAAATAACTGTCATCTGAGTTAACAGATTTGGGCTCTTATAATCTTAACAGCACATTCTTGGAGTTCTCCAAATTTCACAGTTACTTGCAAATCTTTAAGTTCTAACAATTCTAAATGTAAAGCCCACATCCTTGTCTTGGCTAAAGATAGGATTCTCCTCTCTACCAGCTCCATAAATAAGGGCCAGCAGTTCCCTCCTTTAGGCACATCTAAGAGCAATTAGAGAAGGCCGCCTAACAAACTCTTCATCCATCCTAGTTGTGCAGGTGCCACGCTAGGTCTAGACTAAGCAGATCTGTCCGTCATTGATTCTGCAAATCCCAAGCACTCCACTGCTATGGACTAGGTACCACACTTGCCTCCAGTGATGATGAACGAAACTGCAATTTTAAATCTAGTGAAGGAGAAGGTACTAAGTACATGATCACTTTTTCAAAGCAATTGTGGGAGTAGCTCTCAAGGCCAAAGAAGCCCAGAGAACATGAGATGTGTCCCCATGAGTATGGGGAAGACTGTAGTTCAAGCAAAGATTGAAAGACAACATGATGTTGTTGGCTAGAACCAAGGGAGCAGACCAAAGAGGTAAAGATGTTGAACATTAGGCCAGAGATACCAGGCAACCCAAGTCAGCAGAATATGAGAAAAGCAAACATTCCCCATAGCCTTGAGGATTACAAGTTACCTCATCTGTCACCAACCTTCTCCCTAAAACCATCCCCACCTGAACATCAAAGGGAAGGAAACATGAGCATCTATTATATACTAGTTACCATCTTCGGCCTCTTGATAGTTTATTAGTTTATTTGAACCAAAAAACCTGGGAGAGGGATGTCATTGTCTACTTTATACAAAGAAAATGAAAGCCAAAAAACAAAACTTGTTTTTTGGTTCTGGACAATGCATAATACTCAGGAACTACAATTATTTCCTTTTATCTCCTTGTTTCTTGGATGAAATATTAGTAAAATATATACAAATGATTCTCATGAGTTATTTTCTCAAAATTTTTTCCTATTTAAATGTAGGTTAATAATTATTGCTCATATTCAGATTAAAATCTTTTTAAATTTCTAATTTTTAAATATAGTAGTCAAGTGTCATTAAATATTATTGGAATTTTTCCACATGAAGAGTGTGAAAAGGGGCACCTGGGTAGCTCAGTAGGTTGAACCCTTTGCCTTCCGCTCAGGTCATGATCCCAGCGCCCTGGGATCAAGCCCTGTATTGGGCTCTCTGTTCAGAGGGGAGCCTGCTTTCTCCTTTTCTCTCTGCCTGCCTCTCTGCCTACCTGTGATCTCTGTCTGCCAAATAAATAAACAAAATCTTTAAAAATAATAATAATATTAATGTGAAAAAGACTTTTACCCATACTAAAATCCATTTTAGGAAGTTATGTAAATTTGCAAAGGAAAAAAAATCAAGTTTGTTATGTTGAACCGTTTGAAATTGTTAATGTTGAACCATTTTAATCAACAAAAATAGTTTCATGCAGTTCAATCTAGTATTTGTTTCATTCATGCTGAACGTATGGCATTCTCAGGGGCATGGAAATAAATTCTAACTCCTTCAGCTTGCTTAAGGGACAAGGTAAAAACTATTAAGGATTTAAGCAAATTTAATCTTTAAATCCAGGTCTTTTAAAGAAGTACATAATTTCCAAATGAAGGGCATAAAACAGCAAGCTCAGAGAAAGAAGGTAATTTACAGACATCTCCAGGGGCTAGAGGGACTTGGGAAAACCTTAAAAATTCAGTAGACTGTGATGCAGGCTCAGAGGGATGGCAAATTCCAATGCTGATGAGGGCCTGGGTGGAACTAAGACGAAAAGCAGGAGGGGCGCCTGGGTGGCTCAGTGGGTTAAGGCCTCTGCCTTCAGCTCAGGTCATGGTCCCAGAGTCCTGGGATCGTGCCCGCATCCAGCTCTCTGCTGGGCGGAGAGCCTGC